>NC_051180.1:155324894-155924894 GCF_013339695.2 Rhipicephalus sanguineus
CTGTCAATACATTAGGCTTACGTGATGTGGTAAATTCTCTTCTGCTGCGGTTGGCGAGTAATAAAAGAAAGAGAGAGAGAGAGAGACCCGTCCAGCCAACAGTTGAGACCGAGAGAAAACCCGAAGTATGATGAAATAAGGGCTTGTCAGCGGCGCTGCCGGCGCGCTGTCCGACGCGGCGTATAATGCGAGGGGCACCTCTGTCTCAAAACTGCCGGTTGGAGGAGACACGCCATCGAGCCAAACGAATGCGAAACTGCGGGAAACGATATCATATCAACGTAAAGGTGTGGGACAGTAACTGCCTTGGTGTTATTATTATTATCGTTTTGTTATTTTCTTCCAACATTTCGACAGTTTCTTTCGACCGTCTCTTCTGCTTTCGTGAAGGTATGGGTACTTCTTTCTTTCTTTCTTTCTTTCTTTCTTTCTTTCTTCTTCTTTCTTTTCTTTCTTCTTTCTTTCTTCTTTCTTTCTTTCTTTTTTCTTTCTTTCTTTCTTTTTTCTTTCGTTCTTCTTTCTTTCTTCGCTTTTTTCTTCTTTCTTTCTTTCTTTTCTTCTTCTTCTTTTCTTAAAGGCTGAAGAGTAGAGGCTACTCGGCAGTAGAGCACTGTCATGGGCTGCAAAATTCATGCAGTCTTTCAGTTCGCTGCAAAGAGATTGTGGAAAGGGAGGGGGGACTGGCGGCATTGGGCCGTTTCAGCTTTGCCAGCATCGTCGTGGGCCAGAAAGTGGCCAGCGAGCTTTCCCGGCAATTTATTTATACAGCTCTCGCTTATCCGCAACTGCGGCGTGTCGGGAATATAGTCGTGGGCACGACGGGGGCAACAGTTTCAGTTTCGCATGTTTATTTTGCGCGGCTCATTTTTTGAAGCGTGTATTCTGTAGACTCGTGCTGTGGATACGTATGGGCGAGGAAAAATTGTCGGGCTTCCGGATATATATATATATATATTTTATCAACAGTGAGGACAAGGAGGTTTTGGGCGGGGGACGTTCGCATTTATGCTTGAGCACCGTGATATCGCTTCAGCTCGCGAATAACGGCGGAACTCTCCTGTGCGGAGGCGTAGTGTGGGAGTCGTAGAGTGAGTGAGCTTGGAAGGTTTCGAGGCAGATTCGGTCTTTTATTATGTAAGAATAAAACGAGCGATGATCCTCGCGAAACGGCTTTCCGTCGCGCGAGCTCCAGGCAAGGGGCCTCAGGTGTGTGCTCGTAGATTCTCTCGCGTCATACGCTTATATTTTTTTCTTTATTCTTTAGTTTCAAGGATTCATCTCGGCTCTCTTGTGGATCGAGAGAGGGGTGGAGATGGCCGTCGGCGAATTTGTCAAGAATCAAAGCGGCCTCATGCACTGCCGGACGATCCGTAAAAGCGCCCGCTGCACCTTTTTCACTATAACGTTTAGTGCGAAAAATATCAGAGTGCCACCACCCACCCACCCAGGTACCTTTGAAATTTTTTTAAAACCAATACATGAAGACCGTAGAGATGAATGTTCCCTCCACGAGCGCGTCAATAATTCACTTTCGTATGAAAGTGCTTGCCTGAAGGCCTCTCAGCACGTGGGCGCGAATCTGCGTGCTGCTTTGCTGAAATTTGTAGCGTTGCGATTGTTTTCCTTTCATATTTAAGAAGCTTGGAGCGTTTTCGCAGCTCGTAAAAAGAATGGAATGAACTGTGCGGCGTCTGTTGCACATCGAGAGGGCGTGCTCACAACCAGCCAAACGTGTAAACGTGTTAAGAAACCATTGCGGCTTAACTGTGCCGCTGTAAGTTTATATGAAGCTGTGTGGCCCTGGGCGCGCTAATTAATGCACGTTACCCATCAATAATGTTAAGTCATTACCGTCATCGTTATTTCAATCATTACTTTGTCTCTAGTGGCATGGGAAACCCCGCATTCGCCAAGCGAATGCAATAAAATCACTTACCTAGTTCTGCGTTTTCTTGAAAGGGGCACTGAAAGAGCTATTTTCCTTGTGCCGGCTCCGCACTGCTGTAATGGTGAAGTTCGTTATTGTGCTTACACGTTGCATCGCTTAGTTCTTACTTATTGTGTTCCTCGTCTAATGAAGTGGTGTAGGAATTTATTTTATTCTCCCTTGTACCTTTGCACGAGGAAGTACCATCGTACTTTGTTGTAAATACTTGGTTAAGTATGGTTGCTAGTTTATCGAATAATCAGCTATTATTCTTCATATGGGGGTGCTGTTTGTGTTTCCAATTACACTGAAATCCCGTTTTTTCCACTTTCTCGTTGGATATAAGCTGAAATGAAAGCCACCAGGACTATGGTCCAGGACGAGGTGAAGGAGGACACAAAGGATATTGTTCTATTTAAAGGTATGGCTGTCACTCTTACCGACCGTGGCTCTGAGGAATTTTTTTTTTTTTGATTGAACTGAGGCGATGAAAAGCGCACGGGAAGTATGTAGCTGTTTCTGTGCAACCACGTACTTCACACTCCGTACTTCTGGGCATTCCGATGACGTAGCAGTAGGTATTAGTAAGTGCTACTCTATGCCCCGTACACAAAAAAATTAGAGTTGTCTCCCGTCGTGGTAAGCCGCGTGGAAGGCAGAGCTCTAGATGGAGACCCATGATAAAACACCAGGCCAGTTCCGCGTCGTTAAAACCGTCAGATGGCGAAGTTGTCGCCCAATTCGTCAGGCATTACATTTGCCTCCTAGGTGTCGGCAAAGTCTTTTATATAACCCCTAGCTGGCTCGTAATAAGGGCCTCTCGTCGTAAGCTCGTGTTGGCAGTGGCGAAACAACTGGCAGCGTCGCTGCCGTCGTCTTGTCGTGAGCGCTCGGCGTCTCGGACGTATACCACGGGCGCTCAACGAACATGGAAACGTCGATGCGAGAATGATCCCCGCAGACACGCGCGTAATTCTCTGCGAGAGGGGAGGGGCGAGTGGCCCACGTGGCTACTCGCTTCTCGCATTCATATGCTTCCCATAAATTCATGGTGGTGTGCAAGCGTGGGTGCATAGCGCAGTTGCTATGACACTTGTCTTACACCTACTCTTTTCGGTCGATCACGTGACCGCTTTCCCTTTCCCACTGTCACGAGGCTCCTCCTTCCCTCGTGCTCACGTGACTTCTTTAGCGAAAGCGAATGCCGAAGACACAGGCACGTGGTCTGCATAGAAAGCTTCGCAGTGAAACGCGCTGGTTTTCACAACCCATCGAATTTCATTCGATCAGCGCAAGCTCACGTGCAAACGTCCAAAGCTTTCGTGCTGTATTTCACTTTGAAATTATGATAGTAGTCCAATAGGCATTGTCACTGGCAGATCAAGTGGCTGCAGCTGCTTGATCATTTTCGTGCTTCGATGGCTTCGTCGCCACTGAAAGGCGATGACACGTCGTTTCACCACTGGCCGATGGTAAATTTCCCTTGCGCGCACAAGAGGTTTCCGTGGGGTCCAAGGCGCAACGCTGGGCGAATGTACAAAGTAAGCCCAGGAGAATATTTTGTTGACGATGACTAGAAACAATTTAGATCGTTTACACTAAAGTTCCAAACGCCAAATCTGGCGCTGTCACACACGCTGCATGTAGAAATTTCCACGTCAAGCACTCTCACGATCCTCGAAGGCCGAGCTCAGCCCACACGTACTAACTCGGTCCACATGCGCTAGCAGTACCAGACAACTTGCAAAAGAACGGGCACTGGCGCGAGCGGCCAGCGGACTCTATAGTCAGAAATGCTTGATTGATCACCAAGCGAGGTTATCACTTATTTGGCGCTCTTTCTCTTCTTCACATGCACCGGGCCGTCTGGCTCCTACCGTTACGAAGTGGCCTCGCAGGGGCGGAATAGAAGCGGTCAGACCTTAGAAACAGTGCGATGAGCCAGAACAACCGTCGATGTGATCGATCTTTTTTTTTTTGCGTTACCGTCACTTTATTGAACAGCAGTGCAAATATACGGCTTCCGTTCTCTGCGAGCGCATCGTTTATTATTAATTTCCGTTTCTTTATCGCTTTACTTTTGCTTCCTGCTTCTGCTTTTTCACTTGTACGGAGCGGCAAGCCAGGTGTAACGTTGTTAACCTACACGTGCATTTCATTCTCTCTTTCTTTAACCGCCAACAGCCGTCAAACAATAAGGAAATCGATTAGTCTACACTGCGCGATACTGAGGCTCATATGTGGCTAGAGAATGTCATAGGGAGCGATGAAACAGGGAGATAACGTATTCTGTGTAGCACATGCAAGAACAGATGCATCTCACGCACACACACACACACGCATGCACGCACGCTCTCTAGATTAAACAAGGTTTTTTTATTCCCCATTGATTTGCTTTTCATGAGTGCCATTACTACTGTCGACGTACGTGCCTTGTTTCACGTTAGCGCTGGTTCACAAAAACAAATAAATCGATTCGTCTAAGGTGCTCAGATTGAGACGCATATATGCAAATTCTGTGAATTATAAGTACAGTGGTCAACTCTCATGGCTATAACGCCGGAGCGTCGTGCTCGGAACTGCATGAGCGACATCTACAGCTTGAAACGGGCCACATCAGAGCATGCGCAGTGTTACTGATGCGCTCGCCATGTAATTTCCGTCCTTGTTGTCGCCGCGGCCGCGACAACTGATTTCGCCGTCAGAAGCGGTGTCAGCCGTATAGCGCCTAAAAAAAAAAGAGAGAGTGCAATCACCGGATCGGCGTGTTTTATACTGCACACTTATTCTCGGTTCGCAGTATCATATCATACCGACAATGCGCCGGACAATGGATAAACTTATAAGAGGACGCAAATCTGCTGCTGGGACAATGTGACCGCGAACGCCAAATCAACACGCAGCATAGCTTTCATCGCGCGCTGACAACGGTTCTCTTCGTTTTCTTTTTTTTTCTTTTTTGGTTTTGTGATAAATTGTTGACAGCGCTTCCAACGGCCAAAGCAGTTGTTGCATTCGCGGTGATAACCAACGATCTAAAATGCAAGGTAGGCGCATCAGTGGGGCTGCGCATGCTCAGAGGTGCCCCGTTTTCAACTGTAGATGTCGCTCGTGCAGTTCGGAGCACGACGCTCCGTCGTTATAGATATGAGAGTTGACCACTGTACCTACTGGCTCGTCTTGCTCACGGGAATTCGAAGCTGAAAATATGTTCCGCTTCAGTACGAAAACCGCGAGTCGCCATTCATTCATTCATTCATTCATTCATTCATTCATTCATTCATTCATTCATTCATTCATTCATTCATTCACACAGGCTTGCCTGAAAACGTGGGCCCGTATTCCCGAAAACGTCTTACGCTAGGAGTCTTCATAAGAAATTGTTAGATCAATGGCGAGTCTAAGCACATCATTAGCGGGACCGGCTAGCCAATAGCAAAGTGCGATCACGAACTGAAAGCTTTGTGGATTCAGCCTGTGGTTCTTTTAAACAATAATAATGACTGCTGGAGCTTTACGCACCAAAGCCACGACATGATTGTGAGGCATGCTGTAGCGCGGGACAGCGGATTAATTTCGACCACCTGGGGTTCTTTAACGTGCACCTAAACCTAAGAGCACGAGTGTTCTATCATTGCGCTCGCACCGAAATGCAGTCGCCGTGGGCGGGAATCGAACCCGCGTCCTCTGAGCTCAGCATTGCGACACCCTACCTGATAAGCTACCACGACGGGCGGAATTCTTTTAGACAAGGGACGTCGGGCGCACCTCTAGGAATGCTACGCAAGGTCCCATTAGAAACCAACTTGGATAAATTGTTGCTGCGTTCACGTAACCTATTATTAATGAATTATCCCGTATGACCCATATACTGTTTCCCACACGAGGGCAGTAGACGTTAGGACATTCCCATTCAACGCACTTTTCTTCGCGTCTATTTTCACATTTCTTTATTGCGAGGAAAACTTGATTAATCCTCTTGCACACGCTACCTATAGTTTACAAAAAGGAGTGGAAAAAATTGTAGCATTTGATCCCAGATACCTTTTGCTAATTATGTGATGGCCAATGAAAATGAATGGACACCGAAGAACAAGAGAGAGGAAATATTATTAATGTTCAGAGATTACGGCGACTTGGAAATCGCTTACTGTTCGCCTCACCTGGTTTGGGGTCGCAAGCCGGATGCTTGTTCTTGTCAAGCTCTACACCGTTCTTTCTCTCCTGCGATACAGACGCACAGCGTCAGTCTCACTCACCGCATTTCTGCCTGTTGTGGATTTCAACGTACACCCTTAAGGCTTGTTCACACTTGCGACTAGGAACGGTGGCGCGACCAAGTTAGTCGTAAAGCGACTTGTCAAAAATGGTCGCGTAAGCGACTGCTCTGGCTCTGTGACTCGACGGCAGTCGCAAACCTTTGAACGAATGAAATGCGCAGGAACCAATCGCGGTGAGTGTGGCCTGCCGAGCCAACTGATTAGTGTTGAAGAGACTATAAGCGAGCGCAAAGGCGAAGAGCATGGCTTCATCGAGAGCATAGTTTGGAAAAGCTGGCTTCGTGACGTCACACTCTTTGCTAGTTTCTTGTCTTCCTCCGTAAACTTGAGTGTGCCCAGAAAAAGATCCTGGGATTTGATGGCACGTTCCGTGAACTTGAGTGTGCCCAGAAAAAGATCCTGGGATTTGATGGCACATTGGTGATAGGGAGAGTTCACTCTCGTATAGCAGTGCCTATGTTTTTCTTTAGGTGAGTTTGAAGATGAGAGAGAGAGAAATAACTTTATTTATCCCATCTTAAGGAAAAGGGGCTGCGAGAAGGCGAGGGATCCTCGCGGTAGGCCTCCTCTACCACCTCAGCCCACCTTAGGATAGCCTCCTGAGGCCTGGCTAACAACGGCACAGTAACGTCGAGAGCAGTCATATAAGAAAAAGTACAAACGCAACACACACACATTTTCTAACTTCTAACTGCATTCTGTCCAAGTAAAAGGAGGAGAGAAAACGGCTGCTAACTTTTAGTTCCAAGCCACTGTTTGCAATCATGACGCTATGCAAGCAAGAAACACTTCGCGAAGTTGTCGCGGTCGTTGTATGCACGGCACGTTATACGATAAACAGAAAATATTGGCAACAAACAAACAAACAAACAAACAAACAAACAAACAAACAAACAAACAAACAAACAAAAACAAGCAAACGAACGAACAAACGCCATTCGCTCCACACGCCCAGCTGCGCAAACTACACACTAACTTTCTATCTCATCACATGCACCAGGAAAGCAGTTCTAGCATATTTTCTGGAGGCCATTGCTGGGCATATTTCACGGGTGCTTGCACACGCCGAGTGCGCATTCCTCACCATAGCCCTCTCCCACGGTTGCGCCGGCCTGACGCACGGGAGCGGGCATAGCACGGGCCATGGGAAGGGTTATTTTTCGCGCTCAGCTGAACGGTACTTGACTCGTGGCACGGGTGCACAGCCATTCGGCTCGCTCCGTATGTATACCACAACGGCCTAGTGGTCGGTCACGAGCTCCGGAGGCCTAGTTTCAAACAAGCGCCACACACACTCCCGAACCGACCTTCGCTCCGCGGCCGCAAACAATCAAATCATCAACTGCCGAATTTCCCACGCAGTGCCGTATCTATTCTAAGCCACGCACTGTTCCACGTAGCAGGTGGCCTACCCTTGTCGTCTGCTTCAGGATCTGCGCCCGTTCGGTCTGCGCGAGCCATCGTTCGGCTTATAGTCGATCTTGCACGTGTGCGTACTGTATACTCCAACTAAGAATCATGAACTGCAGTGGTCAAAACGCAGGCTCGCTGCAGAAGGACCACGCTGGCGACGAAGATACACGCCATTGTTGCGCAGTCTCGGCTGAATACTGCGTACTAGCGACCCAGGCGGACGCATGAATTGACCTGGGGGTGCCATAACGGTTCCGTATGCGGCTTCGGCAGCGCCAAGTATGGGAATAAAGGTCGACCGCTGTGGGCGCCGTCGTCGCGATCGTCTTCTGGTCTGGTCGACGATAACGGTGCCTTCTAGAGAGCCGTGTGAATGGCTCTGACTGAGCTAGAAGCGTTTCCGCGTGAGACAGAGCCCTGCGGTGTGTTTTTTTTTTCTATCCGCAAGCCTCTTCCTGCACTCGCCTCGCCCCGAGACCTCGGACGATGAACGAGTGGTCGCGCGTACGCCGCGCGCACCGGCTCTTGACTTCATCACTGACCTTAAGGCGGCCTAAACGACCCTGTGTCTCTGGCCGTGCGATGCGTCATAGGGAACAAATTGCGCGCAGTAAAAAGAGTAATGGCGTGATTTTTTGTCGGCTTGTATTTATGTAACGGACTCTTGAAGTGGAGGTGCTTTTAGCGAAGGTTTAGTCGTGAATGAACTGCAGAGATGAAGTTTCTTTCTTTCTTTCTTTCTTTCTTTCTTTCTTTCTTTCTTTCTTTCTTTCTTTCTTTCTTTCTTTCTTTCTTTCTTTCTTTCTTTCTTTCTTTCTTTCTTTCTTTCTTTCGAGGGAACATAAACGCATGATTGCGAAGCTGCGTCATTGCTAGCATGGTATACGCTCGTTCTGCCTTTATTTCTAAGCCATGAAAACAATTTATGCCTATAAAGAAGCCAGCAACCAGTCAGTTCGTCCATCCGCCCGCCAGTGTGGCGAACATATTCATTTTAGTGTATGTATATACCCAATGAAAGTTGTCTTCTGTGCCAGTCGGCATAACGAATTTCGCCGCAGCATCGAGGTTATTAGCCCCGAGAACGAACACTGGCGGCGCGGCAGTCGCGGCGATCTGACGTCACGGCAAGGACTCGCTTGCGCCGCGGCCGAGGATCGCCTTTTTCTGCGCCCGCCGCGTACCCGCTCTTTCGCGATACGGTGGTGATTACTGCTCATTCTTGCGATGCAAATCTCCGAAGGGGGAAGGTAGAAGTTTACCCTACTAGCGAATGTTTAGTAAGCTGTAGAAAGTTTGGATAATATAGCTTATAATGGGCGAATACCCGCCAAAACGTAAGCTTCACCGTGAAAATGGTGATGCACGAGAGCAAGACATTCGTTGTTTTCACCGCGTGCTCCAAGACATCGGTGCTAAAAAAAATTACGCTAATGGTTCTAACTTCATTACAACTTGGCGTAGACTCCACGGTTAGAACACGCGTCCCGAAGATTACAAATTAAATTTGGACGTTTTCAATTCACTAACTACATCGCGGCTTATCGTACAAGTTATGTATGCCTTTGCAGACTATCTAGGTGATTTCGCAGAATTGCGCTTTCTGCTACAGAAGACTTTAGATGAATCTGTCTATCGTAAATAATCGCTTAATACATCCGGGAAATTAAACAAAATAGTACTGCCACGCACACAATGGTTTCGGGAAATTCTGAGGTGTTAGTATACTTGGATTATGTAAACATTTCTTCTCAACACTCGTATGAGATTATGTGGCCGTGTACCTTGATTTGCATGAACTGCTGGTCCGATCAACAGCCGGGTCACGAGCGGTAATGTTAAATTCTCGTGGGATCACTGTTGATAACAATCGTCTGCAAAACAAACACCTGAAAGTCGAAATGAGGGTTTTGAACTGTTTCGATGGCACTCTCAGTAATGTGGCCCACGTATTAATTGAATGTCCTTCGCTTTAATGAGTCAATTAATGGTCTCGCACGTCATGTCCACATAAAGGTTCATGATGCTCAGGGGTATATCAAATGCAAAAAAAAAATAATAATTTATGAGCTGGCTATCTAAACTAGTACTTATACAAGTGTAACAGCGCCGTTGCTACGATGCTGCATGAAGACACAATCTGACAGCAATAAGGAGTTTCCGCAATTAACCTCAATTTTTTTATGTTGTGAAATGAAGCCCCGAAATTATTGCGAGAAAGACGTGAAACTAAACAACATGATGAGTGAACGAGTACAGAAGAAAAACAAACACAACTGCGGCAGTATTCTCAGGCGAGCGCTTTCGAGACATTTTGCGAAGCTCTGAAGCTCCGAAATTATTGCGAGAAAGACGTGAAACTAAACAACATGATGAGTGATCGAGTACAGAAGAAAAACAAACACAACTGCGGCAGTATTCTCGGGCGAGCGCTTTCGAGATATTTTCGAAGCTCAATACTGCATGCGCTTTCCTAATCGTGCACGGGGCTTGGCACACCGGCAAGAACGCTGTCCGCCGATCGCGGATGCGTCCGATGCAAATAACACTTGTGGAGGCGAAGCCATCATATTTTTTAAAGGAATCGCCCGTGAACAACGCAACCTAATAATGTAAATAAGGTGTCTTGCGTGTCAAGACCACGATATGATTGTGAGACACGCTGCAGATTAATTTTGACCGTCTCAAATTCTTTAACGTGCTCCTGTATATAAGCAGAGGAATGTCGCTTTTCACACCCGTCAGAATGCGGCTGCTGTGGTCGGGAATTAGACCCATCCCCGAAGTTAGCAGCGCGACACAACAACAAACCTGGTCACCGCTTTCAAAGTGTGCACGACGGCGCGCGGGTACCGTTGGGGACTATGAAGCAAAAATGCATATAACTTTTTCACGTTTTACTAGGAACATTATCGATGCTGTTTTCGTCATTCATCTGAAGCTTGAGACAGGCAAAAAGCGAACGTAAACAGCGGAACAGCGCACGAAGCAAGCGCGTGATATGCCGGCGCGTCACGGCGGGCGTCGAAGAGTCCTTGCCGTGACGTCATCCACGCCTCCCGCCAGGCGGCGCCACTCCAACTTCTCGGGGCTAATACTGATGTTACTCTGGGAGTCACGTACCCCTCACTGGGATCCAGGCCGTCGCCGGCGATAGGTGGGCTGGAGTTAAGTGCGACTTTCATTGTGCGTGGTAACGTTGCGACTATGCCATCAGTTACGTTGAGATCCCGATCGTGGCACGAGATGGGAGTTGGCGATATTGGTGCAACTTTCCTGTGGGACAGTCTCACCAAACCGGAGTTATGAACAATACGTGGTCACTGCGTGCCCCCAGTGGGCTTGGTGACTCGCTTCGTTGCAAACCTCGCCACATCACTGCGCTTCCGATAGCCGAAGCTAAGGAAAACCAGCGCTGAAGTTCTCGTCGTTGGCGTTAGTTTCGGGACGCACTGCTGTCGATCTGTTGTCAATGAGCCTTGAGGTCACAGGGATCGCACAATCTTCTACGGATCTTTCTTTCTGGCTCATGTTCCGTTTGAATATATTCGAATTCACATTTCGCAACCGTAAAGCTGAGGCTATTTTGTGTACGATACCATAAGTAATGTAACGCGAAACGAGGCGTACACGTCGAATGTTTGCTAAAAATGTTATTCCCGGCGCAATGCCTGAAACATGATTCTTCATGTTTCAAGCACTGCGCCAGGAATAAAATTTTTAGAAAACAGACACCAAATAGCCTGGGTGCTAGTTCTTCTAGAGCACACGCGGAACTCCGCTGCGCGACAGCATTCCAAATATGCTTTGTTGTTGACTTAATGTGTTGTCACATCTCACTGCTGATTGATCGCCTTGCGTGCCGAGTTGCGCGCCCGTGTAACGACAGAAATAAATCAGTGTTGCGTGCATTTTCTGTTAAATGATTGCGCATTGTGTGTAGTAAATGCCCCGATGACGTCATCTTGTTCTAACGTTTTTTTAAAGATTTTTTTATTTAGTCTTGCCCCCCAAGTGAGAATTGAACATAGCGTGTAATGATGACCTCGGAACATTTTTCGGCTACCTCCTTTTGCGGGCATCATAATCGACGAGGCGCTCGAGGTCGACACTAGAAAGAGTGCTTTCCTTGTATCTTGCATATTTTGCATGCGCAACGGATCTACACGCACAACTAAAAGCTTTTACACGGTTCATTTGGTGTGAAAAGTGGTTCTGTGTTTCATAAATTTCACCAGCCCATGTCAACGACAAAGCGACAAGATTTAAGCGCGTCTTGAGTTGAGAATTGACCTACTCTGCTTAGTATGAGTGATGCAAACGTTCAGGTGAAAATGGAGGCTATGCACAGAGAAAAAGAAGTCACAGTTTCGCCGCAAGGGCGAAGCAATGAATGCAAGAAACTGAGCAAGAAAGTGAGCAAGTTTCTTGCGGCGTGGCCAGAGTGGACGACCACGACAAGGCGCGTGCGGAGGGACGGCGTTAGGGAGCCTACATGAACGGCCGGTCATGTAGGCTCCCTAGACGGCGTTGATCAGAAGCGCCTCCCGTGGGCAGCGCGTGCTGGTACGAAGGGCTTTATACGTTGTGTGTCACAAAGCTACAAATACAAAGCTATAGGGGCAGCTTTCCATGTGTAGAGCACATGTATACGTGGTGAGGCCCTGCCTCGGGCGTGTTCAAATTGGCAGTAATGCAAGAACCACAAGGCCAAACAAATCGGCGTCCCTTGAGCTCGAGTGACTTTCGCACGCTCCGTAACATCAGCGCGGACATCACGGTGAAAGCTCGAAACTTCCCTCACCGCGAGGTAGCCGCGCGAGCAGACAGCGGAAGGGCAAGGTTCTCCCTGCGCAAATATTAGAAGAAGCGAGCAAGCTCGCCGACGACTTTTAAAGGCATCCGTTGCGCTCCTCGCGCCATCTCGCTGGTAATGAAGAAACGCTTATAAGCGCCTGCCGTCTCGGAGTACTGCCAGCGGTAAAGGGTGTGTATACTATAACGCTCGCCGTGAGCTACCCGAAGGATCTGCGTTTTGTGGCGTAGTGGTTAGCGCCACGCGCTGCGGAGCGAGGGGTCGCTGGTTCGATTCCGCGCTTCAGAAGCATTTTTCTGAATTATTTTTCTTTGGGACTTTTATATATATACACATACTTAGACATATACGGTGTATGACGACGGCGACGGCAAAAACCAACCGAGACTGTCTATACATATGCTATCGCAATAAAAATGGACAGGGAGTGTCGCTAAACTTAGAGCCATCGTTTCGACAAGTGTCTCGTCGTCTGCATGGCAGCGACTGTTGCTGCCTTGAAGAAGTCAAGACCGCCTGCCAAAACGTTGACTCTGTCGACACCCCGTGTTCAAGGATTTTGTAGCGTTAGCTACACTGGCCTAGCCGAGCCACTTTCGCGTGGCTCCTCAAGAGCCGTACTGCGCATGCGCGAGGATCAGTAATGTCACACAGCTGGCGCATCGGAGCCGGCACCTCCCGCGCGCAACTCGCTGCCACCGGTCTGCGCTTTCCAGAGGAGTGACGTCGTAGCCGAGGTAGACGTACTGGCGCCGGCGCGCGCGCAGCTATTCGCCTTCGCTGTGCAGTCGCCGTCTGAAATTGCGCTGGAGCCGCTTGATAGCGCCTCTGACTGGCGTTTGCCGGCGCGGTATAGCCATGGAGAAGGAGAGCGCTAATGCTGCTCAACGGCGCAGAAGAGCGGAGAAGCTTAACTCATCGGATCCCGCAGTAGTTGACTGGCAAAACAAATATACATGTGCCACATAATATGTATACCGTGTGCGTGTCATTGGAGCAGCAGTAAGCATGATAATCAAGCTAATCCTAGACAATCAGGAAAGCTAAGAACAATCAGCTTAATTTTGCTAACGCTACGTTATCCTGGCATAGCCGAGCTAAGCCACTGCAACATTTTTTCAACTGATACATAGCCTCGTCTTTCTTGTCCATATTCCGTTGCTTCCACAATGGAATATAGCCAACTGTGTTCTGAAGTTTTGTTAATCTCCCCCTCCCCCTTCTCTCTTTCTCCCTCATCAGTTCTCTCAGCCTCGCAAATTACTATGACCATGGTATTTCTGTGCAGTAGCTGAGCTGGCGGACATTTTTTTTTCAAGGACACGTCACTGTCGAGGTATCTACAGCACATTGCGGAGCACATGAAACGCAGAAACAATCTAGCTAGTCATTACACTTGCCGCCCGAGTTACGTACGCGCTTCTAGGTGGAAATCATTGGAGGCGAAGAAATTGCGACAACGGCGGCTGACGTCAAAGGGGGTGCACACGCGCCGACAGTACACAGACGTGAGAAGTAACCCCGTTAAGTGACGAGCGAGTGGCGTATACGTTAGCCGTCTTGGGAGCCGGCAAGAGATACATGGCGTGAAGCCGCTCCCACCGCGTCTCGACTAGCGTGTGGCCTGTAATCACTGTCAGCCTCGTCCTTTCGTGCCCGAGCGAAAATTAGAAAGCGCAAGCGAGACGTCGACAGCGTAGCACGCGCCCGAGATTTCGCGTCGTGTCGATTCGTTTTTGTTCCCACTGCGACTCCCCGCCTGAAGGGCGCTTCGCTTTTACTGTCGACAAACACTCCTGCTATACGCCTAAACTCCAGAAAGAAAGAAACAGAAAGGAATACTTTAGCGGGCTGTTTGATTTTAGGAGAAAAAAGTAAGGCAGAGAGAAAGGAATCAAACAGACGCGTGTGGTGTAACGCCTAGGTTCATCGACTCATCAGCGTGGGCCCGAGTCATTTTGCCCTAAATGTGGCACACGCTATAGCGTGTTCCGAAATTCCGCGAGGAAAACGTCGCGCCTTCGAATGCGTTCCCAGCTTTCGCTTCTGCATTAGCGGGGCTGATGCTTTCTGAGGGACAAATAACAGGTTGCGAGCACAGACCAGAAGAAAAAAAAAAACTATGGAATCGATGAAAGTGCCGCTCGCTCGTGCGAAATGGCAAGCAATCTGGGACGGAAAAGAGACACTCTTCGTGAAGGTATACGAACATATTTCGAGATATAAATAAAATATGAAGTTCCGAAGCAGACGCGTACTGCTAAAGTGCGGTTCTGTAAAATTTAGGTTTATTCAGAAATTCAGAGGCAGGACAAAAGATGAGCATGCCTAATTAGGCCTCTTGTTCTATGAATCTTACCATTGCACCTTAACGAATTCTGTACTATGGTAACCTATAAAAACATATAGAATGTGAAATTAAGAATACGCACACTCACACAGCCCCCCCCCCACACACACACGCACGCACGCATGCACGCACGCACGCACGCACGCACAAACAAACAAAACCTGCTTACCGTACTGAAAGAGGTTCCGCGACCTGACAACACCTTGCTGAACCGCGAATGCTGCTACATAGACCGCTCTACAGCATTGATAAAAATTGATTCTGAAAGTGCATGGAATGAGTGAAGTACTTTTTTCTCGGTGCATTCCTTGGTTCACCCGCGAACAGGTAGGTTGCCGTCTCGAGCCAACTGGGGCCTCTATGAAGAACAACTAAAAATTATTTTGGCCGATGTTGTACTCAGATCTTTGTGCCCTGGATCGATGCTCTGACACGAACGTGGTGTTTCTTCAAGGCACAGTCATCGCTGACAACGTCATCAGAGCCCTGTAGTGGGGAATCCCTTCCATTTTATCCTTTCCCTATCAGTCCCTATCAGCCGTTATGTTTTAGCCATCAAAAACTCTTTGAAACGTCCTGCCGCCACAATTTGTTTAATTCTTTATTGCATTTAGATGGTCTAGTTGGCACTGACTTGATGAATCCATAATACTAGTAAACACACGCTACAGGCTACACAGGACAACCTAGCGGTTGTCCTGTGTAGCCTGCAGTTACTTCAACTTAACGCGCGTATAAGGTGTCGGTTGTCCTATATTGTCCCTGTCGGTTGACCTCTGCCGTTCTGTGTATTTTGTAGTGTGTGTTCGCTAGTATTATGGGTTCCCTAATTCTTTCTCCCACGGTAGATACACACCTCCCGTGGCGCCCCCTCTCTGTTGGACGGCCCCGCCTTCGCAATAGGCCAACATTCACCTGACCTCTCCCCGATAGCAGTTAACAAACGCTACGCATAAGCGACTCGAAACTGCACGTTGATTGCTAATGGTTTGCCATGACTCGAACGTGGCTGGCACCCCGGCGATGCCTTGCTCTTAACGTCGGTCGTCTTTACGCTTATGTTCCCGCGTGTCCGATACACTCGTACCATAAGGTCCCTTGCACTTAACGTGCGTATAAGATGGCAAACTTTACTCGAACTGTCTAATCTCGCTGCGGGGGACGTCAGGCAATATGCACGGCCGGCTCGCCTGTTACGATCGCGTCAAGGCATGCCGCATAAATCTTTGCACGAGCGACCGCCGCCCCAGTTATTGCACGGCCGAGATTACAAGTGCACTTTCAAGCTTCTGTGCAATGCCAGACTTGGAAACGCGAGACGTGGAACATTCGAGCGATCTGCGTTAAAGCGATAAAGATCGGCTCAAAGCAGCGCACAGAGATGAAAAGAAAAATGCATCATGTATACTTCAGGTATGGTAAAGTTATAGCTAAAAAGTAACTAACTTACAATACTAACTACTTACCTAAACTCTTCTTTAAATTTAATTATTTTCAATTACAAATTACAGCTGGCTGAAATTAATGACATTACATTACTATTACTTTTGAAAACTGATGAAGTTACTTTGAAATTACTTGAAAAAAAATTCAGATAGATAACATTTTTTTAATTATTACCTCGGAGATGTAAGCCTGGTTCCTCGCCTGGCTTTCTACTCCAGGTGTTGAGTGTTGACTATGTTATATACAATAAGGCGTTGACTACGTATGACTCTACAATGGTACACACAAATATTACGCAAAATCACGCATTCATGTATCTCGTGTAGATTTTATTTACAGCACACATACACTGAAATCTCGGATATCTTTGCTTTACTTTCCCTGCTTGAGGTTTGGAACTACGATTAACTTGTCATTGTTTTTTATTCTTTGATATTTTGGTCCATTTTTGAAGCCTTAAAGGCCAACTCCGGCGATTTTTCGAGGTCGATGGATCCCAGTGAAATTCGCTGGGTACAAAAACAGCGCTAAAAAGACGGGACAAGAAAGGACACGAGACCACGGCGCCGTGGTCTCGTGTCCTTTCTTGTCCCGTCTTTTTAGCGCTGTTTTTCACCCGTAATCATGAACCAACCAGCCCAAATGCGTACCCTTCTACAGTTCGCTGGGTACGTTCCTTTGCACGTTTCCGTCATTTATGCCAAATTACAGGCTTGAGACATGCTCAGATTGTTTGCAAATGAATTTTAAAGATTGTCTGCAAACGCCCTCCTGGCTTCCCACAATTATTGGCAACATTGCGTCTGTGACGTCAGTGTTGGCAAGGCGGCGGAAGTGACGCAGCCGAGGGCACCGTTAACTTCGGCGCTTAGGCCGCTACAGCGAGCGTCTGCTGTGCACAAGGCGACAGACAGCGTTGGTTTGGCCGGCGCTTTGCTGGTCGTCCCGGCTGTCACAGTTTTCATACTCCGCGCCGGCGTGACCGGCATGCCTTGCACGACATCCGGTTCGTTCGTAACAACGTCTACGTCATACGTAGACAGTACACTCGGTTGGGTTTCGGTTTCGGTGTAGCGCTTTTTTGCTTATTTAAAATTATTCTCCAATTTGCCGAGTATTTCTGCTATCGGGCCCGTAACAGGAGCGTCTCAGGAACATAAAAGCACCATTAATTTGACATGGCCAAAAAATCGCCGGAGTTGGCCTTTAAGGGAAGGAGGTATGCTATATCTTAATCATAATTGCGTGAAAGTAACGAGTAATTTTCTTAAAATTAATCGATTGAAGTAGTTCATTGTATTCCTAAAGCACCAGCCGACAAAAATAATTCATTACATTACTCAATAAAGAAAAAAAAGTCATTTAATTATTGTTGTTGCAATACCGCAGATTCTGATGTACTTGTATAACGCGAGAGGGAAATGAAGAGTGTGAAGTATTTTTCAACAAGTGGGACGCGGAATATTTTTCAATAAGGAAGGAAGCAACAAATGCGTGCTACTGAATAAACTACACGCGTAACAGACACGCATAAACAACAGACACACACAAACAAGAAAAAAGTAGTAATCATAGTTTCACGCATCACGCTTCTTGCGTGACAGCACAGCAACGAGGAAGTCCTTCGTCCCACGATGCGCGTGACACAATGCACACACAATTCCCGGTAATTCGGTGACAAGTTGCCCCTTTCGAACATCTCGCATATTATATTATTCAAAAAGAACGAAAAGGAAGATTTCTTGTGTCAAATATATCGGTGCAGACGGCCAGACAAGATTTCACTCCGAGAGGTAAACGCATTTGCATGAATTCCGTCACAGCGCACGATCATCTCCCGTCTTGTACTGGACGTAAATCACAATAAAACAGCTTGGCGCACGTTATAACGTCGCAGGGAGCGGCGTACCTTCGAAAAGCAGATCATGCTACCTTGTACTCGCCGCTGCACTTTTATGCCAAGGAATATTAACGACTCATCTCCTTTCGGTGCCCGTTTGCGAGTCTTCCGCGCTTTATTTATGGAATACATTAATCCAGCGGAAAAATGGTAATGCACACCATTAGCGAGAGGACGACAGCAGAATTACGGAGGGGACAGGGATCACCTGCCACGACGGAGACAGCGAGCGGGACAGGATATGAATTTTAATAAGCCAAACCAAAGAGGTCATGTGGGCCGGCAGTTATTCAATCGATGCGAATATGAGCGCCCCCATCGCGCTGGGTCCTCTGGCTCTGCCCCCGTTCACGTAATTCGGTGCGCGCGAAGGGCTTGCAACGACGTTTGCCGAAGGTAATTCCGTAACCACTCCTCTCCCGCCCCGCCTAATTTCCCGGAAAAACATCGCTTTTATCTCTGCCATTGAAGGCTACGAAAGTATGTGAACATTGACCACCATTTTAAAAGCACGGCGCAAGGAAAGTATCTATCTATCTATCTATCTATCTATCTATCTATCTATCTATCTATCTATCTATCTATCTATCTATCTATCTATCTATCTATCTATCTATCTATCTATCTATCTATCTATCTATCTATCTATCTATCTATCTATCTATCTATCTATCTATCTATCTATCTATCTATCTATCTATCTATCTATCTATCTATCTATCTATCTATCTATCTATCTATCTATCTATCTATCTATCTATCTATCTATCTATCTATCTATCTATCTATCTAATGAAAGCACAGAGAGTGATAATGACAGAGAGCTGAGCTAGGTGGTACGTTTTCAAGCTAAAAGACTTCTCCGTACACGTCAAGTCTTTTAGCATGAGTACAGAGAGTCAGTAAGAAAGTAACAAATTAACTCATACTGTGACAATATTACTACTCAGAACAGCTAGTCCTGCGGCAGCCATCAGCGTTTTGCCTTTGTCTTATCAAGTAAGGCGTATCGCTGCGAAGCTCGAGGACGGGTGTTCGATTCCCGACCACGGCGACCCAGAATAAGACCCCTGAATGGCTTCCCTCATTTCACTATGTCACGTCGATATCGATAGTAACTCTGACTATGTATTTTATTTAATGAGACTCTGTCGTTATCATAGACCATGAGAAAAGAGCAATTATTTCTCTTTTCTTGGGCGGGAGGGGGTGGGGACTATTTAAAGTTTTATGCGAATGACCGCTCTGCATATGCTAGCGAACTGCTTAATCCTCTAAGTATTCACATTCCCGGGCACCATCCCTTTCCATCATAGTTCAATTTACCGTAGGTGCGATGCCGGTTACATACCTATTCAGGACATGTATTTTTTTCTTTTATTGCGATAGCAATTATATGGACACTCTCGGCTGGTTATTGCCGTCGCCGTCACTGTCATGTCCCGGATATGTATATGTATGTATATATAAATTGTGATGACCAAGAACGACGCTGGGCTTCGGGCGTGCGGGCAGCATGCGGGAGGTAGAGAAAGAAGAAGCAGACAATAGAACAGCTGGCCCAGGAACGGGTGCTGTGTCCGTCTCTGTTCCTTACAATGGCGCAGCCTACGAACAACGAACCGTGAGTGCGTCCTCGTGGCTCATCGGTGCTGCAGACCTGACATCCAAGCACCGCCCACGATCATGGAGCCCGTGTCCATACTACTGCCGGAAGCACCTGTGCCACCATTCGAGGACGGCGTCCAGGCCTCCTCGGTGGCCAAAGGGCAGGCTTACCCCGGCGCCGCGAAGACAGAGCGCGGCTTCCTGTTGCCCGGGAACGCTGTTCACGCTTCCCGGGGCGACATCCTCTTGCTCAGGACTCCGTCGGCACCTGAGTTGCTTAGGGATGCTGTCCAAGCTCCCTCTGATCCGGATCCCGCCACAGTGAGCACAACCACCACCTCCGACTTGTCAAACATTGCCACTGGCTCCGCATGCGGATCATCGGATAGCGCCGCGCATCTGCGGCGTACCATCGCGCGACTCCGCCTCGAGATCAACGTCTTGATAGCGCGGAGCTCCGAGCTATGTCCTGCCGCTGTACCACCATTCTGCGCCATAAATGCTCTGTTGGCTGCGGCCGCGTCGCAAGACATTGAATCTAGCTCAGCCGAAAACCGCAGAGAGCTCAGTTGTGTCCTTGCACTGCTCTCAAACCAACTGGGCCCCTTGGCGTCAGCTCACTCGGGATTTGCGCCTCCCGTCCCACCACCACCGGCAGCGGCAGTTTGCGAACTACCAGAGTTCAATGGCTTGCAGGACGATGCCGACAATTGGGTGGCGACCGTCAACGATATCGGGGCTCACGAGGCCTGGACGGAACCGCAGAAATGGGCCGTGGCGGTAGAGCGCCTTCGGGACGGTGCCGCGGCGTGGCACAGGTACGAAGGCGTGAGGCAGCATTCCTGGGCAGGATGGTGTGCAGCTCTGATTGCCGCTTTCGGCCGGGTTCCCTGCGGCTCCAGTGAGCCCAACTCGACATCCACCGAGGACGGAGCTCAGGATGGGTACCACCTCGAGGCTGCAACTGCGAACTGCAGCTCACCGGCAGACAGCTACGCAGCCTGGCCTGGTACTAACGCCGGACTGACGCCACGCTGTGACGCTGCCTCGGTATCCGACGCCATAACATCCCTGCCAATGGCCGAAAGCATTTCGTATCCCTATCTGTCGGAAAAGCTGCCCCCTTGGTCGCCATCGCCTGAGCACTTGGAGGCACCGGCCCGCATCGTGCTGGACGTTTTAGAACGTAGTGAAACGCACATGCCCGCGCATTTCACCAAGATCCTCCCTGACCAGACGGAGGCGGATCTGCACGCTTTGAAGCATTCACTGGCTGAACGAGAGAGCACTACCAACTCGATAAAAGACGTCTCTCCAGGAGACACCAAGGCATTTGACACGTCTGAGATCGTCCTCATTGATGACCTGCCCGCGCAGCACAAGTCTGTTGCTTTTGGAACGGCTTGTGACGAGGATGTTCCGGCTGCACGCAGCGCGGCTTCACGAATTACTGGCTTGAGAACGTCAGGGAGCCATCAAGTGACAACGCTGGAAAAGCACAAGCCACGTCGCAGGTCAGCGCAGAAACCTAACTCCACGTTGACGCAGACGTCTAGAAGGACACTCAGACGCCCCTCGACCCGCTGCAAAATGCGCAGACGGTCGCGCTTGGTGCTGCATGTTGCGTTACCAGATCCATCATTTCCTACCCTGTTGTCGAAAATGTGGCGCAAAGGCCAGCCTTGCGCGATGCACCTGCGACCATGCCTGTACAGTCAGAGTCGCCCGCCAGAACTGTCGCCGAGAGAACTCTTCGCCAAGCCGCATCATGTCACAAAACTTCGACTGCCGCGAAACTGCCAACTCCGTCCACCAGAGGAAAATGAGACTGCTTTCCCTGCCAAGTCGCAGCGTGGCCGAGGTCGTAGACCACCACGACACAGTCAATGTCGTCCCCCAGAGTCGTCATCGGCAAAAGTTCAAGCCAAGCCCAAG
Source organism: Rhipicephalus sanguineus (assembly GCF_013339695.2). Lineage (NCBI taxonomy): Eukaryota > Metazoa > Arthropoda > Arachnida > Ixodida > Ixodidae > Rhipicephalus > Rhipicephalus sanguineus. The sequence goes on from NC_051180.1 coordinate 155,346,570, forward strand.
CGTCTAGAACAACATAGCGAACGACCACGGAGACATAGCCAGTTTCGGCCAGCGGAAATATATTTAACAAATTTCCAGACGAAGTTCCAGCGTGGCCGAGTCCGGCCACTCCGAAACAGTCAGTGCCGCCCACCAGAGACATTGTCGTCAGCCAACCGCACCAGCAGACATGGCCGAGTGTGATGACCAAGAACGACGCTGGGCTTCGGGCGTGCGGGCAGCATGCGGGAGGTAGAGAAAGAAGAAGCAGACAATAGAACAGCTGGCCCAGGAACGGGTGCTGTGTCCGTCTCTGTTCCTTACAAAATAAAAGCCACAAAGAAAAATAAATCAGAAGAAAAAAATTTCCGAAGCGCGCTACCGGGATTCGAACCTTCGACCCTCTGTCTCCGCAACGCGCTGTTCTAAACTCGTCCATGTGCCACCGCCTGTTCAGCGTAACAACGGCGAGCTATTTCCATACACCATTTAACGCTAACTGCACGCAGAGCTCGGAGGTGCTTCAGTATGTGTAGTATCACCCGCGAGATTACCCGAAGGGCGCGCTTTACAGCAACACTCCTACATTTTCCTTCAGACGCGCAATAAAAAGTGGCCCATTTCTGTACCCACTGACGATGTGGAACGCCGAGTAAACGATGCGTCCAACGCCAGCGCGTAGCAGGAGTCGCGAAGGGGTCACTCCGCGCGCCGCAGTTGTAATGAAAAATAAGTCTAAGAGCGTTGGGTGGTAGCGCGCTTCTCAAACATGAAGTAACAACCGTAACAGTTAGCGCTCGTCCTGTGTGTACCTGTGCGTTGTTTCCGAGTTTCCTGCCTTGTATTTGAGCAGTGCGCTGCAAGTGTCCAGCTGTGACCGTTGTTAGTTCGCGGTCGTCCTGTGTGCGTTCTTTTCGCCAGTCCTTTGGGCTCGAGCGGCGCGTTGGAAGTCTCGAGCTTCTTGCCGTTCTTCGTGTGACATTCTAATTTGTTGCTATCGCATTCATTACTTCGCCGTTGCGGCAAAACTGTGACATTTTTTTTTTTCACTTTTCTGTCGTGGTGCTGTGATAATTAAATCAACCGCCATGCACTTTTAATGCACGAGGTACAACGATGCTCTAGGTACTAAGAGGGCCGGCTCGGTAAAAAAGAGCCGTTTGTAAATACAATTGAATTGTATACAAGTAATACAATTGAATGGAAATACAAATACAATTTCTCATTACCCTTTCCACGAAACCACTTCCAGATTTCTCATTTAAGTGCACCCTTTTATCAATAAGCACTGTTTCTGCCTGCCCACGCTTATCATTGTTTAAGCTGTGCCCGCGCGCACTATTCGAAGCTAACTCTTTTATCAATGAGTACCAAGCTACAATATCAGGGCCTTATAGGCTGGTCCCCGGCTGCAAATTCTTCGCCATAACGAACTTGCCTTCGGTTACAATATTTACTTTTCGCTGAACACACATACGAGTGGGTGCCATCCACTTCGCAGCGTCCAGCCGCGATAGGTCGGATGACAAATCGTCTTCCCGGCGCGCGGTTTTTCAGAGGGCGGCGCTGTCGCACCGCGCACGCGTAACCAGGGCTACTGGTGTAGAAAGAGTTGCGAGCGCTGCGCGTGTATCCGTAGTGTCTGCATCGCAATCCTAACCAAATAAGCGAGCACATGGGAGACAGTAGCAAAATTTTAAGCCCCTAAAGCTAATCGGTAGGTTAATTAAACCGGTGATTAATCGTGTACTCGCTGAAATCGCATTACGATAATTTTCTTTTTAATCGGGTAATGAGTTGAAATCGCGTGAGTCAAACAAGGTTGCTCCGCTCTATTAAAGTTGTTTTTTTTTTTTTTTATGAGGCACTGGTTTAGGCGGGTTTAGCTACCGCTGGATTAAGAATGGTTGGTGAAGGAGACCACTCGCTCCATCGGCTTCAGCAGAATGTGCAAGGTGGCCCATTCATCTCCGAATGCTTTCACATAAAGATTAATATACGATTGTGTAACGAACTTGTCGGCTCGTGATTAGACGCCTGCGTGAGGTGCGATTTCTTTCATTTTGCGTGCATGCAGGCTTGTCCCGTAACTTGCATAGCGAATGCGAAATAGCTGTGTGGAAGGCAGCGGAGAAAGCGAATGTTAGTTAGCCACTAGCTCTCGCATCACCTGCAGACTGATAATTAGGCCTACCGTGTTGAAAAGACTTACTTTTTTTTATAGAAAATTTAATGAAAGTGCAGTTTCGCATTTGCATGGACTGTCAGAGAGCGTGTATAATTAAAGATAAGTCGTTGGATTAAACCTCATAAACGTACATCGGAAACACTTGTTTGCGCTGGGGGAAGCGCCGCATAGAACAGATGAGGATAAATTGCGGCAATCTTCAGCTTTTTTTTTTTGCCGGGTAGCTAAATCTCAGCACAGGCGAAAATTTTCGAACGTAGCTGTCAATGCCGTCGCCACTGCCGGGACTAGATACCGTGAACTATCACAGTAGAACACCTTAGCTATAGGAAAAGAAAGAAAGAGAAATAAACGCGATCTTCTTCCTAGCTCTGAATACTATTAAGGGCAATTTCTGGGGCTTTACGTGCCAAAACCACGATATGATTATGAGGCAGTAAAGGGATCAGGAAATTTCGATCACCTAGGGTTCTTTAGAACGGCCCTGCGACACAAATTAAGCGTGTCGCTTTCATTGCTGCTTCGGGAACTGTGGAATGCACCGATATCGTTGCGCAAGTGGCAGCGCCAAAAACAAAGTCGTTGTAATTTATTTCAACGAAGAAACCACTTTGGTTTCGGACTAGAGCGACACACAACGGCTATTTTTGCGATCGACTGACGTTTCATCACGCTGGAGTGACGACTTTGGCCAGCCATTTTGATTGGTTTGACGTGACAAGTCGCATGTAATATACATATCATCCCAGTTAGGCCACACTTTTCTGCGCTATAGATTATAAGAGCACTTTTTATACTTCCTAAGATACAAAAAGATTTCTCTTTTTAAATATGAAAATTTGAAAAGAATCGCAGAACGATGCTAGGTGCGCTGCACAACGGCTACCATTAGGGTACCTCAATACCAGCACACGGACACACACACTAAACAAAAATAACCAGAAACGGGAGTAAACTGCTTGTCCTCTAGCGCACGACCTTTTCTGGGTTTTTTTTTTTTTTTTACACGTACCAGTCGCGGTAAAAATTTACTCTCACGATAACCGAGTTTTTGAACGTAGCAACGGTAGTAATTTTTTACCCCCGCTGAGGTTTTCAGCGAGTATAGTAAGAGTAATTTTTTACTGCATTTACAATGTTTTCCCGGTGATTTCTGAGAGTTATTTCTCGGTCGACAGTTTCTTGTGGCTGATGTAGTAGTATTTATTTACTCACCTAACTCAGTTTTCGCGGCTATTTCTGATGGCTAAAAAAAAAAGGAGCGCAATTGCACCATGATCCATCGAAATTCGAATTTAATCAACGTAGAAAACACAGTATCCATGACATATATAGAGATAAACACATACACAAACACATATACATACACACACACACGCACACACACACAACCAATGCAGAATAAAACACCACTTCAACCGACTGCTACGCTGTACAAACGTACTCCGGCCAGCCGGTATATATAGACCGTTTTCACGGAGAGGAGAAGCGTAGCCTCGAACCGGTGTATTTTCACCGCTTTCTCTCTCTCCACCTCGGCCGACCGCTGCCGCGTGCGGATTCCCGAGTTTTGCACTGCGTGGGGCGTGAGAGGTCAGCGTGTTTCCATTTTTCGACGCGCTGAAACAATTGTGCTGCCGCAAATCGAAATGTCGGATGAGAACAGGTCGACAAGCTACCACTGCTCTGTGTTTGGCTGCGGCAACAGCTACGGAAGCCTGAAAGACTGGCAGCCAAGGCATGCGAAGTGCACTATGTTTTTAAATGACTTCGCTTCTCCAGGTCGCACGCCTTCTCCGACAAATAGTATATTATTATATGGGGTGTCTGCACTTATGGCCATTTCTCCAAGTCACCACACCAGCTTGTGATTGTGCTTGGGTGCTGGTACACTTTATCATCTGCATCAAAGAGAACCAATGTCAAGGCTGACGATTAATACACAAAATGTTTGGCCAAGAGTTGTTCTCATGAACCTCTCTGATTTCTATGCTACAGCACATGATTTACAATGGCTGCGGCTAGAAAATGTTTCATCTTAGTGCGTGCAATTTCGAGATTATTGAATGGGCACTTTTCAATCTACATGACAGAAAGGCCTGCATGACATGTGTTCTTTGGCGTAGGTACGCGTTTCTAACGTTTCGTCGAGAGCACGTTCTTTCTCGACTTGTCAATTTTGTGACGATAACTGGGGTAGCGTTATGACAACCGCACTTTTTTTTTCGCGCGGCAGTCTGGGTGTCGTGAATAATCGGCCCACGTTCGTTAAAGCCAGGTCGTTACCTGGACACGTGCGCTTGTCGTAATGCTTCTGAAATACTCGCCAGAAAACAAATTGACAGTAATGTTACCAAAAACGAGCGCCCTTTCGGCGTATCGCTAGTGGCGGCGGCTCACGCCGAAGCGAGCTCACGCCATGCCACGCTTCCAGATGTGCAACAGGCTTATTTTTATTTTATCATCGGCGTTGTTTCTACGCCGAACTTTGAGCTCACCCGTCGTACTTCTGTTCCTTATCCTGTGCAACGATCAGAGGCCACAAGCTACGACGGCGACACGAATAAACACAGGCATCGGTGTTTGTGCTCCTGTCGTTCCGTGAACATTGTATTGCAACGTGCCAAGCGGAACCAAAATGGTCTGTTAGGGATTAGAGTTACGTTGAACTTGAATAATCACGGCACGGAAACCCGGGAGCCATCTTAAACACTAATCCGCGCACCTAGCGCGCAGCCAGACAATGGCCTACGTGTTCGCTCGTCTCCATTTACGTTTCTCCGATTATACTTCTACAGTTGTCCTAAGTGTTAACGCTCTTTTATAGTGATTATTCCAAGAACCTCACCCGGCCAGCTATACCAAAACATACAAAGCAATTACCAATTTACACATGCTGCTTAAGAACTGCATTGGCATTATTCTCATCGTCGGCGCTGCTGCGGGAACGTCTCGTGGGCCGCCGCTGCTTGCTGTTTCAGCCATTTTGAAGCTGCAAGCTTAGCGATTATTTATCAGCGCCTTTACACTCGAAAAGCGTTGCCCTGTTTTGCCCGTGTACCGCGAAGAACAGCAATACCTTGTGAACCGAGCGCATACGCTGCATACACCGCCGCGGAACCCCACACACCGGAAGGGCGGCGAAACGTCGCAGACGATAGACGGCGCTGCGGCGGTGGAGTGCTTTAAAAATGGCAGCCTCCTTGTGAAATTTGTGTATAGGCACCGCATCTTGACCCGCCATGTAGTGCAGGTAGGAGACTTATGTTTTGCTTGCTTGAACAATAAAGATTCACAGCGCACGCGTAAACTTTTAAGTTTGGTGGCAAGTCGCCATGAGACACACCGACCTTTTTAGTATAAACCCGCCTTATCTCACCTTTTTGATTATCCAATTATTCGCTGGCACTCCGTGTTGGCCGCACTCCCGTTAGCAGTGCTGATGCACAAACCCGCAAAATATACCTAAGCACACACAAACCACGGCCACTCAACAATTTTTAGGGGCGAAGCTCCTTAAGGCGGCACCCGTTCGTCCCTCGTAGTCGTAGTCCGTAACCATCTTACGCTTTGACCTCCAAGGTGGTGCCGGTGGGAGATTTTTCCTGTGCGTTGTTGAACAATAAAAAATTCGCAGCGGTAGCTAAAAGCCGACTTCTTCTGTCTCTCATTCCCATTAACAGCCATTCTTTACCTCCAAGGTAGTGCCTGGTGAGATTTCTCCTGTGCGTGATTAATCAATAACATTTTTGTTCAAAACGCTGTTGATTGATGAAATAAACCAACGAAAGACGCCAGATGTTTTGTAAAAGCAAAACGGAAGAACGCCAGATGTTTCTAAAGCAAGAGGAAAAGACGCCAGATGTTGTCTAAAGCAATGGTTTTCTAAACAATGAAAATTCACAGCGTACATGTAAATTAAAGTGCAAGTAAAATTAAAGCTGCAAGTCGTCATAACTAATCGAACCTTTAGTATAAACGCGCCCTATCTCACGTCGGTGATGATGTACTGGGCAGAATTCACGGAAGATTCACGGTTTACCGATGAACCTCCGCAGCTTCGCCCACTCATCATCATTCACTCCGTGGATATGTTTTTCATTGCGCAGCGCTACACAAACACAGTAGCAGCACATATCCAGGAACGCCGGCGAAGTAGGGCGGCGCCGTGCCTGTACCAGGTTCTAACGACGGCCTCGCTAGGCCTTTTCGAGGAGCACGGCTATGCGATAAACGACAGCTGGCGATATCCTCTGCAATTTTCGTCGTCGTTATTTTAGAGACAAATTAAAAATAGGTGTCCGCTATTGGAGGAGTCTTACGGAGCGATGCACTTACAACGAACGAGACCGCTCGCAGGCCCGGTTTTCACCGTGCTCGTACTCGCAGTGCACCGTCGGTCGAACGTTGGTTCCGTCTGCCTCGATCGGGGCTCGCCTTCGCGCTAGATGTTTCACAGCGGCGGCCGCATGGAGTGAAATACACAGTTTGGACTATACACAGTTGTACACAGGACTGTACACAATCTATGCGACACTTGTTTCACCTGCTCCGGCGAGGCACTCACACCGGCCGCTGGCCGGTTCGGTGCCGACGACGTAGTGAAGCCTTTTTCTTATAGTTGTAGCCAGTCACTCTCCAGGAAGCAACCACGGACGATCACACCAGCTTGACTTTGTTGCCGCTGGGAGTGTTCTTCGTAGCTCTTCGCGATTCGGCACGGAAGTGAGGTATCCACGGCGTCCAGGCTCGGAGCCTTGCGCTCGTAAGCGCACGGCCGCTCGATGATGGAAGAAGCACCTCAGATCCAGCCCGCTGTGCGCAGCCGCTTGCCATCACCGCCACCAGACATATACAGCGCAAGCTTTTTACACTTGTCCCACAGGCGCTGAGCCGTGCCCCCATCTGGGAGGCAGAAAGCGTCTTTTCCGAAGAACCACTCAACAACAACTCGCCTGTCTCCAGGGCCGATATCTGCAGTACGGCTTTCCAGCAGGCTTTTTTCTTCGAGCAAGTCCGTTCGTTCACAGGCTGCTTTTCTCGCTCGTTGTGCTTCTGCAGCTGAAGTGCCTGAGGCGCGACAATGCCCAGCTTTGAAAAAAAAGAAATCTTGAAGGCGCACTCATCGTCGGACAAAAGCCGCCGAAGCGGGGCGAGCGGGAGGACCTTGAGGTCACATGGTAATAAACTCTCAAACGGGGGTTAAAAATCACGTGACAGAATACTCCCCAGGTAGTAAAATTGGATTATGACATCCTTTTACTACGTTCCTCAGAGGTGGTGGTAAAACTATGTCATGTGCCACTTTTACTCCAACGTGAGGTAGTAATTTTAGAAGCGAGGGAGTTTTCAGAGGTAATGAGCCGCAAAAACCCCAATCTCGGCTAACGTTTGCTTACAGTGCATCGAGGCGCCCTAGCCACCATGAAGCGAGACTGTGGGAGGGGGGGGGGTGCTATCACACCTTCGAAAGTCGTTTCGCCTCATGGGGCATGCGCGTCCGGCGGATTAGTCATAGTTAGCTTAAACGCCGCCGAGCAAAAGATGGCGCTGTGCTCGCGCGGTGGCGCCAGCACCGCTGCCTGGAGGGAACACGGTTACGCGGGCACATGAGGGAGAGCACATTTTTGCATTCTTGGGGGAAGATTTAGAGCGCCCGTGGACTACACTCTAAGCCAAAAATGGAAAAAACGAGAGTAACTGCCGGTTTTAGTCCTAAAGACTAACTGTTACTCCCCAAAAAGACCAACTGGAACAAGATGGCTGACATGGCTCAAGTTGGGGGAGTAAGCGTTTAGGGTTAGGTTGGAAGGGAGCAACAGAAGGACGAAGGCAACAGTTTCTCTCGGCGCGCAACCGCTGCTCTCCTGCAGGACGCACCCTGTATCGGTCGATGCATGGGCCACATTTTCTTGCGGGCTGGCATAAGGAAACTAGTTTTTGTAAACTGAACAGAGAGATACACACGCTAATAGGGACATTTGGCTTGTACGTAAACTTTTTAATGCTCCCGTGTTACCGGAACACATGTTTTAGAAAGGTTTTACCTCCCCGTACGTAAACGGATACCTTTACGTTTGAATAAACCATGAAATGTTGATGATAACGGCATTTAAATTATATTTGATTTATATAAGATTGTATAACCACTGCAGAAATATCTCGAGGGGGTTTTAGCGTAGAATACCGGGTTATCCGACGATGGTGTCGCCATCTTGTGACGCTTCGTGCAACCATAGTCGTGGACACGTTTGTTTTCGCCTAGTGTTTTAGAGGAAAAAAAATTATTGAAAAGGTAACTCATTCGTAATAATGCCGCGGCAAGGCATTTACACCAGAAGTGGAACGCACGATGTTTCTGAAATAACAATTTTTTGCTTGCCTGCTTCATCTCGTTCCCGCTAGATGGCGTCATCTATCCAGCCTGTCGGGGTATTTATGTCAAGGCTTCTCACGTTTTTACCGCTTCGGTATTCTAATTCTAGGTCACTCTAGTGACTCTAGCCGCTGAAAGAAAGTGATCGCAATTACCGCTCGCACTTCGGCTTTTTTTTTCACTCGGCGGCTGGAGCCTCGGCAAAGCGGGTATCGCGAGTAGCCGCGAACGAATGTGGATTTTCGAGATAGGGCCGTAAACGTAAAGCCAATCCGGAGAGTAGTTCACGTTCCGTAAAGGCCCGCGTATGCGCAAATTCGTTCCGGCAACTCGTAACACGGTAACGTAAAGCTAAAAGCCCACAATACAAGCTAAAATCGCCCAATAAAAGGCATGGTTGCACTAGAACGCCAGCACCTGAAGCTGTTGTCGTCGCAAGTCAAATGGCGTGTTTGCGTATAACATTTGGCATAAATATATAGCCTGAGAGCGTGGCAATAAAATGCGAAGCTTTGCGAGACTCCGTGTATACTTCGCGACAAACAAGCGGTTGAGAGAAGTACACAATTGATAGACTTAACATTTGCGGTTTTATGCTGACAACGAGACTGACAGCGAGCTAACGCCGCTGCCTCCCCTACCCCCTCATCTCTACCTTGTCACTGGTTGATTTTGGCGGGAGGACAGTTATCGCAATCGGGTCCGGTAGTTTGAATTTGTGTTTAATCTCAGAGCAAACGGACGTTATCAGCTCGGGCGGTGTTGTCTTTTCAAAGGGGAGGCGACTCTTCCGCAAAAAATAATATTATTATATTGATATAATAATAACAATGATAATAAAGAAGAAAACACACCTCCGGGCAAGAAAGAAAAAAAGAAAAAACTGGCCTTTTAGCTAGCGCAAAGGGAGCACGGCAAAGCCTGTGTTTTCGCGAGAGACTCATTGCCTTGACGTTTTCAGATGTATACATTGTTACCTTCTATTCTCTTTCGAACATCACCACTGGTTCTGCACGCCTATACTCATTTCACTAACATGTCAGAACGCGCAACGACCCGTCGGTACCTACATAACCCCGTTTCCTTTCAGACGGTGCCGTAGCGTTTGGTGGCGCAGTGGTTAGCGTGCGCGCATGGTGATTAAGTGGTCGCGAGTTCGAATCCTGTGTGTTTGTTGCAAATTTTCTGAAATTTCTTTCTGAACGAGATGTCTATGTATCATTTGTACATCCAAACAAATATGTGTATAAACCTCAATGTGCTCTAGAAGTCAATCAAAAACGAATTTTTTTTTCGGCCCAAGAAGAAACTAAGGAGTAACGGGAAGGAGCATCCGTTGCTCCCTTGAGGAGCATCAGGAAGGAGTAACAGTTGGTCCTCAAGGAGAGCAACGGATCCTCCCCTTGCCGTTGCTCCTTTTAGGAGAGTAATGGGAGTGGCAAAGCACTTGCTCCCTCAAAGGAGGAACCCATGTACCCCCGTTGCTCTCTTTTGGCTTAGAGTGTAGGATGCCTGAATGGTTTCCCTCGCGCGCTGCTATTCAGGCACCCTACTGTGGACGGTTGTCTCCTGCGGAAGGTCCGCGGGGGCGATACTGCAGCTCGTACCCTCAGGCTCCCATGGTGAGACTGTGTGAACGTCGGCGACGCAGCATCTGCGGTACATTCTGTTTGTTATGTTCTCTGTGTGTTTTATTGGCATTATATTGTATTATATGCCATGTTACTAGTTATTTATTAGATTCGGCTGGTGGGCTCACCGTTATTTAAAAGGTTAATAAATGTCCACGTGAGCATAGGCGTGCGCACAGGGGGGCAGAGGGGGCGGCCGCCCCCCTAGTCACCTGAGGGGGGGGGGGGCGCAAAATCTGATCCATACATTGACCCCACTAGTCACCTATGAGGAGGGGGAGGCGCAAAATCTGCCTCGTACATTGACAGTAGGGGGGTGCTGCGATGAACCTTCGCCCCCCCCCCCCCCCCCTGCGCACGCCTAAGCACGTGTGCGTTTGCTCGACGGCGTGACTGTGTCCGTGTGTTCTGAGAGCGAGTCATCAGGCCACGCACTGGCAGCCCAACATGGAGCTCTTGGAACAACAGACTACAGTCCTCGCGGTTCGGGGGAACCTTTGGTTTGAGCCGGATTAGAGTAGGCCTAAGAGGTTATTGTGATCGCTAGCGTCAGCGGCGTGCTTATTTGAGAGCGAGGAGATCAGTTGCCGTGACGTGTTTGAACATGTCGGCATGTTAAGAGTATTGTTCTGTTCGCAAGTTGTTTTTTAAGAACGTCGTTGGATTGTTTGATACGAGACCCATGTGGTCCGCATCCCGGGAGAGCGAGGCCTAGAACACGTCGATTGTAGGCAAGCCCGGAGCGAGTGAGTACAGAAGCTTCGTAGGCGATCCGGGTTTTCCGTAAAGAGCTTATTGTGTCTATTTGATTCTGGAAGTCGGGGTTCAGATAGTGGGGTGGCCAGGGGCCACGGCCGTCGTGCTGTCTGGTATTGCGGCTAGACGCCGGCACGTTCCAACACCGTCAGGTGGGCGCAGATCGCTCGGTAAACTGCTGTGTGCAGCGGGCAGAGTAGGGCCACCTCACAGAGCTGTTGTCTCCTCGCGGCTGCCTCTTCTGCGCCTTTTCTGGGTGCTGGTTGGATGTCGGTGGCTTCAGAGCGACTCGTTAGGCCTAAGGCTCTGCGGAGTTACCTGTCGCACATGGGACACAACCAGTTGGATCATGGAGTTGATGTGTTGCTCTTTGTTTCCCTCATTCTAGCTTGCGTTACACGAATTAAGAAAAGCCACCTTTGTTCACTAGGACTTATTGCCTCAGTCACCACCGATATCTTTGCTAGCCGTTATGAACCTCGTGAAACGCAGTGAATGTTCTCAGTGCACGCAGCGGGAGAAATGTCACCCGCGGCTGGTTGTCTTCAGCACATCGTCTTCGCAGCAAGCCAAGGAATGAGGTCGAGACATCTTGGGCAATAAAACCGGCCCAGCTGCCTTCAAACCGACGCCCTCGCGAATCCTGCTTGATGCCCTCGGCCAGAGGACGTGTCGGCGTGAGCCACGTCTGACCGTCAGGTTGCCTTTGCGGGTCTAAGACTGAGTTCAAGTGTCGAGCCAGTGCAGCGGTGTCGACCAGCGGCTATATCGCGGTGCACGGACATTCTTTAGGGACATTAACGCCACATGTGTTGTCTTCTTTCGTAGAGATTGTGTAGTTGTTTGTTTTTTATCTTTTTTTCCGGGATATGTGTTGATTTAAGGTTGGGAGGATGGGGGTGCTATCACACCCTGGAAAGTCGTTTTCTCCTCATGGCGCACGCGCGTTAGTGCATTAGTCGTAGTTAGCTTAAACGCCGCCGAGTGAGAGGAAGTGCTGTGCTCGCATGGTGGCGCCAGCAGCGCCGCCTGGTGGGAGCGCTGTTACGCGGGCCCATGAGGGAGAGCACTTTTTTGTTTCTTTCTTCTTTTTTTGTGTGGGAATGGGGAGTTTGGCGCAGCCGTGGACGGTCGTCTTTCACGGGAAGGAAGGAAGGAATACGACAAGGAGAAGGCAGGGAGGTTAACCAGACAGCAGTCCGGTTGGCTACCCTACGCCGGGGGAAAGGGAAGGGGAGTAGAAAGATGGGAGAGACAGAGAGAGAGGGGGGAGCGAAAAAAAAATGGAAATGATCAATAAATGCACTGACGCGTATGTGGCGGCGGCACTGTAAAAATAGTCACAAGCGCTCACAAGCGTTCACACAGGCCCGTAGTCCTTAAAAAGCACAAAAGTGCTTTAACTGCCTTGTGGGCCGACGAGCGATGGGGACGGTGCTCCAGAAGCATCTGCACGGAGAGCGGCCGATCGTCCAATCGTCGCATCGCATTAGAAAGAGTTCGTCTTTCGGAGGCAAATCGAGGGCAGCGGCATAGCAGATGATCAATGTCTTCCTCAGTACTGCAGACCTCGCATGCCGCACTGTCGGTGATTCCAATTAATGTTGTGTATGCCTTCGTGAAGGCGACTCCCAACCAAAGCCGACAAAGAAGTGAAGCTTCACGTCGACGAAGTCCGGATGGAGGTCGGAGTTCCAGCGTAGGGTTTATTTGGTGGAGTCTCGTACGTCGTATACTTGGCATGTTCCATTCCGCCAAACAGAGACTACGTGCCAGGTGACGAAGCTGCCTCGCAGCGTCTGTCCTGGAAAGAGGAATCGGAACGGTTGTCTCTTCTTGATGGGATGTGCGAGCAGCGTTGTCTGCGGAAACATTGCCACTGATCCCGCAATGACCAGGTAGCCACTGAAAGTCAACCTCGTGGCCTTTTTCTTTGACGCGGTGATGAATCTTGAGAGTTTCGTACGTAAGCTGTTCATGGCATCCGCGTCGGAGAGGTGACCGCAGGCACTGTAACGCCGGTTTCGAGTCGGAGAAAACAGCCCATCTGCTCGGTTTCTCCGAATCGATGTACTCTAGGGCACAACGCAGAGCCGTAAGTTCTGCCGCCGTAGATGTAGTTACATGGGATATTTTGAGTCGTAGGGTTATTTCTCGTGCTGGTATCACCACCGCACCGCCGGAACTGGATGTCGTGGTCGACCCATCGGTGTAGATGTGTACGTGGTTACTGTAGGTTTCGTGCAAGAAAAGTAGGCTCAATTGTTTTAGTGCTGGGGTGGATAAAGCTGATTTCTTCTGCAGCCCTGGAATTGTTAGGCGTACTTGTGGAAGGTACATGCACCACGGAGGAAACACCGGCTTCTCCGCGGGCGCATACCCTGATGTGAACGATGCGCGATGGGCGTAGACAGTTGCGCTAAATGTCGTACGGGGCCTTTCCGCAGCGAGGCTTGCCAGGTGGTGGGAAGGATTCCTGGCATATTGCCTGAGGTAAGTGCGCATGGTCTCAACGGTGATGTGCGTCGTGATCGAGTAGTCCTGAGCAATTGCAATGGTTTCAGCCGTTGAAGTGCAGCGTGGTAAACCAAGGCATATCCTAAGAGCCTGAGCTTGAATGCCTTGTATCGTACGAAGGTTAGTTTTGCAGGTATTGGCTATTGCAGGTAGGCTGTATCGCAGGAACCCGATAAATAATACCCGGTACAGCTGCAACATAGAGTGTATGGATACTGCCCAACTTTTTCCTGCGAGGAACCTGAACAGGTGACAGATAGCGTTCAGCCGCTTTTTCACATAGTTTACGTGAGGAGTCCAAGACAGGTCTCTGTCGATTATGACTCCCAAGAATCTGTGACTCCTGGTGGATGACACACATTGGCCGTTAACTGATATGCCGTAAGCGGACATTGGCTTTCTGGTGAATGCCACGACTGCACACTTTTCACTTGCGATTTCGAGTCCTTGATTACGCAGGTAGCGAGATGTCACCGTAGCTGCCTTCTGAAGTCGAGCGCGAAGTTGAAGCCGCGTCACAGCTGACGACCATATACAGATGTCGTCAGCATAAATGGAAAGTCGTACGCTGCTTGGCTGGTTGTCGACTAGTTTAATGAGCGTCATGTTGAACAAGGTCGGGCTTAGAACTCCTCCTTGAGGGACACCACGGCTGCCATAATAATCGGGTGTCGGTCCATTCTCTGTCTGCACGTGAAATGATCGCTTTTGCAAGTAGCTGTGCACCCACATATAGATCTTGCCACCAAGTCCTACCGCTTCTAACGCGCTTAGGATGGCTTCGTGGGTGACATTGTCGTAAGCCCCTTTAACGTCGAGAAACAAAGCAGCAGATAATCGTTTGCAGGCCTTCTGGTGTTGGACGTATGTCACCAAGTCAACCACATTGTCTATTGACGAGCGACCGCGTCTAAACCCGGCCATAGCATCTGGGTAGATATCGTAGTATTCTAAGTACCATTCTAGTCGCGTCAGGATCATCCTTTCCAGTACCTTTCCCACACAACTAGCTAGCGCAATCGGGCGGTAGGAGGTAATGTCCAAAGGCGACTTGCCAGCTTTGAGGAGTGGAATCAGGCGACTTGATTTCCATTCCTGTGGAACCATACCAGTCTGCCAGGAGTCGTTGTATAGCAGCAATAGTACCTCCCGAGCTTGAGGCCCTAGGTGACAAAGAGCACGGTAGGTTATGCCGTCAGGTCCCGGCGCTGAAGAACGCCTGCACAAAGCCAGCGCAGCGTTTAGTTCTTCCATAGAGTCTTTCACGGGAGGTGCGCGGTAACGATACCGCGTGGCTCGTACCCGCGTGGGCTCCCATGGTGAGTCGAACGTCGGCGACGCCGCATTTGCGGTACATCGTGTGTCATCTTCTCTGTGTGTTTTATTGGCATTATATTTCATTATTTGCCATATTTATTAGATTCGGCTGACGAGCTCGCCCTGATGCAAAAGCTGTTAATAAATGTCCGCGCACGATGGCGTCTGCTGTGTCCGTTTGTTCCATGAGCGCGGCTAGTCTCGAGCCATCACAACTTCCGGTATGTCTCTATAAAAGACGCGGTGATTGGAACCTGCCATTGACGTCAGGGACGGAGGGAAATGCGAACGGCACCGTTTTTTCTCGTCGTCTACTGGGGTATTGAAGTTAGAAGACTTCCGTTCCCGTGCAGCAATTCTGATCATTCTTTTTGCGTTCATCTCAGTATTCAGCACTACACACACTCCAGCGCTGCAGAATGCAGACGAAAAAACGTTACAGGGCCCCTATAACGTGCCCCAAGCAGGGTTTAGTCATCTTATGTGCCATGGTTAGAAATGGGAGTGAGAATAATTGTATGAAGTAATCAACTAAGGACGTCCATAACGAGGGTGGACCTTCATACATCTCGTGACGCATGACTAATTTTCTCTATTTTGCTATAGTTTTCACACAGATGAAAACAAAGTTGTTTTCATGTTTGTGTAAAATATTATCGAGGGCGAGTCAGGCATGTTGTAAATCAGACGAAGCGGAACGAGGTATAGTGTCCCGACAATATACTTCGTTTCAGTGCGCTGCAAATAAAAACTAACTAACTAACTAACTAACTAACTAACTAACTAACTAACTAACTAACTAACTAACTAACTAACTAACTAACTAACTAACTAACTAACTAACTAACTAACTAACTAACTAACTAACTAACTAACTAACTAACTAACTAACTAACTAACTAACTAACTAACTAACTAAATAAATAAATAAATAAATAAATAAATAAATAAATAAATAAATACATACATAAATGTCTCCCGTGCGGATACGATACGAATTGCAATAACAAGCTGAAATCATTCCTAATAAGCCACTTTGCAATCGACGGCATTACGCCGTAATAGAAATTTTGATTGCAGCCTACGAGATAGCCAAACCAAACCAGTGGTCAGTAATACAAATTAAGGCGGAAGGCAGGGCTAATTGGTATCGAGAGTAATGGGTCGTGGTACTAGCGAAATAGGAGACGGGGACGAGAAGGAGAAACACGGGACGACGCAATAAAACATAAGTTGAGTGCGTGCGATCTTTTCGAGCGTGCAGGAAAATGCCATTTGAAGCTCTTCTTGCTGAGTATTCAACTTTTGCTCTTCTATAGCCAAAGACCGCGGCAATGTTGATCTACACGAGTGAATTGATAGTTCCATTTATGTCTGGCTTCAGTATCGGAGCAGTATCTATCGCGCACTGGATGGGTTTTGTTTTAACTGCTGTGCTACTATTACACGTCTGATGTTGCATTTCAGTATAAGACTGTCTTCTATATTTATCGTATACTGCTGCCTTTTTATTTTTCTTCCCTGCCGTAGTTGCAATACCTGATAGTGCACTTCGGTTCTTCACATTCAGTACATTATTTTGTATTAACCTTACCCCTCCTTCATGAGTCTACACAGGACCTTGTGTATTTCATGAATAAATACAATGAAACGAAAATTAGGCAGCAAAAGTTTCCATTTGTTGTATGCAACAAATAATTTTTAGATGCTATAGCTAGGGCTAGTTGGTTTTTGTTCATTTTTCGCTGCGCTGCTCTGAGTGAAACTGGATACGAGTGTTTTACTGAAGTAAAGTGGTGTACTGGGCAAGCTGGTATAGAGCTGGTATGCTAGAGCTAGTAAGGCGTTTTAATCTGCGAAACGCAAACAAACAACTTGGTAGGTTTGTAGCTCTCCACTTGGCGTCCTGGCATGTTTTATGTCACAGCGTCTTAAAACTTTTATATCGAGTTTGAGCGCATTGCAGTTGGAGGATTGCAAGAATACAATACCTTTTTATTCATAGACGTTTGTCTTGCACTGAGGTATCTTAATCAGCGCACAGTTGCTGTGTATTAGCGCCCAGCGGATCCAAATGTTGCAGGTTCGGACCCTGCCGGCGGCAAGTTGTCTCTTCGTCCACTTCATTTTTTTTCACATTTACATCGCAATTACTACAATGCACCTAAAACCGTACAATTAACGTCCCCTATACCATCCTTGGCTTCATTATCTGCTGGTTTTTATTAAGGTTAGGAAAGTTAGACGACGGGGACTTTCCTAACTTTGTTACATGGCGCTACAACCAACTCTGCCATGAAGTACTATAACTATCCTGCAATGACATCCTTGTTCAACATAATTATCGTTAATTCTTTAAGAAACAGTCGAATTCATTTTTCGTTTGTTAGGAAAGAATATAAAACAATAACCCGCCGTGGTAGCTCTGCAGCTAAGATGTTGCACTGCCAAGCTTGGGGACACGGGTTTGGTTCTTGAACGCTGCGGCTGCATTTTCCATGAAACGAAATGCGCCAACAACCGCGTACTTATAACGTTAAAAAACCCCCGGTGGTGAGAATTTATGAGAAAGTGTGCCCTACAATGATGTCGTAGGTTTGGCACTTAAAACCCTAAAATTAAATTTTAGGGATGAAGCCACTGTGGCGTGCTAAATAGCCAAAGCGCAAATTGAACGATGTGGAAATATGTTGTTAAAATAGGGTAGTGCTAGAACGAATACGAAGGACGAAATCAAGACAGGACATGCGCATTTTTAAATATAAAAACTTCAGTAGTGAGTACCGCGCATATCCTGTCTTCTGTTCTGTTCTGTTCTAACTGTTTTGCTGTGGAGAGGTTGAGGTCCATATTGCCTCGGCTACTCCATATCACGGAGTTATGCAGCGAAGAAAAAAAAAAGAATAATACTGAACTCCTGTCTTCATCTCGTCCTTTGTATTCGTCCTAGCGCTGCCCTCTTTTTATATCATTATGAACCAAAACCAACTCGCCCACCTATCTGTTATTGTAGAGATATGTAATGTAGGATAACGTCGACTGGAAACACATGGATTGAATTCTTTTCTATGATTGGACTAGAGCCAGAAGATAACCGGCAAAAGGGTCCATTGACGGCATCCACGTCAAACGGATAGATAGATAGATAGATAGATAGATAGATAGATAGATAGATAGATAGATAGATAGATAGATAGATAGATAGATAGATAGATAGATAGATAGATAGATAGATAGATAGATAGATAGATAGATAGATAGATAGATAGATAGATAGATAGATAGATAGATAGATAGATAGATAGATAGATAGATAGATAGATAGATAGATAGATAGATAGATAGATAGATAGATAGATAAGAAGGTATCATAGCGCTAGCAGACACGGACGAGAAGGACATAACGGGCCGAGCGCTCGTCTCCTTGTGCCTTCGTCGTCCGTGCCTGCTAGCATTATGGTACCTTTTGATGCATTTAACGAACTATCCCAAAAAGCCACTTTGCCAGAGATGGATAAACGTTTCCATCGGCTGCTTCAAATAGGATGCCTCAATTTCCAGAAGGTGCGCGCAAGCCCACGCACCTTGGTGTCGTCGTTCCAGTCCTCAGCTGAAAATAGAGCGTCGACGAAGAAATGCGCAATGAAGCCCAGCCTAACGAATACACTGCCCCAGCGGCTCGCGGTCGTCATTAACGGCTCATGCCGGAACAGAGCCGCCGTGCGGTCGGCTCTCGTTTGAAGCTGCCGCGCCTCTGAGGCATACAACGCCGCGTGCGTCGTCGTCGGCTGTCGTCCTCGGCGGCTTTATCAGGACACCCCTCCCGCCGAGCGAGTCGTCCCAACCACCACACGCCGACAGAGATAGGGGGGCGTCAAATGACAATCCCGCCGCCTCTTACCTGCGAGAAAACAAGAAAATGTGGAAGGAAAGAGGAAGGGAGTGGCAGTGCACGCTCTCGCACGCTGACGACCGTGTGCTCGCTCATCGCGGTGCGACGCCAGTCGGCACGTTTTTCAGGGTTTTCCGCGACGACGACGACGACTCTTTGTGCCTCCGGCAGTAGCCAGCCATGCATCACCCACTACCGAGCGCGCTACGCGCAGGCTCATTATTCAAGCGCGCCAGAGAGACCTCACACCCCGCCTCTTGCTCCCCCAGGACAGGAAAGAAAGGGAAAAAAGACGTCTTTTAGACTTGGGGACCGAGCCTTTGCCGGCAGCAGCGTGTAATAGCGCCAGCGCGGTACGGGACCGGCGGAAAGAGGCAGAGGCAGGTAAAAACGCGCTCTTGCAGAAAGGAGCGCACCTCCGAGAAGGAGGGAGAGGAGGATAAAGAAGACCACTTAATTAAAACTCAACGCAGGCCCGCATCGCGCGAGGTGTCTAGTGAGAGACCCAGGGGCGAGATAGGCTTGATACGTAGAGCTATACGCGCATCTAAACCACGCTTGTTGCGTGCGCGCTAACGTCCGAACCAAGTGTTGTTTATTTTTTTATAGGCTGTAGTATATAATAGTACGCACCTCTGTTGCGGCCTCCAGCACAGCACGCCCCGGCGGAACCAACTTGTTATCCCGGAAAACATGCGCCGGCGAAAGCCTCTAGCTATACGGGCATCCCTATAGAGTCGTAGGCGTCCTTACGTTTCGTTATGCTTTGTATTTTTTAACGTCTGTGACCATTAAAAGAGACGTTTATTTGTCGCTGACAAACACGAGGGCTCGCGCTACGCTCTAAACAATGCATTAGAGAGATGAACGGCTTTCAGGTGTATACACGGCAGCACACTCGTGGCAAATGATGTTCCTTTGCTGCTGCTAATGAGGGAGTGGCACGAAAGGGTGTTTTCGAAGGAAGAGGCACTAACTTGAACGCTCGGCCTCAAAATCACGTGTTCTATTGGAAACGTTCATTTTTGATCTCACCTACTCGTGCTGAAAGCGCGAGATGAAGAAATATGCCGGCGTTCACGTTCGTTCAAAGACGGCACACCAATTTCGCACAATACAAAGGCTAGCATTGAGCAATTTAGCGATTCCGGAGTTGCGAGGAGCTACGCGCGGAGGGGAAAAAAAAAGAAGAAAAAAAAACGAGACGTCAGCCTATCTTTCTCGGGCTTTCACGCAATAAGCGCTAGAATAACGGTACAGTCGCTTACGAAAGGTTACGGTGGTTAACACGAACATCCCGAGGAAACAGAACTGCTAACACTGGCACATTGCGACCGTGGCAACGCTGACAGATCTACGCAGCGTTGTGATACGCAATAGAAGTGATGAAGGGAGGAATGAGAAATCGCGCTCACAGCGTCGGCCCTGTATGTGGGATATAATGTTGCAATCTGTGTTTGAGCGAACATTTCTTGCGCAGCACCCACGCAGCTGCCCATGAATGTGTATTCGACACGCCTCCACAAACAGTTAGGGTGGCAATTGGTATTTCTACATTCGCTAGATAAAGTGCTACGCCATTATTTTTTGTTTTCCTCTTCATTTGAGGCTTTTGAGAACTATTGCCTCTCTGAAATAGCATCTAGGCAATCAACGCTTCTGCCCCTCACAGTTTCTGACAAGGCGGCTAGGCTATCATTTCTGAAACCCTTAGTATACCCACAATCATAGCGGCGATTCTTCGCGCACAAATCCGCGGATTCCAGTGAGAGATGCGTATACAGAAGGGACGGAAAGTAGTTTGGTCAATATTTGTGATGAAGGTCGACTCTTTTAGGAGCCCGATGTATCTCTTTTTTAACCTTCGCATGCGTGCTTGTATGCGTGCGCGTATGTATACGCATATAAAATGTAAAAATTCGTAGGGGGTTCGAACCCCCCAAACCACACCCCCTGACTACGCGAGTGCAACGTACAGAAACATATTTACGCGAAGCACTGTAGGCGAAATTTCGTGTCGACATTCAGCGTTGGTATCGGTTGACCCATACCGATTCTTGCTCCAAGTGACTGACGTGAAATGTGAAATGACGTCTCTCGGTTCCGCAATGGCTCGATCGACCTGTCATGTCGTTTGCATAACTAGACAAAAAGCAACACTACTCAGACCTACCAAGAATCGGGACGGCGCTTTCGTCGCTAGGGTTCACAACACGAAGCACCGGCACAAGCAGAGCTGAGGACGCCACAGAAGACGACGATGAGCGCCGACAGTCACGCAAACTGTACTGCATATGTTGCATCTCGGAGAGCGGTGTGCTGTAAGTACTTCGTACATACAGGGTGTCCCAGCTATCACGCAGCACGATTTAAGAAAAGAGGAACGGCGTTACGCGACTCAAACCTACAGCAAATTGTTCCTAGTACACTAGAGTAGCCACTGCTATTTTTTTTCGTTAATGAGGTTTAATTAATTAGTCATTATTATATTTCTAACTCGACAAGTACTCGCCTAATTGTCAAAATGTCAATGAGGCGTATGTAGGCATGTTCAAATGGCATCTAACTGCGCTACTTTCAACAACGTGCTAATTGCGCGCTCATTTTTTCCGGCTGATAAAGAAAGCCCGCTAAATATGAAAAATAACACGTGACTACGCTCCCACCCGCAAAGGAAACTAGCGCCCTTAAATAAGCTTACTGCAAACAACCGCTTTGCCTGTTGCCTGTTGCGAAAGACAGCGTTCCGCATTTTGGCAAGGGTACAGGTCGGGCGCCAGCGATATGCGTGCAATTTCGCTGGGATTCAATCCGTTCGATAGTACGCCGCAATCATCCATATCTCACGGCCGACTGTTCTCATTGATAACGCGGCAGGTGTTCTTATTACGGCCTGACTCTGTAAAACCAAGCGGTGCGTTTCTTAGGCCAAGGAGTGGCAGATAGGGCGATGCGTTTTTTTTTTCTTTCTGCATTTTTTCCTTGATACTGTCTGCTTCATTGGGAGCCTGTTTGAGGGCGCTGGTTCCCGACGCGCGCAACACTCTAGTCACGTGTCACTTTTCATATTTCGCGGGCTGTCTTGATCAAGCAGGAAAAATGAGCGCGCAATTAGCACGTTGCTGAAAGTAGCGCAGTTAGATGCCATTTGAACATGCCTACATACGCCTCATTGACATTTTGACAATTAGGCGAGTACTTGTCGAGTTAGAAATATAATTATGACTAATTAATTAGACCTAATTAACGAAAAAAATAGCAGTGGCTACTCTAGTGTACTAGGAACAATATGCTGTAGGTTTCATTCGCGTAACGCCATTCCTCTTTTTTTAAATCGTGCTGCGTGATAGCTGGGACACCCTGTATATTGGATTACCACTTTCCACCCTCCTGACGTCACACCCACGTGCTACCTCCTCCGCAGAATGTTGCGTCAAAACACATCAAAATCAAAACTGGCATTTTAGTGGCGATAACGAGCGTTGATGAGCTATGGTTCATACAAGACTGGCAAACAAACAGCGCTTAAAACGGGACAAAGAGGAGGGGGGTCGGGCAAATAGACGTAGGACGATGCGCTGCGTCGTCAGATGATTCATAGCACAACACGCCTTGTAGCGCACTCGGCAGTTTCGTAATTCTCACATGCTTCGCATGTTTGTTGTGTGCCAAAACAAACTGGAACGATACGTACCGCAAATGTTTTTTTACTAGACAAGTACGGAACAACACGGAAACACGGGAGAGCCGGAGGTCCGATGCTATCTATCTTTACGCATCTCTATACGGCACCGGACTGCTGCTACTCAATCGAGTGTGACGCTCGGTCGATTCGCGAGGAAAAAGAACAAACATGAACGACCGTACTACACGACAGCCCTGCTCCTCAACCTCCCTAAAAGCGCGGAATACCTCCCTGTTGGCCGGTGAAAAAACGTGTGCGAGACATAACGCGCTGCGATAGAGATCACGCCCAAAACGACCTTTACCGAGCGAGCCCGGCGCGATGAGGGCTTTTTCGTCGCCCCGACCGATGAACTGGGACAATGGTCCTGCCGGCCGGGGTGCACACACGCACGCACATTCCTACAGATGTGCGGGAACGATATGCATTTCGTGACCCGCGCAGTATCAGCGAGCCGGTCGAGATGACTCGGCGACGACGCGTAGGTTCTATGGAAGCCCGCAAAAGCCATCGGGCTCTGAGATGAGCAACGGGAAAAGAGAGAGAGAGAGGGAGAAGTGTGCGAACGGAGCAAAAGAGCGAAAATACAAACACGTATGTAAGCGCGCGCGCACACGCGAACGCCTCGGACAGCTGGCACGAGGACCGCAAGCTGCGGGCGAACCGAAACACAGCAGAGCCGGCCGCGGACGAGAGACAATGTCGTGATACCCTCCAGGGAAGGACGGTCCTCCGGGGTTCCGAGAGATGGCTCGCTGTGTATTAGCCAGCGCGAGCGGTCTCCCTCTTCTCCGCCGCGATGTTTGTGCCGTAATAACTCAGTCGCCGCAAGTACGTACACCAACGGAGGAGAAGGCGGGTTGGCAGATTCGGGAGAAGTGTTTTGGGAAAAGCGCGCTATATAGAGAGAAGCCAGTCGAATAAGAAGGGGTGCAAGGGGGAAGAGCAAGCCGAGAGGGAGAGAGGAAACAAATGACGCGCGCGATTTCTTTGACGAGTGCGGAGCCACGCAGAGACCTAACCTGTTTCCCCTCCTCCTTCTTGAGATGAAGTTGAGCGCCTCTGCTCAGCAAGGTGTGCGACCGCTGCAGCTCCCCCCCCCCCTTCCCCCCCTTCCTATCCTTCCATCCATGCCCCCAGAGTCGCATCACACAAATGCCGTCTCCCGGGGCCGCGTACGCGCGGCAGCCGGGTACCGCAGGGTAATTGCGACGCTTGCAGGGAGCCGAGCTCGTAAATCATAAGGCTTCTGTGTTTTCTTTATTACCCCCCCCCTCCCCTCCTCCATCCACTGGCAGCACGCTTTTGTGGCGTTGAGCAACCGGCGAGGAACGCGTCGTCGTGACCGCGGAGTTTGCGCCTCGGCGATGAGCGGCCGCGATGAGCCCCGGGATATGGGTTCCGCCATGCTGTCGAGGCTCAGCCGGTTGAAAAGAAGCTTCTCCTTCTCTGTGCATTTCCCTTTTGCGGCTCTTTTGAGAGAGCGAAATGGTAGCGAGCTGCTCATTAATCAAGCGATGACCACGGCTCGGTTGCACCTGTGCACAAACGAAGCGCGCTCCTGAATTCCTTTCGCCGAGAAAAGAGCTGGACTCCATTTAGAGGGGCAGGTTCTGAAATATAGATTCGTGGCACTGGAAAATTTAGAAAAAGAAAAACACACAAGCGTGTGATCGCCGATTCAGTGAGGGCGTTAATACGCAACGTTAAATTTGTCTCTGGCTGTCCGTATTGGTGTAGATTTAATATTGGGTAAATAAATCTGCTAAGTCCTGATCGCTTTAGAGAATTGGCTCGTAATGTCTTATAATTATCTGCCAAAGGGCTGCTGCTGTACAACGCCTTTGCCGATGTTGGTGTTGCGTAAAAACACTTAACGCGACCCTCACTTAACTGAGTTGTGAAGTTGCAGCATACCTGAACTGAATCGTGTCTGAGACGTGCGACAATGCGGCCGTACCTAAGGGGGATTTGTTCTCAAATCGGCATGATTACGGATGTGTAGGTGTGAAAGATCATGAAATACCGAGGTGAATTACACGGCTTTCGAAATATTGTCGCGTACGCTTCAACCGTTGAAACCACTGAGAATATCCTGCGACAGATAATTTTTAGGAAGCAGTAAGACAATAGGGCTTCCTAAACGCTTTACAACTGCATGACTTCGTCAGAAATATGCAATGATCATATGACAAAGATATATTTAACAGCGAAAAAAAAAAAGACGGAACATTTAGGAAGGACACACACACGGCGCTGAACTCACAACTGATTTATTACTTCGAACGCAGGGCCTTTTTGTAGGCACGCGTCGAAGCAACAGAAAGATAACATGAGGACAAGAAACGATGAAAACCACGTGACAACTCCTGGTAAATCTATCTTAATCATGAACCAACTCGCCCAAGCAGCCGTTTTAGCAAATTAAGATCATATGAAATTTACGATTGTTCCTCTCATAAAATACGACCTAGCCTCCGGTTGATTGCAGTGCATGGTACGATTGGTAGGCTTAAGCTCCGCATAATCTATCCTACATAGTTGCTGGTAATTGTGCATGTGTCACGTGTTTTGTATTCACAATCCCGCTTTCTTGTTTAACATTAGTGAGGCAGGAATGGGATTTAGTTAACTTACCCTCATTTCCGCATTACTTATGTGAAGTTACTCGAGTTTCAGCACAAACATCACGAGAGCAGTTCTTTCTGTGACCTCACTAATGCCCCTGATGTACAGGTGAATTAATTCCCTTTGAAGTAGACCCGTTCTTTTCAGTTGAAGGGTACCTTAAATCCAAATGACTTTTGCTCTTATATATGCTTGGAGTCCTTTATGCTATACATCTGGTAAAATCGAGCGCGCGGCACTTTTTGTGCTGAATTAAACGTGCTCCTAGTCTGCCTTACCACCCATGCGAACTAGTGCATCACATCTTTCTCGGCAGCAGGAGATGCGAAACTGCACGGAGAACACAGACAGCAAACTTATTGGTTTTAGGGTGACTGCTTTTTGTCTGAAAAACGAAAAAACAAGGAAGAACATTTCCTTCATGGCCAATAACGGAGTATCTGGGAAAAGCGTTTGTCGCTTAAAGTTTTTCAAGGTACCGATGCACTGCGTGTATATTCAATGTCAGTGTCTCCTGAAAGACAAATCTGTCATCGAAGTTTAAACTTGTTGCATTGTGATGTAGCTATATCTTATGTATGTTTACCGAAGTTCCGAGTACTTATCTGCGTAACAATACGCTTATATGTACCCCCGGGCAGTCCGAAGAACGTGTTCTTGTATGCGTCTCTGTAGAAGTTTATCTTTTCTGGCATGACGTGCAGAGAACTTCGTGTTCCAATACTGACTTGCTGTATCTCGTCATACACCTATGTTCACTTCGCGACAACCTCTTCCTTCGCTAATCGACGATACGTAGACGGTTCAACGTAAGGGCGCCAAGATTTCCAATTAAAGTCATGTACAAAAAAAGAACAAGAACAAGAAACCCACTCGTAATTATTGGTGTCCGGGTTCTCTTTATAGTTAACAGCTTCCACAGGCTTGATTGAAAGGGTCCAAATTATGCTTGTCTTCATGAAGAAACTAACCAAGGAGCTCCTAATTGGCCATTTTGTCATCGGAAGGACGCGGCAGAGGACGCACAGGTGCTTCAGTGGACTTGCCAGGTAACCGCCATTATAAGGCGGCGCCAAGCCGCCCCTGTCGGGATCAACACAGGGGACGAAAATGGCTAAGTGATATATCATATCGCACGTGGCTCTGCTATTGGCGGGAACTCAGTTTAATCTCCCCTGCACGAATTAAGACATGCGAATGTCTTCAGCATCCCTGCATAGCTCTCGAAAACTTGTCCTTCCAAATGAAGGCGTTTTTTTTTCCCGTCACTCTCAGTAAGCGTATTAACATCGTCATAATCAGCCTGACTACGTCCACTGCAGTTCAAAAGTCTCTTCTTGAACATGTTGAAACGCAGAGCAACCACGACGCGGACCAAGAAGAAAGAAGGACAAACCACAGCGCTGACCCGCAACTGAATGTTTATTGGAAGCACATGACAGAAAAAATTACTGCTACCCTCACACCCACGCGGCTACTTTAAAGCAAAAGACGGCAAAACAGCTTACATCTTAAGTATATCAATATGTTCAAGAACTGTCACGAACTGATCCAGTTTTCAATTCTTTTAAAGGTATATCTTCCACGGTCCTCAAGTTATCCCGGTCCTGTGCTTTCTGCGGCCACGGTATGTCAGCAAACTTGGTCTCGTCAACGCACCTAACTTTCTGCATCCTTCTCGCGCGCTTGCCTTCTCTTGGAATTCAGTCTGCCACTTTTAATGAGCAGCGGTTATCTTGCCTTCGCGCTACATGCTCGGCCCATGTCCATTTCTTCTATATTACAACGAGCAAGCTGCGCGCAAAATATGAGTAGAATGCATCAGAAATGGTCTCTCGATTGTGTTGCTTGCGAATAATAAGCCCTAATCATACAGGGTGCTTCAAGAGAGTTGCTTGTTGGGCAAGTTGGTACATACTTAGTTAACTACAAAAGAAGCCACAAAACGTCGAAAAACGAAAAAACAGCAGAGCGGCAGAAAACAGAGACAGAGCGCAGAGACGTGGCGCACGTCTCTGCGCTCTGTCTCTGTTTTCTGCCGCTCTGCTGTTTTCCGTTTTTCGACGTTTTGTGGCTTCTTTTGTAGTTAACTAAGGGTGTTTCAAGAAATGTGTCCAAAATCCTCAAAAATCAGGGAAAGGCGATATTTGTTCGACGCCTTCACAATTGCTTCTTCCGTAGCTGCAGGCATACTAAGATGGCTAAAGACATCATTCGGGGCAGTAGTTAAGAAAGTTAAATTAATTAACTTTATAATTAGTGGAGGAAGGCGGTTATGTCAAATGGGAGAATAGAAGTATTTCGTGCGAAGAACCCAGCGCAGCTTTGAGATTTCGAAAAAGCGGCCTCTAGTAATAATTGCGAAGTAATGAAATTCACCAAAATTGGGCGGCGAATTGGAAATGCGGGAGAGTGCTACTGCCATATTCTTCTGAGACGTCCAGAATGAGTGAACGTCTTACACCTCTGTAATCGTTGTCTTGAACAGTGACGTCATCCTGGTCGTCTGCTTGTTGCGCTCGTCGGTGCATCGGTGTCGGTTTGGCCGTTTAACTTGGTTGAATTTCATTACGCCAAAAAACTACTAGGGGCCGCTTTTTCTATATCTCAAAGCTGCGATGGGTTCTTCGCATGAAGAACTTCAATTCTCCCATTTCGAATAACCGCCTAACTCCGTTAATTAAAATGTACGTTAACTGAACTTTTTAATTACTGTCTCAAATGATGTGTTTAACCGTCTTATGATGTCTGCCGCTACAGAAGAAAGCATTTGTGAAGTCAGCGAGCAAATGTCACATTTTCCTGATTTTTTTTAGTATTTTGGACACATTTCTTGAAACACTCGGTATTTAGCTGTCTATATACACATATTCCGGAAACATTCTGATTATTTGCGCATTTTTATACAACTGCGATATTATAGCCGGACAAATAGTTGATTCGATCGGTGCGAAATGCGAAAAACGGCCGTGTACTTTGATTTAGGTCACGTTACAGAATCCAAGGGGATGAAAATGAACTCGTAGTACCCCACTACGGACTCATCAGTGCGATATGTTTTTGGCATAATCACATCGCACTCGTAATCATATCGTGTTATATATCATAATCATATCGCGTTTTGGGCACGCAAAATCGGATGATTAAATGAATTCTTCAATTCCTGAAGGGCACGAAAATCTCCCCAAGAACATCTTATACGCATTAGATGAAGGAAGCGAGCAGCCAGACGAACTAAGATGTTATACAGACCATGTCTGCGACAAACCAGGATTCGTTAGGGTCCTCCTAGTAAATTAAAGGACTAGACAACCTTAGGAACTAATTAGCGGTGGAAGTTGACAGCTGTAGGGCGTATATCAACGTCAGAACGCGGAAGCCCCCTACAAAGACGTGAAGTGGCCACGCTGCAAACTCGTATCCGTGTTGGCATCGATCGAAGAATGAAGGACCTGGGAAGTACTCATTCGAGCAGTCGAACGCCGCACAAAAGAGAAGTCGCGCCGTAGGCAAGTCGTGATAACGTGTCAGACGCCTGACAGCTACTTGATTGCTCGATGGTGGGGTTACGTACGACGGTGATGCCCCAAACGCTGAGTGAAATCTTGCCTTCTTCGAAGTCGACGTCTAACTGCCCCGCCTTCAAGTTTTCCGTTGGTTCTCATGCGGTGCCCTCGCGCCGAGAACAATCAGTCACCTTGATGACTGCGTTATTACTACCGAATTATAAGTCCAATTATCAGCGCTGCCACAGTTAACCATCCGCACTTGAAGTCTCCGGTGGCAACCCTGGCAGCACCGCTTGTGCCGTGCAGCATCACTACGCGTTTATTTTTCTTCGGAAGATAACTAACCGGTTTTTAAACGTGCCGAGAGTTATACGTTCTTGCTCGAGGGCTGTGAAGACGGGGGCTGCCTGCCTTTGCTAATTATTCGATGAGGGTGCTTTATCTTAAACTTGAATCTAAAGCCGCACAGTGACACAGGAGCAAGCGGTAACTTGTCCTAAATCTATAACACAAAAACAAAATTAATAGCTTTTCTAGTTGATTGGCAAGAGCTACGGACAGTTCCGAAAACTGTGGGCGTGCATGTGACATCGCACCGGCGGAGGTAACAAATCTTAGCGCTTCTAAAACGCGAGGTCGTTAACGGGTAAATCGATAAACTAGCAGGTGTTGCATTCGAAGACGTTGATTTACGATGTTCACGTTAAGGTGCAAGCCATAAAAGAAACTTGTTTCACCCGGTTATAATAAAATGGCGCCCAAACAGAGTTGTTCGCGGCGGGTAAAACGAAACGACACTTCGGAAAGCCGCATTTGTCAGAACGGTAGCGAGCTTATAGTTTAAGCTTTTCAATACAAATATACATTGCCACTTGCAGTGGCGTCCACAGCAAGGTTAAGGAACGGAAGCGTGACCAACTGAAGCAAGCAGTGCAGCCCGCGGCGAAGCAGGTTTTCAGTGTTGCGTTACAGGTTTTTTCGTTTATCTCAAGCCTGCTCTCGCTGGACCCCGGTATACGCATAATAAATAAGGATAACTGTCACAAGATCGCTTCTGCTGCGCACAGCAGCAAGAGTTACTGTGAGACCACACGACACGTTTCGGATTTGGAGGTTGGTCACGCACCACATCGTATATTCCTCTTCAACTCGGAGGCTGAAGCGAACGAGTCGATGCGGAGGCAGGTGTTCGTTCTGGCTTTTAGCAGGGAAATCGACAGAGACTTCATTAATAAGACTAAGATATGGCGCATCTATGCGCCGCCCGAGAAAGAAAAAGGGAAGAAAAGACGGCACCGGTTCGGATGAATTCTAGCCACGCGGAGCCAGTGGGACACACAGTTTCAGCGTCCGTAAAAGTGGCCATCTTTAGGCCAAGTTATCTCCGAGGCAGAAATACGAATGAAAGAAAGGCAGAGAGGTTTACCGGGACTGAAAGTTCTGGTTTGCTACCCTACACTAGGTGGAATGGAAAAGTAAAAGGAAATGCGGAAAGAGGAGCAAAAAGAACACCGTTTTGGGACAGATCTGTAAACTCGGAGCACTGCGGATCAAGAAAAAAAAATTAAGGCAGCTCCGCCATAGTGGTGCCAAGCCTGAAGGAAGTGCGGAGCCTGACAGCCTTCTTTGTTTCTCTTTCTTTTTTTCTTTCTTTCCTCCTCTTTTTCTTTTTCTCTTTTCCAGTTTCTTTCTTCTCTCTTTATTTCTATGTATTTGCATTTTTCTTCGTATATTTTTCTTTTTTTCTCGCTCTTTCTATTTCTAGTTTGCTTCTTGTTTTTTCAATCTTCATACGTGGTTTTTGCCTGCTTTACGCGAAGCGACGACAGCATACGACAGCATACGACAGCCTGGGCCCCAAAAGTGCTTCGCACTTGATATCATCATCAAGGTGCTCTAAGAACAAGAGCAGGAAGACTTCATGGCGCGAGCGCGCGCTCAATGTGCTACAGATGGCTATGCTATACGTGGTTTTGCCAACGTTATGCCAAGCAACATGACACGACGACAGCGTACGACAGCATAAGACAGCCCGAGCCCCTGATGTGCTCCGAACTTAAAGAACAAAGTAAACGCCTACTACGCTAACTCATGGCAGTTAAATTCGGTGCCCGTGACGGTATTCATGCAAGGCAAATGAGTACGCTGCGTACTACGGAACTAGCAAATGAACTAAACAAAGTTGTCAGCACACTTGCAGATCAAGCAACGATACTGACAATTTTATCTCAAGTATTAGTCTACAGAAATGCTAATTCCGAAAACAGGAAAGACAGACAGTGGTGCGTCAGTTGGCGGATGCTTTCATTTTCATGTTCATGAAGCTTCTCAATATCGCGGTTTTGTACAAAACCAGAATACGCAACTGCAGCAGAGCAGCTGATATACTCAGTCTTACATTACCAAGCTTCTTACGCGCATGCAAGAGCTTGACTGATGCGGGCGCAATGTTAATTAACTCGCTTGTTTCGAAGGGCCACCGCTGCTAGTAGTTCCGTTTACAAATTTCTCAAACCAAATGAAACTTCTCTTCGGCCATACGATGAGTGACAGTGAGAGAGGGTGAGGGATAGTGTGTGCGTAAGAGAGAGAGAGAGACAGACAGAGTGAGAGAGAAGGATAGAAAGAGTGAAAGAGGAGACGGGAGGAAGGTTTGAAAGTTAACCAGGAGGCGGGAAAGGGAAATACATGGCGCATTTCCGGGCCTTTCAATCTCATGGATCTATGACTCGGTCTCCGGATCGCCGACAAACATTACGTTCGTTCTGGAGTGGAACTGGAGAGGAGGACAGGGAAGGGGGCACGCCGCGAAGCGATTTGTACCGGCTTATCAAAGCACTTACTTCAATGAAGCGAGGAAGAGATTCACTTCACCAAGGAAGAGATTCGTCGAGGGTAACGAAGAGAGCGGAGGAGGATGCTTATTGACGGTGTTATACACCGGCGCCAGGAGACGCGATACTGAAACACTGCACGTAAACATCGTTCGTACACGCACGCGTGCAAGGAGGAAACAATGCTCGACACAGTATAAACAAGGCTGTCCTCGCTTCATTCATTACCACGCGTTGGCGGGAAAGAAAGAGAAGGCCGCACCGCGCGAGTTTGCTTCGAGAATACGACTGCGGCAACATTTGCAAGGGTGTAAGTGAAGCCCTCGCATCGAGCTGCATCTGCAGGAGTCCGAGCGGTGCGATGTGATAGCGGCAATCCTCAATCACCGCAGCCAACACCGCGGTCGCTGCGGACGGCACAGCCATTATGTACACGCGCGAGATCGTGCCGCCTCAAACTTCTATCCTGGCTCGTGCCACACGAGGGGCAAGAAAGTCTGGGAGAAAACAAAGCAGCGCGGAGAGTACTGGGGGCTTTCTCGCGGTATATGACGATGCCAGAAAGCGCATATGGCAGGCGTATCGCCGGAGCTACTTAGGCATTCCGAAGACGCGGAGTCTAGCGCTCACCGTTGCCATCAGAGTACCGTCGATGCCGCCAACGCGGAGGCAATAAAAAAGCGACATGACGCAACACCGTGGCGCCTGTCTCGGTCGTCGCCAGTCGAAGAGGGCGAAATTCGCTGAATTATAGATTATCGTAGCGCGTAACCTCTCCCCCTCTCCCCCATTTACACACACACACACACACACACACACACACACACACACACACACACACACACACACACACACACACACACACACACACACACACACACACACACACACACACACACACACACACACATGGAACACTCTTTAGTTTACGTCCCAGGGATAGATCTTTAATTGGGCGATCGTCGCCAGAGGTCGCGGCGATATCGCTTGTGGGTCCCCACGCCGATACGCACTGCCCGGACTGTGACCGCACATTCGAGCGCATCGACCAAACGGGGAGCTCTTGCGAAACACGTCCGAACAGGAGGAGGAAATGTTTAGGGTACGCCGACCACTTACTTAATACGAGGGTATACGAGATGTAATCGAGTATAAAGTGCACCGAAACCCGGAAATGAACGCGTACAAACGCCGGTCTTCCTGCGTGCTGGTCGATTGTCACTTGCGCGTCTTGGAAAAGCCTCTGCATTTGTTCTTCAAGCTCAGGCCAGGCCCATCTCGCTTAAAGGCGGTGCTTCCACGGTTCGGACCACTGCATGCGGGACGGCCGGTTCATCTTTTTCCTATATGCGCCAAATATTAAGGAAAAAATCACAACATATCCACGGAGTGAATGATGACGAGTGGGCGAAGCTGCGGAGGTTCATCGGTAAACCGTGAATCTTCCGTGAATTCTGCCCAGTACATCATCACCGACGTGAGATCGGGCGCGTTTATACTAAAGGTTCGATGAGTTATGACGACTTGCAGCTGACTTTAATTTTACATGTACGCTGTGAATTTTCATTGTTTAGAAAACCATTGCTTTAGAAAACATCTGGCGTCTTTCGTTCGTTTATTTCATCAATCAACGGCGTTTCGAACAAAATTTTTATTGTTTAATCACGCACAGGAGAAATCTCACCAGGCATTACCTCGGAGGTAAACAATGGCTGCTAATGGGAATGAGAGACAGAAGAAGTCGGCTTTTAGCTAACACTTACACTTCTACTTCTACTAACGTTTCCTACTGGAACATGCCAATGGCTGCTAATGGGGAATGAGAGACAGAAGAATTCGGCTTTTAGTTAACGCGCACGCTGCGAATTTTTTATTGCTCAAGAACGCACAGGAAAAATCTCCCACCGGCACCACCTTGGAGGTCAAGATCTGGTACTAGCGTTACGACTGGTTACGCACTACTACGAGGGGCCCTAGATTGGGAAGAATTAGGGATAAGAGTTAATGGAGAGTATCTCAGTAACCTGCGCTTCGCTGATGACATTGCATTGATGAGTAACGCGGGAGACGAATTACAGCTCGTGATTACTGAACTGGATACGGAAAGTAGAAGAGTAGGTCTGAAAATTAATATGCATAAAACTAAAGTAATGTGGAACAATCTTGGCAGAGAACAGCGCTTCGCGATAGGTGGCGAGACGCTGGAAGTTGTAAAGGAGTACGTCTACTTAGGACAGGTAGTAACCGCGGAGCCGAACCATGAGAGTGAAATAACTAGAAGAATAAGGATGGGATGGGGCTCATTCGGCAAGCATTATCAAATCATGAATGGTAGTCTACCACTATCTCTCAAGAGGAAGGTATATAACAGCTGCATCTTACCGGTACTTACCTACGGAGCAGAAACCTGGAGACTTACAAAGAGGGTTCAACTTAAATTGAGGACGACGCAGCGAGCGATGGAAAGGAAAATGATAGGTGTAACCTTAAGAGACAGGAAGAGAGCAGAGTGGGTCAGGGAACAAACGGGGGTTAAGGATATCATAGTTGAAATTAAGAAGAAGAAATGGATATGGGCCGGCCACGTAGCACGTCGGCAGGATAACCGGTGGTCATTAAGGGTAACTGACTGGATTCCAAGAGAGGGCAAACGCGTGAGGGGAAGACAGAAAATTAGGTGGGTAGATGAGATTAAGAAGTTTGCAGGTATAACGTGGCAACAGAAAGCACAGGACCGGGTTGATTGGCGGAACATGGGAGAGGCCTTTGCCCTGCAGTGGGCGTAGACAGGCTGATGATGATGATGATGATGACGAGGGGCGAACGGGTGCCGCCTTAAGGAGCTTGGCCCCTAAACAGAACAGGCGGTTTCTATCGTTACGAGCAGATGTAACGATAAACTGTTGCTAAGGTCATGTCCCGCGTTTTGCTTCGAGGTGCGCCTTTGGCTCTCTCTAGTCTGCTGGTATTGATGGGCGGCGGTCTCAACACGGGGTTCAGCAGCCTACGTAGGCGCTTCGCGGTGCGCCTTCGGCGCACCCACTATTGGTGCTTGTCACTATAAATATTGCCGAAGCCTTTGTGACTCCTGCCAGAGAAGGGCACTATCGCGGCTGTCGATGATATCAGCGTGATTCTCTTTAAAAAAAGAAAAAGAAAGAAAAGGACAACGCCTCGCCCGCAGTCGTAATGTTAATATTAAAATAATACGTGAAAAAAAAGAAGAGTGATTCGAACTGAGACCTTCGCCGCCTTCAGCGTACGTGAGACACCGTTTCAATCCGTTGACACGTTGGTCGTAAGCTTGGCAGTAGTTGCCTCTGAATGTGACGCTATACACTGCTTAAGAAATTGCCCACAGCTACAGTTTCGAACTAAAGGGGCGCGAAACATAAAGAAACGAGAACGCGGGAAATGCTCCAGCGCACTTCATAATATAACAGCTCTCGCTTAATCCCAAAGTGCGTGGCGATGAGCCACGATTCGAAAATGGATTTCCATTACAAATTGACTGCAGGAGAGCTGGACAAGAAACACTCGAGTGTTAGGACCACTTAACAAACACTCTTAAAAAAGGCGGCAGATCCGACGCAGTGTGGGAATCGATGTAATGCGAAGCAGCCAGCAAAGAGCTTCATACATCGTCTTGCATGTCATTGAGGAAAATGCGTGTCATGGTTTTCATGTTAACTCCTAGTATTTATGGCCGACCACAGTAACGTCGCGCAATACCAACTTCGGGGTAGATCAAGCTAGCAAAACGGCCGCCAGCGCACCATGAGCGTGGCACGTAAGTCATGCTGTACATGACATGTGTGTCATGACTTTCATGTTAACTCATGTTATGTTCGTCACACAGCCACGTCGCAAGATACCAATTTCGGTGTATATCAAGCTAGCGAAACGGCCGCCAGCGCACCATGAGCGTGGCACGTAAGTCATGCTGTACATGACATGCGTGTCATGATTTTCATGTTAACTCATGTTATGTTCGTCACACAGCCACGTCGCAAGATACCAATTTTGGTGTATATCAAGCTAGCGAAACGGCCGCCAGCGCACCATGAGCGTGGCACGTAAGTCATGCTGTACATGACATGCGCGTCATGAATTTTATGTTAACTAGTGTTTTTATGTTCGTCACACCGTCACGTCGCGCAATACCAATTTCGGGGTAGATCAAGCTAGCGAAACGGCCGCCAGCGCCTCATGAGCGTGGCACGTAAGTCATGCTGTATATGACATGCGTGTCATGATTTTCATGTTAAGTCGTGTTTTTATGTTCGTCACACAGTCACGTCGCGCACTACCAATTTCGGGGTAGATAAGCTAGCGAAACGGCCGCCAGCGCCCCATGAGCGTGGCATATAATCATGCTGTACATGACATGCGTGTCATGATTTTCATGTAATGACTTGTCATTTATGTTCGTCATACAGCCATGTTACGCCATACCAATTTTGGTGTACATTCGGTCAACCAAGCGACCAGGAGAACACAAGGTCGTAGGCGGCTAGATAGATAGATAGATAGATAGATAGATAGATAGATAGATAGATAGATAGATAGATAGATAGATAGATAGATAGATAGATAGATAGATAGATAGATAGATAGATAGATAGATAGATAGATAGATAGATAGATAGATAGATAGATAGATAGATAGATAGATAGATAGATAGATAGATACGCTCAAAGTCGCAGAGGTGCGCTAAGAAATGCTTCGCATTTAAAAATGAACTGGTTAAGGTCTTTTCACCACATTCGGTACCTATATATTGTTACGCGCGAAGGCGACTGAGACGTTACAGCTGAAGGGCCGTTTATTAGGTCTCGAAGGTGAGCGCAGGAGCGGCCAACAGGTTGTCTCCCTCAGCGTCGTCGTCTTCTCTCTAGCTGCAGCGCGGGGCGGCCAGCACGTTCACTCTTCTTCGTTGTCCTCGCAGGTACGCGCAACATTCCTCTCCACGCAGACGAAGCCCGCCGGGCGAGTTCATTGATTCATCTTGGTGTGCACAACTTCAGGCGAGCGACATGAACAGCTTGGGTTTTAGCAGTTCTTCTACCACTTTTCGTGAGGCGAGCTACTATGTACGTGACCTCCGTGAGTTTCTTAATGACAACAAACGGTCCGTCATATGTGGCCAAGAACTTTTGGCATAACCCACGTCTCCGTACCGGAGTCCATAGCCACACTAAATCGCCGGGACGATAAGTTGCAGGACGATGGCGGATGATGTAGCGTGCTTTGGATTTGTCTTGCGATGCCACAGTGCGTAGACGAGCAATACGACGCGCCTCTTCCGCAAGGCATAGTGTTTCGGCGACAGAGATGTTTTCGTGCGTAGAGAAAGGCAAAACTGTGTCGAGTGTGTGCCGTGGCGGGCGTGCATACATCAAGAAGAAAGGACTATAACCAGTTGTCTCGTGCTTAGCGGTGTTGAACGCGTACGTTATGAATGGTAGCACGTCATCCCAGTTCTTGTGGTCGGACGAGACATACATAGAGAGCATGTTTACAATTGTTCGATTGGTGCGCTCCGTGAGCCCGTTCGTTTGCGGATGGTATGGCGACGAGTGACGCAGGTGGGACTCACACAGTCGAAGCAGCTCCTCCACGATAGCCGCCTTAAATTGTCGTCCACGATCACTGATGATCACCTGAGGTGGACCATGTCGGAGGATAACGTGTTGCAACAGGAACACCGAGACGTCGATGGCAGTTGCGGAGGGCACGGCTGCCGTCTCGCAGTAGCGTGTGAGGTAATCGACACATACAATTACCCAGCGATTGCCTTGCGCTGATTTTGGAAAAGGGCCCACGAGGTCAATTCCCACTTGTTGGAAAGGTGTGCTTGGAGGTGGCACCGGCTGTAGGAGACCAGCCGGAGCAGCAGATGGGCGTTTGTGGCGCTGACACTGCGTGCAACTGGCCACATACACCTCGATAGACTGTCGCATTCCAGGCCAATAAAAGCGTTCCTTGGTGCGGTAGAGCGTCCGCGCAGAACCTAGATGTCCAGACGTAGGGTCGTCGTGCATAGCACTTAGAATCGCTGGCCGAAGGCTTTCCGGCACCACCAGAAGGAAACGTGCGCCAGTGCTGGAAAAGTTCTTATACAAAAGTCCATCGCGTACACAAAAACTGCGTGCTGTAGGAGCTGTGAAGAGCAGTGCTAATTTAGTGTCCTTTCGCTGTTCGTCCTTGAAAGTGCTGAGGTCTGGAAATTTCGGCGACACGGAAGCTACAAGGTGGTCGAAATCATCGGCGTCACACTCGGTATTGCTGAGTGGCATACGTGAAAGGCAGTCCGCATCGGCGTGTCGTCGACCACTCTTATACGAGACGGTGAAACTATATTCTTGGAGCCGAAGCGCCCAGCGTGCTAGACGGCCACAAGGGTCACGAAGGTTCACAAGCCAACACAATGAGTGGTGGTCGGTGACGACTGTGAATGGGCGCCCATACAGGTAAGACCGAAACCGCTGAATCGCAAATACTACCGCGAGGCATTCTTGTTCTGTAACAGTGTAATTCTGGCAGGTCTTGGCAGGAGCTCGTGTCGACGCTTGCAACCGTCGTAACGTTTGTCAGCCGGCCAAACTTTGGAGCAATCCTGCGCATTTTGAGCTGTTCAAAAGTACGGCAATGCCGAATGACCTCGGCTCAGGTTTTCTTTTCCGATGAGGAAATTATAGACATCCTCGGCAATGCCTTTTAGCAAATGGCCGACTTTGTCTTCCTCTGACATTTGAGCATTGACCACCTTGCACAGCTTCAGCACATCTTCAATATACGTGGTGATTGTCTCACCTGGTAGCTGCGCGCGTTGCGACAGTGTCTGCTCCGCACGCTTCCCTTTGACGCCTGAGTCGCCGAAACACGCCTTTAGTTCTTGAACAAAACGGTCCCACGTCGTCAGCGTGTCCTCGTGGTTCTCGTACCACACGAGCGCAGTGTCGGTAAGGCAGAAGACCACATTGGTGAGCTGAGCGGCGGCATCCCAGCCGTTGGACTTGCTCACTCGCTTGTACTGGACGAGCCACGCGTCAACATCTTCTCCCGATTTTCCTCCGAAGGGCTGTGGAACTCGATAGTACTGGAGTGGACCGCAAGGCGCAGCCCTGGGGGCGTCGCCTTCTTCGGGCATGTCGGACACGGTTGTGGCAGATGGCGGGAGGCCGGCAAGTCGACGGCTTCGACGAAGGTGTAGCAATGGTGGTTCCGTCGTTGCAAACGCGTACCCAGCACCTCCACCACTCTGTTACGCGCGAAGGCGACTGAGACGTTACAGCTGAAGGGCCGTTTATTAGGTCTCGAAGGTGAGCGCAGGAGCGGCCAACAGGTTGTCTCCCTCAGCGTCGTCGTCTTCTCTCTAGCTGCAGCGCGGGGCGGCCAGCACGTTCACTCTTCTTCGTTGTCCTCGCAGGTACGCGCAACAATATGTACGCGTTGGAACTTCAGGTAGTAGCTGCCAAGTTAGTAACGTTACTACCATACGCCGCGGTGGTGTAGCGGTTACGGTGCTCGGCTGGTGACCCGAAGGTGTACCGGGCTGGATCCCGGCCGCATAGGCGTGCGCCGGGATCCAGCCCGGCATAGGCGTGCGCAGGGTTCTCCATCAAGGGGGGGGGGGGGGGGGCGAAGGTTCATCGCAGCGCCCTCCCCCCCTTGTAAGTCAATGGACGAGACAGATTTTGCGCCCCCTCCCCTCTTAGGTGACTATGGGGGTCAATGTATGGGGCAGATTTTGCGCCCCCCCTCTTAGGTTATAAGGGGGGGGCGGCCGCCCCCCCCCCTGCCCTCCCTGTGCGCACGCCTATGGATGCCAGTGCACAATAAAGAACACCAGATGGTCAAAATTTTCGGAGCCCTCCACTACGGCGTCCCGCATAATCACATCGTGGTTTCGGGATGTAAAACCTCAACAATTATTATTAATAACTTTACTATCATGACAGTCACTGCCTTGTCAGTACGGTTACTAACAATAGTGAACTACATTACCCCCCCCCCCCGTTCCAAAAAAGAAATGTACACTTATTTTGTTTATGCATGCCGTTGGCATTTTCATATCAAGTAGAATTTATCACAAAAGCATAAGCACAAGTAAGAGAAGTGAAACAGTAAGGTTGGTTGGTTTATGGAAGTTAACGTCCCAAAGAGATTCAGTCTGTGGAAGATGCAATAAGGTCGAAGTCTGGGTCAGTTGATACATGACGCTCAGGCAAAAACCAGTCAAGACGACGACGAACAAGGCACAGAAGTGACACACACAACGACTCCAGTCGTTGTGTGTGTCACTTCCATCTCTTGCCCGGCGTCTTCTTGACTGTTTTTGCCTGAGTGTGGAAGATGGCGTTGTGCAAACGGTGTTGCTTGTTGCGCTAATTAATAATGACTTATCACTTCAAAGGATTACCCTGGTGAATGCAAGCTTCAGATAATGGGGTATAGATAGAGGCATGACTGAACCATAAACTGGTACACACGCACACACAGTATGTCATATGCGAAGCACACTTTAAGGCTATACATAGCCCTACTTTGGGGCGGCACACATTGCACCGGGGAGGAACTACGAACTTAGGCGTATAGCATATGTTTTTGACTCACTTGCCTATGCGTGTGCCACGACGAAGCGCAAAATTGTTTGTCCAGCATAATCAAGGTAATTCTAGTTTGCCTACACTTTCCTTAGACATTTACAATTACAGCATAACTTGCTACGGCCAGTATAGGTAGTAACGTTTACTAACCCGTCGCCTACGCTAGTAGTAACGTTCACTAACGCAAACAAGCTGAGGGGTAATGAGAACGTTTGCGGCCTCTCATATATTTCTATAGCAATGATTGCTGGGTTTTTACGTGCTGAACGCACGATATTATCATGAGGCACGCCGTAGTAGAGGACTTCGGATCAGTTTTGACCCCCTGGAGTTATTTAACGAGCACCTACATCTAAGCACACGAGTATTCTTTTGCATTTAGCCACCATCAAAACGCGGCCTTGGCTGGAATTGAAATGCGCCCTCAAGCTTAGACGCCCCACTTTATGTGACACCTTACCACGACTGGTCACATTTCCATAGTAGTGAGACGTCAGCAATACGCAGTAAACTTGATATGGGGGTAGTTAATTCTGAAGTTACTAACTTTTTACTACATTTTTTAAATGTGCAAAAAAGAACGGAAGTGCATTTAGTAATAGTTAGGCGTCCGAGAGGAATGGACAAAAAAGGCTCACAAATGGTAAAAATATTCTCCACTGAACTGCATCGTGACAAGCAAGCTCGTTGAACGGCGTAGATGTATGCGCTGTTTCTGTTTTTTAAACATTTTTAATTGAAGCCTTTCTCAATGCCGATGCACGAGTTCCGTTCGTTGCTCAACCACTTGCCGCCGGATCGACCAGACCGAGCATGAATTGGTAATAATGGAACACTGCAAAGAAGCACGCGACGAAGGCATCTGAATGCGAGAAAACGTTCTACTGAACCCAAGAAAAACAGGACACGCGGGGGGAACGCAATTGTACGTTTCGCAACAACAGAAATACAGGCAGAACGCACTTGAGTGCGACAAGGCGATCGAATGAAATTCGTCACACCGAAAGGGGCATCTCTAGAACGCCACTGAAGACAGCACAGAAGAGTGGTTGGGGACGAGATGCGCCATCTTCTGCAACCCTTCAGGAGGCGCATCTTAGCGTCTCGGAGAAGGGGCGAGCCACTGAATCCGACAAGGTTTTGAGCGTTTAAGTACAACTTTGCTACGACCGCTGCATACATGATAACAGATTCCACAAGACACTGCTTCTCTACATAAACAACATATACGTGTATTAGGTCTTACGGCGCAGACCTAATACACGTATAGTTCACACAAAGTATTATGCCTTATGGGCAAGTCTGTGTCGCAATAAGAAAAGAAAAGATTTGTGCGAAAAGTGATTTAGCCTGATTTAACTGCGACTGTGTCAAGAGCACATTTACTGCATTGTATTTTTCGTCGCAGGATCTCCCTCCCCCCTTTCTCCCTCCATCTATCCATCCGTCTCTCTCTCTCTCTCTCATTGGCTTCTTCATTTGAGATCTTAATAGCATTCAGTGATTTGAAATGAATCCGTCAATGACAATGACACCTTGGAGCGAGAAATCTAGTAAAGGTGACCAGCACATGGCTGCAGTAAAATACGGGCTAGATACCGTGTACATCTGCATGTCAGTGTATAAAAACATACCAATAGCACAGATGCTTGAGCAAATAACCTTTGCTGTGTTAACAATGATGAACGAATGGGTGTCACTTAATTGTCTTCTAACTTGACCTTCACAATCTTGACTAACAATATGGATTGCCGGTGCGGTAGAATAGATCTGCAAACGTCAGCCTTTCCGACATGTGCTCTTTTTTTTTCAGTTTCGCTCTACTCTGTTTAAGGATGACGACAAATTGATAAATCCCGTTGGCCAACGCACGTGCAAGTACAGGGCATATAAACAAAAAGGCCGAGTGATAAATCTGGGCTATTGATATCTTATTATGTCTAGAGTGATATTAATACAGCCTTAATTAATTTTGTTACCAGCTCGAGCAACGCCCTGTATTTGCACACGTGTTGATCAATGAGATTTATGAATTTCTCGTCATCCTTAAACAGAAACTGAAAAAAAGTATGGCAGATCCCACGCACTGTGGGAATCGATGTAATGCGAAGCAGCCGTGAGATAGCTGCTACATCGCCTTGTTTGTCTTGGAGACAAGTGAAGTCAATCTTGCCATCGCATCTAGTTCACTATATATCGCATGTTTGACATGCATGCATGCATGTACAATCCGGTATATGCCATGCTAATGAAATGTATATTCTGGAATATACAATTCATGACCTGTCATTTATGTTCATGATGCACTAGTGTCATGCCATGCCAATTTTGGTGCATATCCAGTTAACATAACGGCCGGAAACGCACCATGACAGTGTCATGTAGATCATGTCGTACATAACATGCATGTCATGATATTCATGTTACCACCTCTAATTTATGTTCGCCATACAGTCTCGTCGCGCAATACCAATTTTGGTGTAAATCAAGCGAGCCAAATGGCCGCGAGGGCACCATGAGCGTAGCATGCGAATCATGTCGTACATGACTTGCCTGTCATGATTTTCAAGTTTTCACCTCTCATTTACGTTCACCATACAGTCGCGTCACGCAAACCAATTTTGGTGCATATCACGCGAGCGAAACGGCAACGATCGGACAATGAACATGGCACGTAAATCATATCGTACATGACTTGCATGTCATGATTTTCACGTTATCACTTCTGATTTACATCCATAATACAGTCTCGTCACGTGATACCAATTTTGGTCTATATCAAGCGAGCGAAATGGCCGCGAGGGCACCATGACCGTGACATGTAAATCATGTTGTACATGACTTGCATGTTATGTTTTCAAGTTTCCACCTCTCATTTACGTTCATCATGCGGTCTCGTCGCGCAATACCAATTTTGGTGCATATCAAGTGAGCGAAATGGCCGCGAGGGCACCATGAGCGTGGCATATAAATCATGTCGTACATGACTTGCATGTCATGATTTTCATGTTGCCATCTGTCAATTATGCGCGTCATACAGGAATGTCTCATCATACCACTTTTCGTATGTATCCATTCATCTAAACGGCCACCATGAGCGTAGTATATAAATCATGTCGTGCATGACTTGCATGTCATGATTTTCGTGTTACCATGTGTCAGTTATGTTCGTCATACAGAAATGTCTCATCATACCAGTCTTCGTATGTATCCATTCATTTAAACGGTCACGAGCGCTCCGAGACCATATAATGTGAATCATGCTGTACATGACGTGCTTGTCATGATTTGCACATTAGGACCTGTAACTTGTGTTCGTCATACACTATTGTCACGCCATACCAATTTTGGTATATATAAAATTAACGAAACGGCCGCAAGAGACCCAGGACCGTGGCATGTAAATCATGCTGTTCATGACATGCATATCATGATTTTCATGTTATGACCTGGCGCTTATGTTCGCAATACGGTCATGTTATGTCATACCAGTTTTGGCATACATCCCATTAACGAAACGGCCAGGAGTGCTCAAAGTCGTAGGCGGCTAGATAGATAGATAGATAGATAGATAGATAGATAGATAGATAGATAGATAGATAGATAGATAGATAGATAGATAGATAGATAGATAGATAGATAGATAGATAGATAGATAGATAGATAGATAGATAGATAGATAGATAGATAGATAGATAGATAGATAGATAGATAGATAGATAGATAGATAGATAGATAGATAGATAGATAGATAGATAGATAGATAGATAGATAGATAGATAGATAGATAGATAGATACGCTCAAAGTCGCAGAAGTTCGCTAAGAAATGCTTCGCATTTAAAAATAGAGCACGTGTCGGAAAGGCTGACGTTTGCAATTCTATTCTACTGCACCGGCAATCCATATTGTTAGTCAAGATTGTGAAGATCAAGTTAGAAGACAATTGACACCTAGTCGTTCATCATCTGTAACACATCAAACATTATTTGCTGATGTTTGGCAAAGGACAACAGCGTGTATAAAATGTATCATGCAAACGTACGTGCACGGACAATTAATATTTATACAACTGCTCTTAGTAAAACA
Organism: Rhipicephalus sanguineus; assembly: GCF_013339695.2. NCBI lineage: Eukaryota > Metazoa > Arthropoda > Arachnida > Ixodida > Ixodidae > Rhipicephalus > Rhipicephalus sanguineus. The sequence continues at coordinate 155,390,582 of NC_051180.1, forward strand.
AGCTTCGCAGTATCGCTTCTTGCCTCAGTTATGTTCACGGTAAAGCTAGCTGCAAAGGTCTGCCGACAAGCGTGCCTTCATGTTGTAACGTATGGAATATATTTACTTACAACAAGATAGACCGTTAGTGTACCATAAGCGACAGGGCGGTCCTTGTTGCTGTTGTGCACGCCTCAGAACCTGGATCATGAACGAATGGGATTGGGCACACTTATGAAATGTGCACACAACAAAAAGACTGCATGGACGAAAGCAAATAATAGAACAGTCACAGTTCCGCCGCAAGGGCGAATCAATGGATGCTATGGCAATCATATGGAAAGAAGCACGAAGTGAGGCTAGCAGCTCACTCCTTTGGCATGCGACATGACGTAATTGAACAAAACGGTTGCATAAGGAAACGGGGCCGCTGCAGCGAGCGATGCGGCCTTCGTGCTGTGTGACTTTAATGGAAACTTTTCGATGAGAGCACAAGTCGTACAAAAGTATAAGGCGTCTGCTGATCCCCTCTAAAGATACGGCGAGCGCGACTGCGGGCTACCACCCCCGGCCAGTGAAATTACGCGTTTCGCGAAGGAGCCCGGCAACCCTGCTCCGCATTCCTCTATTCGCCTTTCATTCGACGTAGAGGGCCGGCGTGTTTCATCTCTGCTTGAGCCGCGACCGTCGGTAGCCTTCGCACGCTATAACTCGCACGTAGAACATAAGACGCGCGGGGCGAAGTTATTGATCGGAACTTTTTACGGAACATGACGGCGATGGCGACAGCAAGAATGCGGCTAGAATGTCCACATAATTGCTATTGCAATAAAACGAAGCGTTATGCTAATTAGTAATCGAGTTTTGATAAGATGCTAAGAAAGTGGAAAATATAACACGCTACAGATGGTAAGCCTAAGTACAATCTTCCCGACTGTTGAATGAAATTGTGTAGAGCACTTACAGTGGACCCCATTGCTTGTTCCCAAATGATAGGTACCAATAAAAAAAATGTTTGATGCCCATAAGTTGGATTCAGATTGCAAGTCGGCATTACGAGAAACTATTGACAGCCAGGTAGAGGCTAACTCCTCGAGAGCGCTTCTGCTTTTCCGTCTTCAGGCGTCAGCACACAGCGTGCCATATTCTCCAGGGCATATGAGTGAGGAAGAGATAACAGAGAAAAATGCAGGGGGTTCACCAAGTTGTATTTTCCCGTTTTCTACCCTACGCTTAGGGAGGGTAAGGGGCGAATAAAAGACAAACGAAGGGAGCAGGAGAACACAATAAAAGAACACCGTCATTCCACAACACATGCACAAAATCGGACACAAGCCGATGCGTGTAAGCGTGTTGGGCCAAGTTTTTGTCGGGAGGCAGCACTTTATTTTCTGTACCGACAATCACTGAATCCACGAAATCTCTGATTAATAAAAAATGAACTTCTGGGCCCGTATTCACAAAAACGTCTTCGCCAACCTGGTGAAGAAACGCCGCGGCGGATGGTTGCTGCTGCAGTTGTTGCGCTAGCGTCAGTTCTCGTAGTTGAAGCCACGTGCTTTCCGGGAACAGCTTTTGCGGTCGCCTTCTGCTGGGTGCGCGTTTTCGCCAACCTAGCCAAGAAGCGGTTTCGCGTTAATAAAAGTCGCACTGCATTATAGAAGCCTGTGTAAACTTTCGAGCCGGATCTTGTTTCTCGCGCTGCGTGAGCGATGATAAAATATTCTTGGCAGATATAACGCAAGCATTCTTTCCCAATGCTCTTTCACTTCGCACCCCGTGAGTTGTCGAAGCGAGGCTCCGCATGCGTTATCAGAAGTATCGATGGATCGTAAGCGGTAGGTGATAAGAAAAGTTCAATCGCGTGAGAAGAATTCTAACATTATACAAGCGCTGCTTCGGAACAATCAATAACAAACCAAAATGGAAAGTGCATTAACGTTATATCTAAATGGTGACCGTCTAGGCCCCGCCAATTACGCTAGCAGTTCACGTTAGCACTTTCTATGCCGGAGGCATCGCTGATTGAGACATCTTCGTTTCTGAAGTGAAACGGGCAAGGGAATCGGATGACCTTGGGGTTCACTCGCGGTAATGCAAAACGGTGACCACAGTGTTTTCCGATAAGGCACGTGCGACGGTAAAACGCACTCCTCCGTTTTACGCCGGGACACTGCTAAGTCTTCTTGAAACGTGTTGAGGTCACCCTACGTTCTCAACTCGGCAGGAGATTCTGGATCCTTAGAAGCAACAGAAGCACTTTGTTGAGAACCGGCTCTGCCAGTAGAGAGTATGAACACACATAAGAGTGCACCGTCGCGGCCTTCTACGCAGAGTTCACGGAAGTTTCATGTTTGTTTTCTTTTATTTTGATGAAAAATAAGCAGGGAAGCTCTTGTCACCGTTTGCTGACGATGTGTACTCTTTTTTTTTGTTTGGTCAATAGATTACAAATTAAAAAGAGGCGGATAAAGTCTTGCGTTCAGTGAGCAGAAAGTCGTTATCCAGAAATTGTTTTCAAAACAAAAGTTCTTGTCGTGTGTGCGATAACATATAGAAGAGTCACTGTAAGCATCAATAGAACTAGATATATTTGATGGACAAATGACAGGGTTGAGCTCAGTAGAAAAGAGATGTAAAAAGGTGCACTACTACGATAGAAAAGCAGAACCGCAGAAAATATTTATATTCCGTGTACTACAAATCATAGCGCAAACCACCACGGTGGTCTCGGTCTGTGGTGCTCGACTGCTGACATGGAGGTCGCGGGATCGATTCCTTGGCCGCGTAGCCTGCATTTAGGCGGAGGTGAAATGCCAGATTCCCGTGTACTTAGGTTTATGTGCACGTTAAAGAACACCAGATAGTCAGAATTTCTGGAGCCCTCCACTACGGCGTTCCTAATAATCGAATCGTGATTTTGGGACGTAAAACCTCAATAATTATTATTCAAAATCACAGTGCACGCCCATGCAGGTATAAGAAGGCTTACTTGCATCCTTTTCTCACGGGATGGGCGGTGCAATGGAATATCACCGTAGACACACAACAGTTTTATTAACTGTAAGATTTTCAAAATCGCAGAGAGATCGAGGTGAAGGACTAACATATTTATATCTTTCCTCGCGCCCGTTTTTGGTTTTGAGTCGCAGCTCTCCAAAGACCTAGCCTAAAAATCTAGGAGCTCTGAGTGTCAAACTGAGGGCAGTAGCGAAGTGCACCGCCTATTTGTGACATAGGCGAGGTATATGGTGGTAGTCTAATTTCCGCGCTGCAGAAATTAGGCGCCTTTTCCTCTTCAAACCACTACCACCATATACCTTCCAATGTCACAAATGGGCGGTGCACTTCGCTACTGCCCCCAGTTTGACACTCAGAGCTCCTAGATTTTTAGGCTAGGTCTTTGGAGATATATGCGCAGGTCATACATACATGCGTATCGTCCTGTGTATGTTCACTGTACGCTATCATCATCATTCGCACACACACTCTCTCTCCTTTTCATTTCCCTCCTTAGTTCCCCAGGTCAGTGACAAAGCCTCTTAGGCCGACCTTTGTGGTTTCGTCGCATTAAATTGCATAATTTGATCTCTCTCTCCCCCTTTCTCTCTCTTTGTGGTGACCATCACGCGCCATGCTTTCGTAAGAAAAACAATTTTAAGTGTAGGTGCTCGTTCCCTTCAAACGTGTGCTTTCTTGTGTTTGTAAAAAAAAAAAGAAAGCAACGATAAAGACCCGAACACCTGCAGACCTCTCCAGAGTGAGGATCATTGGATTTTTTATTTATTACCATTTTTTGCAACGCCTTTGCAATATTTTGGCCGCAATAATGACAGATATATACCGTTTTCTTTGCATACCAAGTTGACGCGCACATATATACTTTTGTGCCGTTACGTTTCGTAGTAACCTGTGAGATACAGTGCACGAAATGTGCAAAATCCAGATGCCGTCATCAACGTACAGCTTTCGGTGTCTTCATTTGTCCCGTGGGTTTCATTGCGCCGCTCAAAATTATCATGCACTCAATGTATCGCAAAAATGCGCAGTCGCGCGAACAATGAAAATTGTCGTTGAAGGTCCGGCGTCAAGGGGGGTGACCCCATCTGAAGGCGCCAACGTCTCCTGGAGTATACATCCTAGATAAAGGTCTTCATGAACGACACGCTCGAGATTATGTGTTCAGTGAAAGTGGTGTTACAGAACACGAAACGCTTCGTGCTCTTTGTACCTGCTCTATCCTTGTCCACGTCGTTTATAGGGCAACCCTTCTTCTCTATGCATAAGCAACTCGACTATATTTATTGCAACATTGTGCTTATGTAGATACGGGGCAAGTCTGAACCGTCATGCATATCTACAAAAGGTGCTGAATAAACTGCTGTTGTCATTATTCAAGTGCAACAAAACCCTATCCCAGATTCAGGACCACATACTCGTCAAGTTTGGACACGGTAAGCCTTTAATTAACCTCAGGCTGGCCCGCTACAAAGAGGCTACATAATGTTGAAGCCTCGTGAAGGTGACCGTCGAAACAAGGCCAGAGGCAGGCTAAGAAATTGGACACTTTCGCCAACGTAGCGGCTTACACACTTCGCATTTCCATTCACTAGTACACTTAATGTTTTGCAGTGCACTATACACTTTTCACGTGTCAAGGTCTGGTATTATAAACGGCACCGTCTTCTCAGCCATGACCCATCAACTTCTCGCTTGCCGCTAGCTTGGACAACAACGGCCTTCCAGCGAGATGCATCTCCAAGGACTAAAGAAGATCAACAAATCAAGCGTAATTGGTTGTTCGCGTCTCGTATGAATTTGCACATCGGTGCGGTCGCGAGCTGCGTGAGAGCATACACCGTGAGGCGCGCGCGGCGAGCGCTGCAGAGACAAGGGCGGTTTCTTGTTGGCAAGCGTGCCACGAGGAAAAAGCGTAGGTGTCGGATGCTCGCTGCGGCATGCCCGCTAACGCAAGAAGGACCGTGCCAGGGAGCAGATGCGCCGAAGGTTTCTTTTTCCCACGGTTCTGCATCTAGGCCAGTGGACCTTAACGATTCTCGTCGCGGGCCTCGGCATCTTCGTTGCGCCGCGTTCGCGAGTTGGCCGAGCGTCAAGAGGTTGAGCCCGACGGACACAGGAAAGCCGTGGTTCTCGCTTAACCCCGTCCACCTTGTCGTTGCCTGGCACGCGAGCGTTAGTGGTTCGTATGCTCCGAATTTTCGAGCACCTTAAACACAGGAAGTGGGTTACGCTAACGATTAGTCAAGTCGGCCGGGGTGGGACCCTTGGTACACACTCAAAGAAAAAAAAAACGGTATGTGTGACTCCTTTCGGTGAGTCCTGACTTGCCACGTATACGACTCTCTTTAAAGAGTCAAACAACTCTCTCAAATCAGTATAATGATCTACAAACAGAAATGACGTGTCATTTTAAAGAGAGTCATATACGTCGCAAACCAGAACTCTCAAAAAAGAGTCAAATGACTTTTATTTTTTTAGAGTACAGCTGTGAGCACTCTTAGCGTCAACACGGGGGCGCGTGCCGCACGCTACTATCAGCGACGCCCTGAACCTTCACCCAAACAAATCTGCACTCTGATGAAGTACAAATATCAAAGTGAAGGGCAAAAAGTTGGCACCTATCACCTCCGACAATGAAATTTGGTTGCTAAATGATGGCAGCCCTACATTTTTAAGTGGCTTCATATACAGTATTGTGACTTGTGTTCAAGAAAAATCTTTCTAGGGCAAGTTGGTGCTTTGATTTACTATGTACAGTTGTTACTGGCCCAAAATAATAATAATAATAATCATCATCATCAGCCTGTCTACGCCCACTGCAGGGCAAAGGCTTCTCCCATGTTCCGCCAATCAACCCGGTCCTGTGCTTTCTGCTGCCATGTAATACCTACAAACTTCTTAATCTCATCTACCCACCTACATTTCTGTCTCCCCCTCACGCGTTTGCCATGTCTTGGAATCCAGTCAGTTACCCTTAATGACCACCGGTTATCCTGCCGACGTGCTATGTGCCCGGCCCACATCCATTTGTTCTTCTTGATTTCAACTATGATATCCTTAACCCCCGTTTGTTCCCTGACCCACTCTGCTCTCTTCCTGTCTCTTAAGGTTACACCTACCATTTTCCTTTCCATCGCTCGCTGCGTCGTCCTCAATTTAAGTTGAACCCTCTTTGTAAGTCTCCAGGTTTCTGCTCCGTAGGTAAGTACCCGTAAGATGCAGCTGTTATATACCTTCCTCTTGAGGGATAGTGGTAGATTACCATTCATAATTTGATAATGCTTGCCAAATGAGCCCCATCCCATCCTTATTCTTCTAGTTATTTCACTCTCATGGTTCGGCTCCGCGGTTACTACCTGTCCTAAGTAGACCTACTCCCAAAATACATCGCGTGAAAAGGGGAGAGATGACAGGTATGCAGAGTAACACCAAATTGACAACTATTTAATGACAGCGTTGGAAAGAAACTGGAGGCCTCCGCTTGTGCGCAGAACAGCCAAGAAATGACGCATCCCTGCCCGCGTGACTGACGCCTGTGAGTTGAACGACAACATTCACACCCTCATGCCACTTTTTTCCTGTTTAAAAAAAAACTAAAACATCTTAAGTGTCTATCTGGAACACAGAATTGCTTATATATTTGATGTTTATTAGTCGATCGTCATTAAGGTTTTGCGACAAATGAAATTAGAGACGAAAGTGGAGAAAAGGCTGTTTTCCGCTGTTGAGTCCACAAACCTTGTGGCTTCCGCTTGACGAGAACGGTGCTCTATCAATTCAAGCAAAATAAATTTAATTCCGAGGTTTTGCGTGCTGCCCTATACGTTTACGTGGAACGCCGTAGTGGTGGACACCAGCTAATTTTGACCACGTGAGAGTTTTTTGAGGTGCTTTTAAATCTAAGTAACCTGCTGTTTCTGCATTTCGCCCTCATCGAAATGCGGCCTCTGCGTTCGGGAATCGGTCCTACGGCCTCACTACTCACCAGTCGTAATGAGATACAGCTACTAACACAGCCCCGGGGATTACATTGCTATATATTAGCGTACTAGTTGCTTAATTCAACTGATCAGTTTCGGGTCCTCTAATGTTTGTTCTCTCATTTATTGATGCAGCGTCGCATTTGCGTTGGCTACATGAATAATCGAGCGACGAAGCGTAAATCTCGATGCTTCTCGTATTTGCGGCTAATAGAGACAAATGACTCCCGCGAAATGAGGCCGGAGTATCCTGAACTCGCTCAGTGAGTAATTATGCAAGCAACGCTAGTAAATAAGCGAGCGAGAAATGCTTACGAATAAGTTACGAGGTTCCAGCGTTGTTGTGTTTAGCGCAAACGTGTAGGGTATACCGCAAGTACCTACATTGATGCAAGAGTGCTCTCAAAATCGCACTCCGTACCTACGCACTTTATCGTAGCCACGGGCGCGGGCACGAAATGGCTCATCGTCTGTTTTGCGAATATAGTAGAGGACCTTAGTAATTGCATGTTTGTCGAAGACTATACAAAACATAAGTTAGATCTAATGTGGCACTGAACGAACGTCTATGGATACCGGCATTTGTTCCGATTTGATTTAATATCCGCGCTTAGCTTAGGTAGAGTGTACTAGAACAGAGGAGTGCCCGGAATGAGCTGCGAAAAGTGAAGCCCAAACAAGGTCAATCCGCTTGCGGCGCTGCGATCGGTAGTCTGCAATGTGTCGTCGTCTAAGAGTTGCGCGCGGCTCCGCCGAAGTGGTGCAGGGGTAGAATGACCGCTTCCCACTCAAAAGGCCCTGGTTTGAATCGCAGCTGTAGATGGTGGGTTTTTATTCTTAGTGTCACCTTTTATAGCTGTACTGGTTTTCCTTTGTTTCCTAAAACTAGCTTCAGTGTCGATTCAAAAGGTAACGCAAAATGTGAAGTAAAGAATAGAAGAAATTTGACGGTGAGCGCAGTTATTTGCAGCGCCACCACCCGGGATTGAACAAAAACGTAAAGTATGGCCTATTAGAAACAAGATTTCCCAGTTTACGTTCCTTTTTGTAGCAATACGTAGCAACATAAGCTAGTTTTAAGAAACAAAGGAAAACCAATACAGCTTTAAAAGATGACATTAAGAATAAAAAGCCACCATCGACAGCTGCGATTCGAACCAGGGCCTTTTCAGTGGGAAGCGGGCACTCTACCCTGCACCACTTCGGCGGAGCCGCGCGCAACTCTTAAGCCTGTTTCACATGCGAGCGATTTTGCTCCAAGAGCGGAGCGGCTGCCGTCGCGGGAGCCCAAAAACAGGTTTCAAGAGCGACCAGTGGACGCTCGTAACGCCAGCGATCGAGATCGCCGGAGTTGGAAAAATTCTCTCGCGGTAGAGCGTCTGCCCAAGGCCACCCAATGGGAGAGCAGTGACGTGGGGAGTACGTGATTGCAGGGGCGGAGTCGAGGAGCGGGCGCGTGCTCCAGGAGGAACTCGGTTTCCTAGCAGACGACATTCGCTGTAACGAGCTGGCAGTGTAGAAACGCCGATCTTTTCCTTTTGTTGTTCTTTACTGCGATTCCATCAAAGCAGACAAATCGTTTGCACGTGTCATTTTGTTCTTTTGTATCTTTATCGAATCGTGGCACCAACACAGGTCCGTACAAGGGGACCCTACGGCACTGCGCACTTGTTGGTGGCAGGACATGTTTCAGTTTTTTTTTTTTACTACTCTAGCCCAGCACGTTCGAATCGTTTACTGTTTTCTTTTTCTTTTTTTTTTTTCAATGGCCACGTAGTCCGAAGACGACAAATGCGAGCCCCCCAGACGACGACATTGTGGGTTTGCAATGGTTGCCGGCCCAGACGGCGCACCAACGCCTTGCGGCATTCGAGAGCAAAAGCCACCGAAAGCACTGTGAAAGCTTAATACCACAAAAACCAATTCTTTCTTTTGCTTTTCCATGGCCAAGTGTATGAGCGTGCAAGAAGACTTGCGTGGTAAAAAAATAAAGCTGGAACAGAAATAAACGTGACTACTCAAGTTGTTTAATTGCACTCTGATACACTGAACATTTTCATCATTCAAGGTTTAGGCGCATGAAAACCGAGCACCGAAGTAGAAGGCTGGTGAAACTCGCAATCCAAGCGCACCAAAACAAGCGAACTCGGAGAAGGAAACGCGCGGGGGGCGCTTTCCACAACCATCACTGCGCATCGCGGAGGCGCGCGCCGCGCAAAAGCGGTGCATGTGAAACGAAGCCGCGACCGAGCGTCCTGGTGTCGCTCAATCGCCGCGAGCTCCGCCGCTCAGTCGCTCGCATGTGAAACAAGCGGATTGACCTCGTTTGGGCTTCGCGAAAGACGAAAATTTAATCGCCCGCACTGTTCTTTGATGTGCAATGCAGAAGAAAAAGAATAAGAAATAACTAAATACGCGACATTCCGCGAAATTCCATACTATGAGGGACTGCATACTGTTGAAGTTAGAACATCTTGAGGTTTCGGGTGGTCATTTCAACATCTGCAGTAGGATAAGTCATTATAAACTTGTATAACATTTACAAACCTTCAGTAGTCACGTTTGGCATGCCGCATTGCAGTCAGACTTTTAGGGGCGAAGCTCCTTAAGGCGGCACCCGTTCGTCCCTCGTAGTTGTCGTAGTCGTAGTGCGTCACCAGTCTAACGCTAGTACCAGATCTTGACCTCCAAGGTGGTGCCGGTGGGAGATTTTTCCTGTGCGTTGTTGAACAATAAAAAATTCGCAGCGTGCGCGTTAACTAAAAGCCGAATTCTTCTGTCTCTCATTCCCCATTAGCAGCCATTGGCATGTTCCAGTAGGAAACGTTAGTAGAAGTAGAAGTGCTAGCTAAAAGCCGACTTCTTCTGTCTCTCATTCCGATTAGCAGCCATTGTTTACCTCCAAGGTAGTGCCCGGTGAGATTTCTCCTGTGCGTGATTAAACAATAAGAATTTTGTTCAAAACGCCGTTGATTGATGAAATAAACCAACGAAAGACGCCAGATGTTTTCTAAAAGCAAAACGAAAGAACGCCAGATGTTTCTAAAGCAAAACGAAAAGACGCCAGCTGCTTAACGAAAGACACCAGATGTTTTCTAAAGCAATGGTTTTCTAAACAATGAAAATTCACAGCGTACATGTAAAATTAAATTGAGCTGCAAGTCGTCATAACTCATCGAACCTTTAGTATAAACGCGCCCGATCTCACGTCGGTGAACATAGATATGCTGTGAATTTTTTAATGTTTTGTAGGCCCTCCCTGTATAGCATCTCGCGCGGTTTTCGGTATTTCAAGTTATTTTTGTTTCTTTATGTTACACATCTCAAAAGGGGAGAGGTCATTACATTTTCGTCCTTCCTGAATGTGTTGCCGCAAACCATATTAAAATCGGATACTTTGTAACACAACTGCGGTCCAATGAAATGGTCAATTCTGAAAGAATCACCCTGTATAAGCGACAGGCAGCTTGTGAGTCTGTCAAAATACAGGGTGTTGTATTTTGACAGATTACAAAATACAAAAGTTGTAGCGCCTGTTCAGAAACATCAAATCTTAAATCTATGGTAAGGTAACTCCCATGCTTAATTTTTTTCTGGCCTTTCTTTAAAGCGGGGGAATTTTCAGAAATACCACTTGGCTGCCACCTAACGCGCGGTGTTTTTGTACCCTCAAGCGTATGTTGAAGGAATTATCAAAGGCTGCTTCGCCACGGAAGTCGATTGAACAGGCTATCGGTGACTGCGATGGACGTTAAGCGACAAAAGGAGCATTCCTTTTCAACAACAACAAAAAAATCTTCAACGAAAAAGTCGCAGCCACGGAGCAAATGCCACATAAGACCGTAGCCAGCATTTGATGCAGCATAGGCATTTTTTATTTTAAATGCGAAGCAGCTTTTGCTCAGGGCTGTGTTCGGTGGCGGTGGTGGCGTCCGCGCTCCACTGCGCATGTGCCTACTCTCTCTCCCACTCTCCTTCTTTACGCAGGTGTTCGGTCACCTTCTCTCCTCTCCTCCCCCGCGCTGCAGCCGCGGCGCAGCCTGTCCTCCCACGTGATGTAGCCGTGCCGCAGCCAAATACAGCCTGTAACGCACCCTCTCGTCTCCCCCCCCAATTTCATGTGTATATAAGCGCGTGCGCTCGGTCGGCTTCCGTCATTCTCGCTTCGCTCCCGTTGAGATGAGCTGTAATGTCAACGTCGGCGCCAGTTGCAGACACACTCCAACCTCTGCCGAGATCGAGATCTTCGCGGAGCAGCAGCGCAGGGCTCGCGATGCCGAACGCAACGGCTGCGCAGGCAAGGTGATTCCGAACTCCGGGCCAGGGAAGCGCAAGCGAAACGGCAACTTCGAGCTGCAAACCCCGAGGTCCGGACCGCCGACGTCGAACCCAAGCGTAAGCGTCGGGAAGCGCTAACGGAAAGGAAGGAAGGAACACAAAAGGGAGAAGGCAGGGAGGTTAACCAGACAGCAGTCCGGTTGGTCGGGGGAAAGGAAAGGGGAGTGGAAAGACGGGAGAGACAGAGAGAGAGAGAGAGGGGGGAGCGAAGAAAAGAAAGGAAATGATCAATAAATGAGCTGACACGTATGTGGCGGTGGCGGTGGCGCTAACGGAAAGCAAGGCACAAACACAACGTGATGATAACACAAACACTAAATACAAACCTCACACACTAACGGAAACGCCGAGTGAGCCTAACGGAAACTTGGTGTGCGCCCCAATGCTGCTTCGCATTCCCTCATGGTTCCCCTAAGTAGGAGATGGTGTAATATTTCTTTACGCACCAATGAAGAAATACATTGGAAGGGGCGAGAGTGACAACGTGATGCATGACCAAGATAAAAGATTCACTCACGCGCGGCGGCCGCTCTTTCATATATATTTTTTAGACGGTACACCCCTACAATTATTCAGCATCTATCGCACTCACCGATAGCCTGCTCAATCGACCTTCGTGAGCGGAGCGACCTTTGTTATTTCATTCAACTTACATTTGAGGGCACTGAAAGCGCCGCGCTTTAGGTGGCAGTTACATGGTCTTTTTTTTTTAATTCGCGCGCTTTAAAGAAAGGCCGGAAAAAATTAAACATGGGGGTTATTTTTCATAGACTAAATAATTCGATGTTTCTGAGCAAGCGCTACAACTTTTGTATTGACGATTTTTCTCTAGAGTTACTATTTAAAAAGTTCATTAAGCAATCTTTGTTAATTGACGAGCATGGCTGAGCGGGAAAAAATATTCTGACGTGCTCTATACGGCTCAGAACAATACTGTGCTAATTGGGGACGCGTAGCGCCTATGTTTAATTTTTCAATACTTGGTGCTTCTTAGCTGAAACACTCTGTATATGCTGGGCGACCCCTTCTTTCTGCTTCTCTGATTGCTAACGCCATGGCTGCTGCCTCTGCATGCGGTGGCGCTTGATCTGGTGCGTATAGACGCGTAGGCCACGACCTTGTTTTGTTTAGTCACTGCCGTTATATATGTCTGTTTTTCCGAGCCTTGTGATGGCGCGGGATAAATACTGGCGTCGGTAAAGTAGGAGTCAGGATCGTTAGTTCTCTGAAGGAGTTTACGTGCTCGCGCTTGACGGCGCGTTTTGTCATAGAGCGGGTGCATGTTCTTTGGAACTGGTTCCAAGATCATTTGATGCCGTATATATTTGCGTGGGTACAATAGACGTTTCGTCGCCACAATACTGAGGGGTGAGAGGGTGTCCCAGCCTTTGTAGCAGTTTTCTTTCCTGGTGTGTGTTGGTGAGTCGTTCTCTTTGTGCAATTAGCGTGACGTCTGCCAGTTCTTCATATGAGTTATGTATGCCGATTAGCATGAGTTTTTCTGTGCTCGTGCTGTTCGGAAGTCGCAGTGCAGCTTTGTACGCGATTCCTATGAGCTTGTCAATCTGATCTATTTCGGCCTTGCGTGTTGCTTGAAAGGGAAGAGAGAAGGTGGCAAGGTGTACCGTGTCGACCTCCGTCATCCGATCATTACTTCTTGCAATTCTAGCTATGAGGGTTGTAATACTTTCGACGCTGTGTTTGAGTTTGCCTATTGCCGTCTTTACGCTGTTGTTTTCTTGTACGTGCATGCCCAGTATTCTGGCTACTGGGGTCCTGTTGATCTTCTGCCCGGCAGTTGCCAGCTGCGGCATGGATGCACGGCTGGACTGACTGCGGGGATGGTCTTATCTGCAGGTATTACAATTTGTTGGCTGCGCAGGTCACGCCTGCCGCATTGAGGTAGCTTTCAATCTTGTCTATAGCGGCGCGCACTACATCCTGTCGTTCTCCATTGGAGCCATTTGTTGCACGTAACATAATACCGTCAGCGTAACAGACACAACCCAGGTTCGGTATAGCTTCCAGTTGTAGGACTAATGCCCGTTAGGCCGATATTGAATAAGAATGAGGACAGGATGGGGCCCTGAGGCGTGCCTTTCAGTGGGAGGTCGTATGGTGATGACTTAGTACCAGCCATGCCAATCTGCGCCTAGCGATTTCCAAGGAAATCAGGCGCATAGTGGAATATGCGTTCTCCGCATCTTACGGCCGTGAGACCGCCTAGTGTGGTAGAGTTGCGCGATGTCGTCAAATGCTTTTCCGACGTCGAGTGCAAAGAGTAAGCTGTTGAAACTACCAGGAGCTGGGTTAAGCACTTCCTCTTTGAGCAATAAGAAGAGGTCTCGAGTAGACATCCCTCACCTAAAGGCCAGAGGCAAAGAACACCCTGTGCGCTACGCAACGCGGGAACGCTGGCGGCGTTCCTAAGGACAACAGGTCTCAACAAGTGTACGTGTTATTTACAAGCATATGAAACTAATAGCTAATGAGTCAAGGAAGGTACAAGGGTGGTATTCGTATCCGTTAATGACGTGCATTAATTATTAGATAAATGGGTGCATTAATGTGGGGAAGTAAAAACGACTTGCCTCGGGTTGGTATTTATGGTATATAAGTGTGCACATTTTAGCACTGTATGTGCCGTAATTATCACCGGGACCCTGAAACAGCAAGCCAGGCAATGCATTAGGCTAACATTTCAATCTGTCTCTGAAGTAGATAGTTTACACATATATGAGGTCAATCCTAGTCGGGTCTAAACTAATGTTCCTTCTCAAGCTCTATCTTTAAGTCCTTTTTCTAAATCCCGATGTCTTTATTATTCGCCAAGAATTTCTATTTTTTTTTTCAATCCTAGGAGAAGAGAACCCAATAAATCTTCATGGCGGCGACACGCCATTAAGCTCGCTTATTAAAAGGAACATAATGAGTTCAAGTTTTTAGTTGCCATTTGTCTTTCTCAAGTAAGAGCGAGGAGCAGAAACGATAAACTTATGACGCAGGGTCCCTTTCACCATGTTTTTGGCTTCTTTATGTCGATATCAGCAAATCATTAATCTCCGCGCACCCAAATGATCTAAAGAAAGTTGCGCATACCAGAGGCATGCGACAGAGATTACAGCCGTAATGTAATCCCCCTGACCTGCTGTCATTTCTCATATGCGGGTACTACATCAAAAACAAAGATTAAGAAAGCAGCACCGACAACAAAATGGACGCATGGTGTGACGCAAGCGCTATCACAAGTATACCGGAACGCACTGTTATTTGAAGAGGTGGAATAGCATTTTGTCGTGGTTGGCTTCGTCTACCGCGCATATCCCGTCGTGTATATGGGCGTTCGTGCGGCGAAAGCCTAATTACGTCTCCCATGCACCGTCGCCGCGGCCTTGAAAAGGACGCGAACATTTCTTTTTTTTTTTCTTTTTTTTTTACTTAGCCGTGGCTATACCCCCACAAGTCAGTCGTTAATCTTGCGCAGAAGCCAGGTTCTTGTCGAAGATGGCAGATCGAGAAACACCTGCTCTTTGAATCGGACCCCCACGGTGCACAGAGTCGGTGCGGCGGCGTTTGCGAACCGGTAAAAAGTCGTTAAAGTCTCCTTAAAACTGCAGCTCTCACAACACGAGTGCGCCTTTCTCTAAAACGCCACCGGCCACCGTTAAAGAGGTCCCTCCCGTCGTGCATGGCTACATCGCTCGCTATTTGGTGACGACCAAGTGTGAGAAACAGACGCCGCAAATTGGAGCTGGTGGTGCGAGCTGACAATGCCGGGGCTACTTTGTAAAGACATTGACATAACTGTCGAGGAAAGTGAACTTCACGCAACAAGATGGAAGCCAAAATGCTATAGTTGCGCCGACTGTTCCACGAGCTTTATTACGCACCGACTGTATGGCATAGTTGGTTGTTGCGCTGACTGCACGACGTAGTTAGTTGTTTCGCCGAGTGCTCGGTATTCATAAAGATTGAATTGAAGTTAGAATAAGGCGCGGTTGACACTATAGTGACTATGGGCACCGTGCATACGTTAGGAACCGCCACAGTCGCGCGCTGCCTCCAGCGCCAAAGCGGCCACGGCAGCAGATTTGGCGGGATAAGGGAGCAGACGACACAGGCGGCGGCAAGCCACTGCGCCGTGTTTTGGTGCTTCGCTTGAGGCGTTCTCTTTCCCTTTTGCTTCCAAAAGACGTCAAATTGTTATCAGCTTTCAGAGAACGTAGCATTAGCGCATGTGCTTCTTTTCGCCAGACCTCGTGTGTCCTCAGGCGAACGCGGCAACATAAAATGCATTAACTGGGGGAAGACAACGGAGGTGACGAAACCGCTGAGCGAAACTGCGCACGTGTAACGCGGACCGTCTCACTCACTGAACAATCACAGCTTATCACCCTCGAGCTAACGCGGCAGCGAACTCAGCGGCAGCTTGAAACTGGTGATACCAGCAATTGCACTGTCACGGCCTCTGAATGAAAAAACGCTTTCCATCGAACGGCCATGGCACTGCAAAGCGTGCCAATTATTATTACGTTTGGATTCAGAGAGCTACGTGATATAGATAGTTTCTTCTGAGGAGCTAACCTGAAGAAGGGCAGGGACCTCCCCGAAGCGGGTCACGTTCACGGCGTCGTGGAAGAGGCGTTGCTCGGCAGATCAACAATCACGGGCAAATACACCCCCCAGAAAAAAATACCCCATCTATTCACAAAACTCACTTTTGTCGTCGAACGAGTGCGATCCACCGTTCACGGTGATTCCCTTCATATTCTCTAAATGGAAGCCGGTAAAAACGCGTGCCCGGATAATTCATGTAGCGAAATTCAAGCGAAAGCGCTTGAGATTAGACGAACATTTGTACTTACATCGAGTCGCCGAATTAAGGAAAGTGACGCGAACTAGACAAGACGGCACAGATGACGAAAACATCGCTGCCGTGTTGGCGTCCAAACGGATTGCAGTGGATCTGGAATGCTACAGCGCTGAGTGTACGTGACTATATTGAAGTCGACGCTTTATCTTTTTCCCTGAAATGGGCCGGTAACGCATGCGCACGTGTGAATACTGCGTGAACAAGTGAGTAATACATATTTGTGTTACTTTGTAAAAGTGACAAAACTGTTTTTCATTTTTAACGAGGCTGAATTTGGCCAGAGGGCGTTGCAACTGCGAAAGATCCGCTCGGCAGTGTTACGAATGAGTAGGGCCCCTCGGGTGCGCGGCGTAGGATCCGAGGTCGTTGCATCCCACCGCTGCCACCACTGTTACGAATGAGGTTGCGTGGCCCATCGCTATCGTGCTCGGAGTAGTCAGTAATGGCAGGGTGAAGAAGGAAAAGATTTTATGTACAAACTATTTACATATTTTTGCTACCAGGCAACATGACTGCCAGCCCGACCACGTCGGCTGGTTCGACTCCGTTCGAGTCGTTCTCCTTCTCCGATCTCCTTCTCTCTCCGTTCCACGGACTGGCACGGCCTTAAATCGTCCAGCCGTCCATTGTCCCGCTGACTGTCCGCCGGTCGCAGGTGTTGGGCTCCTATCCAAGTTCTCCAAATTGCGGCGCGCTGCCAGAAGTATCAATTGCGACGCGCTGCCAGAAGCCGCACGCAGGTGTTGGCTCCTATTCAAGTTCTCTAAATTGCGACGCGCTGCCAGAAGCCGCACGCAGGTGTTGGCTCCTATTCAAGTTCTCTAAATTGCGGCGCGCTGCTAGAAGTCTCAATTGCGACGCGCTGCCAGAAGCCGCACGCAGGTGTTGGCTCCTATTCAAGTTCTCTAAATTGCGGCGCGCTGCTAGAAGTCTCAATTGCGACGCGCTGCCAGAAGCCGCACGCAGGTGTTGGCTCCTATCCAAGTTCTCCAAATTGCGGCGCGCTGCCAGAAGTATCAATTGCGACGCGCTGCCAGAAGCCGCACGCAGGTGTTGGCTCCTATTCAAGTTCTCTAAATTGCGACGCGCTGCTAGAAGTCTCAATTGCGACGCGCTGCCAGAAGCCGCACGCAGGTGTTGGCTCCTATTCAAGTTCTCTAAATTGCGGCGCGCTGCCAGAAGTATCAATTGCGACGCGCTGCCAGAAGCCGCACGCAGGTGTTGGCTCCTATCCAAGTTCTCCAAATTGCGGCGCGCTGCCAGAAGTATCAATTGCGACGCGCTGCCAGAAGCCGCACGCAGGTGTTGGCTCCTATTCAAGTTCTCTAAATTGCGGCGCGCTGCTAGAAGTCTCAATTGCGACGCGCTGCCAGAAGCCGCACGCAGGTGTTGGCTCCTATTCAAGTTCTCTAAATTGCGGCGCGCTGCCAGAAGTATCAATTGCGACGCGCTGCCAGAAGCCGCACGCAGGTGTTGGCTCCTATTCAAGTTCTCTAAATTGCGACGCGCTGCCAGAAGCCGCACGCAGGTGTTGGCTCCTATTCAAGTTCTCTAAATTGCGGCGCGCTGCTAGAAGTCTCAATTGCGACGCGCTGCCAGAAGCCGCACGCAGGTGTTGGCTCCTATCCAAGTTCTCCAAATTGCGGCGCGCTGCCAGAAGTATCAATTGCGACGCGCTGCCAGAAGCCGCACGCAGGTGTTGGCTCCTATTCAAGTTCTCTAAATTGCGACGCGCTGCCAGAAGCCGCACGCAGGTGTTGGCTCCTATTCAAGTTCTCTAAATTGCGGCGCGCTGCTAGAAGTCTCAATTGCGACGCGCTGCCAGAAGCCGCACGCAGGTGTTGACGTCCTCTTCGTACTTTGACCGTCCGCCGGCCGCAGGTGTTGACGGTCTTCTAGTCTCTTGACCGCCCGCCGGCCGCAGCTGTTGACGGTCTTCTAACCTGTTGAGCGTCCGCTGGCCGCAGGTGTTGACGGTCTTCTAGTCTCTTGACCGCCCGCCGGCCGCAGGTGTTGACGGTCTTCTAACCTGTTGAGCGTCCGCCGGCCGCAGGTGTTGACCTTCCTCCGAACTGGGATGCGCCGGCATGAGCAACACGCAGGTGTTGACCTTCCTCCGAACTGGGATGCGCCGGCATGAGCAACACGCAGGTGTTGACCGAAGTCCAGGTGCTGATTCCTCTCCTGGTTGCCCGAAAGCAGATGCCCAGGCACAACAGCAGCGAGAACGGATAACTAAAACCAAAAAGTCGACCGCCGCTCCGCTACAGCTAAGCGGGCCAACTCGGAGCGGAGCGGACCGTAATAACGTCAAACTAAAATGCTCTAATAGCTCGCGCCGTCACAGCCGGAGCGTGGAGCGAGCAGGGGTGATATCGCGGAGCGATGTTTTATGATATATTATTCTTATCGTCCACCACCTGCGGCTGACTGATCGCGTTGATAACGCGGACGGACCGTCGCTCTGGTCACCGGCCAAGCGCGAAAAGCACGAGAGGTATAGTCATCGCAAAAGGCGTAGTTCCTCGACCTCACCCCATTGTGAGCGCGTCAGAGCATCCCGCCAAATCTGCGCTTCTTGCCGCTAGGGACAACTTCGCTCGGGCAGCGGAGTTACGTCTGCACAGAGCCTATACTCAGTAGTACATGTCAACCTTACAGGTACCAGTGTCAGCATGTATATATATATATATATATATATATATATATATATATATATATATATATATATATATATATATATATATATATATATATATGTATGTATGTATATATATATATATATTGTCATGACGATGAGCGGCAGGCTATAGCTTCGGCCCTCGTGCTTGACCAGCACGAGGAAGAGAAGGACGAAGGCCAGAGAATAGGACAGCCGGCCCACGAACGGGCGTTGTCTCCTGTTTCTCTCTTTACAATGGCGCAGTCTACGGCCATCCAACCGTATGCACCCGCTCCTTCGTCCATGGCATCCGCCAACGTACGGCCGCAGTAAGCGCGGGTTGAGGACGGCGTCCAGGCCTCCTCGGCACCTGCTCACCTGCCGCCAGTGCCACCACCGTTCTGGGACGGCGTCTAGGCCTCCTTGACGGCTCCGCACCGTTTCACCGACGCCGTGATACCTTTTCACGAGCAGGGATGCCGTCCAAGCGTCCTTGACGATGCATTCATCTGCTGTGAGTACCGGGACCGCCGCGTACACCGTGGACACCGCCCATGGCTCGTCGGGCGCCTCAACCGACAACGGTGCGGAACTCTTACGCGTCCTCACAGAACTCTCTCGTCAACTCCACCGCGTGACGCCGTTGAACTCCGGGTTCTTGCCTGCCGCTTCACCATCGTCGGCTGTTTGGGCAGTGCCGGTGTTCCGCAGCTTCCAGGGCGACGTATTCGGATGGATTGAGACCATAAACTCGCTCGGCACCCACCACGCCTGGTCGGACCATCAAAAATGGCTGATTGCCGTCGACCGCCTTCGCGATGCCGCCAAGGCATGGCATGCCTACGAAGGCGTCCGGCAGCGATCCTGGTCAGAGTGGTGTGCGAGATTGACGAGTCTCTTTCGCCCGCTTTTTCAAGCCTGCGACCCCCTACCTGCTGACCGAGTCTCTACAACACACGGGAGTTGCGAGGCACACCACCTCGACTTGGCACCTCGGCCCTCCACAACCCTGCCCTCTCTCGGTGAAAGAGATCATGACGGGTGCGGTACACATGTGCCCTTTACCAATGTGCCCTCTTTCGGACGAGCTCACGTGGAGCACAAGCTCGATGGTTCATCGGAGCCCTCGAGCCCCACGACAGAAAACCTCTCGGGCTGCCCTCAAACTGACGTCGGACGCCGGTCCTGCGCTCCGCTGCTGGTCACCGCCTCTGCACCGGTACGCGACGTCTTAACATCACTGAGAGAGGCCGAGATCACTCCTCGTCCAGCACAGTTGGAGGAGCCGGCACCACATTCGCCTTCGCTGAGGCACATACAGACATCAGCTCCTGTCGTGCTTGACAGGCCTGCAGTGCAGGGCCCGGAAGAGGCCAAGGTATTCATCACTGTGCTAGACGACGGATTTCATGAGGGACCTAACCTCGGCGCTGAAGACACTCGCAGCGTCCTCTCCAGCGAGAGCAACGCAGAAGGCCGCGGGGCAGACATCGACACCGGCCGCGAGCAGAGTTTTACGCCGAGTATCTCGAATTCCGCGACGTTGCCAGAGACCACGACCACCTTCGCGGAGGTGCCTGCACCTCTCGTGTCTGGCCCGCTTTTCGCGATGGTACAGGAAGAGCCGATGACACACACCAGTGACACCACTGTGCTCGCAGACCCACCGGAGCCGCTTCTGCTGCTTCGACAGCATTCCTTGACCGAATGCGCACCCGGTCACCTCATGTGCGACAAGGTTCTCCGGGACAAGCGCAAGAATGTTGCAATAATCTCGGAGCCCCTTGAAATACTATCTTTTTTCCCGAAGAAGCCTGCTGTAG
The DNA here is from genome assembly GCF_013339695.2 of Rhipicephalus sanguineus. Lineage (NCBI taxonomy): Eukaryota > Metazoa > Arthropoda > Arachnida > Ixodida > Ixodidae > Rhipicephalus > Rhipicephalus sanguineus. Next base: position 155,411,258 of record NC_051180.1, read on the forward strand.
AACCCCCAGCCAAGGCACCCGGTGAGCCTTCTCGGATGCTGGTCCGGCAAGCTTCTTTGGCCGTGCCGCGTCTGCCGCTTTCTCCACGACATGGCCGAAGCCCGCCGCGAAATGTATCTATGGCAGCTGTCCACAAGACGTCACTGCGTGGCCGAGACCGACCACAACGATGTAGCCAGTCTCGCCCTCCGGATACACTTATGGCAGATCCCCGAACGAAATCGCAGCGTGGCCGGGACAGACCACCGAGATGCAGTCAATGCCGCCCACCGGAAGCGTCATCGGCAAAGCTCCAAGCCAAGCCCCAGCATGGTAGCGACCGACCACAGCGACACAGCCAGCATCGGCCACCAGAGACATTGTCGGTGGCTTCGCTCTTTCGCAGTCATGGCCGAGTGTCATGACGATGAGCGGCAGGCTATAGCTTCGGCCCTCGTGCTTGACCAGCACGAGGAAGAGAAGGACGAAGGCCAGTGAATAGGACAGCCGGCCCACGAACGGGCGTTGTCTCCTGTTTCTCTCTTTACAATATATATCAACATATATAAATATATATATATATATACGTACTCATACCGCTCTTTATATAAAATATACGGCACACTATCCAAAGTACTACCGTAACGAGGCATGCATCAATAGCATGAGTGAATACGAAGAAGCGCCCGACAGCGCGCTTTATTTCAATAGTTTCAAAATCGAGAAGCACACGCCAGATGCACGTATAAGCTTTCGCAAAAGCTTGTTGAATGTCGATTATAGTCTGTGACGAGCACAAGAGACACGCAACGGCACTGAGAGAACGGTACTTGTTTAACTTGCAAGCACGGGACGTTTTTGAGTTCTTTATTCATTCGCTATGTATATTTAAGGACACAGTCAATGCTACACTGTATTACCAGGCCGCTGGGCAGTGTTCGCTGTCGCACAGATGATGTGTGCTTCTTGTCGCTGTGATGGCCTGCCCCTGTCTATCATTGGGACAGTTATGACGGAGCGATCGAAGATAGTCGGTGTTCAGGTATAGGGGACACACAAAAAGTTGTACGCGCACCGCGATTTCTCGGACAGGAAATCGATGATGTGGCATTTTAGGCTGTAGTTGCAGGCAGCTCATTGACTAGGCAGTCATTCTAGATCGCTATTGAAGTTGATATAGAGCGAACCAAACATGACCTCATTAGTGCACGTGTAAGCAAACCTAAACCTAACTGAATGAGATTAATGCGCTTCATTATTGTTTTGCTGAAGCGGGACACGGGCGGCATCCGGAGAATAGCCCTTTGGAAAATGACACAAGTCCCACTGATACACAAGCTGGAGAAATAAAGGGAAAGAGAATAATGATGACGATGAGTAAACGTTTACGTTCCGAAACAATATCCCGTGGCTATAGCCCCAGTTCTACTCCAGGTGGGAGGTCGCTTGATTTCACAAACCCTCTGGCCTTGGCTACCTATTTGGCCCTGGCGACGAGGCGTCCTTGTTGTTCCAGGCCCTCGGAGACGACCTTGGCCTCCCAGATTTCGATGAGGTCTTCGCTTTCTCGTCTGGCGTTACAGTCTTTCAGTGACGGCGATGCGTCTCTGTCTAGATACCATGAGCACATGGGATCAGGTGCGCCAAGGTGTCCGGTATTCCACAAATCGGCCAGAGCGCTAGGCGGAGGCTATGCACGAGTATTCCGTGGGTGTAAGTGTTACTCTGTAGCGTTCGGCGTGTGATGTTTTCTTTTTTGCTGGGCTTTCTGATAAGGAAGGGGGTGCACCCTGCATGCCAGCCTGTGATGTAGAAGGATCACCGAGTAGGTGATGGGTACTGTCTCTGGCCCCGCGGACGCAGACGGAGCGTTTCGAGAGTAGGAGGAGATGGCCGGCAGACGTGATCGCGGGCAGCGGCTTGTGCTATTTCGTTCTCCTCTAGCCCCTCGTGGCCTGGAGCCCATGACACTAAGGTGTACAGGATCGGAGTACTTCGGTCGACACGCGACCTCAGCGCAGTTTCTGACGCCTCCTCCAGAATCGGAAAAGACGACAGCTGCGTCCACGCACATGGTAGCTGCTAGGGCGATCGCCGCCTCTTGTGCAGTCTCAGGGTTATGGGCTACTCGCAAAAGTGTGGCCTCCTCCGGGCTCCCGAGAAGTCGGAACACCTTGTACTGAAGTAAAGAACGAGAGGCAGATCACGCGGCAACGATGAAGCCGATCCCAGCGTCACTCTAAACGGAACACTCATCGCTGAAGCAGAATGAGAATAAGAGAGAGAGAGAGAGAGAAAAAAAAGAAAAGTCTGCCGTTTTACGTGCCAAAATCACGGTGCGCTTATGATGCACGTCATAGTGGGGATTCTGGAACGATTTTGGCTGCCTTGGATTTTGGCTTCGTGAGGTTCTTTGGACGTGCATAGAAATCTAAGTTCAAGGGTGTTTTCTACCCTTTCCGCGCAGGTGCTACTAGAGCACCGTCCACATCTCTCGACGGCCCACAAGGCAGTGAAAGCACTCTTGTGCTTTTTGAGGACGGCGGGCTTGTGCGAACGACTCTGACTTGTGGTGCAATCCCGCACGCTGCAGTAACTTCTCTGCCTCTCTTCTTCTTTATATTTCTACTCCCCTTCCCCAATCCCCCAGTGTAGGGTAGGCAAACGCAAGTTTTTCTGGTTAACCTCCCTGCCTTCTCTTTTTCTGTTTCCTTCCTTCCTTCCTTCCTTCCTTCCTTCCTTCCTTCCTTCCTTCCTTCCTTCCTTCCTTCCTTCCTTCCTTCCTTCCTTCCTTCCTTCCTCGCCCCAGAGAAATGCGGCCGCCGTTGCTGGGCGTCAAACCCGCGTCCTTGCGCGAAGAAGTGCGACACCTTAGCTCCTAAGCTGCCGCGGCGAGTGGTACAAGGGGTGCTTCCAGAGATTTCCTCAGGAAAAAAAACGTCACTTACCCTCTAATACGTGAGCTGCAGTAAAGCGATAAAAAATAGCAGATGACAGGTACTTGCACCTTCGCTTCTCTCCTACCCCTTCCCGTAGCACATGTAAAACCATGCGCATTAGCTTTTCTTTTTTATTCTGATTTCTTCTTATGCATGACGTACTCGTTTTTTCGCACTTCGCTCCTTTCGACGCATGTCGGCATGGTTATAGCGACTGTAAATGCCCACCGCCGCAGCAGCAGCAAAGGGGAGACGCGACCTTGCATAAACTTCTCATTTCCCGACCCTCGGCGCGATGTTCTCGAGGACCATTGTCTACAAAATGGAGGGTCATCTTCCGGGCCGCCCCTCCCACGCAGCGCGAAGAAAACGGGCGCCGTTTCTGTCATTGTGTCGCTGCCGTATAATGCACGCTGCCGCGAACCAAGAGGAAACGGCGGAGAAAAAGAAAAGCTCCTCGGGACGTTTATGAGCGTCGCACGTCTCTCAGCGTCGCTGCCGAAGAGACGCCTATAATTCATCGGCGACCCCGCAAGGACAAACAAAAGAGGCACCGTCGTATGTGATGCGGACCTCTGCCGGAGTATATTGCTGCGCGCGCGACAGCAGGCGCAGCGCGTGAACCCTGCCTTGCCTTGAGGAGGTGTTCCAGGGGCTCTCTCACTCACTCTCTTTCTGCTGACAAACGACGCGAGGAGTTAAGTGCTCCTATTCGGACAGCAGAGATTGCCCGTCGGCGACGAGAAGAAGAAAGCACTGCACTCGGACCAGTGGGGATGAGGAGGTGAAGGGGGGAGCTAAAGCCACGTCGCGGCCGAAACCCCGTGTGCGCCGCCCGCGGCTACGAAGAGTAAGGATGGCTAAAACAAAACAAACAGAAAGAAAAATGAACGGACACTCCCTTCATTCTGCACACTCGTCGCATCATAGACGGCGGAGAAACCACGAGGTGCGTGGCTCGCTGGGGCTTGGCATTCTCCCCATACACTCCTCGATCCCGCGGCCATGCACCGTCCTTTTGTGTTTGCCGGCAAACGGCATGGTTGCTGCGAATCTTCTAATGATCGGGATAGTCTCCCTTCTCTGTCGAAAGCGGCGGCACACGCCCTGTAGTCGGGGAGGGAGTCTGCGCTGCGCTGACAGGACGGCTTTGGACGAACGCCGCAGACCCGGGGATTCTGGTGGGGAGGGACGGTATTTACGGAGGGGGCCGGTGGAAGGAATAGGTAAGCGGGGGAAGGAGGAGAGAAGGGGAGATGTCGGCTCGAGTCTTTCCCGCTGCTCATTAACCCGCTTCGGATTGTTGACCAGAGTGGGTCTTAATCTGGCCGGATTGGGAAGCGGCTTAGGAGGCTCGCGATTACGCCCCATCGCCCCGTCCAGATGACCCAGGTCGCCGCCGCCGCTGCTATCGAGGCGGCCAGATGATGAGAACGGACGAGATGGACATGCAGCGACTACTACTTCGGACGTTCAAATTATCGGCAGCTGATTGGAAGGATTAGCGCAGGAATAATACAGCGCTCAAAAACTACGGAAACGTATATAATTGAAAGTGAAGCCTCGCATCGCTTCGGTCACACGGAGCACGCAATTGTATGCGCGCAGATCATTTTTACGCACTAACTGACTACAATATTTGAAGTGTTTGTTAAGAGAACGTGGTATGAAACGCACAATATATATATATATATATATATATATATATATATATATATATATATATATATATATATATATATATATATATATATATATATATATATATATATATATATATGCATGCATGTGCTTTGTTTACTTGAGACAGCTCGAAGTTACACAATGACGTCCCTAGAGCTAACTTACACCGCCCGAAGGCGGACGACCATACGCTAGAAATAGCTAATAAATTTATTCGGTATTAAACCACAGTGATTAACTTGGACCGTTACGGCTCACGCTTGCATTGAAATTTGAAGCTAATCGGAATAAAAGCCCATGATTACAAGATTCTACCGTGGTGAATGATCTTGTAGATCAGTATAACTGGCGTCAATTTAATTACACGTTTACACGCGCTCGGCATTGCGAAGCAAGCCTTCCCGTTTGACCCACCTGCGACGTAAAAGTGTGGCGCTATATAAAGGTGCCTTCGAATGTCTCACTTTCTGTGGCGGTCCGCGCAGCTTGTGATTGGTCTCATGACCCTTTCAGCAGAAGGGTCGGTATCGATCGCGCATACCGCTTGGTAAGGTGAATAGTGGTTTTACGCCACCTAGCTGCATCAAATGGGGAGGGGGGGGGGGGGGGGCTGCCCCGCGATAACTACATTGTCCGTGCGAACGTTATGATCAGGCAAGCTCAGGTGGCTGTAAGTCTGATTAGGTAAGCCTGAGTGGTATAGTGAAGACGTTTATGAGTTGATACAGAGGCAAAAACATAATTTATGATAGGCTCCAATTGAGGTCCCGGTCTTGAGGTAGTCTACTTTATTACGGCGAAAGCCTTAGATGCCTCACCAAACGCGAGAGGCCACCGTCTTCGGCGGCGGCGTCAACACGAGCGATGCAAAAAATCATCATCGTGCGGTCCCGTCTCCATATGGCGTCATATTGACCTGACAGGTCACAAAAAATTGTGACGTTATCATGACGTCACGATGACGTTAAATAACGTGACGTCGCATGATGATGTCCTCACATGAAATCGTGGTTTTTAGTCATGTGACTGAATGTTACGTGATGTTACGTGATATTAGTCACTTGACTAGATGTTATGGAATTTTGCTCACGTGACTAGTTATTGCGTGATGCTTCGCCTGAAGGAAATACGGAGCTGGGCGGCCTTCTTGGTTTCTCTGTATTTTTCTATTTCTTTCTTTCTTTTTCTTTCACCTCTCTGTTTATTCCATGTCTTTTTTGTAGGGGTGTGCGAATATTGTAGTTTCGAATTCGAATCTAATATTACCTAATCGAATAATTCGATTCGACTTTCAAATAGCTAGTATTCGGTGCTTCGAATAATTCGACAGGTCGAATACATAAAACGCGACAAAAGGTCAGTGGTGCAACTTAGTTAAGGTAAGGTGGCTAAAAGTAACGCCAACGTCGTTACAGTCGGCCGTTCGTTAAAACTTTCACTGATATCCTGGTCCAAAGGCGAGCGCGCATGTTTTGTTAAGGAAGATGATGTCATTTGCGCACGTAAAAAACACACACACACGAGAAAACTGTCAAGCCCTTCACAACTTCACTTCCGAAACGGAAGCACAGACTTCTTGCGTAGTTCGGTCGCGTATGACGCAAGCACCGTAAAGTACGTCCCGACTTTGTTCCCCGAAACCCTCGATGATTGGCTTCAAGTGGGAAAATTTGTTCGCGCTCTATCACCCGACACCCCTCGTTAGAAGTCCCATCGTTGTGGCACGCAGTTAAAACGCTGCTGTGAACGGGTGCCCCTGATTTTTGGGTCCAGAGCTTTCATGACGATGAAGCACCACATTAACGGTGTTCTTTCTTTCAATTTCCAATAAAATCTCCGGTATTCGATATTCTATTCGATATTCGATAATTTTGGCCGCTACTCGGCACTATTCGATTCGAGAAGAAATTTCATTATTCGCACACCCCTACTTTTTGTCTCTGTTTATTTGTATTTTTTTGTTCTCTTTCTATGTATTTCTTAGTGTTTCTCGCTCTTTCTATCTTTCTCCGTCTTGCCTTCTTTCTTTCTCTCTCTCTATCTCACCTTCTATTTCTGTCTTTTCCCTTTCTCTCTATGCTATGATTTACTCCCCCGCCTCCTCCTTTCTACCTCCCCACTTCAATTTCCCGCAATTTTGCTATACTATACTATACTATACTATACTATACTATACTATACTATACTATACTATATCACACAATTCTATGCTATGCTCTGCTAGCGTGCTTGGATAGCCGTTATTTTATACTTCTTTTTGTGTAACGCTTTTTGTACGCTTGTAGAGGCCGCCTTGAGCATTTTGTTCGCTACGCATGCTAATTACGTTCATTTGTAATAAATACCACGAGAGAGAGAGAGAGAGAGAGAAAAAAAGGGTGCTTGGAGAGCCGAGTGGTTGGGACGCTCGCCTTCGGATCGTTGGTACGCGGGTTCGAGCCCCGACACCTCATAAGAATTTTTTTTGCCATCCTTTTCTCTTTCTTTATGTCTTTCTTTCTGTCTCTTCCTCTCTTTCTTCATATCTCTCTCTGCACTCGTTCTCTCCTCTCACCCGTCAGGGTAATTACAGACCACGCCTGAGAAACGGGTGCACGTGTTTTGGGAGGGTAGCAGATGAAGAAGAGGACAAATCGGTGAACGTGCTGTGGGAGCGAAGCAGCAGTTGGAAAGCACGAAGCGAGCGCGTACCGGTTCGTGATGATGATCTAGCACTACCCGGCGCAACGAAAAAGCTTAAAGGCGCCATCACACGGTCACCCAACAATTTGTAGTTTTCAGCAAAAACTCTAATTAGATGGTCAATTATGCCTATATAGATATGAAAAGTGGGCCGTAAAAGAATATTTCAGTGCAAAACAAGCCCTAGAAGCCGCCTGCTGCAAACCCGTCCTACCGCCGGCAACCACCATTTTGCCATGGCGCGTGTGACGTCATGTGCAGCACGGAACGGAGCCGTCGTCTTCTACCAAAGTGTCAGCCGCTGCAAATAGTTCAATTTCAGTGCCAAGCTGAAGAAAGCTAAAATATCTCGATTTGAAGCGCAGCTGGCCACGGAGCAATCAAGGTCGATCCACATAGGTGGCGAAGCTTCGGGCGAAAAGCGGTTCAGAACCTATTGCCAACGACACCAGCAAGGGGAGTTATGGGTGCTGCGATTGAGGCGCGACTATATTTGGAGGGAACAAACATTAATAGCGAAAAACCAAGTTTTATTCAAACGTAAAGCACTCTTTATGTTTTACAAATTATATTTATTTCCCGAACAATATTATGTAGGCGCAATGTGCCAAGAATGTACGACAGTGTTTAATTCTTACGAAAAACCTTTTTCCTATAGCGCCCCCTGAAGAGAGGCGCACGTCATTGTCATTCAGTGCAGCCCTTGCGGTGCATGGAAAGGCGCGCTCGTAAGTTCATCTGCGGCGACACGCCCCCTCAGGTGTTCTGGTGTTTCGCACTTGCATGCGTTCTGTGAATTATGAACGTGTTGGCTACGGTGTTCAACGGACAACGGCACGAGGCGGCTAATATTTCACGCCGAACGCTTTCCTCGGTACTCGCGGAAACGATGTGGTGTTCCAAGGATGCAATAGCAACACGCGCATGCCTGGCGAGCCTTCTCTTCTAGATAAGACACCGGGGCAACGGTTCGGAGTAGTGTGCTTGCTGGATTTTCATGGATCAGTATTCCTGCTGCCCGGTTTCCTTCGTCAACCCGCAGTGCCTACTATATTTCCTATTATCGGTGAGCAGATCGTTAAGTTATCTGTCGCGCTAGAGTTCGCATGTCTTGATACGTTACACTTAAGGTTAATTTATCGGAAGATAAGGCAAAACATAGTATACGTAGTGTACGCACCTTCTGTACTTATTAGGACATTTGTTGCTCGTTGTGTATAGGGTGTGATAAAATTTTCGTTATTGTGACCATTGAATAAAACTGATGTACTATTACTTTGGCGTGACCAGGCGTCATTTCTTCTCGTTAGAACTGAAGCACACATGGAATGCTCTCTTAAGTCCCCTGCTCATGTGCGAAGCAAATAAGGAACTCTGCAAACAAGAGAGCTACGCTGCTGCCTGCTTTATTCACGCTGTGGAAGATGACACGAACGCAGAATAAAAGCTCCAAGAATGAAGTTTTCTAGTAAAACCAAGGCGCATTGAACGGCGGTATACTTAAACACCGTTTTTTAGTGACGGGTCTGTATTAGTTTAGCGCGTTGGCTTCAAGCGCACTCGCCAAGCGCTTGCCGTCTCGGTGTAGCGCGAGCCCTTCGAGATAAGGGGCCTAAGAAAAATATTTTGATGTCAAATTTCGCGGTACTGCCAACAAAATGACGTCACTTTTTGCCGGATATTGCGTTACATCCGCTTTATTTTTTGTTCCGCTGGAAATGTTCCCTCCTCACACAGATGGCGCTAATGATGAGCAGCCCTGATGAGCAGCCATTTTCTGAACGTATGGGCTTCTATGGAAGCTTCGCTACCATTTACATTTACCTTGGAACAATATCGTTCGCCGGAATTTAAACGCTCGCACAGCTAGCTGCTTGTGACGTCACGGCTCGCGAGAGCGCCAGTGTTGCCCGACTCTTAGGCCACACGCGTGTTTACAAGGGTATTCAATTATAAACTAAGTAATCAACCAAATGCGCTAAAATTTCGCCAACTTATTTGTGATTGCACAAGGGTTATCCCACATAACACAGAGCGTGATCGAAAATTGACTGTCATGGCCCTTTAAAGAGCTGCTCTCTTAAAAAGTGGAGGAAACGGCAAAGTAGCACATAGTCACAGGAATCGATCTCCGAACAGCGCCGAAGGGGGCGTAAGCGACGGTAGCGGCGGCAGAACGAATGTGAAAATTTAGAACAAGCACGGAAAAGAATTCTCGCCTGCTGTGGTCTTTTCGCCCACAGCAGGCGAAAATGGGGTTGAATGCGCAGCCACCGCAGGGGTTGCGCATGCACAGCAGGGGTTGGATGCGCTTACAAAATGTGTACGCTGCTAACTGTCGCTGTACCTGAATATAATAATTCGCCTGTGTGAATGCTATAGCTGTTTTAAGGTACGCATTTTTTTATTTTAGTGCAGAAAGAAATTGTGCCGATTTATTTCAAATGTAATTTTTTTATTGTCCATTGATGCACTATATGGGCGCCGTCCATGGAGGGAAACGATGAAAAGAAGCGATATAGAAGAACGGGGACCCTGTGGCCAAGGAGAAGCATGACGAAACATTGACCTCATCGTCTAAATGACGTCGTGGGGCACTTAACTAGCCTTAGTATACGTGTAACGAGAGTCTTGCCGTGTCCAACCCCTTTCGAAACACGTAAATGTTGTCGCGAATATTAATGTACGGCGGCCCAACAACATACAACAACGTTCGTTGAGCCGTCCGCAATCTTTGTGCATCTAGAACATTCGTATGCGAGCTTAAATATAGATCCGTTTTTTATGTCATTAAGGAGATGTACAGTATCCCCCTCCAGCCTTTTTCATGTAAACACTTATCTGCCCCGCTTAGAGAGCCGCATCTACATGTCGAAAAAGAAAAGACTGCAGTGACCCTCCTCGGTGAATTTCGCAATTGTCGCAAGACTCTGTCAGGGAAAGTATTCTGGTATATAGTCTCCACGAACCGGACTGTGTGTTCGAGTGAAATGGCACTACTTTTGCAGATTTGAGACGGCCCACTTACACTCTAAGAAAAAAAAAAAAGGTGTCATCTTTGCTACACAGCTGACCCCATGTATAACTCCCTTGAGAGAAGCAAACTGACTCTCTTTAGGAGAGTCGTGGGATGTATGACTCTCTTTAACAAGGCCCGCTAACTCCCTTTGGGGAATTGTGCGTCTCACGACACTCCTAAAGAGAGTCAACGTGGCTCCCTTAAGAGAGTTATACATAGGAGAGTCACATGCGTAACAAAGAAGTCAAAGGACACCTTTTTTTCTTAGAGTGTACCACGCATTAAAAATCACCCGGTCCCTTGTACATTCGTCTAAGACAATTCGAAGTCGAAAGCCATCTTCTTTTTCTTATTTTTTCTCTTTGCACTAAACTGTGTTGAACCCCCCCCCCCCCCGAATGTTTTCTCCACCAAACGTGGTTTTTATAGAGCCTCCGGGATCGGCCCCCCTTTTACCAAGCGATGATGGCATGTGAGGATGTCTTACACGTCACTGCATGTGACGTCATAATGACGCCACAAATTTTGGCAATCTGTAGCATGCCAGGACTTATTGGTCAGCTGTCCTCTCGTTATAGGATGACGTGCCACGTGACGCCAGCTGGCAAAGAAAGTGTGTTCCACACTCGCCGTCACGTCTACGAGCGGCGCTGACTAACACTCCGAGATTTGCATGCACGTAAATAACCCATAAGTGGACGAGAGGACGACCGCCGCCCTAGCTCAATTGGTGGAGCATCGGGCGCGTTATCCGGAGGCTGCGGGTTCGGTCCCTGCCGGCGGCAAGTTGTCTTTTCGTCCACTTCACTTTCTTCACATCTATATCGCAATTATTGCAGTGCACTTAGGACAGTGCAATTAACGTCCCCAATACCTTCCTTGGCATAATTATCTGCTGGTTTTCGTTAAGGTTGCGTCAAACAAAAGAAACGAACCCTCGAAATTCCCCCCTTCTTTCAAACATGTTCTTTTGCATGTTGCACGCCCACGCACTTGTTCCTCGGGATGCAATACGTCCCCAAAATTTTCAGCAAATGAATAAACAAAAATAAATAGTTTCGTCCTTCTTTGTAAAATAACATGTACACTAAAATGCCAGTTATTTCGTTTTATAGAACCTACTTCGTTTTATAGAATGGCAGAATATAACGCTGGGGTCTCAAACACGCGGCCCGCGGCTTCACACGGAATAGAGTTTTGTGACTTTGCTAAATGTTGCTCGCATTATTTTCTCGGCTACTGCAATTAATAGAGCATTGTTCGGGTAAGCTACAGAGACAGGAATGGTCTCAGGCATTTTTTTTTGTGAGGCACTCCATGCGGTCACTATGAATTGAAACTTCACTGTGGAACGAAAACTCCATATTTCATAATTGGCGCCCAGGTTTTAGTCATTGGCGATAGAAATCAGTATTGATTTCTTTTTAGAAATCTGGCGTCAAATGCGCTTCAGAAATGACGTATGTACGGGATATGGGAAGGGCGTTCTTTCAAAGGGCAACCTTAGGCGACGTTTGGTTCAAGCTCTCCGCCGGGCCCTTGTGGAACGAAATTTTGTGGAACGAAAAGTTTGAGACCCCTGATAAAGCGTAAATGCATCCTAATGTACGCGAAAACATCATATTAGATTAGTGTTACCTGCGGGTAAGGTAAAGGCGTTGGTATCGTGGGCTCCGTGGTTACTTCTCTGGTTGAACTTATAACGCAATGCAAGTGACAAATATATTACTTCATATATGCTGAGGTGCAATGAAAGAATGGAATAGGAATACAAACGTGGACATAATGTTCCACTTATGCGCGAAGAAACAAGAAGCAACAAAAAAGGAAGCTCGTGCATTCTGTCAGAAGGTTGATTACACGAAAAACCAAGTAAGAAATTTCGCACAGCACGTAATTTTCCCTTCACAATGTCTTAAGAAGGCCAAGGTCCGAGTAACGTCGCTGAAGAGGACTCGCAATGATTGTTTGCTCTAAACTTCACAGCGATGAGTTGTCCTCATCTGGTTCAGCACAGTTGCATTAAGATAAGTCAGTCCGTTTTATATAATGTACCCTAAAGAGTAGACTGCTGAGCAAGTTGGTAAGTAGCGGTACATGAAGTGCTCTAAGGACGACAAGTAGACAACACGAGCGTATTGTTCTGCTGTCGACAACACAATGCGCTATCGTCGTTTTCTCGTCCTCGTTGCAAGCGCTCTTTAATTGCCGTACATTACGTAAGCATAGCGGCTGCTTAAAAACCCCACCAAGCCGAAGTTAAGGAAATTACGTTTTACGGCAAGTTAATTGAGCGTGAACTTAACGAGATAACGAAATAAGTGAGTTAAGTAGTACGTCAAGCTATCCATTCCTTATGTGCGGAACAGTAGAGGATTCACTACGTCGTAATTTTTTTTTTGTCGTTTCCTCTAGAATAATGACTAGCGATACAGAAAAAAATTATGGCTTGAAATAACATCTAGATCATAGCGGCTATTCGAGAAGACCGGCCTGCTTATTTCCTTACAAGTAACTATTATTTTCGAGCAGGGCAGCGAAAGCAAAACAAAAAAGCAACACTTAAAGTAAAAATTTGCGCATAGACTTGAATATTTCATACTTTTATGTCAATCACTGAAGGAAACTACAAAAGGTACTTTCGAACGTAAAGTATTTTTCATGTTCTCCTATATATTTCTCTAGCACAACATGTTGTAATTCCACATTAATACAGAAATAAAAGATGGCATGTTTATGATTATATATTGATTATCATTATATATCATTATGATTATATGATTATAAATATGATTATAAGGCACGTCGTAGTTGAGGGCTCCGGAAAATTCTAACACCTGGGGTTCTTTAACGCGCACCTAATCATAGGCACATGAGCCGCTAGCATTTCGCCTCCATCGAAATGCGACCGCCGCGGCCGAAATCGAACCCGCGCCTTCGGTCAGCCTCAGGTCACCCTAACAACTGTACCACCGCGGCGGTTATGTTTTGGTTCTGTATTCCGCCTATGCTTCCTCCGTCATTCTTTACTACAAGGTACTAGTCATGCCTGGAATACATAGCTGGCGGCCTTGACGAAGCCTTCGCCCACGGTGTGCTCCAGACTAGTATCAGTTTGTGAGACACTACATAGAGGAGCGCTAACCCAAATAAGAGGCGATGAATTGTCTATTATTTCCTTCTTTTTCTGTATTCGAGGAGCCTCTGTGCCACTGCTTCTAATTCAGCCAGCGCGCTTCGTCTGTCATTCGAAAACAGCCCAGAAGTCCCACAACGCGTTCACTATATTCACCAGCACCACGTTCTCGGTTCACAAAGCCTTTCCTGCCGCCCTCCCTCCCTCAGAAGGCAGGTGACGAAATGAGATGCTGGCCTCGTATTCCAGTGGCGACGCAGTGGACGCTTCGAGAGAAGCTCGGCTTCCGCGACGAGCTTCGGGTTGCGGCGCTTGCGAGGAGATCTTCGTGGCTTGGACCGAGCCCGTCCGGAATGTCTAATCGAACGTGAGGCCCTCGCCGATAAGGGCGAGCCAAAGAAGGCGCACCGTGCATATAGTGCACGAGTCCCCCATCCCCCTCCCCCATCTTTCTCCCCCCTTCCAGACCCCCACTCCGCCAGCCTAAGAACAAACCGAACCGGGAGACACTTAGGAGAGCGTTACGGTGAGCTGCGCCGAGATGCAGCCAGCTCGAGAGGAAACCCTTTAGCGGTGGTGGACGGAGGCCCGGGCTGATCGAAGCACGGGAGAGCCGACGGAACGATGCCTTGCCGCTCACGTCGCCGTTAGCATTCTAGCTCGCCACTCAGCGAGACAGTTCTTTTCGAGCTGCAGCTCCTTTCCTTTCTTTGTATAGGGGCCGTATGCCGAAAAAGAGTTGCGGCGGAGGAAGCAGCGAGGGAAAGTGGCGGACGGACATGGAAGGCATAAACGAGGCACACCTCGCAAAATGCGGTATACAGTGGCGCACAGCAGTCGGCGGCGGAGCTGCGGCCGTAAAAGTTCACTGCCGAGCAACTCGGAGTCCAGCATGGCAACGGGGAAAAGAGAAAGTTGGGTGAAGAAAACGAGTGCAGAAAGACGGACGCCACTACATTGCGATGTCTTTCGAGAATGCACGCGAACACAAACGGAGAAAAGGAATCGGTCGTATAACGCGAGCGTCGTTTCCGCGACACGGCAAAGCTCGAGCGCCTCGCAAAGTGGCGTAAGAATTGAATTTAGTCGCACTGCCTCCGGCAAGCGTACATGTTGTTCTAATGCCTGCTGTACTGAATTCTAGCTGTATTGCTATCGCAACTGAAACAAGCGAAAATGCACTCCAACGCGAGTCCATAGGACTCCGCTTACTGTTATGCAGGGAAAGGGAAGGAAGGAATACCGGAAAGGCAGTGTGGCTAACTAGACTGTTCAGTTTGCTAACCTACACCTGGGAAGGGAAACGTGGAATTAAAAGAGAGAGAGAGAGGAAAGACAAGACATGAGTCTGGATGATTCACTAGCATGTTCAGCGCGTGATATACAGTTGGGCATTTAAGTCAATCGCCTTCAAGTATTACGGGAGGGTTCATGGCTTTTCAAGTTAGTGAGATGTGATGACAGGCGGCTGATTATACAATGGGCAGTCAGAAAGTTCCCGGAATTGTGGTTCAGTGTGGTAATGCTGCGACCCGTGGCAACGCTTACATAATCACCTTCGAAGTACAACTACGCGCACAGGCACTTGCTTGGTCGCTACTGTCATTATTGATGTAGCGGTAGAAGGCTCCTTTCGGAATCTCGAAACTTGACCGTCACATTCAATCTGACGTCTTCCACGGTTGCAAAACGTGCCCCTTGAGGCCAATTAATCATCAGAGTATAGGCAACAGTCAGGAGTCACTTGGAGTGAGATCCGGAGAGTACAGTGTTTGAGGCACGACCACAATGTTATTCAGGCCGAGGAATGATGCACAATGAGCGATGCGCGGTTTGGAGCGTTGCGAGCGAATACAACGGCTGCGCTCCGATTGAATCCAACAGAAGACTTCTACCTCTGCTTCTATAATAACAACGGCAGGAGCGACGGATCATGTGTATGTACACGCAAGTGCCCCATTTTGAAGCTGATCGTAATAGGCCGTAACATTAGCATGCTGAAACACCATTCCGGGAAGTGCTTAAATAAAGGACTTCAGACAGGGGCTGACAGACAGACACTCGCCTGCCATGCGTATCTTACCTGTTCGCCCGTGTATTTTTCATGTTTTTTTTTTTGCCCTGAACATTACGAAAAACGTCATGTCAACGAGGCTAGAACACATTCCCGGTACATATAGCCCATGGATAATGTGACAGCCAGAGACGACGCGACTGAAAGCCGTACTAAACGTAAGCGGCGAATAATTCATGACCCATGGCCGACGCGCCTGTTGCTTCCGCAACCGACACGCGTTATTAAAATAGCTTCGGGAGTAGAGCGCGTAAATTAATGGGCGACGAGGGGCAGCTGATTGATATGCGGTCATCCAACGAAAAAAAGATCGAACTACAAATTATGGGGCCTCTCTCGTCTCGCATTAAAAATGCCACCTCCCCTTGTAATGCGGCTCCGCGCTCCTACAGAGCCGCGGCGATTCATTTATAGGCTCGTGAATAACTTTCGCTATCCACGCAAATGGGAGCAATATAAATGGGTGCGAGGGAGATCGGAGGCCCCGGCAAAGGGCTAACACGCCGGCAGAGTTGGCAAACTTTTCTTCGGCAAAGAAGCTTCAGAATGAGAGGGTGACTTAGAGAGAGAGAGAACCTCTGACTTTTGAGTGCTTTTTCACTTTGTGCGCGCCGCGGTTCGGCTCGCGCTTCATTGTGCGAGCGACGGAGTGAGTATAGTCGCGCGCTTTTTATGAACCCGCAGGAGAGGAACGAGGCACCGCACAAAGAGAAGTGCTAAGGCGGACGAGCGGAGCTGTTCTTGAGACCGTGCTTGCGGGCGGCGCAAGATCAGCACAGCAGCGCGCGAGGCCCGCCGCGTTTTCGAAATCTAATTAGAGCGGGACACAACAGCGGGCCACTAAGGAAGGCGCGGGCGGCACGCTTCGGAATAGAGGCGCCGCCGCCAACGAAGAAGCAGCACCACCACCACAGGCATGCCTCTACCAGTGTTATAGTATAGTAGTAAAATGAAGACCGCCCGGATGCCCGACAGAAGCGTAAACTTCCGAAGCCGCGGCCGCAGGCTCGTCACGCCATAGGAGAGAGCTGCAGAAAGGGATGAGAGTGGTCGAGAGGGAGGGGATGCACTTTGCAGAAGCCATGGCCGGGCTGCCGCGCGCGCGAGGGGTCGCCAATTACATCGTCACGATCCGTACAAATGGCGGCGCGGCGGCGACCGCCAGCAGCTAATCAAGCATGGCCGCAAGATTTTATGGGCGGTCGAGCGCGGCCACGCGGAATGCTCAGCGCGGCTTTGGCTGGCCGTCCAGTTTCCCTTCTGGCGACGAGAGAACAATGCGGCCTGTCGCAGCGGAGCCCGGCCGGGCGCCTATAGTTTGGGGACCGCTGGTTAAGCGGTGGTTTAATTTACGTCGACGCCAAGACGAGAGCGCGCACGGCTCGAGCAGAGACAGTTGAGAGTCGTCGGGGTCGCGAGCAGTATTTAGGAGCGAGCCTTGTTTTCCGTCTCCATTGTTGGCGCCGGCGTCATTACTCCACCCGCTTCGCTGAAGGCGATGGAATTCCGCGGCACCGTAATAGATATCATTGTCGAGGAGCCAAAAAGGAGCAGCGGCCGATCGGCGCCCTAGTTGAGATGCACTGGAGTTGCAGCTGCTTGCCGCAGTGGCTGCGCGGTCACTTCTTATAGCGTTTTGTTCTGTAGACCTTCGCGCGCAAAAGCGGGGCCATCGACACCGGATGACCAATTAGGCAAGAAGGGGGAGAGAAGAGACGTAATATTTGTTGGTCGGGCCACTCTTTGTCACGAGGCATTGTCGAGCTTAATGCATTGCGAGGCTCGCCAGCCACTGCTTTGGGCTTCGGGCTAATATCTGCCGCCAAAGTATGAAGTCCAACTTTGTTCTTGCAGTCCCCGCGAAACCGCGATCGTGATTCTTGCATCTGTAGAGGAGACATTAATGTTCTAGTCGCCCGGGGCTTGGCCGACTATAAAAATATGCAATCTTTATTTTGATGCATGAACGTGCTCAGAGAAACCTTACTTCAGATAATGAGACTGCAGCGAGAGAAGTTTATATCAGTAACAGAGCCGGTTTCTTAAATAGGTAAAGAGCAGTGTGGAGAAAAAGTCACACTGCTTAAAATACAGCTTATTGTTGCGACGGCGAATCGCAACCACCATTTAAATTCAGGAGCTCTTGTGACCGACGTGGAGTGGCCGTCTTCTCTGGCGATGCAGGTGTTTCACCAAGAAATAATAATCCTAGTGAGTTTCCACGACTGCTGTCTCTCAGTGTAATTTTTCAGCTGTATACAGGTACAACGGTTATTCGTTAAGGATGACGGGTATGTAACGAAAGTAAAGCTATATTTCGGAGTGTTAAGCGCTACACCACCCCATCAACTAAGCGCTGGTGTCGTAGTTAACAGAAGTACAAACCGCATGTGACATCACCGAGAAGATCACTTTAGCGAATTAGCAAACGTTACGAAGGAAGGAAGGAAGGAACATGAGAGAAAGAAAGGAAAGGCGGGGATGTTAACCCGTTTAGAATAACTGGTGTGCTACCCTACAATGGGGAAAGGGAATGGGGGAGTTTGAAAGATAGAGGCAGAGAGAAGGAGAGTGAGAAGGTGAGCACGTGCGCACTAAGTCACGCACCTCACAGTCACAATACCGCTATTCGTTTATAACCGCCGGTGCACGTCTGTTGTCTTCAAGAATTTGAGAAATGCTTTTGTCGCCTTCGTCGCACCGGGCAAACGTTACGAATGGTCGGTGCGATGTAGGAACTAATGCAGGTTGTCATGACACTACAACACTGTCGCCAAATACACGTGATTCGCTATACGCATGTCGTCGTTAATACATTGGATTCATAGTTTTGCTCAAGTCCCCATATAGCTCATCGAGCAAATGGCTCTTACAAACGTTACCTTAGACGTTGCTACTATAATAACCTCGTTACTCTTGAGTCCAAATACAAAAATATTTTGTCCACTCACACTGGTAACAGGACACACGCGAAGTCATGCCCTCGTGCCTTCGTTTCCTTCGCCTAAATGCCTTCCTATTGGTGAGAGTTAATTGTCGGCGACTTTGGGCTACAGATGGCCGAAATGCTACTAACCGAGCCTGAGTATTCACAAGCATCGAAGTTCCACCGTGATGGTAGATTCCTTTTAGCGTAGCGCAGAATATTCAGATGCAAACGTGTAATAGACAAAAGACACACAGGCGGTTGTGCATGTCTCGCATTCCAGATGTTTACGTCTCAGTATTGTGACCAAAAGATCAAAAAGGAAATCGCCATGCGAACAGTCACGACAGTATCTTCATGAGGCAGATAACAATCTTCAATGAAGTTCCCGCAGATGTTGGCCTGGTTTATCGCCTGGCTCGCTACTCCAGGTATCGGGTGATGACTATGATCTATACAATGATCACATAAGCATACAAATAATACGTACACTCACAAACACACGTATATACACAAAAGAGCCATCCATATTGTTTCGTTAAGTCCAGTGGTCTTCAAAAGCACCAACAGCGCTCTTGTGTTGCGCATCGCACAATCGCTGTCTTGCCACGGGCAGAGAAGGTGCCGCAGCTCCAAGTTCAAACCGCCTTGCAAACGCCTTCAGAATTTTTCATGCTGCGTCGTAACGGGAACGGTCAATGAGGACGTGTTTTAAGTCTTCCCGATTATTGCATGTGGTGCACGCAGGCGTGTCCGACTGCCTGACATTGTGCTCGAAGTCGAGTCTCAGCTTCAGTATCCTCATTGTCCGACTCTCGCTTGTACGGGTGATGTTTATCGGTGCCGTATATGGTTGAGTCTTGAGACTACGACTTGGATCTGCAAAATGCTAAACGAAGCAGAATTCATGCCACTGTCTCACAGGACTACAAGCATACGAAGTCACCGCTGCTTTGCTTCGCTTGCGTTACGCAGGCTACAAGTTGTTATATGGTGCACCCTTGTTAATTACACTCCGCTCGCCTCGGGGCAAATGCGATGAAGAGGTGCTGCTGCGGTGGCGACCTGCATAGTGAGGGCCAGAAACGTGAGCAAGAGCGCTTCCTCGCGCACTCTCCAACTTTACAGAGTTCAGGTCGCCGGAATCCACAATCGGTGCAATTAAATGAAACAGCTCACGTGGACCTAGGCGGGCGGATTATGACGGATGGGATGATCGGGTATCGACAACCCTTTCTGCGCGTTGCGCCAGTAATGACCGGTGCAACGCGAAATTCCTGCAAAACAACCTTTTCACCGTGATCAAAGCTTAGGATTAGCCTCAAAAAGCCATTTCCACGTGTGCAGCTAGGGGCACGCTCTTAATCCCTTCGTAAAAGTAATGACGCTCTCCGAGTCGATATCCGTGATATGTGTACTATGCACTGAAGAAGAATGAGGGTAAGGGGTCTACGAAACCTCCCTTTCTCTCCCCCTATCTTGCTTTCCTCTGTCTCCTCCTCCTCCCGACTTCTAGATGGCAGTTGTAAGCCCGCTCTCTCCCCATCTTCTTCTGTGTCCATTGAGCTTCTTGCTTTTAGACTACCATTGTCATGATTTTGTAGTGCAGCTAAAGACTCTCTCCTTCTCTTTCATCCTTTCGCGCCGCATTCCCCTTCCCCAGTACAGGGTAGTCAACCAGAGATTTCCCTTGGTTAACCCCCCTGTCTTTTCTCTAGCTTTCTCACTACACTTCTTCGCGTATCTGCGTGCGCATATCAAATAATAGCATCAAATAAGCCTCCCTGCTGAATTTCGCCGAGCACATATTCAACAACTTGATCGGGTTGTTCGTGTACCTGTTTCCAGCAGCCTCGCAAGGCAGCGCATTCAAGGAAAACAGCTGGTTCTCTCTTAAGGCTACGTTGTTATAAACGCGAAACTCGGACGCTGGCGTCAGCCTCCAATTACAGGTAACGCCACGTTCTCTCCCGTTCCCACGGGGCAGAGTGTTAAATGCGGCAAAACGTTTCTCTCTGCGCATGCTCGAATGAGGTGCGTTCGCCCATACATGGCCTCCCGCGTGGTTACTGGGTCTGCGCCCTCGATCCTCCTGACAAACAGCTTCTCGGAATGGTACATGTCGGAAGACGCAGTGAAAGATTGAGACCATCCAGCCACGTTCGCTTTAGCAGGTGGAGCGCGTGACAATTCTGCCCTGCGCTTTCAATTAATAGAAAGAGTTTCCGGTCTCGAAGGGCGAAGTGGGTTCGTTACGTATTCCGAAGCCGCGCGATTTGCGAAAGCGGCATTCCCGATCAAGAAATCAGATAAGCACGAGATATAACCCTCCGCGACGGGCGAAGAGTAATGCTGCGACCACACACGTGACCTAAGGGAAAGCAACCGCTGCAGAAATATATAAGGTTCCACAGTGGGTAGCATGCACCTGCAGAAATACTGATACTATATATTCAAGCTTACCCGGAAGCTGACAGCGCAAAGCTAAATGGTAGGCACCAGTATTTCATGAATAATGTGCAGCTCCATCATGTTATGTGGACGCTTGCAGTTATTTAAATATAGCCTAACTAAGACCGAGCTCGTATGTATTTTAAACGAAAGCTACGTGTGGTAAGGCCGGCTGCTACTTATTGTGCATGCGAATGGGGTTGCGGCTCGGCGCAGTCTCGGACACGTATTAAATGATGCATCAAACCTGGACCTATTTTCGTAGGCTACCTTGCATCATTTTCCAAACAACCGCTTATGCGTTTTCCAGTTCTACGCATACGTGATATCTATAGTGGCGCCGTCTTTCCCTCTCTCTCTTTCTCTCTCCCCCTCTAGGCATGTGCGCGAAAGCGGAGGATTTGTGACATCCTGCCCGTCTCTCAGTCATCTTTGAAATGTGAAACTCTTTCCCTTACGGGGATTCAGATTTGCCGAAAGTGCCTTCCTTTTTCTTCTTTTTTTTTCTTTTTTTTTACTATCAGCTCGTGGTAGTAGAGCGGGAACTATAGAGAATAACGGGAGTGCAAACATTTATTTCGTTTTGCCGCCTGTTACTTCCGCCCATAGGCGTGCGCAGGGTTGCCATTCAGAGGGGGACGAAGGCGGGCGAAGGTTCATCGCAGCGCCCCCCTCCCTATTAGGTGGGGCAGACTTTGCCCCCGCCCCCACTCTTAGGTGACTAGGGGGGGCGGCCGCCCCCCTGCGCACGCCTATGCTTCCGCCTACCCAAGGAGCTGCACGTTCGGCTGATCAACATGATCTACGGACGCTCATACCACTCTAAAACGAACGCGGCGCGGCAACTTCAGTGATTTGCTCGCCACATCACGCCTTTACAGTGGAACTGTAACACACGGGGTTATTTCAACTCGCGCTTGTACTCTACTGACCCTAATCTGCGATTTCGTTTGCCATCCGGACTCTCCCGTCGCGGGGCAACTTTACTGTGTCGCATATGGTTTGGTGTGGAATTTATGAATGCGTATGCTTGTCTCAGTGGAATGACAAACAATGCGGCAAGCACTTTATGCGGCTGTGAGGAGACGATTGAGCGCATTCTACGCCAATGATTACATTACCAAACTCAAGGAGCTGTTCTAGGAGCCAAACTGGATCGTCTTGATGCAAGACCACCTTGAGAAAACAAGATCCTGTGACCTTGGCCGACGGTTTAGTACATGCATAAGGCCACGAAAACCCTATTCTGGTTCTTTAAGTCGACCGGGCTTCACGAACGTTTGTAAGCGAATAGCGCGTGTTCATGTCCTACGTGTTTAAAATAACTGTTGGTTTGTTATTTTTCCTACTATTTTTTATTCTCTATCTTAGATATTATTCCCTCTTTCCTCCTCACCGCATGTAGGGCAGCCGATCGCGTCCGTGCTGGGTTAACCTCCCTGACTTTCTCCTTTTCTCTATCTCTAGTACCAGTAGCAGTGAAAGTCTGTTGAACTTGCGGGATATTCATGTCGGAATCGCAGAACGCACAAGGATCATGGACACAGCAAACGAACAAACTCTGCGGCACAAGTTAACAAACAACTGCAGTTCCTAACACAAAAAGGTAGGGCATGTTTTACTAAGGTAGGGCATGCCGACATGGATGCAAAAGAAGAGGAACCAGATTAACGCAAACGTTTGTGTTGTCTTTGTCAAACCAGCTTAGCTTTCTGTCGACTTTCTGTGGTTCTAAGCTCTGTTCCGTGCGAGACAGTTGCTGCATCTTGTTGCACGACTGTGCCGGGGGCGCAACAAGGGGCGGCAACATGTGCCAGCTCAGCGCTTTCTCCACAGTAGCGTTAAGAATTAGAGTGCCCTTCGCGAAGCTCCGAAAAAAAAAAAGCAATAAAAATGCGGCGGCAACATTATAATTGGCTGATGCGTGCACACGCCATGCTCGAGCAAAAGGACCACCTCGAGTGATACAAAAAGAATAAATCAAAGTAAACAAGGGTAATAGCAGACAGCTTTAAGAGGGTAAGGAGGGGGTGGTATCATTCATAACGAGGCTGCTGTGGGAGCGTCCCAGTGCCCGGGCCCGCTAAAAGAACAAAAACAGAAAGAGCAAGAAAGAAGCAAGCTCCACCCTTCGCACGAGCGACTGCTACCAATCAGCTCACTGCTCGTTTAATTCCGTCTTTCGTCTTGTTTTTTAGCGTTATTTCTGTAACGGTATGTTAGCGCCGACTGTCGTGCCATCTAGCGGGCACACTATGAGGAAATCACAAAGGCAAGAACTTGTCAAGAGCAAAAGTCAGAGACGGCGGCTCGGGCGGACATCAAAGCACCTCTCGGCAACTAGCGGATGGGGGAGAAAATAACAAGCCCAGGAGAGGATTCACTTGTCGCGTCTAATTAGTTGCAAGGGGGAGGGGGAGAGGAGACGTGATTTTTACCTGAGCCGGGCACGTCCGTCAGTAGTCGCGTGAAATAAAAAAAAAATGGGGGAGAACAGGTAAAGAAGTCACGCGCACAGCACGGGAATTGGAGCAAGATGATATCTGCTGAGAATTAGCGCCGGGCTCAGCAAACGCGTTGCTTCTCTGAGCTGGTCGGTCGAGCCGGTAACGGGATGGCTTAGATGCTAATACCGGATCCGTTGCCGCGGCCTGCTATGAATTACGCATTGAGGTTTGCGATTATCATTGTCGTTAATTATGTAAACGCGTACAAACACCAGGCATACACGCACAGGCGAAAGAAGTCGGCACGCTCCTCGAAGGAGTTACCACGTCTACCGGACTTAAGTGGATTTCACGAAGCTGCTAAGTAAGGATTCTTCGTATGTGCAATATTTTAGCCACACATGATGCTGAACATCATCGAGATGGTAGTCGTCCAATGGGAAAGTGCACCCTCGAATGAAAAGCTTTGTAGATTCGTGTCCCGTTACGTAACTTCATTAGTACACTCTATAGAGGAAAAAAAAGCGTGTGTGACTGTTTTCGGTGAGTACTGACTTGCTACATACAGGTATATGACTCTCTCAAAAAGGAGACACATTGACTCTCTTCTGGGTCCCACGACTCTCTGACGAGAGTGCAGTGATCTACAACGAGAGTTGACGTGTCTCTTTGAAGAGAGTCATATATGTGGCAATTAACACAGGAATACCAAAAAAGAGCCAAAGGACAAATTTTTTTTTCTTATAGTGTAGGAATGCGCACCCATCCGAAAATTTCGTACTTCAAATCGCATAGTGTCCTATCCAACTCGGCCTTCTAATCGAATAGCCCCTATTTGTAACAGAGAACTATTTTCTAATATTTGACGAATATTTCAAAATGTTTACTGGTCCTAAAGAAACTGAAAATTGGTATACAAATGCGGTAAATTTTCCTCTCACAGGCACAGCATAGGCATAAAGCACGAAAATTTACGTAGAGCAGCAGGCTATTTCGTTCGGGTAGCAAGATTTTACTGCCTATTTTATTTGATTTATATTTGATTACAATCTATATTATATTTGAGTCGGTTCGCTTCTCACACTATTCAAATTGTATTAGGTTGGGCCTCAAAAATTACTGTTTGCGCACCCCTAAACTTCAGCAAAAAGGACCTCACGTGGCAGATTAAAGCATGGCTAGATATGAAAGCAAATTAAGTGTGATGAGTCGGTAACACGTACGCTGAATTCATGAAACAATACGGGGACTGCAGTAGGTCGATTCCACGAAAGATCGAAAAAGGGTGTATATTTGATGTTTCCGATTTCCCTGATAATTTTGTATGTTGTGCACATATGACTGCACAGCACGAAATCGCAGTTCGTTTTCAAATAAAAATTTTTTTCAACACAGGAAAATTCGAGGAAAAAAGACGTGTTACTGTATTTTCTTGTTACTAGAGATGTCCTTTACGCAGTGGCCACCACGCTCTGGAAACACAATGTTTGACATTTTCTGCTCTTGTTCTAATAAAAATGATGCAACATGTTTTTTCACAATATCATTCTGCAGTCCTTTGAGAACATTTTGGGGGACTTTGAACAAAATTGAGATTGGGTTTTTTTTTATTATAGATTTTTGAATGGAGGAGCACTTTTCTCTTTTTGATGTTTCGAGCATGAAAATTTACTACTTTGAATATTATTAGAGAAATACAAATGCAGAGGTTCATTATTCACATAAAGGCCTATTCATACTGCAAATATGAACAAGCTAAGATGTTCACAGAAGTAGCCATAGCGTCCCAAATTTGACTGATTTTCAAAAACGCAGCGTTCTTCGTGAATTTTTAAAAATACATAATGTACTCAGAATTCTATGAAATGATAAGAGCTATTTCCTCTTTACTTCTACTTCCGCTAAAAAGAAAAATATTTGTAATATATAGCTTAAGTGGCTGCCAGCATGGTTCCGAAGTTACGAAAACGCATTCTTCGTAAAATGGTCGTCGTCAACCGGCGACACTTGTCGAATTTTCCTGTGTTGAAAAAAATTTTTATTTGAAAACGAACTGCGATTTCGTGCTGTGCAATCATATGTGCACAACATAGAAAATTATCAGGAAAATCGGAAACATCAAATATACACCCTTTTTCGATCTTTCGTGGAATCGACCAGTAACGAGTTCAAAAAGGCTAGAAACTGTGCGCGCACCTAATGATCACCACGCAGTGATAAGGGTCAAGGTGGTCTTATTTCGTCAACATTTTCTTCATATTCACTGATGAGGAGGAGAGGCTCACGAGTAGCACATTGGTCGCTTGGATAGGTAGACAAACAAAAGAAAAACATTAATTTGGCCTTAATAAATTCGCTACCCATAACAGTAGCTTAGTGGATATGACATTTGGCTGGCTCAGTTCGAGCTTGCGGATAGGAATCCGGCCTGCATGGCGCCCGCATCTTGGCGGTGGTGAAACACAAACGGTGGCAAAAAACGCAGGCCCGTGACGGCGTTTGTAGAAAACGCGACAGTGCGGTGATGTAAACACCGCCGGCATTTACTGCGCTCTGTGACGCATTGCAGATAAAGTGAAGACTTTAGGGACAACTCGAGAACTTGCCGCTCGTGTCGAATGAAGCTGGGAGCAACGAAACTGTCTTTCCAGGCGCTGACTGTAACAACTGCAATGTAACGATGACTTCATATTGATGTCGATTTTGACAGGGGTCAGGTAAGACACCCGACCTGTTACTTCACAAAACCGAGACGGGAACAAAACGCATAACCAAGAACAAGTGCGCCGAATCATATTTTAAAAGACCATGGGTAACACGTACATGAAAGATGAAACAAAATACTATGCGAAATATGAAGCATAAGTGCATGGCTGACTGTAATTCAGCAAAAAGAACTCTACTGAAGGGAAAGTACCTTACGATCAGATTATATGCAGAGTTATTCGAGAGATGTCACGAATGAAACATGATGGAATATAACCGAAGATTTCCATTGTTCAGATCAAATTGAGTATGGAGCAAGAAACGAGAAGCAGGATGATTCAACAAAGCGAGCTTGTATTTCTATTTCCTGTATGCGAGTCAGAGAAGAATAAAAGTGAGAAAGCTATAGAAAATGTAGCGAAGTCTTCAAGGATGTTACCTCCCACGTGAAAAGGCTGTCTTACTGAGGTAATTACCTTGTCAGGCGGTATATTCTAGAGCACCACTTGTATAAAGTCTTCTGTATATTCAAGACGGTCAAGAACAGTGTACTAAGGTCTCCCTTTCCAACATGGGGTCATTGTCCTGTCTATGTAGCTTGGTCGAAAGTTAATTAAATGAAAATTGTAGATTTCGCGCGCCAGCCATGATTGTGAGTCTATGACTATGAGTAGGGCTCCGTGTTTTCGGTGTTTATTTTTCTTGAAAATCGGCGGGTGTTTATTGGAGTTTATGTTTTTGGCGGAAATTCGGCGTTTATCGGTGTTTATTTCTCGTGAATCCCCGATTCTCCGAAATTCAGAGTTTTGCATTATTCTCGAAACCCCGAAATCTTACATCAATTCATATCTGAATACTAAAATATCAAAAAACACGAAGCACATTTTTATTTGGAAGGTTTGAATGCACAAAAGCTTATACGCACAAGCGAAATACATGAACACGTAACACCTGTATTTGTGCGTATCACAACCTTATGCTTAAAGCTTATTGTAAAACATGCAAGCATACTTTGCGGGGTTGAAGTATGCTTGCGGGGTTGAAGATCACCGCAAAGTATGCAAGCATACTTTGCGGTTATCGAAGCGCGCTCCTTTCGATTGACGACTCTCAGCTTTGAAAATGCCCTTTCAACGTTAGAGCTAGAAATAGGAAGCGCCACAAGACGCAGCGTGCATCGAGAAAGCACTGACCACTGGACATTGTGAAGTCTGCGAAACGACAGGGGTTCAACAATGTTACACATTTCATAGCACTGATAGTTCGCAAAATCACTCAGGCTTATGTCTTCAGTTTCAAGAAGCACTAATTGAAAAATAGGCGCATAGGTTTCGAACGCGCAGGGCAGCTCATGCTTCACATTTGGATTCACAATTTGAACACAGTACCAAAACGATTCTTTGGTGTACTGGAGTTGATCGCACTGGTTCGTCTCAGGTGTCTGTCTCCACTTTTCGGCGACAGCAGCGCAGTATACGTGAAAGTCTGCGACAGTCGTTAAGCGGTCAGTCTCGTCAAGGAGGTCCAACAGACTTGTGACATCTGATGCGAAGACCTCGCTTGGATCACGCCATTGACTTATGAGTGCGTGCAAACGAACTGCCAGTATGGGATAAACTTGGTGTACCAGGGTACTCTCACATGAGTTGGTCTTCAGGAACCTCATCTTAACGAGCAAGTGGTGCACAGCTTCAGGTGATGAAATAAGACTCTTGAGCTTCTCAAACTTCGTTCCCTTGGCTTCGTCGCTTCTCAAAAAATACAGAATGGGTGCCAGTAATCCAAAATATCTTCTAGAGCTTCATAAAAAGAGAACCACCTCGACAGACATACGGTTTTCAGCGACTTGATGGACATGCCCATGGCTAAGTACACAATACCATACTTACGGCTCAGCTCCCGCGATGGCTTCAACAGGGCAGGAAAGTGCACAACATAATCGTAAACTGCGTTAAACGAGATCACCCTGATTCCATCCTCCAGAGCGTTGTTGAGCAGGTGGCAAGGATCTTTGAAATGAAGCACCTTGAACTCGGGGTTGGAGTTGAAAGTGCTTGTGAAGCTTCTGTATGTAGGAAGCTGAGTCGGAGCACAATACAGTTACGTTGCCTAATACAGCTACGTCACCTAATACAGCTACGCGTGGTGAACTTTAATTAGGTCATACCAGAAGATGTATCAAGGAGAACTTAGAACTTGCCCTTTCGATAAAGAACGGCAGCAGGTCATATTGGCATATCAGTTTATCGCGTAAATCCGAATTGTCAGAAATTTTACCGGCGAATGTTTATCGGACTTTTTCGAATAAAACCGAAAACACGGAGCCCTAACTACGAGGCATGTGACAGTGGGAACTTAGCCTAATTTTACCCTCCTGGGTTTAATAAAATTGTACCTAAATTGATGAAAACTCCTTGAACAGGAACTTGTACCTAAATCGAATTAGGCCTACACGGGTGTTCTTGCACTTCGGCCCCATCTAAATGCGGTCGCCGTGGACGGTAATCGAACCCGCGACCTCCAGCTTAGCGGCTCGACGCCTCGCCTGGTAAGCTACCATGACGGCTTGGTCGAAAGTCAGTTTATACGAGCAAGGTGTAGATAGAGAGAGATAGAGAAAGGAAAGGCAGGGAGGCTAACCAGAGGAAACCTCCGGTCGGCCACCCTGTAGTTGGGAAAGGGAAAGGAGGTGTGAAAGAAAGATAGATGAGAACAGTCTGTGGCAACACTACAAAGTCATGACCATAGCACTGTAAAGTGCTGCACACCAACACAGTCAGCGAACAGTCGCAATGTGTAGTTAAGTCCGGTTTCGTCAGAAACCGCAGCAACGCGCTCACAGTGACTCATGTTGGAGTCCGTACAGGCCAGTGCTCATAGGCGTGCGCAGGGTTCCCCATCAGGGGGGGCAAAGGTTCATCGCAGCGCCCCCCCCACCCTACTAAGTCAGTGTATGGGGCAGATTTTGCGCCCCCTCTTAGGTGATTAGGGGGGGGGCGGCCACCCCCCCCCCCCGGCCCCCCTGTGCGCATGCCTATGCCAGTGCTCTACAATATTATATCTGTGAGTGAGTGGCTGTCCAGCTGGCTTAGTGCGGCTGAGAAGGCTGCTTTTTCGGAGTTAAAGCGGCCGCATTGGCAGAGAAGGTTGCCGATCACTTCGCTGCACCCTCACAGTTGACATAACGGGCTATCAGCGCACAGTGCACAGAGTTAACACCTGTTCCAGCAGTGGAACTGAAAACAAGGTACAAGGAGAAGACTGACAAGGGCGCCCTCTCTTGGTCCTCGGTCCTCTCTTGGTCCCTTGTTTTCAGTTTCGCTGATCGAACGAGTGCTAACTTTATGAACCAGCTAGCTCCATTGAATACCGTTTTGACGCGTAAAGTTTTTACAGCTAAAATGTAAATAGCTGATAGTCTCCTCTGAGTCACCAATGGTCGCATAGAGGAGTGCCAATTGTTCAATTGTAGAGTAAATAGACATTTATTTCAGGCATACAATAAATGTTTTTATTGAATTTATGTTTAGGTGCACCTTTAAGGAAAACCAAGGTGGTCAAAATTAACGTAGTGTCTCGCACTGCTGCCTATCTCATAATCATGCCATGGTCTCGAAGCCCTGGAATTAAATTGCATTAATATAAATATTTTCGTCGGGTTGATGACGCTGTCTTTCGTTACGTATCCACGCGTGTGACCACGCTCGCCACGCGTCCACGTATACTTATGCGTGCACACGTGCCACAGACTGCGTCCGCACGCAACCTTGACGGCAAAGTCGTCCCTCAAACGAGGCAAGATTAGAGACAGTATAACAAGCTCTTCAAGCTAGGTAAATGAACTGTAAGTCATACAGATCCCCATTACATTAAAAGAGGAGAAAAAGAAAAGATAAACGAACGCGACTGGAAGGAACACACTTAGAACTCGCGTGACTACAGGGTGCTTAGGAGCGAGTATGAAATATTAGCTTATATCTTTTTTTTTTCTCTATGTGGCAATAACCGAGCTAAATGGCCGGTTTCGAAACCCCAGTTTCGTAACAGGTGCCTTAAGGCGATTTCTAAACTCTCACGCAGGCCTGCACCTTTCCATCTACGGCATGCCTGAACCGAGCGCTGCATTTTCTTTTCTAGGTTCCTTCTGTCCTAGACCTTTATAGAGCACAGTTAATCGAAGCTTACTTGTACGACACTATTTTTTCCTCTGCGCTTTATACATTGTATCAAGAGAGTACGCGCCAAGGAAAAAAAAATGAAGGGAAAGAAGAAAGAATCAAGAAAGAAGTAAGCTCACGAGGAAGGCAACGTAAAAACATCGTTCTCGTTTGTCAGAGACTAATTAGCACGTTATGTTTTTAGTTAATTTATTGAGAAAGTAAAAAAGTGCACAAGTGCGTTGAGCTTAAGCACATTTTCGAAAGAAAAAGTAAACACACACACTAAAGCTTGATTACTGGGACTTCGAAGAACTGAAACAACAACGAACAAACGTATGCAATAGGTAAGATGCGGACAAAAAAAAATTTAGGAACAACTCACTGGCTCAACGAATACATCTTTGCGCTACAAATGGCCAAGACTGCGCGCTTGCTTGTGTTGGAGCGCAGCGAATGTTACAGTATAATTGCCGGTGTATGCAGCTGCCTGATGATTCTGTCCATTCGTTGCTGGTGCACTTTGTACGTTTAGACTATACACAAGTGGGCGTCTCGGACCTTGATTTATAGATGGCCACTGTTGGTCATCGAACCATTCGTAGAATTATTCGTGCAGTAGTCGCGACTTTTGTTCAGTCGTTATTTTAACACGAAAGTGTTTTATGCCGGGGTCCACCAAGTACATCCGTCACGGATATGACGTTGATATAATAGACGCCAACGGGTGAGAAAGAAAAAATCCAAGAAAAAGATACCCCGCTGGGAATCGAACCCACGACGTTGCGGCCGCGACGGCAAGCGCCCGACGCTCTACCGACTAAGCTAACTCGCGAGATGCTAGACACGGCGCGAACGCGCCTTATATCTTTCACACATTCTCTTTCGCGGCGGGCGAAGCGGGGAGGTGCCGCCGTCTGTGAGATGTGAAAAGAAGTAATGCTTCACGATCGACACTTACTAGCGCTTACTCCAAGATTGCGCGCGATATTGGAGGCCATGGTTAAAGCGTCTCTATACCAGAGAGGTAGACTGGCCGCGCTGGCGTCGCCGAGGCACCCTTGACGCAGTTACGTTCTTTGCCTTTGGCTTCCTGTTAGCGTACGTCGGCTCATCGGAGTAGTGCAGCTTCCACGTGCACCAACGGGATTTCTCCGCCGCCGACTGCTTCAATTGCGAGAGCACCGACTAACAAAACCGCTGCAATATGCGTTGCAGAAAGCACGCGATTTCGACGGGCGAATGTCGTGCCTTGGTGGAGCGAGAGCGGCGCCTGTGAGACAGAGGCCAGCGGGACGCACGCGTTTGCGGCTCAGGCTACGAACCTCTACCACCCCTGTTGCTGAAGCGCAGTGTGTGTTATGTATGCACGAGCACAGGCGTCGGCTACCCATTACAAGAAAGCGCACACCGTGCCGTTTCTCTCCTTAATTGACGACGCGTTGAAGAAGTGCATACCGGGTACAGTGTTGATTATGAGCTTGTTGATAACATCCTTACGCGGGATTCACGATTCGCTGTGTCCAAATATATGTTCACACCGTCAGCTACCACAACAGTTTAATCATGATCATGGGCGTTATTCGTCGCGATAGAGACATGCTGTCAACATGGGTGCATCCACGTCAAAACGGTGCTATAGCTGCCAAACACGAATAGACATTGTACAAGCTCTCATATATCACTACACAATAAGCACTACTTCTGTGAAGACACGTTTCACTTTCGTGTTATACCGATTCCTATGACGGAGGGATCAGCCATGTTTTTTTTCCCCTCTGAAAGACTCTTGTGCTTCTATGTCGTAAATGAAGGCGGTATCCTAAAAAGATGGCGGAGTCAGCTCTTTTGATATGCCGAAGAATACCAAGATTTTCATTCTGCGTTTTGAATTTATATTTCTAGCTCTCACAGTTACAACTTCACTAAATAAATTAGAGAAATGTGGTAAAACATTGAATAGTTTTGAAGGTTAAACGCAATTTCGCTTTGAGGAGTGCAGGAACGTTAATCATGCTTTTAGTGTCTTCATGATAAAAGAACATGATATATAAAAGGTGCGTTTGTGTAATGCAATTCAATTAGTCCTGCGTTATAGCAGCCTTTTAAGAAAAAAGGAGAGAGGCGTAGGCAATATTCGGCATGGTAAATAAAAATTAAGAAATGTTGACGATAACTGTTTCAATATATCTTTTATTGATTTCTCTCTCTCTCTCTCTCTCTTTCCTATCGTTTTACGTTAGTCTTTCATGAATATGCCCTTTCATATGTTCTACAGTATCATGTTGCCAGAAGAACCTAAACTGTGATAAACAGGCTGTATTTACTGATTGTTTCTCGGCGCAATACTAAAAGCTGTCTTTTCGCCCAACGCTTGAAGAAATACAAGGCATTTCAGCCTGCCATTTACAGTGAGGAGAATAAGCGCCTAAAAGCAAACGAGACTAGCGCTTTTACGTCCAAATATATCCCCCATTTGTTTTCCCCTTTACTTCACTTTACGTTCAAAGAAAGGCCATAAAAAAGAAGCGCCTGATGTTTAACCAAACCATGACCGGAGATCAGAAAAGAGATGGCGTTAGGTAAACCAAAAGGCGCATCTCTCAAACGATTGCGGAAAATGTAGCGTAGTTGTGCCCTTCGCCGAAAGAGCGAGTGCCATTCCTCCCTGCCAGAAAGCTTTGCAGCGCCGCCTGGCGGTGCAAATTCGTGCCGTCCTTTTGATCCTCGGTGCCCGCGCGTGAAGTTCGCATTCCGAGAAAGAAACGCCCGGTCGGGAAATGTCGAACACATCAAGGCGCGTTTGCGTCAAGCGACAAAGAGTGTCACGCACTCCTTGTGTTGCCTTTATCGCTATTGTCTCGTGACGTCTAGTTCGCGATCCAAGCACACCAGACTCGCATCCATCGAAGGTCTCTCCTCCAGCTTCTCCGAATGCCTCTGCACTCGCAGCACTTTGTTCTTGGACTTGCGTGCAGCACCGAATGAGCTGAGAGATCGCGAGTTTCGTGCGGCGACATCCTGACACATCAATCAATCAATCAATCAATCAATCAATCAATCAATCAATCAATCAATCAATCAATCAATCAATCAATCAATCAATCAATCAATCAAATAGCAATTTTTAATGGTAACGCCGGATATGCAAGCCCGGGTTGTATCGCCTTGCTTGCTACTCCAGGTATCGGGTGGTGACTATGTTATATGCAATGATCACATATGCACAGAAATAAATAAATAAATAAATAAATAAATAAATAAATAAATAAATAAATAAATACTGTATGCATGCTGACACCACTAGACCACCCCCGAAAAAATTCTCATAAGCATGTTCTTACCGACAGGTGTCACAGAATTGAACATCGAAGCTAAGAAATGTACGCAAACGCTGTTTCTAACTTTCAGCTCCCGAGGTCTTGCTGTTGTTCTCCACACACTATTTTCTATGAAAAATAGAAAGCTCGAAGTTGTTTTTCTTATGTTTCACAATTCCCTTTCAGTCATGACTAAACTGTAAAGTTCCGGTTAAGTTTCCAGTGTTTTACTCTTTCTATGTCTCCTTCTTGGAGCGTCTTTCAACCTCTTCAAGTTTTCTGTAAGCGAGCAAGGTTGCGCGACGGACTGAACGAGACTGCACCTCGCAAAGTGATACGAAGACTGAAAAGGCCGGCAGTTCCTATACTAAGTTGAAAACGGCTGCTGACACTTCAGAAACGCTGCACGTAATTAACCTGCAATGACCTTTGAAGTCACTTTCTTTCTTTCTTTCTTTCTTTCTTTCTTTCTTTCTTTCTTTCTTTCTTTCTTTCTTTCTTTCTTTCTTTCTTTCTTTCTTTCTTTCTTTCTTTCTTTCTTTCTTTCTTTCTTTCTTGTCCTTCTCTAGCTTGAACCCTAGGCCAAGGATTGAACCAAGTCGATTTGAGGCTTCTGATACGCTGCACGTAATTAAACTGCCAAGACATGTGACCTCTCTCCCTTTCTCTCTCCTCGTCCCTTCTCCGATGTTTGAACCCTTCAGGCTGCAACAGGGATCTAACCTCGGGTCGTGTTCCCTCTGTGGTTACAAGATCGGAGCAAAAGCTGCACTTCCGCTCCGTACAGGGAACTGCGCTCAAAGGAGAGCGTCGCTGTCCATCCACTCGAGAGAGCCCGTTCGCATCTGTACTGATGGCCCCCGCTCCGGCCCGCGCTCTTGCGGGCGCGGCAGCAGAGCGTGACTAAAACTTTGGCAAAACAAGGAGCGGTCGTGACAGGGATTACCCTTTAGCCGAATCGTCCGCTCCGCCGCACGTCCTCGCGCGAAGTACTCACCTACTTCGCAATGGCTTGGGCAGAGTGAGACTCTCGCACGTATTCGTGTGTGGTTTGTTCCACATCTGTATAGTAAGTAGCAATAGCTAAGTAGCAATACCAACAACAACGAAAAGTCACACGGCACCTTAAGGACTCCCCTAAGACCAAGACGACCTCGAAGGCCAAGAGCATCTTCTCGTTCCTTTTATATTTCACAGTCTGTTCGATTGATCCCCCCCCCCCCCCCCCCCCCCCCCCCCCTTTTAAAGCCACGTGAGGTGCTGAAGCACCTCACGGGGCGTTGCACTGTTTCAGAGATCGGCCACCTTTGACCAAGCGACGGTGATACGTGTACGTGATCAGATAACTTCATGATCACATCACACATTTTGGCGATTTATGAGGTCACTGGTGCCGCCCTGTGACATTCAGGGAACGAATGAAAGAGAATTTAAAGGCTCGTTTTCATTGTTAGACACAAAATTAATGACAACCAACAGATAATCAGGCCAAGGAAAGTATATAGGGGACGTTATTGTAGTAATTGTCTGTAAATGTGAAGAATTTAAAGTGGACGAAAAGACAACTTGCCGCCGGCAGGGTCCGAACCTGCAACCTTCGAACACACGTCCCAGGACCTACCAAATGAGCTACGGTGGCTGTCGTCCTCCCGTGCATTTTATCGGGTATATCTGTGCTTTTAAAGCTGGGTGTGTGAGAGGCCATGGGAGTGATAATGAGGTCACGCGGCTTCGGGTACGCCGATAGACGCACATTCTATAGTTGCTGAGGTTGCTTTGTTGCCAACGCTTCTTTTCTTGAATATGCAGAAATGTATTGGTGTAATTAAATAATATAAAATAACCTTACCGGGAATATGGATATTGTTCTGATCCTACAGGAACAGTTGTGTACTAGTTCCCTTAGGCCAACTCTGGCTAGTCGTTATAGACGCTATTTGGACACTTGAATTGTCGCATAAAAGTTAACATTTAGTTATAATGATAGGCATGAGAAGCCGACTAATTGAAAACACACTTGATAGCAATTAACACGTACAACATTTGCCTTAAGTAATATTAAAGTTCAAAGCAGCGTTCAAATTACAAGGTGATGTCGGTTTAGCGTGTTCTCCAGACGTCTTCCAGTCGTCTTCCAGCCGCATTCCATTATTCACACGACTCTAGCTCGATGTCGTGTTTTAAGCTGCCGACGTAGACTGTCCACT
Source organism: Rhipicephalus sanguineus (assembly GCF_013339695.2). Lineage (NCBI taxonomy): Eukaryota > Metazoa > Arthropoda > Arachnida > Ixodida > Ixodidae > Rhipicephalus > Rhipicephalus sanguineus. Next base: position 155,446,984 of record NC_051180.1, read on the forward strand.
ATGCTGTGCAGAATCGGAAGAAAGCCTCAGTGTAAAATGCGGAAATAGTATAACATCCGGAAACGAATCTGAAACTGGCTATAGAAAAGCTGTTATGATAAGTATGCCCAGGGCGCTCTGAGGCTGCGCGGTATTGTCGCTTTGGTTTTGAGCTCCCAGACTTTCATTTAACGCAAAAGAATGAAGCTGCAAAAGTACCGTGTTGGTGCTCCTTCAAGCACACAACATTTTGCTAAAGCGTAGCAACATATTGTGAGGCTAAAAGAGCCACACAACAGTACATAATCACTGAAAGAACGTTAATGGCATTAATGCATTCAGCGATAGTTATCCTTCAGACAGACTTGTTTTGGGGGAGACACTCGTCTCACATTCGTTCTCGCAGCGTGCGAGTCTGAGAGCGGCAGCAGCAAGGTTCCCGACATAAGTCCCTGACTACGTTCCCCAACGTTTCCCTTATTAAAACCATCCAAGCAGCTCTGCTTACTAGGGAGCGAAGTAAGATCAAGAGGACAACTGCTTGGCCCCGTGGCCGCACGGGAAGACGCACGTCCCCGCTTGGGAGACGCGTGTTGCGTCCTCAAGAGGTGCATCACGCATAACCCGACAAGAAGAAAGAACATCGCGTGCCTCGCTCGGTCGCGCCGCTGTACTAGCCTGAGATCTTTCGCTCTGCTCTGAGTGTCTCCGAGTAGTGCTCAGTTCCCGTTATCTCTCTTTTTTTTTGTTCCCCGTGGTTCCGCGAACAGTGACAGGTAATTTACGCGACGGCGAACAAGCCGGTTCCACACGCCCGTCGCGCATCTGTTCCACCTCTGCTCCAAGTTGTGGGAGCGCGCCATCTAAAAAAAAAAAAAAAAAAGGAGAAGAACAGAAAAGTAGATGGGGTGGGATATATGGTCGCGCTCTTGCGGGAATTCCCGGGTCGCGAGAAAAGAGCCTTGGAAGGATGCAGCTTTCTTTAATCAAAACGCGCAGCTAACGGTACACCGCGTCGTGCCCCACGGATGTTAGGCGCCTTGGGACAGAAACTTCTAATGGTTAAATGCGAGCGACCTTGGGTACGAACTGCACATGAGGAGAAGCGACAGACTCTGAGGAGCAAAAGAATGAACCGTATGCATGCGTGACAGGAAGAGCTTGTTCGGGTGTTCTAGGTGCCCGAGCGTCACACGTCTGGAGACTCAAATGAGGAAACGAGACGGGGTGCATTCTCTTTCGTACTAAATCCGAAGCGCTCCGCTTATTAGCTTAGACACGTTTAATTCGTTTTAGACTATATAGTTAGGCGCTCCATTATTTGGAAGTCTGGAAGATGAGCCAGCAAAAAAAAAGTGAGAAGTCTGTAGTATTATTATCTGATGGTTCGAGTTACTATTTCATGACGATAACGAAAATGATGGTTGAGGTATACATGGCGACTAGACGACGACAGAAGCGGTTGTGTGATGATGGCAAAATGGCAACAGTGCGTACCTTGGCGAGTTGGTATAGAATTGATGCACATTTTTATTGACAGCGCGTGTTCACAAAGGCAATAGAGGAAGGCATATGACATGATCTATGTTTTTTTAGAGCGCAGCTCTTAGGTGCCAGTTCCGGCGTTGAGCGGCGTAGCCGTTGGCGTTGGCGTTGTCGGCGTAACCGATAAAGCGAACGAGTACGAAAAAGAACGAACGCGAGTCTGTCGGTATCACGAGCCACTGGCCTCTAACCTCGTTTTCTTCCTCCGTCGCGTGCGCTGGCCCCTCGGTCGGAGCTCGTGCGCATGCCGGCCTGGCACGTGCACTGCGGCTGGCTTCGCTTGTCGTAAGGGGGCTGTCGGCGTTTCATGGGCCTCCCAACACTCAAAGGATGTGCCAATAAACAACACACCAACACCCAGTGGGAGGCTGCGCTGTCCTGCTCGAAGCCTGAAGAACAGCTCAAGCTGATCGAGAGAGCTCGCAAGATGGCAAAGGCCACAGGGGCCCTGGACTGAGGGCTCCAACTTCGCCGGGAGAATTTCTTTGCATCAATAAAGTTTTTCATTCATTCATTCATTCATTCATTCATTCATTCATTCATTCATTCATTCATTCATTCATTCATTCATTCATTCATTCGGCACTCGAGTGCTGTCGGCGTTTCGCTTGGTTCGCTACACCTGCAATGCACAAAGTGGTGTGCGCTGGCAGCTTCTGTGGCAATATGTAACGAACGTTATATTGCTACAACTGCGGATAGCCAAAACTTCAAACACAGTTGGCCTTGCCCCAACACGAAGCTGCGCTCAGAATTCGCATTAGGCAGTATCGTAATCGTCGGTGAATTTTTTTTTGTGTTGTGTGTTTATTCGTGTTTGGGAGTTTGCGCTGTTAATAATATGCGATTTGTTGAATGCTATCAATAACAGCAATCATGCAGGTACTCAAGATCACGTAGAGCATGGCGAAGTCATAAGACCATGCTCGTACTGTGCTCGTTCTTATTCATGGTACAGACTGCCCGTATATATTTATTCTCAGGTTCGTCCGCTGTTTCAATGCTAGCAGTGAAAATGTTAGACATGAAGTGAACATAAGAATATAATTAATAATAACTCCATGAGGCTAAGCGAAACAGCGCAGAGGTTAACCTTCATCGAAAAGAGGTTCACAACCATGCTAATTTACAATAGACCCTATTCATAATCCGCAAGTGCGCTTCTCTGCGCTGCATATTTGAACAACTAATGGCGGCACCTCTCTTGCTTAGAGTGGAGACGTGGTCCTAGTTGCACGTGCTGAGGCTTGTGTATTACGCGTATTTATGTCAAGAGAGCCGAGTCTACATTTTCCACGTCATAGCGTAAGCAAAATGCGCTTGAACACGCTGTTTGCAGTAAGTGACTAGCCGCCATTACTTGGGCAAACTGCATGGCAGGAAAGCTAGCTTTACAATTATGAAAAGGGTCTATTGGTGAGTTACAAAATGCTGTTGTCTATCTACGGACAAAGGTCGATGACCTAAAGAATGGAGGCGGCAGGCATAAGATAATGTGAGCGGTATGAACATGTCAGGGCGAGAAATGTCCGAGTTATTATGAGAGACGAGTTCTGTCAATAACGGTTTTCAGAATACAAACGATGTTTCTATTGAGCGAATTCAACCAATTACTAAGACACGTCCTGACTCAATGCCACCTCAGTGCTTTTGAAACTTGCAGGTGGAACAGGTAAGACAGGAATCGTGAAAAACTGTAGCAGCCTAAGACGCAAGTTCGAAGAATCCTTGGCGCACTCCTAAGTAGTTTTGAATGAACACGAAGTGAACATATGAGAGTTGAAATTCGACTAGGTTACAAATAATGCAGCTGAAATAATTTATATGAGATAATGCACGCGACATAACAACTGAAATTAAACCTTCAATGACCCATGTTTACCAATAATAGCAATGATATGCCCCATTTAATCAACTTGATCTCCGTAATGTCACTGACACTTTGCGGTTCAAACAGCTTGCTGCGATGAGTGCTAATGCAAAAACGTCACGCTGTGTTGACTATCCCTGTGATCCCCTTTAAACTTATACTAGATTTCACTGCTAAATATATCTAAAATAAAGCTACTAACGTATCTAAAATATTTTCATACGATAGGATTGCAATAGCACCAGTAACTTTGAAGATAGCGACAACAATAATTACAACCCAATGAAGCCAAAAGACAATGAAGGCAACTGAAGCATAAGGGATATCATTCGTGGTTTTTTTAAAATTGTGGTTTACTAACTATGGCATAAATGGAAATGAATTAAAGGGGACGAAAAGACATCTTCGCCAACATTTGCAGAAACTCAAAAAGTATAAACACCTTTGTATAACTTTAGATTCATCCCTTCATTATAGGGCACACGTAGCGAAAGTCTGCTAGTCTGCTAGTTGCGTAGACCATATTTTGGCAATATCAATTTCAAATTTCAGCTAATTATTGAGCATTAAGGGCAAAGAGCGACCTTTCTTTTTTTCACTCTCGAAACGCCCCAGCAGTTCCATCACCTGAGAATCTTCTTTGACCTAATAAATGACAAAACAGAAGTGAAATTCACTATAGTTACTCGTAGTAATAACTTACTGGATTTTACGTGCCAGTTAAACCATGATATGATTATGAGGCGCGCCGTAATGGAGGGCTCCGGAAATTTCGGCCATGTGGTATTCTTCAAGGCGCGCTGACATCGCACAGTAGATGGGCCTCTAGCATTAATTATGCCTCCATCGAAATGCGACCACCGCGACAGCTATCGAACCCACGGCCTTCAAGTCAGCAGCCGAACACCGAAACCATTGTCCCGCCGCGGCAGACAAATTCGCTAGTCACACGCGATGCAATAATACGAAGCATAGTAGGTGGACGCATAAAAATACACATGTGAGGTTGGAAATAATAACAAAGGCATTTCGTTTTCTTTTTTCCCACGAAAGATAGCTTAGCGTAAGGCCTTTCGACGCTAAATAGCTGAAATTTTATCAGTCGACACACTTCGATGAGCCGTATGCTGCCTGATATGTGAGATGAAATTCAGAGAACGATTTCCCCCCTGTCGTCTGCGTTCTTCTTTCTTTTAATAACATTCCTCGCTTCTTGCCGGTGATGCTCCGAACAGCAGCGTTGCGCCTAACATGGTTCGCACTTTTCGCGTTATCACCCATCCCCTTTTTATCTCTTATTTATAGAGTCGTCTTCTTATCTGCTGGCTTCACATGCGTGGTCTCCGGGCTCCTGCAGCTTTCTAGAAGTTTCTTCAAAGTATGTTCAGAGTTTTCCTATACTGCGCGCGATCCTCAAAGCAAGAGGATGCGGACTCAGACACCGCTGCTCCGAGCACAGTGTGACGCTTGTAAATACTGCAGAGTTGTTCGTGCAAGTTTGTTGACCGTAACAAGTGCAATAACGCGTTCGTAGACTTATACGTCTCGCAGTTGCACGGCTAATTGGGTTAATTGGGCTACTTGTTCATTTGGACAGGATAGGGCGCTCACACAAACACGTTCACGATATATGTCTCGATTTCGCTTTCATTCCTATATTTATATAACACGTGCCTGCCCCCAGTCGTCGTCGCCGCAATCATCGTCGTTATCGTTATCACCATCATAATCATCCTCGGCTTATTTCATGTCCATCCCAGGACGAGAGCCTTCACCAACGATCTCTATTTCACCCTCTACTCCAAACCCCAATTAGGGAGGCATGGTAGTCACTGTGCGGCTAGCGGATCGGATATTTGTGTGAGCTGTGCTCCCGATAGGTGCATGACCGGGCTAGGTGGTATTCCACAGTGACGTGAACAGCGCGTGTAACACACAAGGACGAAGAACCGACGAGGACTAGCGCTGACTTCCAACTGAAATTTATTAACACAAACATGGTGATTACGTGTGCCTACTTGTTCTCGTTTTTTCATGTTTGTGCTAATAAATTTCAGTTGGAAGTCAGCGCTAGTCCTCGTCGGTTCTTCGTCCTTGTGTATTACACGCGCTGTTCACATCACTCCCGATAGGGTGGCGCCACCCTCGCCTCGTCTTCAAAAACCACTGTAATGGCCTTTATACATTTCCTTTCCTTCAATGCCTCGTTGTCTCTACAATGTAGACCGCAAGTGCGCAATCGGGTCATCCGTGTGTTATTGCTGTTATTGTTGTCTTCAAGGCATTTCGGTGGCGGAATGCGGCGTAACGCGCAATTAACTATCCAGGCTATGACGCGTTATATAGCTTCACTTTGCTACGTATACGGCGCGACGACACTGCCCCGAGGGCAGCCTTATACGGCTTTCCTTTTTTTTTCTTATTGGGGACTCTTCTTTACGTCTAAAACTGTCTACAACATAAACGAGATTTCGTTCATGGCAATTTATGTTACCACGGCAAAAAATGCGGCTGCCGCTCACCTGTAACAAGAGAACTTTGAAGAGCAGCGAAGCCATAAACAAAAAAAGAGTCCCAGTCACGCTCCAGAGGGCTCCACGGAAAGGTAGCGAAGCTAATATTTTCAATTAAGGTGACATTCTCACATAAGTGTTCTTCTCTACGCTTCATTGGCCCCTTAATGCTCTGGCGATAATGAACAAGGTATAATCCAAGCAGGTTAATGGATCGCCATTTCGGTTTTATAGTGCCTATTATTCCCAATTTATGAACGTATCCCTACCTTCTTTTTTAGAAGAAGAAGTGTTTTTAGCTATAGCGACGTGATGAAGGAGCTCTGTCTTACAATGAAACTCACGATGTACTAAAACCAGCAAAAAAAAAAGAATATAAAGGAAGACATGTGATGATTACACATTGAACTTCCAGCTTCAGCGCGCCGTGAAGCGATAAATTTGATCAGGGTTCCCTCGGGACGAAATAAATGCTTCTCGCTCAACAAGGATTACACTGCGCTTTAGAAGTAGCGAAAGACTCGGCCTTCTCAAAAAGCGGAATAACAAATGTCCGCCCGCGGAGAAGTCCAGTGAAATCGATGACATCGCATTCATGGGTGCTGTGGCACTGGCACGACCTTCAGAAAAGCGATAAATAAATAAATAAATAAATAAATAAATAAATAAATAAATAAATAAATAAATAAATAAATAAATAAATAAATAAATAAATAAATAAATAAATTCCTTTCTCTGAAGAGTCATTTTTTTTCTGCTGAACTAAATTCACACAGGCTTCCTGAAGGATAATACCTAACAAATTTAAGCAGGTAAAATGTAAGTCTTTAGTGCACCTATATCATGCACGTCGTGCTGACGACTGAAACGAGTTTTTTCCAAAATATACCACTTACAGACGAGCTGCATTCACGGATCTCCGATAGTGTTTTTTTTTTTCTCCGCCGTGCGAACCGAAGCCAGCTACTCGTAAAGTACGCAGTGTGTAATAAGCGCACTAAACGACAAAGAAGAACGCAAAGAAGAAAGCATACACCTCGGGGCCGCGGTGAGGGTCTCCGTTGTTTGAACTCCCGCCGAAGCAAGCAGCGCGCAGTCGAGACTCTAGCCATGTGTGGAAAATTCGGTTCTTGCGTGACCCATGGTCCAATAGAAGGTCCGCGCTACGGGCCCGAAGCCAAGACGCCCCGCGGCTTCTTCATCAGCAGAACATGGAGGGTGCCCCCCCACCTCCGTCTCAGGTCTTACGAATCCCCAGGCGATGGTCTGAGGAGAAAAACTGCCCCCCCCCCCCCCCCATTCTTTTATGCTTTATACTGCACCTTCAAAGGCTCCCCATTGCATCTTCTTCCGCTTCAAGGAAAAGTGAGACGTTTGGAGCGTCGTTTCTCGTTGGCTTCATTATTTTTTGTCTCGAGCGTGAGCTCCGCTCTTTCTGAGGTACTGCAAAACTAATGAAGTCCCCCGTCCCGAATCAGGCCCAGACCCCGGCGACAAATATTTGATCTGGCGTTCAGCGGCACGCCCTCGCCCTCCTGTCCGAACCCCCAAGCCCTCTCTCTCTCTCCCTCTCTTTCTCATCCTCTCGTCGGAGCAAGTGCCGTGTGTGCCCTTCTTTACGCCGGCTCACGCACAAAACTTTCAACGTGCCGCTCGAAGACGACGGTAATCAGTCTCCTATACGCTGCTTGCAGCACTCTCGCCCCTCGTCTCATACTTCTCCAGCGAAATGCTGCTCTCTTCGTCGGCTGAAAGGGAAGGGAGACGTGCACCTTCACTGTCACTACCCTCTACCCAACCGAGACCTCGTTGTGAGGTCTATTGGGAATGCGCTGGTTAGGCATGATTCGCGTACAGCTCAGCCCGTTTTCGCCGGGCTTAATTTTTCACTGAGTTCCCTTCGATTCTCAGAAGAAAAGTTTCGCCCTCGAGCGTATGCTCGAACCGATCCGGCCGTTGCCATCGTGGAAGTCATGAAGTTCGTCGGAATCGCTAATGCCCTTCTACTGTTTTATTTTTTCTTTTTTTCTTTTCTTTTTTTGTGGCCAGCCATACCTGGAGTTCAGTATTCGTGACTTTTCTCTGCAATTGCAAAACAGAATCTTCTTTTCCCCTTGTATATTCTGTTCGGTTTCGTAGGCTATTCGGCCTTCCTCTCACGCATCAGCAACATTTTGGGTGTCTAATGATGTCACAGCTATATTTCTCCTTTTTTTCTGCCGCACCATTTGTACTACGATGATATTTCTGTGTCAAGTTGCGTGAATAACGTATACCTCGCCAATAGTTTGAAAAGCCTTTCGCGAGGCAATCGCAATGGTCTCAGCTGTTTAGGAACATGGCGGCAGCCCAAGACAAACTCTAAGCGCCATAGCCTGAACGCTTACGAGTGTGCGGATATAACGATTTCATTGCAACATGCAAACCATTCGCTGTGCTCAGAGGCGTAGCCATTTAGTCTAACAAGATGTTAGTCTTTTGAGGTGCAACTGCATGGGGCTTGCTGTTTAGTCTGATGCTCTTAGTTCAAAAAGAAGTTAATCGTTGTGGCAGCACCACTGGCCGCCAGAGGGATCCACCAAACGTCCTTTTGACTATTTCTTGCATTAGAGCATACATGATAGCTTCACAACCTAAAGTCGTGACTTTACGACGTTCTGCTTGTCTAAACATCCCGTCCGATTCAGAAGTTTCGTTCGAATATGCTCCGAAATTGCGACAACTGATTGACGAGCACTAGGCGTGACGGAGACGCTTGCCGCTTGGCTGTTCAGTAATACACCGGAAATCCGTGACATGAGATTACCGTTTTTCGCGTCCTTGTCCAGACTGTAGTACAGGTTCGTTTACCATGCTGTCAATAACTATAGTCATCCAGTACGTGCGCGAAGGCTTTTTTTTTACGCGGAAGTCACTGAGCATTTTTGTTGTGCATACAAAACGTTTGTCACATAAGGCGTGGTTTCAATATGCCGGGAGAAAGGCGAAATATGCTGAGCTGCCTACTTCAACTGACTGCTCAGTACGAACCATGGCTTATATTGTTTAGTGGGCTTGAGTGTCCGGACTAAGGTCTTAATGCACGTATTCTTCACAGCATGTAGCCTAAAGTACGTCGTCCCAGAAAAGCAGTTTTTAAAAATGCCTGTTTAAGACGGCAACATCTGTTGGCAAACTTATGGGTGTGGTCACATTACTTGTAGGCTATGTGGGAAACTGAGAGAGAGAGAGAGAGAGAGAGAGAGAATTTATTTACAGAACGGCAGAAAGGTCGGCCTGAGCTATATTTGCTCTGGCCTGCTACAGGGGAGCGAAATAGCGATGAAGACACTGGTAAAGTAGGGAGATGATAATATAGTCCCGCTACGCTGGAGCAAATCTAAAGACGTGCATCTAGTCCAGTGACTTGCAGGAAGGCTACGACTGCTCCTACCACATTTGTGCTGCTGACGTCAGTACAAGGACCTAACACAATCTCACAGGGTAATGGTCTACTATGAAATCGTGCAATCGAGAATATCACTTTCCGACGTTCTCGTGCGTATGTTGGACAGGCGCAAAATATATGCTCGAGTGTTTCTGGTAACTGACAATGACCACAATCGCGACCTGTGTCACAGCAGCCGATCAAGTGGGCATAGCGTCTTGTGAAGGCCACACCAAGATGAATCCGGTGAATCATGCATGTGATATTTCGCTTTAGTTTTTGAGGCATACGAAATTTTATTCCTGGGTCCCACTTATGCAGTCACCTGTGTCGTCGTTCTGGTTTGTTCCAGAGTTCTAATGTGGAGTCGCGCATTAAGCGACAAAGTAAGGCGTTATTCGTGAAAATGCAACGCACTTCCGGGGCATTATTTAAAGCTGTTTTAGCTTCGGCGTCAGCCTCTTCCTTCCTCATAACGTCAGAGGAAACAGGTATCCACTATAGAATGATGCATGATGCATGCGATTCGCTCACTCAAATAGCCAGCAAACACTGAACCACCGCGATGGCTGATTGGTTACGACGCTCGGCTGCTGACCCGAAAGCCGCGGGTTCCATACCGGCCACGACGGTCGCATTTCGATGGGGGCAATATCCTGGACACCCGTGTACTGTGCGATGTAAGTGCGCGTTAGAGAACCCCAGGTGCTTTAAATTATTCCGAGTCCTTCATTACGGCGTCTCATTACGGCGCTTTGGGAAAATAAACTCCATAATAAAACCAAACCAACCAGTAGAGTCAGTCATCCATGTTCTTAAAAGAAGGGTTGTCACTTGCCTAGAGGGAGCGAAGAATTATGTATGATCACGTTCTATCAAATCAAAGCTATGTAACAGCATTTCGTCGAAATCGGTCACGCGAAGTAGTTATGAAGGCAAGGTAAATTTGATTTATATTTACGGGTAAGCGTGTGCTAGCCAGATGTCGTTTAGGGGGTATCGCTCTGCCCATCGATGTCGTCTAATTGGGCAGTATACCCACTTTGCGAATAAATCGCGTTCGCTTTGCTGTGGGAGCGGGCGCGGTATAATGCTCGCGCGACCACGTGTTGCCGTTTATGGCAAATTAATTATTTAAGCTCAAGGTATGCCAGAAAAAGACAGCGAAAAAAAAGTTATAGTGAGGGCGTAATGCATTTACGAAAAATTGTAACATTACAGCGCAGTGCGCCGACCGTATACGTATGTGCGATGTAAGCAGTGAAAATGATGAATCGCAAATGAAGCACCTTCGGAGGCGTGAGAAACGGGCGTATCCTTTAATACCGCATCGGCCCAGAGTTAAACAGCGTTGTGATGTAGTATGACAAACCATTGCCGATCCTCCACTATATGGACTCGTAAACCAGCTCGAAAAATTAGATTTTTATGCCCTCGCTAATCACTCTTATCGCTACTGTAATCTTACCCCGAGGCCAATGGGCGAATTGTAATCAGCCACGTAAGTTGTAAGGGTCAGGGAATTTTCGCCTAGCTACCACGCTTACGCTATACACTGCAAAGACGCGCGCTGCACAAAAGAGCACGAACGTATAATTACGGGGAAGCTATTAAAACGCAGCTCAATGCAACGGCTCCGCCGAGATCAGGTATGCGATAATCACGCGGAATATGAACGTTTTTTGCGATGTTTAGACTACGTAGCCCCAAAGCACCCACAGAAGCGCGCTTACTTTTATTGTTTTCTTTCTTCATAATGACTGTACCTCTCGTTCCAACACAACAGTATAGTAACGCTCTTCAACGGTTGCCAAGCACGCCGTGGAGTCGCCACGTTGAAGATATGGTTTCTACGTGCGTGGCACCCGGGGGGTTTCGGTGTGTTCATAAATGCGTAATTTGTCAAGCAAATTACGACTTTTGCTAATGGAGGAAAGAAAATATCCCGACGCGGGGTACCTCCGATTAATCGGAGGGTGCCCACATCGTTGACTAATTTCGTCGACAGGCGCAGAGACACATGAATTAGTTGCGCTGGAAGCTTTAAGAGCAGTGCTTACAAAAAGTGCAATTACTGGCTTCATGAATATTAGAAAGACGGCAATCGCGGAAAGTTCGAGAAGCAGCTTGTCTGTGCCACCTTGCATGTGATCGTTGCTCGAAGGTGTTTGATTACGATTTAAATAAGCGATGCTTCCTGTCTTGGGGTCCAAAAAAACACTACGTTACAGATGTTACGGACACGACAACACCACGACTGCAATGGAATTACATGTCGAATGGGCGACTATGTTGCCATTTGTTTTAACCGGGTGCAATAATGAAAAGGGAATTAAACCCTTCCGCACACAAGCCTGGCATTGCCGCTTGGTGCGCCTTATATGCAGCCTTTATTATATCGCGCCATGCTGCGCGCATGCTCGTGGCGTTGACTCCTCGATAATGAATGACTGAAAAGGCTAGCCGCCTACTCCCGCTTGCGTAATATGAGGACGTTTAGTGTTGACACGCCCACAGTATTAGTTGCGCATGTTGTGATCATGAGTTTTTGCCTAAAATTGCGCATAATCGCCTTTCGGGCAACTCTGGGACCTATAGGACGTCGTTCCTTTTAAATATGATTATGAAATCTTTTTTTTTTTTTTCTGAAGGTCTTCACTTCCTGCTGCCAGCAAGAGCTAACCAGCCCCCTTGCGAGCTATTCTGTTCTTCGATAATGAATGATGGTGTAGTTCCCTCTATCATCATGATTTTGTTCCTTCATGTAGACGTTTCCTTATATCAACATTTTGGGTTTTTTTTTTTACCGAGTGCTTGCTTGCCTCGTCTGCGTGCGAAAAAGGGATCGTTTTTCTTTTATTTTGTTATTTTATTTTTTGCTTAGCATTTATTATTTTCGATTAATCTATTATTCACCATATATCTATTATTCACCTGTGTACCATTGCACGGACAAAGGCTTTAGCAACAGATATAAGATACGGTGGTCTATTGAACTACTGCTTGATTCATTCTTTAATGTATTCATTGTATGAGGTATTGATTTTTTCCCATTCTCAAAGCAAAACTCTTAAATTTACTACTGACACAACGCCTCTGACTCTCTATGTCCTTTGTTAAACCCCAGATATTATTATTATTATCTCTATGTCCTTTCAGATAGCTGCTGACATATCGCCATCATGATCGTACATAACGCTGAAAGAATACGTATGTCAAAAGGACAAAGGAGGGAGGTGGTACCCACAACGACTGGGAGTCGTTGTGTGTGCCACATCTCTCCTTTGTCATTGTTTTTTATTATTTTTTCACTGCAAGACGAATGCACCTCCTAATTAAGAATACCCTACTACCTGACGGGCAAAAACAGCGGTAATAGTTGTAATAGTAATGTTAACTTATTGAGGGGAAAATACAGAGCGCCCCCTTTCGTTAGCGTTAGCGTTAGCGCCCCCTTTCGCACACGACACTACAGAAGAGAACAAGAAAGAACACTACAGAACACAAAATAAAAAAGCACAACAGAACACTACAGGACAGAACGGAAAAGAACAGCATTGAAGCGAACTTGGCTTAGTCCAGTTGGCAACCTCGCCCGGCCGAGGAAGATAAAGTGCGGAAATTAAGGGACATGGTGCAAATATCTTTACAGTAGACCAGGAGAGGGCGCTGATTGCTTTGAGTCACTGAAGACACACTCGTTTCATATTTTACGGATATATACCATCAATAAATATCTTAACATTCACAGCAGGGTGCACTTCACATCTAATCTGACCGACGAGTGTCCGTACGTAGACGACCTGTCGATATGAAACCGAGGCTATCAAGAATGGAAAAACAACTTAGAATGAAGCATCAAGAAATGGGGCAGCTACGCACTAGTGCTGCGAACACTGAGGAAGCGGCGGAGCTGGTGGCGTCGGTCTCCCCCGTTTTCTCCTCCTCACCCTCACTTTCCTTTCCAACCACTTACTATACTATACTATACTATACTATACTATACTATACTATACTATACTATACTATACTATACTATACCACACCATACCATACACTATATTATACATGGCTATGTTTCCCGTCTCTTCTTTGTCTCTGTTTTGTGTCTGTTTCCCTCTAATAGCTCTTTCTCTCTCTGTTTTTTTTCTTTCTCTCTTTCTATCTTTTCTTACACTCTCTTTCTCTTTCTTTCTATCTCTGTACTAGCTATCTCTCCTATCATAGTTATTGCATTCCAGGCCGGACCAATCAGCGCACGTGTTCCGGTAGCGAAGCGGAAGATGAAGAAGAGGACGAAGAAAGCACGTGCAGATTTATGACGATGATAGTTTTCAGGTCACGTCACGAAGCATAACGAAAACCTTAGCAGCTGCGCTGTAAAATTATGTGTAATGCTATAGGTGATTCATACCTCTTTAAGAATGTGTGGAAAGTTAGTAAAAAAAATCAACACATAAGAGAGGGCAATCATGCCGCTCGATGTAGAACGGCCGCAAGAAAAAAAATTGCGGTTGCGCGCGAACCAGACAAGGACGCAGAGGACACGGACGAGCGCCTGTCTTCTGCGTTCTTGTCTATAGTTTGCGCGCAACCATCTTGCTTTGCAAGTGTGAACCTACTCGCACAGCAGAAAGTTTTATTGAACAATATACAGAACGGTGTTGGCAACTAATTTTGCTAGCCCAAGGAGTGGCAGTAGCGCCTGTTTTTCATGAAGTAGACGAGGACGCAATTTGTAAATCGGTGCACCTGAACATGGAACACATCCGAATTCTAAGACTGGGCTTACATAAATTTTGTATCATCCCAAGGGTCTCTCCTTCGGATGATACAACAGGAAGACATTCGGGGAGACTGCCAGGAATCAAGCTATTTGCGCTAATAGAGCGCGTCTTTAACACTAAGAAAAAATATCGTGCTCGAGAAACGTGTTACGAAGCGGTGTTAAAAGTGGAACGGTGTTCTTACCATAGCGACTTATGGGGACGAAATAATAATTTTTTTTTTAGAAAATCAGGCAATGGGAACCCCAGATGAAATCTTCGATCGCATTGCCAAGATTGCAGTGGCGGTACCCAGACGTGTAAGTACCAAAGGAAAACAAAGGAAGCATCCACGACGAGGCTAAGCTGGCTCACAGATACTTCAAGAAACCGTCTTACTGCGGAAAATCTCAGACAAGCAAGCAGGAGGTCTTCTATCGTTTCCGATTCACTACACTGTATCCTAATTACAAAGGGAATACCACCGAGGTGGACGTTTGCAGATATAAATTTAGTCCCGAAATACGACAGCGTGACCACGTTGATGTGACTAATTGAGACCTCGTTAATCGTGACTGATTGACTTCATCGTCGTCCTTATTTCCCATGTTCCTCTGGACCTGAGAGCATATTATGAACGCCTTTTCCCTGTGTTCTTGTAACAACAGAACCGTAAAGTGAAGTCTTATTACATATACTCTCCCACCCAATACGAGCGTAACGTGAGCATCTGATTGCGGCGCGATCGAAACCCTGTTCCACCTATTGCTTGACTGTCCTTCTCTCAACACTGCGCGGAAGCGGCTCGCCATGAAGTACCGCCTCGTCGGACTGCCGTGTGCGACCCTACAGGACTTGCTCCATCCCACCGGCCACGTGCACCGTCGCCGATCAGCCCTTGCGGCCCTACTCGCTTTTCCCGAGGATGCCGGCCTAGTCGAACGAATTTTCTAGCCGCTCACCACGGTGACTCGGACGCCCGTTCTCCTGCCCCCCCACCCCCTCACTGTTTTTTCCCCCACTCATACCTTTCTTTTTCTTCTTTTACCATACTCTTTTCACTCTCACTGTCCCTTTAATCCCCAATCCCCCGTGAGTGTATCGGTTGAGGTGTCCTCACTTGAGAGACAGTTATCGTGCACTCCACACCCAATTTCCATTTTCATTTCCTTCTTCCATTTAAGAATCACCTCCCCCCCCCCCCCCCCCACTATGCTCTCCTATTTCGTAGGCGCATAATTGGAACTCTTATACCCCATGTTCCTTCAGCCCTGTAAAGCATAGCCTGAACTCAGTAACAATACACCGATCTCACCGCGAGTTGCACTACGCCACCGCTGCCGCATTGCATGCCGGTACTTAGAGTACTTGGTACGTTCAGCTGCATATAGCTGGTGCATCGGCGAGCTGCATTAACGAGCTTTAGCGGCCTTGTTTAGACGCATCGCGATGGTTGGGTTCACGTGCTGCGTGCTGGGATGCTACAAGAGCAAACTAATGAAAAAGGACTCGGATTTGACGTGTTTTCAAAGGATGTCAGGCTCCGATGGGAATGTGTGCGACAGTCAACGAAGTCGGACGGAGCGGCAACTACGGCGCACTTTCAACGTATTGTTCACCGTGTTTGTGAATTCCGTGTGTATAATGCATGGTAATTTAGCAACAATCTATT
The DNA here is from genome assembly GCF_013339695.2 of Rhipicephalus sanguineus. NCBI lineage: Eukaryota > Metazoa > Arthropoda > Arachnida > Ixodida > Ixodidae > Rhipicephalus > Rhipicephalus sanguineus. Next base: position 155,462,756 of record NC_051180.1, read on the forward strand.
GCGCCATAACAAGCTTTCTGCGCGAGTGATGTGCCGATCAGCGACAGCAAAACTCCATACAACGTGTTCTCGATCCCCTCGCCGGGGCGACAGATTGGATACAACGTGTTTTCCGGGCAAAACATAGATCGCTTAAATATATAGCGATACCTAAACCGACCTCTCATCAAAAGCGATGACGACTGTCAAGTGTCTAGCATGAATGAGACCTGTGATACAAGCCAAACTTATAACCGCACAGCTCGCGCCGAGGAGTGCACGGCGAAAACTCGACGGCGCCGGCATCGCAGCCAACTTCGCCGCCGGTATTTCCATATTCCTTTCAAAATATGATGTTATCGCGAACGCAGCGTCAAGCAGAAACAGCGGTAGCAAAGCTTAGCTTCTTATATGAGCGTAGGCGGCTCTTATTGGCGTACCGTACACTGCAGCTTCGAAGCGGTATAGGCCTAGCGACGATATCGGCGCCGAGCCATCGGCTGATCTGCCGCCGCCGACATGAGCGGGCCACTGCTCCTCCGCCGCATTGTGTGTGCCACCAAAACCTCTTAGCATCGAAGCACTCTGCTCTTAGTGACTCATCCATCCCTTGTGCAGCAGGAAATAGTTTGCCGTGCACAAGATTTCCGTGACTTTAAACTTTTGCTCGGCCAGTCGTCGCCCTGCGGACGTGCTTCTAACCTGCTTCACATTTAACGCATCACTGTGCTCGAAGTCCTGCGTTGACAACACAGTGTACATTGAAAGTGCTGCTTGAACAAAAAAGAAGCGCAACAAGATTTCTTTTCTTTTCTTTTTTTTTCGTCCCATCGGTTTGTTTTTCTCCCGTCTTCATAGTCGCGGAGAGCTCTACGCAGTTTGGGCGAATTATTTTCCGCACACTGTAACTTGTATCGCTCGCGTGCTGACGTTCACAAAAGAAGATTTTTGCTCTCATGACGACAGGAACGTGATTTCTATTTTTTTTTTGTACTAATTCAACGAAGCGACGCGAGCGCATCAACAAGACGAGTCGACCCGGCCACATGTAAGCATTGTCTACTATTCTTTTTTTCTCTTAACGCTAGGATATGCAGTGTAACCTGAAGTAAAATAAAACACATTAGAGGTCCGGACACCGTTTAACACCGCGTTCAATGGTCTTCTCTGCCGAGGATTCATGCCAAACGGCAATATACCTGAAGCATGCAGCAAGCAGCCGCACCAGCAGTGCTCAGAGTACTCGAACTAAGATGGCGACAGTGCCGCTGTCGAAAACTCGCGCATGCGCAGATCATCTGGTGAGATCGGTCTATTGTTGGAGCTTACCGTCCCAAAGCCACGATATGGTTATGAGGGACGCTGTAGAGGAGGGCTTCGGAAATTTCAAGCACCTTGGGTTTTTGAACGTGCACCTAAATTAAGTACACGGGCCTCTAGCCTATTGGCTCCATCGAAATGCGGCCACCGCGGCCGGAATTCGATCCCGCGACCTTCGGTTGAGCATTCAAGCACCAGAACCAGCAGACAACCATGACGGGCCTTAACCCATATTCCCTCTGTTCCTCTAGTCCAATGAAGAGTAATGTGCGCTTCTCTTTAATTGTAGTTCCAAAGAGCTGCAAGGTTCACTAATCTTCCGTATGCTCCTGTGACCCCGTTCACAGAGGTTCTCCTCCGCAGTTCAAGTCCGTCCTCTTGCGCTGCTATCGGAGCAACCTCGATCTCCCACGCGACCCAGCCAACGGCCGTGGCGGTGCGTTGTTCGCACCCATGGGCCGAGTGGCAGCAGCTCGAGCGGCACTGTTTCCGCATTCGAGGATAAGTTGGCGGCGTGCGAAGGTGGTCGTGTTCCGTTGCCTACTAATGACGGCTGTGATAAATTATCGCCGCTCTAGAAAGTGCGTGCGGCTGAGAGAGAGAGAGAGAGGGAAAGGAGATATCGAACTACAGAGGCTGCACGGGAGAACCACGGGCCTCTCCCTCTCTCCCTCTAAGCCACGGCGCTTCTCTGACAATGACGAATGCTCCCCATTGGTGGCCGACGATAATTCAGAGCCCAGTAGCGGCGAACCCTTTGCTACCCCCACGGACAGTCGGCTTACCCCCTCTTCGCGAGTGCTTGAGAGAGAGAGAGAGAGAAGGAACCCCTCTCGGCATTGGCACTTCTTGCGGCCAGCGTTCCCGTAGCTGCGCATATCGGCGAGCGTGCTGCCTGCTTTTCCCTATCAATAATGCAGAGGAAGAGTAATGACGCTCAAATTAAGAGGCGCCCGCGAAGCGCTAATAAAAGCTCACTGCCTGATTGCACGCGCACTTCTCTCTCTCTATCTCTCCCGGGTCGTTATTAATCCGGCGACACATGTCCGGACACCGAAGATCCCCAGCGTGAAATTAAAAAGAGAGAGCCACTACGGAGATATAAAAGAAGCAAATATACCAGATAATGTCGCATATCGCTCCACGGGTGTCCCCCCCCCCCTTCCCTTCCTTCGCCACCCCGCTGTGTTTTAATTGACGAACCATTTCCGTTCTGGCCGATCGCGAGGGGTTGGTTTGCCATTATCTCGAACAGGTTGCCTCGCACACAAGTCGAGTGCGCGCATGTCGAGAGGCAAAGGGGTTTCGCACGCAGGTCGACTTTGGCGACTGCATGTGCGCAAAATTAATGACGCGGCGCGCGCAATCTATGGAGTGCGACATTGCGACGCGTTCGCTCAGCATACGCTATATTGCATGCGCGTGCTGCATGATTTTCACCTACGCGTAAGCTCGCGGCGGAGAGCAAGTAGCGTTTGAATGATACTTGCAACAAGCTCTATTCCGAATAAGGTTTGTAATTACGTCTGTCTCTGATCGTAGTACGTGTTAAACGACCTCATTCATTACGCGGTGACTGAAACTCGCATTTCGCTGTCATGCTCTGCTTTATATATGGGTAAGGCCGAAGGGTATTTAGCAGCGCGTTGTGCGACTATTTCCTCGGGACTAGTGAACCTAATGGTATCAACAGTACATGGGTGCGGATGATGTCGGTGTATGTTAAGCTCGTGGCAGTAAGAAACTGCGCAGGAAGAAATGTCATTTCTGTGCGAGGAGCGTTTACTAACGAGGGACGATTCTCTTTCCCTCGTATTTCTAACGCAACGAAGCCATAATTACCAAACGTACGTTTAACAGTAATTACTTTAGCGAAAGCTTAAACTACACACCCCTATGTGTGGCCTTCATCGCAACCAACGAGGAGCAAAAAACAAGTCAAGCCCCAATTGATAGCACCGCGTGTTTTGTGTCCAATTTCCGGCGCCTGCGTTCTTTAGTACGCTGTGTTCCGCCAGCCTCCATAACGTGATTAACGAGACAAATCTACACAAGCGTTCTTCGATGGCAGGAGTATGTCGGAATCGACTGTCCCGCTGCAAGACGTTATTTTAAACATTCATGCATGGTTATATGTCTGAAAAATCAAAACATGCACGGTATTACTGCGCTCCGAATTTCGGAATGTTCCTGAAAGCGCATGCGGATGTTGCAAAGTACCTACATCTTCTTCGTTATATTTCAGAATATAACTTGGCTTTTATGCCAAAAAATGCAGAAGTTCAGGATAAGATGGAAGCTTGAACAGATGAAAAAATCGTGGACATGGTGTGTCACTGGCTTCAGCGGCACTCAGTGCTAACGTATTTTTCATCTGTTCGTTTTTTATGCCATCTGAAGCAGAAGCAATGCTTTCTGCATGGCCATGTTCTCCTGTGAACTTTACGACGGGGACCTCACGTGAGTAGATCAGGAATCGAAGGGCGGACAGCATGTGCAAATCACCGCGGACCCTAATACGACATCTCACCCTCCAACAAGAACCTTCGTCCTACTACACGGGCTGCATTTCCATCGTAAACTGTCTTGACCAGGAAAAAAATTACAGCATATCCACGGGTGAATGATGAAGATCTTGGGCGATGCTCCTGAAGCAATCATGGTTACACCGTGAAATTTTCAGTGGTTTCGCCCAGCAGTAATCAAAGCGATACGCCGCATTGCTATTTTTCCTTTTTTTCCTTTTTTCTTTTCTTTAAGTTCTTTCTTTTTATTTTTTATTTTCTTTAATTTTTTATTTTCATTTGTTTATTTTTTTATTTTTTATAATTATTTTTTTTCTATCTGTGGGACAGCGCCATCTAGTATATCGTCACCCAACTGCAGTTTGCATGCATCTCTATGGGACAGCTCCATCCATTGAATGATACGGGAGACGCCACGGCGGGGACACGCCGGATGGAGCGACGACCGACCAGGTGATGCTATAAGGAGCTCCGCTCCTCAAATGAAACGATAATGTGCAGGCTATTTTGGAATATAGTCTTAACAGTGTAACATATCACGGCTCCATGAATAAGTGCGAGGAGCAACGATGAAGGGCCGATGAACTCAACAGGGATACCATTACACCATTAACTGATAGCTGAATCACCTTCACCTGGGGTTCTTTAACGCGCAACTAAGCATATACACACGGGTGTTCTTTGCATTTTGCCCTCATCGAAATGCGGCCATTGTGACCAGGAATTAAACCCGCGCCCCCGGAAGAAGAGAAAAGCAGATGTGGAAGCCGGAATCGAAATAATAAACGGAAGCATAAACTGGAAGTGAACGTAAGATGAGAAGTGCGTAACCGGGAATCACTTGTGTTGGACAGCAGCGGCAGCAGCACTGTACACAAAACCCGGAGAGGTTCACACAAGAAGTTTCGCCTTAAAAGATATAGGGCCCGTCTTCTCTGGATGTCTAGAGCGTGTGATTGCGATGGCGAAAACTCGTGAAGTTGAAGACCTTTTTTCTTTGAAAGGGCAGCGTCTGTGATAAGCGTGTACGCTGCGTAAGAACCGTTGGGCTTCATTAACTAGCTGCACGCATGTGTCTTTTTGGCCGAGTCCTAAGCTTGTAGTAGTGTGGTTTCAATATATTTTTTCCATATCTTAAAGAAAAAAAGTCTGCTCTCGTAGACCTAGTTGACATGAGCGAAAGGTATGTTTGGCTTGGTTTTGTAAAGGCTGTGCACACCGTGTTTCGTAAAATTTAGGCTTCTTCTCCTTGTACTTGTTGCTGAACGACGGCGGTGGCTGCAGTAGTTTCGATCTGAGCACTCTTCCGCTCTTGGTAAGCTTCTCGACAACGTGCTAATCTGGCCAACCTTTGCTCCGATGTTTCAGAACGGAACTTCGCCTTTTCTTGAGATTTCGCAGCCTGCCGTCTAGCTATATACCTCCTGGATGATTAGATTCCGTCCATCGATTGCGCTTCAAATCAGTGGACTATCCATGGCAATACTGAGCGACCAAGCACCAGCGAAGCAGCCATTAAACCTTCTCCTGGTCACGTGGTACCGCAGCGGCGAGGCTCAGAGCGAGTGCAACTGCGACGCCTCTTCGCAGCGGATCACATGACGTGACGTGACGTGACGCCTGCCACACTGGCGCTCCGGTGGCTCAAGGTCATTCCACCGCGATGAATGACCTTGGGAGACATGGCGTAGTGGAGCTTTCGCTCTAAAATAGCTTCGCACTACTGAGCTTGAAATTCTGGCTTCAATCCCCGCTTCAGTGGCCACATTTCTATGGGGCTAAACGCAGAGAGAGAGAGAGAGAAGAGCATGTGAATACGCAGATTTACGTGTTTGTCGAATGAATCACCATGTGGTCAAATTCAAGCCGGAGTCCCCCACCACAGCGTACCTGACATTTATATCACCGTTGTGCGTAAAATCTGAAAGTATATATACAAAGTCGTGGTTGTATAAGCACTTTCCTACATCTATTAGTTCAACAGCAGCTAGCGTCAGTTGTAGTGACTAATGATCCCGCCAGCATTCGTTCACACTGTTTAAGCCATTCGTCCGGAAGCGTTTAGTCATTCGGCCGTTTGCGGGGAATTTGCCACTATTTGTCAAAAGCGCAGCTAAGTAGAGACCGAAATGTAGCAACTCATACTGCTCGGCGAACATAAATTACTCGAGCGGCGTGACTGCGAAGGAACTAATGTTAGACCGACAAGAACTTTTCTCTTTCGCAGTTACCGGCCATCTCTTAAGGTCGCTGACAGCGGTGAAGCCGAAGAGTCTAAGAAGATGACTCCCAGCAACTAACTGGTCGTTTCCATTTTCGACGGAGATCGGACCAGTTCAGCTTCCTGGCGACAGCTCAGCCGGTATTTTCTGCCTCAAACACACGCTCCGTCGCTCCTTTTCAAGCCAACCTCATTTTTGTTGCACGAAGGGAGCCAAACGCTGCGAAGCAATGCAAAGAAATAAAGGTAGAACACCGAAGGAGATGCGCAGAACAGAAAATACGCAGAGGAAACCTATAGTAGAGAAAAAAACAACAGTTGAGCATAAAAACCTGAACCGGCGGCGCGCACTCGCGGAGGCTGGAATTTCTGGCATCGTTTGTTCCGCGTTGTTGGTGAAGATTTCTCGCGTCGAGCGCTGATGACAGACTCTGCGCGGCGCCCACTGAAACCGCGTGCGAGTACGGATGAACTTAGACGAGCCGCGTAAAAAAAATCATAAAAATAAAAGGACGAGTCGGGGGTAGAAACACGTAGTCAGTCGCCCAGAATGACAGGCATTAGGCAGGCCGGCGACAAGGTGTAAAAATTCCGCCCCGGTATACGCGCTGAAAATCGTGACCGACGCATCTGTAATGGAACCGTGCGAGTCGTTGTTTGCGTGGGGCTCAGGAATGCGAGAGTTGCGTCCTTTTTCTGTGCTCTTTGCAGGGGGGCGTGAGCCCTTTTGTTTGTACGCCTGTTTCCTTCGTTTGTCTGTCGTTGGCACATCTGTCTATTTGTTCCTACGTCAGTTGGTACGAGTTTTCGTACTTCTGTTCGTCGTCTGCTTCATACGTCTGTTCGTGACGTGAGGTCGAGACAGGCAGGGGAGATGGCGGCGGTGGTCTAGTGTACACGTAAATGGGAGTCATGATCTCGCGACTCCGAGAGCCCTTGTTCTCCCTTTCAGCGGAAGCATTAAAAGCGTATTACGAGGAATTCACGCTATCACCTCCTATCCCTCCCTGCCAACTTCCATTGTGCAACTCAGGATCACGCTTTTACGCAGCCGAAAGTGCGCGAAGCGCCACACGGCAACGTGATCGAGAGATCTAGTGTATAGTATATATGGTGGGCGAAATGAAAGGACGGTGGTTGCCATTGGCGCGCGAGGCGCGCACGAGTCGTGATACTCGCAGCTCGCTTTCATTCGGCGGCCGAGTGCCTTTTGTGCACACACGTAGAGAGGCTCGGACCCTGTGTAACACACGCGAATTGGGCGTGTGTGACGGGAAAAATAAAACGTAGCGAAATGGTTGGGGCTGGGTGCGCGGAGAGCGGTTGTCCGACGACCGCATGCATGGGTGCCGTGCAGAAAACACGCGTTCGCGGGTGGGTGGTATATCATGTCACGACATAAGCGTGGCATCGTGTCAGTATCTGCTCTGGGTCGATGTAGTAGAAACCATCGCGCAAGCGCTGCTCGCTTACTTTATTTTATTTATTATTTTCCTTCGCTTTCCTTAGAAGAAGCAGAAAGCCGCTTCGGGGAATGATAGAAGCGCACGCCCCGGGGCTATCGCTCAAAGGCAGCGAGAAGAATGCTCACCCCCCGAAGCCATGTCTTCGCCTTAAAATGCTATATTGTGGCTCAAACGCGAAAGTACAAAAGGAAGCGCTACATTATAACACGCTTCATCGGCGACAGGCTGTGCGATAAAAATGATCCCAGAAAGCGGGAATTGCCGCTCTTTTTCTCCTGAAAAACTAACAAATATATGAAGAAAACGCGAAGCAAGACGGACGAATGAGAACATTTGTCTATTATACCTTGTGGCGAGAAGGGACTATACATGTAACTTTTGGTTAGGTGACATAGTGAGCTTCCATCAATGTCTCTCGGCGTAGCAAGGCATCGAGCATCACAGTATAAAGGGAAAAGGTTATCCCTACCGGAAACACAAACGATAAGACTATTTTAGATGCGAAGCAGCTCTTTGACTAGCCTGTGTAACGCTGTCCCTCCGTCCGCACAAACGCGAGGCAACGCGCTTCCCTCAGCGCAGGTGTTGGAGCGGTGCCAAGTAGGTCATGCCGCAGCTGGGCGTGTTGACGTAACGCTCCCCTCACACGCTTCCCTCGCAGGTGCGCGCGTACGTCACTCTCTCCCTCAGCCTCCGGAGCGCCCGCAGCGGCCGGCTCCAACGCCCGCTCGCCTCCCGTGTCTGCGTTCCAAACAAACGTTTACACCAGTAAACGCTACACCGAGTTTCGCTTCAAACGAATCTTCCAGCGCTCACCGTAGCACCCGCGTTAACGCCGTTCAACCCGTGACGCCACCCGTGCGCAACGCTGCTGCTTCGCATCCCATCAGGGTTCCCTTCGGGGAGATGGTCCAATTTTTTTTTTACATTTTATTTCACTTTGTTGTGGCGTTCCGCATTGTTGCCTAACGAGTTCAGGTTCTCTCAGTTAAGATTCTGTAAGGTTCTTGCACCACGTGGTCATATACCACCAAAGCACAACACGGCCTAGAAAACGTTAAAATATACGCAGCCACAATCGTCATACCGCTCTGCTGCAGCGATGTCGTGGAATTCAAGCAGTGCAGTCTTTTCCACGAGTTACCCTTCTGCCATTTGTGATATCGACATCGCCAGCAGGGCATGCGCAGTGCTCTCAGCGTATTCAAAATTATGGGCGCTATCAGTAGCGGTATAACAGTAAGGCTTTGCTGAAATACTGTAAGTAGAAAAAAAAAAGAGCCCAATTTACCGCGGCATATTGCGAAAAAATGAGCCTGCGGAAAACTGCGACACATTCAACGCACTTCTCGCAATCGACATTAATCGTAGTTACCTTTTGGAGGAGGTGTTCGTGTTAAGGCACGTAGAAAATAGTCGCTTGGCTTTGTACACTTAGAAGCGGTCGAAGTTCTTCCATGGGAGCAATAACTGCAATGCACCACATTATCGTTTTTCTACTTCCCTGTTTGTAACCACGTACATGCTCACGAATTAAAACGGTACATTTTTCTCTTTCATTTGCGTACTTCACGCATTCCAAAGGATTATGCCCAACACTTTCATCTTTCATGACCATTCCGGTGAGCTGGATCGGTTTATCTTGTGCAGGAAGCTGCTTGCATACGCTACTTGCAGTGGAAGCCTCTGAAGTAAAGCAACTAGCAAGTTTGTAGAGACGCCCCCTCACATTACAGACATCACTTGGACCATGGCCTGAAATGTCTCTTCCGAAAAAAGGCGAACATCTTCCTGGAAGACTTCTTCGTGGACACTGGTACAGATAAGCGCTTGTATTGAACAGCTATGTGTTGCTATATACGGAATGATGTGTTTGTCCATATACCGTGGACAGAACTAGAAATCTGTGTGTGTTGAAGTTTTATTGCTATGTGAACTCCTGCAATTGAGGACGACGCAGCGAGCGATGGAAAGGAAAATGATAGGTGTAACCTTAAGAGACAGGAAGAGAGCAGAGTGGGTCAGGGAACAAACGGGGGTTAAGGATATCATAGTTGAAATTAAGAAGAAGAAATGGATATGGGCCGGCCACGTAGCACGTCGGCAGGATAACCGGTGGTCATTAAGGGTAACTGACTGGATTCCAAGAGAGGGCAAACGCGTGAGGGGAAGACAGAAAATTAGGTGGGTAGATGAGATTAAGAAGTTTGTAGGTATAACGTGGCAACAGAAAGCACAGGACCGGGTTGATTGGCGGAACATGGGAGAGGCCTTTGCCCTGCAGTGGGCGTAGACAGGCTGATGATGATGATGAACTCCTGCAAGTGAACTGTACATTGCCATGTACAGTTCATAAAGCTGCATTTCATAAATGCATCTTTATGAAATGCGGTAGCATTTCATAAAGATGTTCGTCTCTATTTTCCTCCTTTACTTTATTTTTTCGTTAGTCAGAGACTGGCATAATGTCGTGCCTCCAATGACAGTGGTTCAATCATTCAGCCACTCGGATGACAAGATACGCAGGGAGTGTATTTTCGCAATGATTTCTTTTTCTTTTTCTCCTTCTTTCTGTCGAGCTTCCTAAGTACCTCATACGCCCAAGAACCAGCGTTATCAGCCACACGCATCGACAAATCATAAAATAAAAAAAATCTAGAATGGTAAATTATATCATCTGTTACGAAATAAAGCCAATTATATTGCTTTTGTTTTACATAACGGTAGAAACCAATGGCCGTCAATTGCAGATTTGGCGCGCCATATACATTACAGACCCGCGCATACACTACCTGCAAAGCAGCCTAGAAGTGAAGGTGTCCAATGAAAAAAAAATTAAAGAGGTGCATACTGGCGATCCCAGCCCACCGAGGGTTGAGATGAAGCAACGAGAGTGAGATATCAAAGAAAGACAGAGGATAAAGCTTCGTGAAGAACGTTGGCTTGCGCCTTTAGTCACACGCACGCTATACGTGTAAATAAGTCGAGAAGCGAAAATGTGCGATCTAAAAAAAGACAAATGTTGACAAGGTACGCCGAAGATCTCAGCACTGTAGATGGTTGCGGTGGAGCAACGCAGCCACATAGAAGGTAGAGAGAGAGAGAGTGTCGTGAAGAACGGTAGTGTGCGCGCCCATGGTCGTTCGGAAGGTGCGTTCAAGTCTCCCGGGAACTGCCATATCGCGCCTCTCGATCTCCATCGCGCATTGCTTCGGCTACACCGGTCGTATGTGGAGAGCTTCGTCGGCTTCGCACGCGATTCAATTTTTTTCGCCCCCTCTTACTCTAACTTGCGAGGATGTCTTGCCATCCTAAAAACAGGCCCACAAGGAACAAACACCAGAAGGAAAAAAAAAGAAAGAAAAAGAAGCGCGTGAGGGAATAAAGAAAGAAAAATGGGCGCACGCGCGGCTACGGAAGCGCGCGATTCACGGGAAGAAAGCACTTGCGCGCGGGGGAAGGGGGGTAGAGGAGGGAAGGGGTGAGTGCTGTGGCTGCAGCGATGGCGGCCAAATAATTCGTCCACTTTCGCCGCAAAGCTGCGCGGCAAATCCAATCAGAAGCGCGGACGTTACATCAAGAATGCAGGCCTCGATTCCAACACGGCGAAGGCGAGAAGTGAGCGGAGGGTGAGAGAGGGAGAGAGAGGGGGATGGGGGTTTGCGGCGTGAAGAAAGTGGCGGCACGCGCGATGGGAGCATAAACTCTCCGGTGGAAAGGAGGAGGGGGAGTCTGGGAGAATAAGATGGGGGATGCGGAGTGGAGTAGTCTATGTGAGAAAGGAAAGGAAGAAAAGAAAAAAAAAACAAAAGAAAAGAAGGCATCGTGCAGCGACTCTAGAGAGGCACAACTACGAGCCCAAGTGTCAACCGCACTCCCGCGACCAGAAGACGAAGAAGAAGCTCGAGATACGGCCGAAAAGAGGAGAAGGTAGCAGCAGAGAAAAGTGGAAAAAAAAAAAGAGCGGGAATCTAAATCTGGAGCCGAGACCTGAAAGGGAACAAACTGAACCACAAACAAAGTGCCAGATTCTAGCCCCGGAAGAAGAGCACGGGATAAAGGAGACGAAGAGCAAAAAAAAAAAAAAAAGGCGGAGAACGAATAGGAGAAGTAGAAAAGGGGGCGAGGAGGAGCGCGAAAAGAAGTTATGCGACCGCCGAATTCCTTCATCCTCTTTCGGTGTGATTTATTGCAGCTTGAAGCGCACCGTCTGCAACGGAGCACTTTCCGACGGCCGCATTTCGCTCTTTCTTTTACGTCTCCATCGTCTTCTTCCACTCTCCCCCTTTCTCCTCAAATCCCCCTCTCCCCTCCATCCGTGCGAGATGCACTTTACAACAGCCGCATTTCGCCTTCGGCGCGTGTCTTGACAGTACGACAAAAGCCGCATCGGTGAAATGGAAGGTGGCACCCGCATCTCCCCCACGCTTTAGTGCACCCACAAAAGGGGAAGTTCGCCAGTTGCAACACGCCTCTCGAACATGCAAAACGAGGGCCTCAACACGCGGCTCGTGTCACGCCTTGCTCATTCTCTAATGTTTCCGAGTCGGAGAAGGTGTGCACGCTTGAAGGCGGAGGATTCCAATATCCCAGCGCCCGACTCACTTATTCCTTTTATCGCTAGAGGAGTGTTCGCCCGAAGTAATAGCGTAAGCGGAACTAGTGCATAGGGATGTCGAGAATTCAGACACGTTGCACCGGCTCTGACGCCTTCTGAGCACCCGGCCCTCACAGGCACTGTCGTTCACCACCCAATACAATGCCCGCCCACGCGGGGCGACATTGCCTCGACTATACTCGGAATTGCCGAACCGGCAGCGCGGAGAGTCACTCATTCTCAGTCAGAACAGCGCTGCATATAGGGCAGCAATGCATTCGAATTACTTCAGCAGACTCCGAGTGGTAGCTGCGACAAACGAACAACCCTTCAGAGGGCCGCGACAGTTCCCGGTGTACTAAATTGGAGGACGAAGCAGTCATCATTGTGCCTTGCTTCACTATTTAGTTAGTTCATACTTATAGTGCAAGGCTGTTCTGTCTCAGTGGCTTCAGCAACCTAATCCCGATATACGGTGCTGTGATGAGGCTTCGTCATAGCCTACAAATTCCTAGAACATTGCAGTGGTCGTTTTATATTAATTACGACATTTTATTTGTACGCTACATAAATTGACATCGCTTCGCTGCAGATGTTCTTTAGTTACGACCCGCGAAAAAAGAGAGTCACTGTTTCACCACAAAGGCGAAGCAACGAATGCGATAGTAACAAATTGGAATGTCACACCAAGAACGGCAAGGAGCGCGAAACTTGCAGCGCGCCGCTCAAGCGCAAAGAATGCACGAAAAGAACACATACGGGACGAGTGCGAACCAACTGTCACAGCTCGACACTTGCAGCGCTCTGCTCAAACACAAAGAAGGACGCTCGGAAAGAACGCACAGGTATTCACACGACGAGCGGAAACTAACTTCTGTCACACTTGCTACTTCTCTGTGTTTGACCAGCGCGCTGCAAGTGACCCCTCTGCGTCTCCTTCCGCGCGTTGGCGTTCGACGTATTGTTTGCCCGCCTTCCAAATCGTGAGTAGGTACAAGAATGGGTCACTTTTTTGCGCGCTTCTCAAGGACAGTTTTCAAACTGAAAGAAAATCTAGGAGCGTTGCTTTAAAGTGCGTCCTCCGTGCCATCTCGCGGATGATAATGAACACGCTGAAGCAACTCCAAGCTCCGCGAACCGCCAGCGGTAAATTGTATATGTATATATTGCTCTCCGTTAGTATCGTGGAGGACGTATGGCGCGTGGCAGAGTTGTCTAGCGCTGCGGAGCGAGGGGTCGCAGGTTTGAACCCCAGATGGCGAGCTTCTGGAATTTTTCTTTTGATTCATTTTGTAGCGTTAGCTACACTTGCCTAGCCGGAGCCCGATTTCGCGTGGATCCTCATGAGCCGTGCTGCGCATGCGCGAGGATCAGTGATGTCACACAGCTGGCTCACCGGAGCCGGCATCTCACGCGTTCTCCGCCACTGCCGCGCGCGACTCGCCGCTGCTGGTCTGCGTATTCGAGAGGAGTGACGTCGTAGCCATGGCAGACAGAATCGCGCCGGCGCGCGCGCAGCTATTCTCCTTCGCTGCGCAGTCGCCGTCTGACACTGTGCTGGAGCCGCTTGATAGCGCCTCTGACTGGCGTTTGCAGGTGGGCAACGCCATGGAGAAGGAGAGCGCAAATGCTGCTCAACGGGGCAGAAGAGCCGAAAAGCTTATCTCATCGGAACCTGAAGTAGTTGCCTGGCAATTAGTGGTTCAGCGTACGAAGAATGAACGGAAGAAGGCTAATAATCCTAGACAAACTGGAAAGCTAAGAATCATCAGCTGAACGTTTGCTAAGGCTACGTATATCCTGGCATAGCCGAGCTAAGCCACTGCAAATTTTTTCTTTGTGGCTTTGATTTATATATAGAGACATAGATATGCGGAACGTGACGGCGACGGCAAAAGCCTGACGAGAGTGCCCATATAATTGCTATCGCAATAATTAGTTATTTATGTGCTGAGCTTCTCATGCTCTCCACATGGCGTCGTTTTTCAAGCTGCAGAGAAAGGAAATTTTAATGAACAGCTCAAAATTTTCTTGCAACAAGTTAGTTTGTTCAATGGGCGTAAATACGCGGACACATAAATATTCTTGTTTTTTATCGGACACCAATAGGCGATGAAAGAGAGAGAAAGGTAAAGGAAAGACAGGGAGGTCGGGAGCAGAAATATTCGGCTGTCTACACTGTACTTGGACAAAGGGAAGAGGGTCTGAGAGAATGAAAGAGGAGGGGAGAGTCTGTGACGACAATACTGCACAGTCATGACAATAGCGGTGTCCAAAAGCAACGCACCAACATAGTCAGTCAACTGTCACTTGTCGTTCCGTACGGTTTCTCTAAGAAACCGCAGCAGCGCCCTCATAGCTGCGCGCGTTGAACACCGGATAGGCCAGTGGATTTCTGTCAGAGGGTGGTTGTCCAGCTGGCGTAGTGCGGCTGAGAGGGCTGCTGTTTGGGAGTTAAAAGGGGTGCATCGCAGAGACGTTCACAAGCGGCCGTAACCGGAATATTTGCTGTTCCCTGTGACAGAGCAGTGTCATTGCGCCGTGAAAGCCAGCTGGAGATGGCATGCCAGTGCTCCCTCTCTCTCTCTCTGTCTCTCTCCATCTTCTTTTTCAGCATCCTACTCTCCCTAGTGCAGGGTAGTATACCGGATTTTTCCTTCTGGTTAACCTCCCTGCCTTTCACATCTCCTGTGTTTCTCACTCTCTTCGCTAGCACTCACGGTACAAACATTTGCTCTAATGAAGGAAACAAACATTTATGCTGATTTCACGCTCTCTAGCTACGAACGTTTGTGTATAGCAATCAAAACCAGTTTGTCACAGCAGCGTCACTATTGACGATCATTAAAGTGATATAGTATGACAGTTGCTGGATGATAAAATACATGTATCACTACTATGGGGTGTCCCATCGCTTTAACCGCACTAAAATGTCGGGGAAACTGTAATCAAGCAATTCGCAGGCATAAAATGTAATCAACTCGCACGAGACAAGGTAAATTGCAGATCATTGGGAGACGCCTTCGTTCTGCAGTGAACTTTCTAAGGTAGTCTGAGAATGATGATAATAGTCCGTGGAACCGCACGGCGGCGCAGCATTTTTTAGGATTGAGTGGTGTGCCCGTGTTACCTCAGCACGCGTCACACACAATCCGCGCGGCATTTTTCAGGCGTCAGGAGTATGCCCGTGTCACTTGGGCGCACGGTTGGGCCACCATTAGCCTATGGCAACTGTTACCCTGTCACGCTAGCGCAGTTGTTAAAGCGACGAACATGGCAGTAGAGAGCTCACTTATGAAAGTTCACGCTTCAGTGGAAAATGCACCAACATGCACATCCGTTCAAGCTATGTCCACAGTAAATAGCTTATCGCGTCAATTCATGTGTAGCTGCCTATTACGGTCGCGTGATTATCACATCATGGTCGCACGGTCACATGAAATTGTCGAAACGTGGCCTTGAAGAAGACACGACCTCTTGTCGAAACGTTGGCTGCAGCGACAGCCCCCGTTCAAGAATATTCATCACTTCAAGCCTGCATCCTCAGGCTCCCGAACTTCTCCCTCTTTCGACTGTCCATTAACAAGTCTTTTAGGATATGTGCCTTGGGTTGGATATAACTTTTGGGGCACTGCCGAAACAACTCTCGCATTGTAAAAGGCCACTTGTTCAAACTTGCTGGTTTTTTCGCTAACGATCCTCCTTCCGAATCCTTGGCGTACTTTGAACGCTGAATGATAATGGAGCAAACGCTTTCGATTTCCTGACCACAGCTGCACTCATACGAATCGGAGCTGCATAGCCTGTAGAGCGATGAACTGAATACCAAAGGACTGCAACCGCAGCAAACGATGGCAGATGGTTAGGTGGGGTCGCTAAAAAAAATGTAGGTGTAGAATGGTATCGGCACGCGCAAGACAGGCTAAACTGAAGATCATTCGCAGAGGCCTTTATGCTGAAGTGGACGTAAAATAGGCTGATGATTATGATGGCAATGATGATGACAATGATGATGATAAGGGATCATGATCCTGTGCATAAAAACTATTTGCATGTACCACTTCTTGTAGAACACTGAAAATGAATGGATGTATGCCGCATCTAAGTTCTGTCGCACTGCAAAATTCTCTTCGTACACTCTAAGAAAGAAAGAAAAAAGAATGAGCCCTGACGTGCCACATATATAACTCTAAAGATACACGTTAACTCTTTTGGAGAGTCGCGCTTCCCAGGACTCTATGAAGAGAGTACAATGATATCAAAAAGAGAGTTAACGAGTATATCTAAAGAGAGTGAATAGTCCGGACTGAAAAAAAAAAAGAGTAAAATTACTTTTTTTCTTAGAGCGTATGTATGTCAATGTCCTATGATATAATCATTGCTTGTGCTTTAACACTGCCGAGTAGTTTCTCTGCGAAGCAATGGGTGGACACTGGTGTTACAATATTAACACAAGCATGACGAGCCCGACGATTCGCTTCCTTCAGAGCCGTCCTGGTGAATCGACCTCCCTCGATCCTATTTGCCCTTTATTCCAATGTGGCTCAGCACCCACTGCAATTTAATATCATGACCGTGAGTTGATGCATGTTGCATGATTTCAGCGATGCATTGAAATATTTCGCCGCTCTTGAAGGCTGCTTGTCATTTATGATAACTTGAATTACAGGTTTGCTGTCAGCAGCTGTGACATAATGTCTCCGATTTGTCTCTTATGAATCTTGCTACTTAGAAGAAAGTTTCATATATTTCCGATGTCCTTTCTGGATTGTATTGCGATTCTTGGTATTGCATTTTGAGTGTGTTGTCATTGCTTTTAGATTGCATTT
Organism: Rhipicephalus sanguineus; assembly: GCF_013339695.2. Classification (NCBI taxonomy): domain Eukaryota; kingdom Metazoa; phylum Arthropoda; class Arachnida; order Ixodida; family Ixodidae; genus Rhipicephalus; species Rhipicephalus sanguineus. The sequence continues at coordinate 155,479,693 of NC_051180.1, forward strand.
CTTATGTGTTATGGAAATAGCCATAGACGCAACTAGTATATTATTTGTGTTTGGGTTTGTTTGTGTGTGTTTGTGTGTGTGTGTGTGTGGGGGGGGGGGGGTTGGTGGTGAGGGGCGGGTGCAATGGCCGGTGTATTCGCGTGTTTGCGTGTGTTTTCTGTATGTGTGTGATTATATATGCGCACAAACAAGAAATTTCGCGAAACGTTTCTACTCAGGAACACACTATACAGGAGTACAATAGCTCACTGAGGCCGTAAGTTCGTAAAGTAGCTGTACTAATGCGCGCGCCCCTCCGGCATGTTTTCAATTCTCTTATATTACATATTTAGGCAAATCAATGCTGATACTTTCGATGTTTACGTTGAACTCGGGGACAATTAGGCGCTGGTTATGCGTTTTACAAATGTTTTTTTTTTTTTTAGCACGGCATCAAGCATAAGTATGTTGCACAATATCTTGTTAATTGATTTCGGGCTTTCGGTCACATTGTACCGAACATTTTTGGAAGAAAACAATTCGTTTTGTGCAGATGAGCGCAATTACTTGTGATCCATTAACACTTCACTCTACGGGAAAGTCGCACAATAGAAATGCTGAAGGAACAGCCGTTAAATGTAAAATGCTAATCGGTGTCCCTGTTCACCTGGACGTCATATAGAAGGTATTTTCCCACCAGTAACGTTGCTTAGACATATGTCTATGGGCCAAAACAGAAACATGGACAGCAAAGGTTTGGACGCGCCTCCGTGAGACAGCTGACTGCAACATACAAAATATGGGCAGCCTGGTTGCATCAATATCGCGGAAAATCAATACGTCCCATCACACCATTAGCAGCCAACCCCTGCCCCTCGCATGCATACCTTTTACCTAGAAAAAAATTAATAGGTAAGCAAGACAGTTTGTTCATCGGCAATTTTCTAAAGGTCTGGAGTCGAATTCACATAACTTCTTTTTCGTAAGTGAGTTTTCCCATTGGTCAGCCGGCTTCGCTAATGGTATGTCCCGCACCCTGATTGGCTGAAATATTCTCTTACCAAAATTTTTAGCGTAAGACGTTTTTGTGGATACGGGCCCTGGGCCCATATTCGTAAAATCGTCTTACGCTAAGTATTCTCGTAAGACAATATTTTATGACAGCAGCATTTTGGGCAAGTTGGTAATCCATTACTTAAGTACGATGGCGCTAGGTGTGTCTTCTCTGTTGTCAGTGCCTTTTTGGTTGCACAGTCGTACTGAAGAATGTTTCAGCCAATCACGATGCGGGGCATATAATTACCGAAGCTGGCTGACCACCAATGGGAAGACGCCCCCACGAAAGAGAAGTAGTTGTTTTTTTAATTTGGCCACTGTCGCCGTGTGTCGAAACCTGCATGCTTTCACGTATTGGTCAAGTCGCTGTCTGACCTACTTCATGTGGATCGTGTTCGTGTGCAACGAGGAACATATATTAATCACGGTACTGTCTTGTTGGCACGTTGCGAAACGCTACAAAACTCGATTCTTGCTCATTTCTTTACCAGCCAAAACAGTTTAGGTGCATTCAATCCGCCGTTATTTACCCGGCTATCGCGTACACATTTACTTACTCCATATCTTTCCTCAACATTCACTCATTACCCACGTTTCATTTTGTCCTAATTTCACTAACTGTTTATACAATAACTGTGGCAACCCGTCACTAACCTAAACGGGCAAATATCTTGGTTCGTAAGCGCTGTTTCCAAATAGACGGTATTCGCTAATGCCATGTCTTTATTAAATGCAACACAGTACTATCGATCTGTCATGACTTGACTGCAAAAACACGCACTAACGGGGAAATGTCAAAACCACTGGGAAAAGTCAAAACCACCCGCAGTCAGTGACTGCGGGTGTACACCCTGCTTCAATCTGAGCAAAGTGATGGCGAGGCATGGGATACAGCTAACTCGCGAAGTTATTGAAGCTGACTTGATACATAGGCTAGGAGATAAGTGCGTTAGTGTTCCCTTTATTGCGCTTCTAAATCAAGAAATTGATTAGCTGGCTGGGTTTTAGGGCACACGTGGTGATATGCGCGCTGTATTGGAGATGATGAGGCAGCACCCGTACATCCTTTCTTTTCTTTTCTTGTCCAGCGCCCTCTCCTTTGCCATGTATATATGCACTTCTTATGGAAATAAAACCAGTTGAAAGTCAGCGCTCTCTACCTCTGTTGTCTCGTCCCTTCCTAGTCGTTCTATGCGCTGTTAACATTCTGAAATGAATACACTGTTGATTAGCTAACTTAGCAACAAATTCTCTTTGATTCTAGCATTGGCAGTAAGACAGCCTGCGCGACGGGTACATGGGCAGACTGTTGATCCTGCTAAAGGCATATCTAAAGTGTCTTAGCTGGGATCAGGGGCCGAATTCACAGTCCCACATCGCGATTGCCTGAAATATTTTCGTCGATTGAGCATGGGCTATAAGCATAGGCGTCCGCAGGGTTCTCCAGTAGGATGGGGAGGGAGGAGGGGTCAAAGGGGCCGAGGTTTCACCGTGGTGCACCTCCGCCCTCTTCCCAACCATCTCCCACTGAGGCCCTTACGATCAGTACGCAGTATTAGGGGAGGGGGGGGGTAATAGGGAAGGTGCCTCCCCTCTCTGTGCACGCCTATGATCAGAGGCACACACTGTACTGATCCTTAGGGATGGATTTGGCTTGCTTAGACAGACTGACGGAACACACGGATTTCTTGGACAGCTCAAAATGATAACAGCACAACGTGTCATCGAACGCACACGACATTTTTGAATGCATGGCAAAGCGCCGGCTGCCTTCACATCGTGTACCGCAAACCCTATGCCAACACTAATACGAGGTACTTAAACAGAACACAAGAATGTAGTAACGTCACATTCATGGTATTTATTTATTTATTTATTTATTTACTTATTTAGTTATTTATTTATTTATATCATATAAACGCACTCAATGCAATTTGCGGCGTTACAGAGAGGAGTGATGTTACACGTTGAAAATGAGTCTTGAATGATGCATGACCAGGGTTGCTGTATGACCAGGTAAGAAGGTGATTCCATTCGGATGATGTCTTCGGCACGTAGAAGTGGAAGTACGTATTGGTCTGGCAGAACGGCACTTGTACTTTGAAGCTTATGGTCGACGAGGGATCAAAGGTAACAAGGTGGCGCGTTTCATTTCAGAATTCGCAAAGAAGATTTTATGAAGGAGACGTGTGTACATGTAGGCGGGCCTGCTGCCTTCTGTTATTAAGGTTAGGGAGCTCTCGAGAAATTCTCATTAAATTGATATTGACGATGCGGGAATAATTACAACAATGAAGCGAGCTGAACACTTTTGGATGACTTCTAGCTCGTTTACAGGGGTAGAAGAGTGAAGATACCAGATTGAAAGAGTGTACTCGAATTTAGACCTGACTAATGTTTAATAAAGTTAATGTTTTAAGCAAAAAGGAGTTGGTCACTGTTCCGACATTTACACCTATCTGTATTTCCGTAAGCACTTTTATTGCCACGCTCCCATGGCTCTTTCGGGCGCTTTTGCGAGAGCAATGTGCACAAGGTGGCACCGAATGACGTTATTTACGCGTTATATGCAAAATAAATAGTAGCAAAACTAAGACCACTCTGCAGTAAGACGCAGAAAGTTGCGCCGTGATTTTATGGGCTTTATTGCCCATAGGAAGAAGGATTTAATTGAAGTAAATAATACACTAGGCAGAATTAAAAGATAGTATTACTAAAAAAAGCTTTTCTATTTAGTTTTGTGGCGCACAGGTCATCACACCGTTATAAAGAAGACGCACATAGCAACCATCCATTCATCCATGCGCGGAAAAAAATCAGCTATCGCGCCGAAATCAACATCATTATCACCAGCCTGACTACGCCCGCTGCAGGGCAAGTGCTTCTACCATGTTCCACCAATCAGCCCGCTGCTTGCTGCGGCTACGTTATCTCCGCAAACTTCTTAATCTCATCTGCCAACCTAACTTTCTGCCTTCCCCTCGAGCGCTTGCCTTCTCTTAGAATCCGGACTGTTACTCTTAATGACCATCGGTTGTCATGCCTTCTCGGTACATACCGTGCGCTGCTCGTGACCATTCTTTCTTTTCGATTTCGACTAAGATGTCCTTAACACACATACATTTGTTCTCTGACCCACTCTGCTCTCTTCTTACCAAGTACTTATCAAGATATACTTACGATGTAATAAGGTAGTAAAGATGATAGCATAACGGCACAACACAGAAGGACGTACACATACAAAAAGATCAAAGAGGACGAGCGGTGTGCAGCGCTCGTCCCGTTCGTTCTTTTCAGCCATGTCTAATACAATCTCGCCCAAGCGTCCTTGCTTCTAAAGGTAATAAGTGACGATTGAAAAGTGCGAATACCAAGGGCCTGATTTGTAAAACTATAGCGAGGTAACACTTGCGCTTAAGGTCATGAATGAATTGGTGGGATGAACTGTAATGATCACTTCAGAAAACACTCGCGAATGCTTGTGGGATTTTCCTTTTTTTAGATAGCCTCCAGGGGTACTTGGGGCCATGCAGTTTCGATGCATCGTCGAAACAACATGTTCCGTAGAGTTTGTCCTTGAACTACGAAAAGAGCTACCTCGATTTTACGGCGAACCTGCGTATGGCTAGGCGAAACCAAAATTCGTCCTCTGTACGCAAAGACTACTTACACGTAGCCCCACTGGTCACCGTTGGTCCACTTAGAATAAAGAAGTCGTCCACGGGCTAGAACATGTGCCCGAAAAAGTGGGCAAATCCCACCACCGACCACTGGCCCACTAAATAAGAAGAAATGAAAACACGGATTGGTTCGTTGGTCAAACTTTATTACTAGTCCTGCAAACACCAATTAAGATTTCTTGGCAGACGTAACAATAATTGAGAAAAACTTCAATCAACTATCGGGATTATCCCAGTGATCAACACCGGAGCAGCACATTTCACCTTTTCTGGATAACCGTCTGTACAGAACAGGCACATAGGCAAGCCCCCCCCCCCCCCCCCCCCCCGAAATTCGTCCAGCCTTTTATGTCCCCAGGCAATTTTCTTTCTTTCTGCCATGAAAAGACTTTCTTTAGGCCTTGCCCCCCCCCCCCCCCCGAAAAAAATCCTGGCTACGTGCCTGGTACAGAATCCTTGGGCGGAGATTTTTCTTTTCGCTTTTTTTAAAATAATTCAGCATTTAAGGGAGGTTCGCTCCACACTGCGTAAACACACAAGCGTATGCGAATACGCTTGTGTGTGTACGTAGTAAACGGAGACGTCGAACGCAGTTTCGCCCTGCCTATACAATTTCGCGCGAACCTTCCTGATGGCAAAATCTACGGGTGCTATTACTTGAAGCAGACTCCTACGGACGCGTGAAAGAAGAAGAAGAGGAACTGAAATGTAGAGAATACGAAAAAGTTTTTGGGGCAGAACAGGATTAAACGGCGGACGACAACCGTATTTCCGAAGTTATGCTCATGTGTTAATAATTCAACCCAGGCCCGCTATACATTACTTTCTTTTTCTCTCGAGGATGCCTACAGCATTCGAAAACGAAGCAGCGGCGCTGGTGACAAAGTGAGCGACGGTTTTGGAATGGCCGCAGGAGTGACGCTGCCATCTATGTGCTGTGCAGGGAAGCAGGGCCAACGCAGCCGGCACCGCGCGCCGCTCGAAGCGCGCCAGGGGTTGCAAACCGGATTCCGGGTTGTGCTGCAGATCGAACTCCCTCTATGCGACTAGGTGAACAGTCATAAGCACTACCTAAAACAATCTACTCTCCTGCGTGTATAGATGAAAGAATAAAGTATTTGTCTTTTCTGGAGGTTAAACATTGTGTTAGAGGCAAAGGAGTCCTGCGAGCGCGTGCATATGATGGAGGATGTTCGCTGAGGTTTCCCGATGCTCCTCTTACTATTTTGTCATTATTTTAAAGCAATTTATTGGAACGTGGTTATTATATATTATAAAAGAGGTGCGAACTCAGACACACATATACATAGAAGTACAAACAAGCCAAATGATCGTTTTGCTCGCCGTTATTTTAGCACACGTCTGTCGATATGGCACCCTTTATAGAAAATGCAATTTCAGCGGTTCGTTTATGTTGCAGGCACCTAGGCACCAATCGTACGGTAGGATAGAAGGAAGGAGCGTAGAGGATAGAAGGAAGGAGCGTAGAAAACGAAGAACCATTGTGGGGAAGGGACCTTAAATTTAGGAAAAGACAAATTCTGTGATTTTGTGTGCCATAGCCACGATGTGATTATGGGGCATGCCGTCTCAATGTAATCAGGAATAATTTTGGCCACATGAGGCGCATCCTAATCTATGCGCATCCTAATCTAACTACACGTGTGTTTTTCTTTCTTTTGTTGTTGTTGTTTCTGCATTTTGCCCTCATCTAAGCGCGGCTGGCAACCACATCGGTGAGGGAAGCTACATATTGCATTTCCTATTTCCAGCTGGTTTATTCAAGCTTTCGTCTTCGGCACTCATTTAAAGTTATGCCATGAGTCCCGTCATCCTTACATCAATAAATTCAAGTCGAAATACCAGCATTTCAGTCTTGTGCGATGAAGAAACGAACACTTTCCTTGACGGTACTTCAGACATGACACATTCTTTCGTGAATTGCTGCTTCCCTTTCTTGAATGAACGAAATGCATTATCTCCCTGGCAATTTGTGCAAGAATTCAAGCCTTGCTGGTTTTTTAGATATGCTAAATAAGATTAACACTGTCCAACGTTTCTACAAAAAGCGAAGCCGCATATAACGAGGCTATTCCTTACTCCGCTAAAAGTTTTCTTACATCAAAACAAAAACTCTAGCCGATATGTGCCACAGAAATTTGGCAAACCCCACTACTCACCACTGGTCCAATAAAAATAAGCAGAAAAGGAAAATAAATAAATGTGTAAATTTATGAATGAAATAAATACATTAGCAAATGATTACGTAAATTCATAACTAAGTAAACTAATGGGCTTACAGAATCAATAAATAAATAAACAAAAAAGAAACACTGCGTGTCGCACTTCTGGTCTACGCGAATCGAGGTGCAAGTGCTTGAAAGGAAAATAATAATAACAAAAAAAATGTTTCTGGTAGCTCTCGAGATCTGCTCGGCTTGCGGACATCAAGACTCGGTGTGAGCTTCAGCACAAAGGAGGACGACTTCTTCGGAAATGCCTTCTGAATATAATCGCCAACTGAGCATGAGCGACTGTCTCGGTGCCTTTGGTGCCGCATGGCATCGCCATGAGCGGGCTCAAGAAAAACTTTCCGCGCGTTCACCAACTCTTCCCGATAGTGAATACAGAACTACCATATAGTGCATCCGTCGAGCTCCTGCATAGCGTAGGTGTGGACGTATTCGCCAACAAGCTAGTAAAGTTGTCCAATTAAAGCTTTGAAAGGCAGCTTTTGCTTATATTCAGCGGTTTGTAGTTACATTAGGAAACTGTTCCTGCAATACTCTAGAACTGTTTATAAATTCGTATTAAAAAACAGTTTTGCTTCTTGCAATTTGTAACTGCGCCTACATTTCTGGTTACGGAACTCCTCAGCATGCGAGGCTAACCTCGAACACTTTCACATAAGCAGTCGCGATATTTCCGGCAATAATACAGGTCAAATTGAACAAGAAAAAATGCTTATGTGCGCAAATATTTTTGCCCACATTTATGCCATTTAGGCATTCCTTTAGTGCTACGAAATTTCCGCATTTGCTTTGGTAGTAGAAGCACGCCGTCATAATTACTGCAAGCTTGTTAAGTGATGTTTTCATTGCGGAGAACGTCCATGATGAAATCGATCGCATTGTGTTTAATGACGCATTCCGAAAAATAGCTTCCCCATGTGCCACAGAGTTAGAAGCCATCACAAGCAACTATATAGGCAACTTTAGGCCGCTGCAGTACTCTGAAGGTACGGCACATTTGTGCAAATAATTCTCGTTTAATCAGTATTTCAGGTAAAATTTTGTTCAGGCGACAACTTTACTGGGACATATATATAAATATATATATATATATATATATATATATATTGTAAGGACGACAGCGCAGCAGGGGCGCGAGCGCGCGCTCGGCTACTGGAAGACGAGACAGAAGAAGTCAGAATAGAACAGCCGGCCTATTGAACAGGCGTTGTGTCTATGTCTCTTGTTTCTCTATTTCTTCATTACAATGGCGCAGTCTACGACGCGAATCGAACCTTGGAGATGAAGCCACCTGCCCTCGAGGGTCGTAGGCAGCACGGGTCGCTCCATCCAAGGAACGCCGTCCACGATTCCTCGATCATGGACTCCACGACTCGACCTCTGCTGCCGCTACACATCGAATCCTCTGCGGACGGCGTCCATGCCTCTGCGGTCTTTCCAGCGTACGACCTGCCAGGAACCATGCTTCCACCATCGTCTGTGAATCCCCACGGGCTCCTGTCGTCTAGGAACGTCGCATACGCTTCCCGTGACATGCACCCCGTGCCCAGGACTGTCCCAACGCGGGAGCATCCAAGGGACGCCGTTCAGGCTTCTTTGGACGTGGAAGTTGCCGTCGGGCGTACTGCTACCGCCACATACTCCGCGGACGTGAGTCCTCGCGCTTTCTGCGCCTCATCCGACAGCGCCGCGGAGCTGTTCTGTGCCATCGCACACCTCCGCGACGAGATTAACGGCTGGATAGCGCGGTGCTCCGAGATGTGTCCGGCCGCTATGCCTTCATTGTGCACAATGGATGCCCTTTTAGCTGAAGCTGCCTCACAAGACCAGGAGGAGACCTCACCCGAGAGCCGCAGAAAACTCCTGAATGCCCTCACGGAGCTCTCATACCAACTATAGGCTGCTTGGCGTCGTCATGCTCCGGAGTTTCGGCTGCCGTATCACCATCACCGGCTGCCTGCGAACTGCCGGAGTTCCGCGGCTTCCAGGACGACGCCGACCATTGGGTGGCCACCGTCAACGCTCTTGGAGCTCGCCAAGCGTGGACGGACCAACGGAAATGGTGCGTGGCCATTGACCGCGTTCGGCATGCTGCCGCGGCGTGGCATATATTCGAGGGCGTGCGGCAGCAGTCCTGGGCGGAGTGGAGCTTCAAGCTCATTGCTGCTTTTGGCCGGACACCCTCCGTTGGCACACCTCATCCGACCCAGTTAAAGACTAGGCCCCAAGTTTCACCTTTGCTACAGGTGCACGTGGTGATGCCAGCTCCTGCCGTGCCTGACACGCAACGGGCATCGGAAGAGCCCATGGCACCCATAAACGTGCTCGTTGACGCACCGGAGCAGCTTCCCCAAATTCCACAGCAGTCTTCGGCACGCGATCGCCTTCCACCGAGCGAGAAGGTTCTTCCGGACAAGCGCAAAAATGTTTCGGCGTCGCTACTCCATCCGCCTGGTGACGTGCCATCTGTTCCGAAGACGTCTTCGCTGGACCTTCCACTCAAGGCACCCGGTGTACCAGAAGGACCGCCTCCGGAGCTGTTGGACAACACCGAAAGCGAGGAAGTTGGAATCCCCGTCATTAACGTAGAGAATGCGGCTGAAGAAAATGATTTCTCGGTCTCCCCACAGTCATGGAAGATTTTCTCTGACGATGGTCCTCACTGCCCTCCCAGTGGTGACCACGACTTATATTCAACCGGCTTCCAGAAAGACGTGGGAATGACACACCGACAAGCCGTGCCAGCCCCTATGGTTCCTCGGATGCTGTTCCGGCAGCCTCCTAAGAGCAAACCGCCTACGCCGTTACGACCACGACAGCAAAGCCTATGGCGCCCTTCTGAGTCGCCATCTGCAGCTCTCCATGCCAGATGCCACCGTGGCCAAGACCAGCAACCCTTACGACACAGCCAATGCCGACCGCCAGAGGCATCGTTGGCACCTGATCGGACCAAGTCGCAGCTGAATGGATATCTACAAAGACCGCTAAGGTGCAGTCAGTTTCGCCCACGCGAGACAATTCGGCAGTTCGTCATGCTACGTCGCAGTCGTGGCCGAGTGTAAGGACGACAGCGCAGCAGGGGCGCGAGCACGCGCTCGGCTACTGGAAGACGAGACAGAAGAAGTCAGAATAGAACAGCCGGCCTATTTCTCTATTTCTTCATTACAATATATATATATATATATATATATATATATATATATATGAGTTTTATAAATTTGCTATTGTAGGTTGCTGAGGTGAAGCCGCACCGATTACGATTTCTGACTATGGAGTAACGGAAGAAGTAACGTGTTACTTTTTTTCAGTAACAGTAACGCGTTCCTTTTTCTTTAGCGTAACGATAACGCATTTAGTTACTTTTTTTTCGTAAAGCATACAACGCTGCATGTAGCTGACTAAAAACCTAACATATAGTTGTCGAAAGAGTGTACACATCCTTACGCAAGTGACTAAGCCTGCGGTATCGTATACTTCGTTTCGCATTTCCCTTATCTTTTTTTTTTTCACTGTGGTTATACCAGTCCGATCATAACGCTATATCTAAATGATGTGAAAAATGGCTAATGGGCATAAGCATTAAGAAGTGCAAGATCATGCGTGTATCTAGAACTTCCTCTACCTCACCTCTTTACTATCTTAATAACATTCCTCTGGATTCTGTTAAATCGTACAAATATCTTGGAGTTCACATCACGACTAATCTAAACTGGTCGCTACACATTGAATACATTATTAATAGTGCTAACCGCATATGCTTGGCTATTTACGACGCAACTTCTCTAGTGCTCCATGTGGCTTAAAATTACAGTTTATAACACACTAATACGTTCTAAACTACAATATTCTGCAGTGGTGTGGGATCCCAGCTATGATAATCTCGTAACTTCCCTTGAACTTGTCCAGATCAACTCCGTTCGTTTTATACTGTCTAATTATAACAGAACTGCGAGCACCTCAGCCACGAAAACTTCCCTTGCACTCCGTTCTTTAACACTTCGTAGAAAAGTTTCCCGTTTAACGCTATTTTACAAGATGTATCACCATTCCTTCCTGCATGACCAACTACTACTTCGCCCATGCCGCGCTGATCACCATCACAATATAGGCATCCCTTCAGGCAACACCAAAAAATAGCCACCATTGTATAATTAGGTTCAGTGATGTATTACCTAACATGTATCAGTATATAAAGGTATTAGCTAACATTGTATTAAACGTGATTTATTTGTGCTTAATAAAGTGGCTGACTGGGCTAGTTGGTTGTGCATACTTAAGGTTAACAGCGCGAAAATGACACACGGCGGACAGGAAAAAGACGGGACAAGCGCTGTTACTTCCAACTGAAAAGCAAGCGGTGAAAAAAGGTGAAAACAGAAGCAAAGATACGAAACAACTAAACATCAGCTATCACTGAGCCAGCGCTTGTCCCGTCTTTTTCCTGTCCGCCGTGTGTCATTTTCGCGCTGTTAACTTTAAGTATTTATTTGCGCGATCTAATTGTATTCACTACTCTTTGTTCAATTACATTTTAACACGAAAGTGTTTTATGCCGGGGTCCACCAAGGCTTTGTTGACGTATTTCCGTCACGGAAGTACGTCAGCAAAATGAACGCCATAAGATGGCAAAGAAAAATCTACATGAAAAAGTTCCGTTGACCCCACGACCTCTCGGTTCGCTACGATGGCTTGCGGGCGTTTAGCCCACTGAGCTACCACCAAACACACAACAGAGGCTACGTGAGCGCGCATTTTATCTTTCACACTTTCCCCTCACAGTGCTCTTGGATGAATGGATGGATGCTGTGAGCGTCCCTTTTATGACGGGACGGGGGCATGTGTGCCACCAGGCTCGAAAAAGAAAGTTCGTTACTTCCGCAATTAGCTCCGGCAACGCGCCGTTGCTGCGACCGCCCCATTCTGTGCGTTTCCAATAGGGAAAGCGTAATTTCATCAATGCTTTACCACACCACGAGACGGCGGCTTTAGCCCGAGCCTCGCTCATAGCATCCATCCATATTGAAAAATAGCTCTCCGATGCTCGCCTGGCTGTCGCACCGCGTTCCCCGCTGGCCCTGTGAGAATTAAAGGCCAGGCTAGAGGGAAAGCACGACGCTCGTCGCGTTTCACGACGCCCTGAAGGAATGCATATCGAGTACCAGTGTTTACTGTGCGCTTGTTCTTTGCGCGGGATTCACCATATGTGGTGTCCTGGTATATCTTGACAACTTTAGATACCGCAATGTTCAAATCATGATCATGGGCGTTGTCACAAATTAGCGTGTTATAAAGCGCGCGCGCAGCCGCTTTCAAGCAGCTGCGAGACAGAACGGCGCGAGTCGCGCGCCCAACAAGCGCGAAAGACGAAAAAAACAAGCATCAAAAGACGCCGGCGCACCGCATTCTCCTCACCCACTCGAGCCAGACGCAGTCAACACGATCGAACGCCCGGCAAAGCCTGGATCTTTCTAGAAGGAAAGGGTGACGCATCCGCGAGCGATGCCGCCGCGATTCGAACCTACGAGAAAGCTCTCGCCCCTTCTGTAGCCTTAGCTGTATTGCACGCCGAAGAGCGCTCCCGACGCTTCTGGAAACCGGGGAAGAAGGGATAAAAGCGTGCAAACGACGAGAGTCGAGTAGAGGAGAAGTAAGTGAAGGGAGTCGGCAGGTCAGTGAAGGAGTGGCCCGGTGATGGTGAAGTTACGCTATCTGGAAGAATCCGATGACGACACCGTGGGAGCCGTGCCAAGTCACGACGACGGTTGAGCTACGACGATCAACGCTGGAGCTGGCGTGAGTGTTTCCTTGAAGAGAAGCATTCGATTACCGTCCAAGTATTGCGGACTGGATGCGCCATTGTTTATTCATAGTTGTAATGCATGCGATTGCATTTGTAGCGTGTGATCTGTTTGTTTAGCTCGCGTTGTAAACACCATCTGAGTTATATTGTGAAGTTGTAACTGGTACCAGCCGAGTGTGCATGTGTTGGTATTATTTGTATTGCCTTAACTGAGAATATATTTCGTTTTCGTTTGTGTTATCGACTCTCGGCTCTGACTCGGTCTTTGGACTACAACCGGCGTTCGCTGGCGCACCAAAGGACCAACTCTAAATTGTCCGCGCTTTCGTGGTGCGTTCTCGGAGGGCCGTGACGCCAGCCCTTAGAATCCGCCCGGCGATTGCCGTCCCCATTAACGGGATTAGTGACAGGCGTTAAACGTAGGTGTGGAGATGTACCACTAGGCGTCTACGTGGGTGCGTCCAGTTCAAGCGGTGCTATATCTGCCGAACAACAATAGACGTTGTTCAGGCTCTCATATATCAATGCACTATAAACAATCGCCTACTTCTGTGACGACACGTTTCACTTTCGTCTTATACCGATTCCTTTGATGGAAGGATCAGCAATATTTTTAGATGCGAAGAAGCTTTTGCTCGGGGCTGTGTGCAGCGGTGGCGTCCGCCCTCCACTGCGCATGCGCCTACTCTCTCTCCTCTACTCTCCTACGCCACCCCCCCCTCGCGCGCCTCCTCTCCTGCGCAACGCCGCGATGAGCGCCAGCGCATGCGCATCTCCTTCCCTTCTCTCTCCTCTCCTACGCCCCCCCCCCATCCTCTCGCGTGCCTGTCGACCGCATTCCCCGCAGCGCTTCGCTGAGACGCACGCGTTTTTCTAGCTCCTCAGTTTTTCATTTTCTCCTTTTATTTTTTTGTTTAATTTTTCATCTACAGTTATGATCTCCTTACCCCCTCCTCTATCATTTGATTAGCCCTCATTGGGGATTAAGTGGGGCGATGTAAGTCCGCCTAACCTTTTTTTTTTCTGATCGGCATTTTCTTTTATATCATGTTTTTTTATTACGCCCCACCAGCCGATTCCCTCCCTGTCCCTCGACACTCCTTGTGATGGACGACAACTTTCCGCCAAGCTCCCTGTCGGAAATCACCATGAGCTGTAGCTCTAGGCGCTCTCGAGCGTTTGAACTTCTTCTTCGGGAGGCAAACAACCTCCTCCGGCAAGATGACGCCAAAAAATCGCTGTCACCTCGCCGCCGTCTTCGCAAGGTTCGCAAGAGTCTTGCTCAGCCAAGCAGGTACAAACGACCCGCCACTGTTGTGCCAGGCTCCACGAACGAGGCGCCCGAACCGCCATCCAGCCCCGGCCCCTTCAACTCCACGGGCGCCGTTCCCTCCACAGTCGAGAAAGACGCTCCTGCCATCTTGGCTCGTCCTCCCTCCCAAGTCGGCCATTTTAACGCCGAGGCAGATTCCAGCGGGCAAGTCACGGTGGATCAGGAGGGTAACGACCGCATTGACATTCCAGAGGGGAACCAGGAGGGACAATGCCCCTTGTCAAACAAGAACCCTTCCCCTCCCATCGCAGCCACCAGGCCCCTTTCCCCCTTTGCTGACGTCACGGAGGAAGCACAGCTGACTCCAGGGAACCCAGCTCCCGCTCACACGTGCACAGCAAGGTCAGGCGAGCCATTGCCCATTCTTGAGGGAAAGGAGCCCCTGAATGGCGTGCCCTCCTCCCCACTCCCTCGCTCCAGCCGCGTGCTGGGACAGCTGACGGCTGAAGAGTTCCCCGCCCTCTCCCCCACTGGGGCCCCGAGCGCTACAGAGCTTTGCGCACCAAGTGTTCCCATCAACACCGGGCGTCGGTCTCAGCGTGCTGAGAAGCCCGCTGCCAGCGACCCACGCCCCCGGCCCCCACGGCACACAAGCCCCGGCACCCAGCTGGAGACGGTACTTTACAGACCGGCTGTGAGGAGAGAAACTTTCCGAACAGCCACACAGGAAGCCATCTCCTCCTGTTTGGCTCCTCTGGAGGGCGTCAGTCGCGTCCGCGTAAATTTCGGTCGCAACGTCGTCGCGGTCGACGTCACCGCCGGAACTCCATTCGACCCCCTGCTCGCTGTGGCTGACATCTGCGGCATTGCTGTGCGCGCGAAGCAGGCGTCGACGAACACCTGCAGCGGCGTCATCTATAACGTCGACCCCGCGCTAGACGAGGATTCGATCCGCGCCAACATCGCGTCACGGTTACCTGTCCTTCAGTGCTCTCGCTCTGGTCGCCACGTTATTGTGCGCTGGATGGATGGATGGATGGATGTATACGGCTGTGCCCTTTAGATCGGGCGGCGGCTCACGCCACCTAGCCATAAAGTTAAGTACTATCACTATGTATTCAAGGATTGCAATTCACTCGTGCCTTGATTGTAGCCACCAATCGGTTAGCCTCCTCCTGGTTATTTCTACTCGTTTAAAGTCTATTTTGCCTTCACTGTCCCTAAACCCCAATGCTTTGAAATATTCCGCGCCATTATCTTGGACTGTAGGGTGAAGCCCTTTACAGAACATTATCAAATGTTCAGCCGTTTCCTCCTCCTCTCCACACGCACTACATAACGTGTCTGTGCCTTCGTATTTGGCTCGGTACGTCTTGGTCCGCAATACTCCCGTCCTGGCCTCAAACAGCAGAGAACTACCCCGAGAATTATCGTAGATCTTTTCTTTTGCAATTTCCTGCTTGAAAGTTCGGTAGGTCTCCAGTGATGACTTCGTAAGCATCCCCATTTTCCACATGTCCCTCTCTGTTTCCTTCACCTTCTTCTTAATCGATGTTTCCTTTTGGCTTGGTATTCTGCTGTTGTCTAAATACTTGCTTGACAATTTTCGAGTTCGCTTCCTCCATTTAGTATCAACATTCTTCATGTACAAGTAGCTGAAAACTTTCCTAGCCCAACGCTCCTCTCCCATTTTTCTCAATCGCTCCTCAAATTCTATCTTGCTGCTAGCCTCCCTGCCCTCGAACGATGTCCATCCCATGTCACCCTGTACCCCCTGATTTGGGGTATTCCCGTGTGCTCCCAAAGCAAGCCTACCTATGCCACGTTGTTTAATTTCCAATCTTGCTTGAACCTCTGATCTCATGCACAAGACCGCATTGCCGAACGTCAAACCTGGGACCATTACCCCTTTCCAAATCCCTCTCACAACGTCATACCTATTGTAGTTCCACAGTGCCCTATTTTTCATTACAGCTGCATTCCTGTTGCCCTTAGTCATTACGTATCTTTCATGCTCCCTTAGGTACTCATCCCCGTTGTTTATCCATACGCCCAGATATTTGTATTTATCCACTATCTCCAGCGTGACTTCCTGTATCTTATGCTCACTGCCTTCATTATCATTAAGAATCATGATTGCCGATTTTTCCCTACTGAACTTTAAATTTAACCTATCTCCTTCATTACCGCAGATGTCTATCAATCCCTGCAGATCTTCCTTGTTGTCGGCCATTAATACTATATCATCTGCATACATCAATGCCGGTAATGACTGTTCAACGTGTTTTCCTTGCTTGGCAAAAGAGAGGCTGAAGCCGAATCCACTCCCCTCTAATTTAGCTTCTAATCCTTGTAGATACAGCATAAATAAGAGTGGTGACAAGGGACACCCCTGTCGAAGCCCGCGTTGTATCTCTATAGGTTCGGATACCTGTTGTTCCCATTTTATAACTACCCTGTTACTTTTGTAGATGTCCTTTAAAAGATTAGTTATTGCATCTTCCACATCTAGTGTGTCCAGTATTCTCCACAAGTCTTCCTGAATCACACTATCGTAAGCTCCCTTGATATCTAGAAATGCCAGCCACAGGGGCCTGTGTTCTTTTTCCGCTATTTCAATACACTGCGTCAATGAGAACAGATTATCCTCCAACCTCCTTCGTTTACGGAACCCATTTTGTAGTTCCCCCAGCACCCCCTCATTCTCCACCCATGTCTGTAGTCTTTCCTTTACGATCTGCATGACCAGCCTGTAAACTACTGATGTCACTGTTATAGGACGGTAGTTGTTTATATCAGCCTTGTCCCCCTTTCCTTTATAGATCATGCTCATCCGGCTTAGTTTCCACCCATGGGGGGCTTCACCATCCATTATTGCTTTGCTCGTTGCTTCTCTTAATGTTTGCTTAGAGTTTGGACCTAATTTCTTTATTAGCATAATTGTGATGCCGTCAGGGCCTGTTGATGTGCTATTAGGAACCCTCTTCTCTGCCCTTTCCCACTCTCGTTGTCCCAGTGGAGCCACTGCACTAATTGGTCTATCCTCATCCGTTAGGGTGCATGCATCGCTTCCTTGTTTAAATTTTTCTGTCATCATTGTTCTTATAAATTCCATTGCCTCATCCCCTTCTAGCCTAACCCCTTGAACTGTAGTTATAAACCTCTGTTCCATGCTTGTCTTATTACTCAGAGTATTGAGATGGTTCCAAAACTTTGCAGCTGCCTTTCTATCCTTTTTGTTTACTTCCGCCATCCATTGGGCCCCCTTTCTTCTAATCTTTTCATTGATCAGATTGGAAGCTTCCCTTCTGCAGCTCAAAAAGTTGCCCCATTTTCTTTCGACATCATCTTCCGGTTCACCCCTCTGTTTAGCATGCCTGTGTTCTCTGGAGGCTTCCTGACGTCTTACTATGGCTCTCTTAACTTCCTCATCCCACCAGCTCTTGGGTTTGTGTCTCCTTTTCCCGGTTGATTTGGCTCGTACCTTAGCAAGCTCCAACTCAAACAGTCTAGTTAGATTTGTGTACGTCCACACTGTTTTAGTATCCTCGGTGATTACTTTCTCAATCTCTTTAGTTGCTATTTCTATTTGCCTTTCTGAATAAATATTACCCTGTGGTTGCTCATATTGCCTCCTTCCTATTTTCATTTCTCTTCCAAAACTCAGCTTGATACGTTTGTGATCACTACCCAAGCTTCTGGAACCATATTCATCTATGTTCATCACCCTTAGCCTATCATACATCCTATGTGACATCAGTGCGTAATCTATCGTCGACTGCAGCCTTCCCACCTCCCATGTTATCTGCCCTTCGCATTTCTTGGTACTGTTGCAAATGATTAAATCATGCCTTTCACACATATCCAGCAGCATTCTACCAGTTGGGTCAGTATATCCATCCATATCTTCTATGTGCGCATTCATATCTCCTAATATAATTATCTCGCACTCTTCTCCTAGTTCATCAATGTCCTTTTCTATGCACTGCACCATTTCTTGGTTTTCCTCTCTGGCTTTTGCTCCTGTCCACAGGTATACAAAACCCAGGAGTGTCATCTGCCCTGCCACTTTCCCTTTTAGCCATAAATGTTCCCTGCACTCCTGCTTGACCCTTTGCCAGTCTGTACTTTTATGAATAAATGCCCCGATACCACCCCCCTTTCTGCTGCCTTCTGTTCTATTGCAATATTCCCATGCGTAGTCCGGATTGCTAGGTGGTTGTTCCATGTCCCTAAGATGTGTTTCTACAAACCCATATACCATCAGCTTCTCCTCCCTTAGTTGCTCTTCTATCTCTCCCCACTTCAACATATTCCTGCCACCCTGCATGTTAATATAACCTACATCTGAATTTGCTCGGCCCTGCCTACGTCGATTTCTTCTCCCCCGGACTCTACGTGTCTTGGATATTGGTGCCACTTTGAAATCGTATCTGTCTACACTGGTGGCCTCAGGGCACTGGGTCCCCCTAAAAAAGCTGTGGCTTGGCGACCCATCCTATTACCTACCCTCCTGCCCGTGGCACCACTGTAATGAATGCCATCTTGTGCAAAAGGGCGGAGGCCGGGTTCGTACACGTCTTTGTTTACCTCCATTACGCTGTAGCTGAGCTGCCGGCTCATAGCTCTGATGACACAGTTAGCCTCTATCACCCTCCTTTCCATACCGCCAGATTGCCCCCAGACTTCTGGGATGGTGCATATTGTCACATGCACACCCTCAGAAGCTTCTCGAAGCTTACGCACCCCATCCTCTAACTGTCTCTGAAGGTTCTGGCTCTTTCCCTTCAGGACATCGTTGAGACCAGCATGGATGATGACGAGGTTTTCACCCTCCATGCTGTCCCCCACCACTTCCTGTGCTTTGGCCAGTGCATCCGTCATGCACTTTCCTGACTGGGCCTCCACTTTTACCCTCCTGTCTGCCTTCACTGTCGTAAGGACTCCCTGCTTGACTCTGGCTACATTGGAGTCCCCCACCACTAGGACCCTTCTACGGTCCAGTCGTTCGCTTCCGGCTTGCGATTGCTGTGATCCTGTTCTCCCCCGCTGATCCCCCGTTCGCTGAGTGTCCCCGACTCGCGATAACGAGCCCGCTGCCGGTGCTCCTTGCTTTGCCCCGCCGGAAGCCTGTCGCGCCACATCGCTGTAGCTTTTTCTCCTGCTGTCGCCTATTCCTACATGTGCCACTGCAGCCCCTAGGTCCCCTTTCTTGCCTGTTTCTGCCTGGAATTCCGTGATGCCCTTGCCTTTCGCCTCACACTGCTCGGGACCGGAGTCAAGCGCCATAAGCACCTTTACTCGCTCTTCGAGCTCGGCCCGCCTTTCCCGTTCCTTCCTTAGATCGGCCTCCATTTGTTCTACTAGGCTGGCAGTAGCCTCCCCACGCTCACGTGCCTCTCCGAGCTGCGCTTGGAGCTCAATTCTCTTTACTCGCTCCACCTTCAGCTCCCCCTTTAGCTCCTCAATGCAAGATTCCATGCGCTGCACGGCCGCCTTCACTTTCTCGCACACCTTGCACACGAAGCTCGCCTCCTCAGCGTCGGCTAGACTTGTGAAGGCCGTCTCATCTAGGTAGCACCAGCGCGTGCATTCCCCGCACTGCACGAGATCACTGGCGCCCGTGGTTTTTTCAGTCCGCTTAACCATCGCCCGCCCGACCATCGAACAGAACACACAAAGTTCAGTCTAACACCGTTAATATAATTAAACAGGCGCACCCAAACACCCTACTACGGGTTAAAACTGCCGCCTACCCCGTTCACCACGTGGTCAACGTTACCGCATCGTTGCCCGTGGCGCACGGTACTCGCGTGTTACCAAAGATGCACTAAACCGCAAAATAATAGTTCTTACATCGGTTATCTCTACAACCCCAACAACACAACAACAAGGCTCCCCCTGATGTGGAACTTTTCAAACAGCGCCGGCCCGTGCGTGCTCGCCGTCCACGACCAACCCAGTGTGAGCTCTGCGGACGCTATGGGCACACGGACGTAACGTGCACGTCTGAGCGGCGATGTGTGCGTTGTGGCGGACCGCACTCCCTCGGTGAGTGCACCGCGAAGAAGGCGAGGTGCTTCTATTGTGGCGCAGCTCACCCCGCTACCGAGCCCCGCTGCCCTCGTTGGCAGGAAGAGCGGCGCTTGTTGGAAGTGCGCGCCGAATCGTCGCTCCCAATCTCGCGCCGTGAGGCGCTCGCTATCGCGCGTGGACAGAATACAGGAGACCCAGTAACACCCGGCTCTACCACCATGTCCCGTGCCCACCCCCTGGTTCGCGAGAACTTTTCGTACGCGGCGGCCGCTGGTCTTCCGTCTGCAAAAAACTCACAAACCGCCACAGACAAGAGAAACTCTGTGATCGCTGTGCTCTCGGCAGCGCTGACAGCCGCTATGGATTTTCTCCCTCTCGGCTGCCCCGTTCGCCCGCTCTGTGCTGTAGCGCTGGCCACCCACCTTGCGTTAACAAATGATGGCGAGTGATCGACACGAGTCTAGGCCACGCATACTGCAGTGGAACTGCCGTTCACTGCGTCGCCGACAAGCAGAGCTCGCAGCGATCCTTCCCCTGCGCGACTACGACGTCCTTGCTTTGCAGGAGACGTATGTTCGCGTGGAGGATGTTTCGCTGCCCGGCTACATCGGCTACAGCAGTTCCACGCAGTGTGCGCTGGCTGAGTGCAATAATGCGCCGTGCTGTGACACCGCCCACCCGCCCGGGAAGCCACGCGCCGGTTTGTACATTCGTGACACACTCGCTCATGCGCTTGTCCCCACAGAACATTTATGCTGTGCGACGAGTGAGTGCGTTGCTGTCACGGTCCGTGTGGACGGCGTGGACACTTCTGTCGCGAGTGTTTATGTGCGCCCAGTCGTCGCGGCCAGATGCGCGTTTGTGCCACGCCTTGTCGCCGCACTCGCGCGTGACCACGTACTGTGTGGAGACTTCAACGCGCACCACGTCAGCTGGGGTTGCCGTACCACGGATGCGCGCGGTAGGGACCTATGCGACGCGATCAGTTCGGTGGGACTCCTCGTACTAAACTCCGGGGAACCCACCTTCATCCGTCGCAGTGCGGCCTCGACAGTGATTGACCTGGCGCTGGTGTCAGAACGCTGCTCCTACGAGTGGAAACGCCACTCTGACACTGCCGGTTCTGATCACTACCCGATCACACTCCTCCCGTGCCACCCCAGCCGTGGTGCTGTTCGTGAATACAGTGTTGTACGGTGGCCACTTTTCCGTGACCTGTGCGCGAGCGTGCAGAGCAGTGATGCGCATCGCGGACTGTGCTGAGCGTGCCACAACGCGCTGTGTTGTTCCCGCCGGCACGCCCTGCCCTGACATCAAGCTGCTCAACCTCCGCGCAGTGCGCCAACGAGCACAGCGGCGGGCGCTGCGCTCCTCGGTCCCCGGCGCATGGACAGAGTACAACCGACTCGACGCTGTGTGCCGGCGGCACGCCCAGCGGCTACGCGACCGCAGCCGGACGGGCGTCTGTTCCTCTCTGAGTAATCCACGAGGACGTCGCCGCGGCTGGCACATCATGCGCGTCCTGATAAACCCGAAAGTGTCGCGCTACCCAGTGCTCGCCATAGCCGTTGCGCAGGGCATCACTGAAAGGGAGCTTGCTGAACTGCTTGCCGCCTCTTTCGCGCCTCCTTCCCCTCCTAAAGCGGGGAGCGCTGGCGGTGTCACGACAAACGCCGCACACCCGCTCCCTCCCGTGGATCCCATCACCTCAGCTGACATTCGCTCTCTCTGCAAAGAGGACTTCTCCCTCTACGAACTGGAACGGGTTCTCCTCAGAAAGCGCAAGCGCAGCGCCCCTGGAGCGGACAAAATCACTCATCAGCTGTTGAGAAACCTGGATGCCTCCCAGCGCCCACTCTTGTTGGATGCATTCAACAGAGTTTTCTCCAGTGCTGTCCTCCCGGAAGAATGGCGTTCCGCGACTGTGATCCCTGTCCTCAAACAAGGCAAACCGGCGCGATCGGTGACGTCATACAGGCCCATCTCTCTCACTTCTGTGGCGGGCAAAACTATGGAGGAGATGGCTCTTTACCGGCTACAGTGGATCGCGGAGGTGCGCAACGCTTTCCCACCAGAGCAGTGTGGATTCCGGCCACATCGCGCGACCATCGACTGCATTGCTGCAGTCGTGAGCACCCTCGAGCAGGCCCTTCACGATGGAGAAATGGCCATCCTACTCCTCCTTGACATAAAGTCGGCGTTCGACTCGCTCCCCCACTCGTCTATCCTCAGTGCTGTGCGCGCGCTAGGTGTTGAGGGCAAACTCTTGAACTACGTTCAGGCCTTCCTCACTGACCGAACGTTTACTGTGCGCGTGGGCGGGGCGACAAGTGCGCCGCGATCTGTCAGCTGTGGCGTCCCACAGGGCAGCGTCCTCAGCCCGTTTTTGTTTAATCTGGTACTCGCGCCGCTCGTCAAGTGCCTACCAGAAACGGCTGTGTTCCCTGTTCGCGCAGTGGTGTACGCTGATGACGTCGCATTGTAGGTGCGTGGACCGACCCGAAAGTGCTCGGTGGTGCGCGCTTGCATGCAAGAGGCCCTCCAATGTGTGGCCGCCTTCGTGAGAAACATCGGCCTCACGATCTCGGCGCCGAAAACCGAGGCCCTCGTCGTCCACCCTCTTGCCGAAGCCCGACGACGTCTTCCGTGCCTTCAGCTGGATGGTGCACCAATAGTTTGGAGTAGCAACGACCGCTACCTCGGCCTGACGATAGACAATCGCCTCCGATGGTTCCCGGCGGTGCGACGTGTACGACAGACGACGCGTCGCGTGGAATCGGCCGTGCGCCAACTACTCGCAGGTGGCAACGGCTGCCCCGCTGCCTTCGTTTGCACCATCTACGAGGCGATGGCTCTGTCTGCCATCCACTACGCACTGCCGATCTGCAAAGTCCAGGCGCCACAGTGGCGACTGATCGACCAGGACCACCGCCGAGTCATCCGCATGTGTCACGGAATGCCTCGTGGCTCTCGTGTGGCCGAGACCCTCGCGGAGGCTCGTGCGTGGCCTGCGTCGCTCACGGCGGACCTGCGCGCATTGTGCCACTTGCAGCGTCTCCACCGAACGCCTGATGCAGGTCCCCTCCTCTCGCGGTTACGTGCTGTGCCAAACTCACGTGTCGGCCAACTTATCGACGTGTACGACGGTGTTGTGGCTGACGACCCCGCACGCCTTTCGCTCTGGCCACCCCCTCACCGTCGAGTGCCCCTTCGAGTGAACTTGCACCTGCCGGGAATTCGATCCAAACGCCACACCCCCATCAGTGCCATTGCTCAAGAGGCCGCGGCGCGGATGTATGAGGACCTGGCCGGGAGGACGCAGGTGTTCACCGATGGGTCCGTCCTGCAGGATCGCTCAGCCGCAGCCGCCTGCATAGCCCCTCAGCTCAGCTCGGAACGACAGTGCCGCTTGCGATACTGTGCATCCTCAACAACAGCTGAGCTAGTCGGGCTCCAGCTGGCTGCAGACCTCCTGCGCAATTCGCCGGCCGTCACGAGCGCAGCAATCTTCTGCTACTCGAAACCTGCCCTCCGCCAGCTCGCGAGGGAGGCCCCCTTCTTGCTCAGCGTGCCGCTCTCAGCCTGCTGGCCCTCCAGGAACGAGGCTGGGAGGTGGTCCTTCAGTGGCTCCCTTCACACGTCGGCATCGCGGGCAACGAGGCTGCAGACGAACTCGCAAAACGAGCACACTCCGCCGAGACTTCGCTGACGGATTACGCCAGCTCGTTCGACTCGGCACGCAACAACCTTCGCCGGGAGCTAGTGCGCGAGCATCCTGACGCACGGGTCACCGCCGGACACCCCCCTCCTCCCATCCCAGCCACTGGTTTCACTCGCCGCGAGCGCGCGCTTCTTCTTGCCCTGAGGACCGGTTCTGTGTGGCCCGCGGAACGCAGGCATCGTCTTCGCAGCGCCGCTGCACCGAACTGCACCGATTGCGGCGCGATCGAAACCCTGTGCCACCTATTGTTTGACTGTCCTTCTCTCAACACTGCGCGGAAGCGGCTCGTCATGAAGTACCGCCTCGTCGGACTGCCGTGTGCGACCCTACAGGACTTGCTCCATCCCACCGGCCACGTGCACCGTCGCCGATCAGCTCTTGCGGCCCTACTCGCTTTTCTCGAGGATGCCGGCCTAGTCGAACGAATTTTCTAGCCGCTCACCACGGTGACTCGGACGCCCGTTCTCCTGCCCCCCCCCCCCCCCACCCCCTCACTGTTTTTTTTTCTTCTTTTTCCACTCATACCTTTCTTTTTCTTCTTTTACCATACTCTTTTCACTCTCACTGTCCCTTTAATCCCTAATCCCCCGTGAGTGTATCGGTTGAGGTGTCCTCATTTGAGAGACAGTTATCGTGCACTCCACACCCAATTTCCATTTTCATTTCCTTCTTCCTTTTAAGAATCACCTCCCCCCCCCCCTGTGAGATTAACGGCCAGGCTAGAGGGAGGACACGACGGGCGTAGCGTTCATCTTCGCGTTCCACGACGTTTTGAATGGATGGTGCGGGACTTCTCCCCAGCTCAAGAACCTGGCGAGCCAGCTCCTAAAAAAAAAATTACACCATCTTCCGCTCATGCGAACCATCTCCCCGTTGCTTCGCATCCACACATGGTTTCCTTTAGCGGGAGATGGTGTAATTTTTGTAACAACCCACCACCCTCAGTGATGCCATTTGGCCATGAGGGTAAAATAAATAAATAAATAAATAAATAAATAATATGAGACTTACGTTGACCGCCTCGCATGTAACATAGACAATCATATACAGAATCTCAACAGGGAAAATGTAAGTTAAATTGGTTAAGGTAAATATATTAGCGATGATCCAGCGTTTCGTTCTACATGTTGGGAGAGAGAGAGAAAGCGAGAAGAGGAAAGGCAGGGAGGTTAACCAGACGAAAGTCCGGTTTGCTACCCTGCACTGGGGATAAGGGAATGGGGGAATAGAAAGAGGAAGAGAGAGAGAGAAGGAGAGCACTGCACGTGCAAAGGGGTACAATCAGTCACTGAGGCTGGAGCTCCTCTGACCTACATGACATCAGCGCTCTGATATTCCATTGGGGAATCGCGGCATTTGAAAGGGCCGTGGGCGAGCTGTGGTGATCACTGAAGCGCTGAAAACACTGGATCGAGAATCTCCAGCAGTTGCAGGGCAGTTCGGGCTGTAGGAGTGTTTAGCTTATTCAAAAGCATGAGTATGGTGTCAAGAAGAGAGCGAAGCATCGCAGCAATGTCCTGGTCTTTCTCGGGCAAGTCGTGGGGAACCAGTGCTGTCGTTGACTCGGTCAATGTCTGCTGCGAGCATTGGAGTCGCTGTGGATTGTGCTGTGGCTTTGGCTGTGGCTTTGGCTGTGGCTCTGGCTGCAGCTTTGGTAACGCCGGCCATGCTTCAGTGTCCATGTGTTCTGGTGCGGTCTTGTCCTCAGAAATCGACTCGGGTGTGTCTGGTCTAGGAAGCAGCGGAGTAGGTGTCACCTGTCACCTGCGATTCACAGAGTTCCTTGAACCTCTACGGCGTCAAATGAGTGCCCCAAGAAACAGAAGGAAAACGAGATCCTGAAACAGATGGTGCGAGACCGTTCGTCTCGTCGGGAAGCTGTTGCTGTCGTCAGAAAGCGACATGTTGGTGGAACATAATGTAGTGCATATTGTGTCCTGCTGCTGCGTTTTTTTCGCTTGCAAGAAGACACAATACAACAGAACTGGCTTAAAGGGGTATTGACACGAAAATTTTCATTTGCCGTTTTCTTGCTTCAAATGAAAGGCCAAGCTGTCAAGAGCCCAGAAAAGGTATTGCTTAGCGCGAGTGCACCCTGAAGAAGTATTTACACTATGTTTTTAAAAGCTAGTTTCGGTTCCTACTGTACCCTGATGTCACAACAGGGTATGAGCTTCTCGTCACGTGCTCGTACAATATATAATGACGTTGCCACGGCCGCTCCGCGCCATGGCTCCGTTGTTGACGCACAAGCGGCCATTTTGAATGTTTTGGTGACGCACAAGCGGCCATCTTGGAAGTTTTGGTACCTGACATCATTACAACTAGCCAGACTGCTGCGTGAAGTCACCAGAATTAGTACTGTAGCTTGGCGTCAAGCTACTGTCGATGTCGGTAGGCGCGCCATGGAAAAAATGATTTTAATATCAAAATAAAATACCTTATCAGCATGTGCTGAGCTTCACACTTGCTCAAAGCCGTCTCTGCATACAGGAGATTTGTATGGCAGAGTGAACTCGCCTACGAAGAAAAGGTGTCAGCACCCCTTTAAGCTGATTGCCCTGCCGAATTTTTTTCAAGCCGAGTTGCGATGTTGTTTCGTTTCACACAGCGGCTGTTCCATATAAAGTAGTTTTCTAAGAAAAACAACGAAAGAACTCTAATGGAGCAATGAGCGCAATGTAAACGAAAAACATTTGTGAAATTAAACGTGACCTCAAGCAACATTTACTCGCTCACTTCGCGTTCAGAAGCATCGCCGAACTTGTGCAACACATGACGTGTTAATTAGCCCGCCTGCTGAAATGGTTGGACGCTTGCAGATTATAATTGGAACATCCACGCCAGGACTCGACCAACAGCTCTGCATAGAAACGCTTCGTGTTGGACGTGCCTTTGCAGACCTCGATTCCACGCGTCCCGCTCGACAAATTCGTGTCGCGTAACAACGAGATCGGCTTTTGCGAAACTCCCCGAAAGTGCGCAGCCAACCACAAAATCCAGCAGGCCGACGAACCAACTAACTATCGTAGGCCAGCCGACATACTAAGAGAAGCGACGTGGTCTAGCCCCGGGGGCGTTTCGAGCTCTCATCCTGAGCGAAAATATGAATGCGTGCGTTGCGAGAGGCAAGTACACAGAAGCGGGGAGTCTCAGGCAGCGGCGAAGTGTTTCAGAAATGTTTACGTGCAAGTGCGTAAGGAGTTGGGTGCAGTGATGCAGACACGAGAGCGAGAGAATGCTACTAGCATATCCGCAGCGTCTCTTTGAAAGTATTCACGCGTGCAGACGAAGCACGACTCGTATAGTTCGCTCCAATTGCCGATCCTTCCTAGCTCCATTCAGTGCGCACGACCACAGCAGGTGTCGCCGACAAAATACATCATTCGAATGCTTTCACCAAGGAGAACACACGAAAAACAATTCCAATTAAAAAAAAAAGAAATCTCTCCTTAATCTGACTAACCAGGCATGGCCGCGAAGACGCACACTTTTTCAAAACTGAAGAGTAGGCGCGACGGCGCGTATGCCGCATAACTTCTCCTCCTCGTCAAACCAGAGGAGTGCCCGAGGGAGTGTTGGCATAAAAGGTCTCATAGTAGGCACCGGGCGCCAAACCATGGAAGCTAGTCAATTAATTTCATGGACGCCCGCGCCAGCACGCCAGGCGCTGAAAAGGACGGCGAGAGAGGTGATGCCGTAGGAGAGAGGGCCGCCGTTTTTTTCAATGCAGCCTTTAAAAACGATGACGCGGTTCGCGCCTCCTCGGGGACGACGCGGCGGGAGTCGTCGCCGCCCACCTTTCCACTGAACCTGGCGTGAGCCCTGCGGGCTTTCCTTTTGCCGCCACCTTAATTGAGACGGCTCGCACGCGGTGAAAAGAATGGCGTTACGGAAACTCAAATCGGCACACACTGTACGCGCGCTACGATTCAACAAACCTCGTCAGTACTTTCTGCAAATTCTGAATGCCAAAGCACCACTGGTGGTGAGGAGGCTGTGCTTGTTGTGCCTGGTTGACATTTAAAGCAGGCCCTTACTTTTTATTTAAATTAGAGACTGCAATAGGTCGATATAAAGAACGAAGTGCCGAGGAAACTGACAACATTTACAGAAAAAACCACGAAGCGACGAAACTGACAGCGTTTGCTGAAAAGATTGAATCTAAATGAACAAAAAGAAGGTTCTTATGGCCGCTAATGCAAGAAGCAAAATCATAAATCAATATATTAGAGATGTTTATGCATTATGTACTATACATTGAAATGGGGGAGGGATGAAGGGGCTCGAGTAAAAGACATTTATAACAGATGAGTAATGCACGATTAAAAATACAACAGCGCGACCTGACGAGAAAGCGATCCAGAAAAATAGTAAACGCCTAAAAAAAAAGATACGTAATTTTCTCGAAAAACTATTCTCGGGAAAATGCAATGATTGGTCCACAGCGAATGACATATATTTCAATGTCAATATTAACTTGGGGGAAAGCACTTCAGAAATCTGTAGAGGTATCTTAGAGATGACTTACCAGCCGTCTACATCGAACAAATCATTTTAATGTGAATGATAGCAGTGAAAGATATTCATAGCTTCATTGGCAGTGGTCGTGCACTTACGTTCGATACCAGGCTGTCTCTTCAAGATGGTTACGAAGATATTACGACGAAGAACCAGTACAAGTAGCACGTTGAAGTGTTTCCCATGCAGACGAAATTGTGATTCAGGCGCTGTAGAATTCTTGAGCTCTGAAATAAAATTTACGCTGTGGACGGAGTCATAAGAGGACGGCCACTTGAGAACCAGACGAAATATACTGAGCAAATAGCTTTCTCAGGAGAACTCACTCGACAAAAGATACATCTTTATATATCTGGCAAGACATATATGTCTGGCAAGATAGAGACCGAATGAAAAACTAAGAGAAACATGAGTCCTTTTCAAGAAAAAAAAATGTTTACACGATTTTTAAAAAATGGGGAGCTTGCAAGATAGTCGCGCAAGAACTGATGTTCACAGAACCCAGACTGACTCGGTGAAGAACTCTGGAATTCTCAAATTGAGTTCTGCGATATGATAATTCGGTGAAGTATCGCACATGGAATAACAAGAAAGAATGGTGCTGGTGATACAGGCCTAATCCATTTTAAGCTTATAGCGGATACACTCTTTTGCACTGGACGGACAAAACGGAATGCGTTTACGCTAATGGTCACGTAAAGAACGTCATTAACGTCATCATATTCAGCATGACTGCGCACACTGCAGGACAAAGAGCTCTCCCATGTTTGGCCAATCATCTTGGTCCTGTATATACCTGCTGCGACCACGTTACCCCCGCAATCTCCTTAAATATCACATGCACACCTAACTTCCTGTCTCCCCCTCGCGCACTTGTAATACACTCTCTTACTCTTAATGACCAGCGGTCATCTTGCCTTCACGCTACATGCGCGGCCCATGCCCATTTCTTCTTGGTTTCGACTAAGATGTCCTCAACACCCGTTTGTTCCCTGAGACACTCTGTTTTCTTCTTGTCCCTTAAGGTTACACCTATCATTTCCCTTTCCATGGCTCCCTGTGGCGTCCACAATTTAAGTTTGGTTTAAGGCTAACCCAGCAAGAGTAAAGAGAAGTTAAGATAACCAGTGTCATAGACAGTGATGAATGCCTCTGGATTTAACAGGTGAAAAAAAAAATACTGCTTTAACGAGATTTTGATGGATGTATTCAGAAAAATATAACAGCCAGGAACTCGTGTGTGTGTGTGTGTGTGTGTGTGCGCGCGCGCGTGCGTGCGTGCGTGCGCGCGTGTGTGTGTGTGTGTGTGTGTGTGTGTGTGTGTGTGTGTGTGTGTGTGTGTGTGTGTGTGTGTGTGTGTGTACAATAAACACTGTAAAGTCAGGGATGTTAACCAGACTGTGTTAAGTTTGCAACCCTACGCGTGGGGAATGGAATGAGGGGGTAAAGGAGAGAGAGAGAAAACATCAGTGCACACATTTCACGACATACACGCGCAGTGCGGCGTATCTGCGGACGATATAGATAGAATGGCGTGATGGACAGGACATGACCCACATGAGAACCGCACACGGGTAATCAATAACGACTAAAGTTAGGTGCACTGCATGAAAGAAACAAATTCAAAACCGTGCGGTGCACGCGTCGCCAAGCTGACAAGCTGCAGATGAAGCATCAAAATTTATATCATAATTCTTTGTCAGAATGTAGCGCAGATGCTGCTTTCGGTTCATTGAAGATAGCAAAGAGAGAGAAAGAGGGAGCGTTAGTATCCTAGTGGTTGAGATATATAAGCTTTCTTCGCTTCGCTTCGTTTGGAGAAGCTCCGATCGCAAAAATGCGTAGCCGGAGTTTTGCAAACATAATCAGCGTTCTCTCAGCGCATCTGCGGCTCATTAATGTATATGAAAGATTGCACATGCAAAAATTGCTTGAAGATAAAGAGAGAAAGAGAGAAAACACAGACGAACGGGAGGAAGGTAATTGAGTGGAATGTGACACAGTAAACAATAACCTATAACAACCCATCAGAACCTCTTACTGGACGAGTTGCGAGGAATCGAATTGCGAAAAGACAACGGACACACCGAGAAGAATAAGTATATGATGATGACCAGTGCCTGAATGACGACACACGTGTATTTCAGTTTACTTTGTTTTTATGCATGCGTGCGTGAACAAGCCTTTGTCCGGGGTGCGTGTTTTCTCTGGGCCAAGCTAGCCCATGCCGCGTTTGCGGTACAATGCTCGCCATGAAGCAAACATCTGGTTAATTTTGTACGCGTTCCCGCATCACAGGATATTAGCCGGACCATTCAGACACATTAGCCGCGTTGGACAAAGCGCATTCCCGGGTTAGATTAGGTCGGGTCTGCAGCCAATCTGTTCTCCACTAGGGCGAGATTCGCGAAAACACCTCGAATATATCGCAGTTGCCCCTTTCAGGAATATAATCCCGATGCATTCAGTGTTTCTCTTCGGCTTGCCTGCTAAGGACCTCCTTAGAAGGGCGAAGGAGAAACTTGTTGTTCCGCCTCGAGCGGGCATTGTTGTGTACACAAAGCGCGGCCGTGCCATGCACTGAGCCCCTTTCGCGTGCAGTCTCTTCGGCGTGAAGAAAACAGGGAGTCAAGACAGACAGACACAGCAGAGCGACAAGGCCCGTCGCGAGAGGCCATACATCTCCTCTGCGCTGCTCCGGGTGCCAGATCGTTCCGGGCATCGAAATCAATTACAGCCGCTGTCGGGCGCCTTCGCTGCCGAATAGCTACCGGGTGCCCCTTCTCCTTTCACCCGTTGATGGTGAGGGTGGGCTCTATACCACCGGCACTGCCACTTGCACTGGCGCGCCCCGTGCGTCTGATTCGGGCCCGCGAATTGACGGCTCCCGACCAGAGATGGATGGAGTTCCAGGCTTTGCCGGCGGCTCACGGCACGTCGTTTCTCGTGCCACGCCATTGCAAGCGCCGCCGCCGCCGCCTGAGCCCGCATTGCACGTTGCCACTTAGCCCTCCCACGCGCTTATACGTGTGTGCGTGCACCCTCGTGTGTGTTTCTGTCGCAAACCTGTTGTTGTACGCGTCAGTCCTAATGCCTGTTTTCCTTCAGCCTTTTCATTTCTTGCTTTTTTTTATCGCAGCTTGCTTTGGTCTTAGCGCCCAAAGTGACGTGAGCGTTTTCTGCCGCTGGTTGTGCGTGCCTTCTTGCCGAGGTGACTGATTGATTGATGGGTGAAGCCGGAGCTACGACGCGGAGCAACGCCTCGATTGTTTTTCGGCGCGATCGCAAAGGGTTTCTTTCGATTGCTGTCAGTCGCGAAGCTGCACGAGAGAAGTAAGAAGTGGAATGCATGTGAAATGTATCTACACTTTCCCGTGGTGTTGAAGACTGATTTTTCTTTTTTTTTATGACCAACAACTTCTTCGGCGCGACATAATGTTTCGTGAAAAATTTATTAGTAGAGGCGCCTTCTGTATCGATAACTGGCTCCTCGCAGAGGAAGCACAGTGCGTCCTTCTTAATTGAGTCTTCCACTTACGAAGCTCTGTGATAATATCGAATGCATGCCAACCTGCCTGACTCATTACCTCCATCATGTTATTGTTTCTATCATTGTCTGAAGATAAAAAGTACTGCCTTGTGAGGTCCATACAAGGAAGGGAGAGAGAGAAAAAGGGAGGGAGAAGGGAAAGAGCAAGAGAGAAGGAATGTGCGTCCGATTGGCTATACTTCCGGCGGTGGGCCGAGAAAGAACCAAGGTAAACAAGCTAATAGACCCCCTAAAGCTGAAGTTACGTAGTCCACAAGTTCTGCGAGCTGGGCTACACTGGCCTCCTTGCGTAAAACGGTAGAACCAGTGTACTGGGCTTAGCTTTGCTGTTCAGCTGACCAGGCCACGTAGCATTTTCGCAACCGTCGTACCCGAACGACGATTTCAATATTCCACGAGCGCGATTGGGATTCACTTCCATGGACACCACATTAAGCGAGCTGCTCGGACCACGGTGTCGTAAGGCGCCGCGCAGAACTGCGCGCATTGCTAGAAGGAGAAAAATATATTACGACGGATACGACCGACAGTCAAACACACCGAACAGCCGTATGTGTAAGGTGGCTGCAGAGCCATCAGACGACATAACAAGCGGAAAAGAATCACTTCAGTCGAAGCGAAACTCTTGAGAAAGTCCCACCGTGGTACACACAGGAGATTCACTACTAGCCTGTGAAGGTTGCACAACAACGAGTAAAGAGAGAGGCAAGAAAGCGATGCCACCACATATCGAACGTGCTTTACGACGACCGATTCGGCACGGCACCGAACGGCCGCAGTAAAGACTGGTCAGTTGACTGGCCGTGCCAGTTTGCAGACCCTTAGTGCCGTCAACAGAAAAGGCTGCCATTACAGGGCGGCTAGGGGCTGCATACAAATACTGCCGGTGGTTTCACCACCGGTGCAAGGCCGTACACAGCCAATCCGCCTCGAATACGCGTCTACAAAAGGAAATAACCGAAGCCGAGGAGAATGCCTCACAAGACTTCCAAGGCAAAGCAAACACGATGCCATGTTAAACACGAACGCGGCACCACTCGGAACGGGAATTCCGACCGAGTCATTAGGAATAACGGTGAGAATGCAAACCACCATGGCCCTTTAATGGTGAAACTGGCGCGTCAAAAAAAAAAAAGGAAGAAAAGAAAATAGAAATGAAGCGGCATTGAGATGACACGCACGAGCATCGGCTTTCGTAACGACCGAGTTCCACGCTTCGTAGTTTACGGTGCAGGCGCTACGTCTCGGGAATTCATTGCTGGCTTCGGGAAAAAAGCGCTGAATTATGAGAGCCGCCCACCAAGTTGCTCGCGAAACCCTACTGCACCTTAACTGCATAATTTGTCCGGTAAGCAAGGAACCGTCAGGCCTGAAGTCACTACACTTATTTGTTCTTTTTCTTTCTTGCTTTACCGTTACTCAGAACTTGTGTGCAGACAGACGCTCAATCGAGTATGCAGACACGAAACTTGCACACACAAGCACAACGCATGCTGCATATACGACAAGATCATTAAGTATTCACTCACGCACCGCAGGAAAGCTCTTTTTCCGACAAGGCTCGAAGAAGAAGAATTATTTTCGTGCTTTCTTTTATGGAGTTTAAAGCGATTCGCTTAGGGTCGGCGAACAACAAGATGCAAGGAATCGGCAAAGATGACCCCACCCGTCGCTGGCGAAAAACTTGAGTTCAGCGCTAGTACGGCTTTCAGAATTCATCTTTTGGTTTGTGCAGCGCCCACGTGGACGAGGGCGATGTTTAAGAAAAGCACGGGACAGGCTCGTCCTTGTACATGTGAGCGCTGCACCAACCAAAAGATGAATTCATACCAACTAGCTCAATTTTCACTTCTCTTGCTGCTTTAGAAATAAAGCGTCCCGAACTGATCCTCTGCATAATGACTCGAGTAGTGAGACGCCTTTTTTTCGTGTGCACGCACATCCACGTTTTTTCCCTGCAACTCCTTCTTAGTGCAACTAAGTGCAAGGAGTTGCACTTAGTGCAAGGTACAAGAAACTGAGAACCCACCTAGTTCCCTTCCACCTCCTATTCCTCCTTGCCTAATTTATTTCTCAGAAGAGCCAAATGCGAAATAAAACATAAGAATACAATCGTTCGCACGCTACACTCTTAATTAGATCCCGCTTAAAGTGCTAGATATAGCCAGGAAACCGGACATTTTTCAACTGGTTTCCTGGATATAGCCAGCCTTTAACCAGGACCTAATTAAGAGTGTAATTCCATGCAAGGTTGAGTGCTCAGTATAAATACGCCAGTTCTGTCTAAAGGAGACAATAAATATGCAGTGATATAGTACACTTACACTCAGGTCACACTGCTTCAAAAGTGGACTCTCTCGTGAAATATGTATTGGATCGCTATCTAAACAAGCCAGCGTCTAAACAAACTCTCTAAAAGCTCTCGCGGTTCGCAGCCCCGGCACTGACGAAATTGAGACGTGAAGAGCTCGAAAACGGTTTCACGCTCCGGCAGTGTAAGCAACTGTCGCGCGCTATCTTAAGTGAGAGATGGAGTGAGATAGCACGAAACGCGCGTTATCCATCTACTCACGATTACAGCTAAGAGGTGGTATAGGCGTGCGAAGACCTTGGACGAGGCTCCCATCGCGGTGAATGAGGGCCAAAGATAAAGTTACGTAAACGAGAGGTTCTGCATCGGGGCTCGAAACAGCAATTGCCGCAGGTGCGCTCGGGCTATTCAGCTCCGCAATAGAGTTACACTTGAGTGGATGGCGGAGAAGAGTAGTGGGTCTTGGTCAAGCATGCGGACACATTAGTCGGGACAAGTAATGGGTGCCATACCCAGAATAACTGCCGAAGAAATCTTAGTGCCGGCTTCTATTTTGCGCAATCCGCGCCAGAACATGCGGGGCTGCAGTGTCGGTAGTGCCACGCCGTTTCGCTTGCAGAAATTCTTACGCGAGACATTCGAATTTTGGGCAATAGCATCGGCCGCGTGGTTCTTATCAGGCCGTTGCAGCTATCGAAGCGGGAAGTAACATATCACAGCAAAATATATCTAGAATAACGCGATATCCCACAACAGCTGAGTCCATCCGCACCCCCACCACCACCACCAACATCATCATCAACATCAACATCGACACCAACAAAAACAACCTATTTTCTATCCACTGCAGGACAAAGACCTCTCCTAATAATCTCTGATCTGTCCTCTCCTGCGCGAGCGAGCGGATTCAATTTTACGCCTGCAAAATTCTCATCAGCCCGCATTACCCTCTGCCACACACGGCTAGTTTCCCACCTCCTGGTGTTCATTCCGTCGCTCTAACTCACCATCAGTTACCTGTCCTTTGAATTATGTGACCTTCCCAGGTCACATTTTCTCTCCTAATGTCAACTATACCATGTCGGCTAACCCTGTTTGTCGTCTCATCCACTCTGCTGTCTTTCTGTCTCTTAATGTCACCCCTATCATTTTCTGTTCCGTCGCACGCGGCGTGATTCTTAACTTATTCTCGGGTTTACTGGCTATTCTCCAAGTTTCCTCCCCAGATGTTAGTTAGTACTGGCGATGTACATTGCTTATACACTTTCCGCTTTAGGAACAGCTGCAAGGTGCCGTTCCTGAGTTGGGAATGTCTACCGTGGGCGCACCATCCCATCCATATTATTCGGTGAAATTCCTTTACACGAGTACGTTCTCCCTCTTAGTAATGAGTCTGAATGTACGCACTCTTGTAGAGGTGCTAAGACACGGTTGCCAATCGCCATCTCTCGTTCCTTCATGAGGTTTCCATCACGAGCCCAAACCAGAGATGAAAGTTTGGCTAGTTGGCACTAATTGACTTGAGACGTAGCTGATTAGCGCGAAATAGCAAGAAGACAAGGTGAAGAAAACAGACAGGACGCGCTACGTCTCAAGTCAATTCGTACCAACTAGTTTCCTTCACTTTGTCCTTTGGACCTTTTGCGCTTATCAGCTATGTCTCGAGCCTAAACTAACGGAGATAGGCTATTGTTTCAATAGCATATCCATCGTTTGATGAATTGGCAGTTACAGATATTGCACAATCGCACAGCGACTATTGGGCTTTATGTCCGTATTCGCACCAGTAGCTCAGGGATAGTGTGTTACCAAAACCAGTGACCGTGGAGCTCCTAACTACGACGGATGTTTACATCGGTAAGCATGACCTGCCTCTCGCCGCACCAAAATATACATCTCTTACTGTCGTTCACATCTTCTCGTGCATCCATGTTAACGGTAAACAGTTATCCTCGTATTCCGACGCTTTAGTCTCGCGCCGCTGATTGGTCATCCACCAGCCTTACGACTCAAGCCGCAAAGCTGAAAAATCAATCTGCGAACGACTTCACAGAATTGGGCGTACTGAGCCAAAGAAACCCCGCATACGCAACCGTCGCTTGACCAGCTTGCCACGCGACCTCGCTTAATGTGTACTAAAACTTGATCCCAAACCTTGTGTGCCGTTTAGTGCTCCAGGTTTAGATGGGTGGTTTAACCTAACCTAACCAAACCTAAGTCAGCATGAGTGCACACATTATTAACACTGCTAGGCGCGAAATACATAAAGCAGGTTAGCATTGTATTGCCGACGGTTGCACCGTGTGACTGACTGTTGTGTTCATAACGAGAAACTATGTTTCTTTAGCTAGAATACAGCATACAAAAGCAAATTTGTTGGCGCATTGTTTTCAAGGCATATGAAGGAATCTGGCCGGAAACTCGTAGCCTTCGTTCATCTTACACTAACGTACACGTTACGACATTGATACACGTGCCTAGGAACTGCGATCATTTTGACGCTCTGTGTTGATTTGTGTGGGAGCGCATATTTTTTAGCGTTAGCTACACTGGCCTAGCCGAGCCAGTTTCGTGTGGCTCCTCAAGAGCCGTGCTGCGCAAGCGCGAGAATCAGTGATGTCACACAGCTGGCGCATCGGAGCCGCCATTTCCCGTGCACTCCGCCGCTGCCGCGCGCGACTCACTACCGCCGGTCTGCGCTTTCCAGAGGAGTGACGTCGTAGCCGAGGTAGACGTACTGGAGCCGGCGCGCACGCAGCTATTCGCCTTCGCTGTGCAGTAACACTGCACTGGAGCCGCTTAGCGCCTCTGACTCGTTTGCCAGTGTGGTTTAGCCATGGAGAAGGAGAACGCAAATGCTGCTCAACGGCGCAGAAGAGCGGAGAAGCTTAACTCATCGGATCCCGCAGTAGTTGCCTGGCAAAACAAATATACATGTGCCACATAATATGTATACCGTGTGTGTGTCATTGGAGCAGCAGTAAGCATGATAATCAAGCTAATCCTAGACAATCAGGAAAGCTAAGAACAATCAGCTGAACCTTTGCTAATGCAACGTTATCCTGGCATAGCCGAACTAAGCCACTGCAACATTTTTAACACGTACACGTTTACGCTTGTGATGGACTTAAAGTGGGCGCAGCGGGTACGCAACGCAGACCAGAAAAAACGAAAGGCGCGTAGGTCAAAAAGTATTTTAAAAAATCTGAATATATAACTTACTATCCCGATTACGAAGGGTAAGGCATAAAGATAAAGAGGGCACAGCCCCGCTGGGGTGTCCATAATCCACGAACGAGATCAGCAACGAGAAGTACGCGCAGAGAAGTCCTCTCACTGCGATTTCCTATCAATTCGACAGCTGTACGAAGTGTTCACTGGGACATCTTATGAGTCCACTAGCTCCTGTGTTCATTCTTTGTCATCAGAAAGGGCTTGGCAATAAGGGATTAGCACTGTTTGACCAAGATCGGCCCTCACGCGATTGGACAGCACACATTATCCCCATCCATCCGCAAGAGCAGTTATCCCCTTTTCATAGCAACGCGGACCCTCCTTCTACTCTCTGTCGTGTACTTCCAACCCCCTTCCAACACACACACACACACGCACGCACGCGCACACACACACACACACACACACACACACACACACACACACACACACACACACACACACACACACACACACACACACACACACACACACACACACACACAGAGAGAGAGAGAGGCGCCTACATTTTGGAGCTGCTTGCGATTGCAAATATTTATATATGCTGCACTGTTTATATAAATTTCGTTATAGATACTGTACTAACTTTATCATGTGGCTTTATCAGTGCGGTGCTATAACGATACACACCAATGGCTTAATACGGCAGCAACATGCGTGTAGTAGTAACAAACCACCCCATTTTATCGCCAGGCACACTCGACAACATTGTTCGCTAGGAGAGAGGAAGAGAAAGGATACAATAATAAGGACTAAGTATAGTACATGCATGTTTATAACCATTTGCAGAATATGGACGTGAAATGGAAGGAAAAACGAGAACGCTCAGCACTGAGAGCTGTTGACTGTTACATTTCCCAGTGTGAGTAGCATAACGATTTGGGCGAGTTGGTGTGTAGGATGGGTAATCATCGTGTAACAAAGCGCAAACCCACGAGTGCACAGCAAACGGAGGACACACGAGCGCCGACTATGGCAACTGGTTTTTTATTGAAGAGAAGCAAACTATATACGGACACATAAGAAACCACGAGATACAAAGTATGTCTAAAGCAAGACCCGAAAGTTTCACATCATGACTAAGTGCTCTTTAAAAACCTAATCTCCCTCTGTAACAGGTTGACAGACGGCTGGCATGATACAGGAGCACTATATTTTCCAAGGAGGGATCGAAACACTGCTGGGTTATTTATACTCTGCATATTATCACGCATCCCATAATAACAAAAGCGAAGTTCACGCAAGATTACCGCTCCCAATAGTGCACCAAAGTAGTCACTGTGAATACTGATAATTGTACCAAGAACACCAAACTATATACAATAAAAAGTGGGGTTGGGCGTATGGTTAGATCACGTGATTGGGATGTTGAGGGGGCAGGAAAAACTAGTAGCGCGAACTATAATTGGTCTGCCGGCTAAGCAGTGACCATCACCATCGTTACCACGAAGATTACAAACGATAAGAGCTTTAATTTGTTTTCGATCGACAATGCCGGATTAGGCTACGAGGGAAGGGCGCAGCTTTTCGGGAGCCACGTGCACAACGCCGTGAAAAGCTTATTACGAAACGAAAGGAAGCAACGAGACGGCAATAAGGCGCAACCTGACTGGAATCTGAGCAAGTGGTACAAGCTATCTGTAAATGTGGGCGTGCATTCACCAGGCTGCGTAGGCTGCGTGTACTTATAGGAACCGAAGTCTCTGCAGTCTTAATGCGTCTCCAAATTACCTGAAACCAGTAGCGGCTCCTCACGTACGCGTGCGCCGACCGAAAACACATTAATAACTTTGCACGTACGAACACGACGACAGCGGCGCTCTGTGCGCGGTGAAACAGACACAGAACGACATAGCGTGAAGAATGATGGGGCTCGGTAATTATAGGCCCATATATACATGTATCTCGGCTCGATCACGAACGTAGGCTATTGCAACGCCTTGTCTAAAGAAGCTTATGAAGTATTACCCAGCGGGATTCCAGCGTCTGTGTTGCATTATGCTTCGGCCTGACAACGAGAAGTGAGCAGCGCGCAGCGGGAAGCAGTGTTCTGAAAGGGAGCATATGCGTGATCATTGGTGCCGCATTTCGACGTCGACTCGGTGTCTTGATTAAGAGCTATCGTGATGTCCCAGGGGCATGGGACCGGCGACATGGCAGTGGCCCTTATCTCTCTCTTACTGCTTACGCAGGCATGTGTCGTCATCAAACCCTTGAACAAGGATGCTGCAGCTTATTCCATCGACGGCAATGCGTGCGACGTTCAAGACATGGAAACAGTTTTGCGGCAGCTTCTTCCAGCTTCGATGGATCTACAAAAATGCGCGGCACTGACGGAATCGGACTTTTCATCGCTGTTCAACTGCCAACAATGGACGCTGGGCGGTGCCGGTGCGGCTGATGACATTCGGCTACAAATGGACCACGGCGGCACATCTTCGACGGGGCATGGGACCGGCGACATGGCAGTGGCCCTTATCTCTCTCTTACTGCTTACGCAGGTTGGTTCTTCAAACCATATTTCTAGTTGGTGTCACTCTGCTGTGCCGGTTCCGCCCCACTGTTCTGTTTTTTCGCCTTTGAAGTGCTCACGTCGCGAGGTGTGCAGAGTGATTCGCAGACGGCAGTTCATGATGTTCCGTAGCGCTGCCTTTTATTTGTTAATTTTATTGCTGTGTGGGGGCGACGTTGAGCGAAACCCGGGGCCGACACAGATGGAACGGCTCCTTGAAGGACAGGCTACGATTCTTTCTAAATTGTCGGCAATCGAGGATAACCAAAGACAGACTAATACTGATATAGCTGAACTGAAAACACGCCTAACTTCGCTAGAAAAAAATATTCCAAACATAGAGGAATTGCGACTAGCAATAGATAACATCAAGGACAAACAGAAAGAAGACCGAGAGGCTATGTCCCTTGTTCTCGGGAAATTAGATGACTTTGAAAATCGGGAAAGGCGAGTGAATTTGGTCTTCTACGGATTAGAGGACTCAGCGGCAAGCGAGACTAGCGCTCAGGTTGAGGAAGTGATTCTCAATTTGTGCCGCACTCAACTTGAACTCACTTCCGTGAATATAGAGCGTGCCCATAGAATAGGGTCATATCATGCAAAAAAAAACACGGCCAGTAATCGTCAGATTTGCTTCTTTTAAGATGCGTCAGCAAGTGTTGACGAAAGCATATAAACTAAAAGGTACTGTGTACAGCATATCTGAGGATTTTTCACGTACAATCAGAGAAAAAAGAAAGAAGCTTTGGGCATTTGCAAAGATAATAGAAAAGAGGGAGTGAAACCTGTCTTAAGATTTGATACTTTATACCTTGGTGATAAGCGATATCGAATTGAAAGTTCTACGGGTGACGTAATTCAAACGTGACCGTTGTCGAAATCAGTGGTGACGCATCAATTAAGATTACTGATCGTCAACTGTAGAAGCCTTAGAAATAAGGTTGATGACTTCCATTTACTATTAAGTTCTGTTGAACCTGGAGTGGTGTTAGGCACTGAGTCTTGGCTCGATGCTACAGTGCATGATAGAGAGTTGTTTCCTATTGGTTATCACTGTTTTAGGCTGGACCGTGAATCTAGGGGAGGAGGCGTATTTCTTCTTGTAAGATCAGACTTACCTTGTGTCCAAGTTGATCCTGGTTTGGAATGTGAATCGGTATTTTGCAAATTGCGTGCTGATAATGGGGAATGTTTTCTCATTGGATCTTTCTATCGACCACCTGGCGCCTCCTGTCAGCCGTTTACTCAAATGACTGCTTTTCTTGAGACTGTTAAAAGCGAACACATTATATTGGGAGGTGATTTCAACCTTCCCGGTATAAACTGGGGGTCGAGTAGCTTGCTGGCAGGCAGTCCAACAGGTGGTCTATACACAGCGTTTTTTGAGTTTATGCAAGAAAATAGCTTGCATCAGTTGGTAAGAGACCCTTCTCGTAATGACGACACTGGCAACGTTCTTGACTTGTTGTTATGCGATGCACCGGACATAATATCAAACATACGTTCTTTGCCTGGCATAAGCGATCATAACGTTATAGTTGCGGACGCTGCCTTTCGGAATGTAAAGGTAACGAAAAAGGCTCCTAGAACTCTGTATGCATATAACAGGGCCAACTATGCTGCACTAAATTTAGCACTTGAATCCTACTTTCCCACTTTTGACACATTGGCGGACGAATTAAACGCGGAGGAGTTGTGGGGGTTACTTAAAAACAAACTTTTTGAACTGCGAGATCGATTTGTTCCCCTTGTAACACTCTCTTCCAAAAGTGCGAAAGATAAACCATGGTTTAACAGACAACTACGTTCGTTGTTGCGGAAAATCAGAAGAATCTATAGGCTCAGCAGAACTAAAAAATCGGGCAGTCACTGCATACAGCTAGTTGAGTTAAAACGTAGCTTTAGGGAGCTCGCCAAATCATCCAAGCGCACCTACTTCGCTAACTTGGGCCAGAAGTTGGTGAATGATCCTAAAGAATTTTGGAAATACGTTAAAAAAAACGGTAAAGATGACACTTCCGTCCCACCCTTGCACTGGGCCGACAGGATTTTTAATGATGATCCAAGTAAGGTTGGAATTTTTGTTAATTATTTTTCTTCGGTATTCCAGTCTAATCTTACAAATACTAGTGGAGTTAGTGCTGTAAATTCTGTCCAGGTAGACGAAATGTGTCAGGTTGTATTTAGTGCGACGGGAGTCAAGAAACTATTGCAAGTCCTGAAACCCACAAAAGCGAGTGGTCCAGATGACATCCCCGCATCGCTTCTTATAAACTGCTCAGGTGTCTTATGTTCTTATTTAAGTCGTTTGTTTCAGATTTCTTTAAATGATAGCACTGTTCCTAATGACTGGAAACTAGCGCGTGTGGTGCCAATTCATAAAAGTGGACAGAAGGGATAGAGTTGAGAATTATAGGCCAGTATCTCTAACTAGCATTGTGTGTAAAGTTATGGAACACGTGATTTATAGCAGCATCATGGCTCACCTTGTTAGCAATAACCTTCTTCATCCTAGTCAGCATGGGTTCCGGCAGGGTTTTTCTTGTACGACACAACTGGTGGAATTCACTCATGAGCTTGCTTTAGCTGTCGACAAGAGCCAAATTGTTGACTGTATATTTCTGGATTTTAGAAAAGCCTTTGACGTTGTTACGCATAGTCTCCTGGTTGCTAAACTGCGACACTACAAGTTAGATACCAAGGTTATTGAGTGGATATCTGAGTATCTTCGATCAAGACAGATGTATGTGGCTCTGAACGGTTGTTCCTCTAAATATGTTTCTGTAACCTCTGGTGTACCACAGGGGTCAGTTTTAGGACCCCTTTTGTTTTTGTTATTCATTAACGACATCACTTCGGGTATCATATCATCATTTAGAATGTTTGCAGACGATTGTGTAGCGATCAGTAGCGATTCGGACAAACAAGCACTGCAAAACGATTTGAATTTGATTGCCACATGGTGTGAAAGATGGAAAATGTCATTGAATGTGAAAAAAAGTGTCCACATCACCTTTACTAGGAAGCCCTCACATTGCAGCAATCGTTACACAATTAATAATGCCACTCTTCAAGAAGTCATGGAATATAAATATTTAGGTGTATATTTCATTGCTGATCTGAGGTGGAACAGACACTGCACTCATGTCAGGAACAAGGCTATAGGAGCACTGAACTTTCTGAAACGTAACTTCAGTTGCTTGCCACAGAAACTCAGAGAGCAGTTGTATTTTACACATGTCCGCAGTATACTCGACTATGCGTGCGTCTGCTGGGACCCCTATACAAAGGAACTCATTACTAAACTTGAAAGAGTGCAGAATAGAGCAGTCCGTTTTGTCATTGGCAATTATGAAAAAATGCTTAGTATGACGGAAAGCAAAAAAATATTGAATTGGCCTCTTCTGGAACATCGTCGTCGTAACTTCAGATTAAAATTTTTCCATAGTATTTACCATTCTAAAACAGGGATAAACAGGCGATTGTATTTTCAGCCACCCAGCTATGTTTCTCAACGAAGAGACCATCAGCTTAAGATACGTGAGATACCTTTTAAGGGTGACACTTTTTGCTACTCTTTCTTTGTTCGTACGATACGAGACTGGAACACCCTGCCAACTGAAACTGTCTGTATTTATTCAAATGACGTTTTTTTCCATGCTTTATGAATGTATTGTTATGTGCTTATTTATATGTAATGTACCCTCCCTGCTGTAATGCCTCTTGGCGAAGCAGGTACTTAATAAATAAAAAAATAAATAAAATACTCTTCCAAGTCAGAATAATTAGAGTCTGCAATGGTTATTCGCTGACGTACAGAAATAGATTTCGGCATAAGTTCAGCGCACATGCAATAGACATATGCACACAAAGTAGTATGCCTTAAGAGCAAGCCTGATCGCAAGAAAAAAAAAAAAAGAAATGCTTAGAAGGTGTGGGCAGCCAAAACTCTGAAGTCATGACCTGCCGTTTGCCGAGATTACT
Source organism: Rhipicephalus sanguineus (assembly GCF_013339695.2). Classification (NCBI taxonomy): domain Eukaryota; kingdom Metazoa; phylum Arthropoda; class Arachnida; order Ixodida; family Ixodidae; genus Rhipicephalus; species Rhipicephalus sanguineus. The sequence continues at coordinate 155,523,602 of NC_051180.1, forward strand.
GAAAAGTCAACAAGAAATGCAGTCTACTGGATACAGACCTCAACATGGAAAGGTGTACAATGGTAGAACATGGAGAATACATTCATTGCCATAAAATGCCATTTACGTATATAAACTATGGGAATGGTGGAATCGTGGGAAATGAGCTACGTGACAGCACTTTGTCTAGCCTTTTCCTTTCTTGTTTTTTTTTTGTCAGAATAAAGCGGTAACCTGGCAACATACACAAAACAAAAATTCTATTTATGTCGTAATTGCGACACTGCAGTTAATAGCTACAAATAATGTCCCCTAGGCTTTCCTTGTCTTTATTGTCTGTAGGTTTCATTACGCTGGGTGACTGCAGTGTGTCTAAAAAAAAAAGAAGAAGCCTTTGATTTATTCCCCTTAAATTGGAAATTCAAGTGTGCGTGAGAATTTATATTTGACATATACAAAACAATAGGCGCGACAAAAAACGCTTAGACAGCAGCTGGAACTATGCTGCCATAGAAATCAAAAGCAAATAATACTATTCTTTTGCAGTACTACTATTTTATTCTACAAGTAGTAACAATCAACCCTTTAGCAGCGCTTTTATACTATTAATTATGACGCTTTTTCCTGTGGCTACTACTGAGCTACGGATAACCGACTTGAGACGCGGTCAGACACAACCATTTGAATCCGACAGATAATTAGCGTCATTATATCTTTTTTGTCCCAAGTGAAGCCAACAGATACGTAGTTCTATTATCTGTCGGCCTTATTACTTGGCACGACGAAGGCCCCTCGCGTTTTATAACTGCTACTACAAAACATCGCGCGGGAATGTGATTGTGCAGATTTCTTTTGTCCTCGTAGAGCACCTATTGTGTTTTTATTCGTGAACAAACATTCAATTCTCTTTTTTTTTTACGTGCCAGTATTCACTGCGAAAATACGATGACGAGGCATGCCGTAGAGGGGAACTATTAATACTAACCAGCTGGTGGTTCGGCGTGTACTTATAGGCACACGGACGGTTCGTTCTTTGAACAGCGAAACTGTTTAGCAGATCGTTCCTAGTGAGTCGATCACAGAAAACTATCATCTTAACGGCTATGTGCCCCTGTACGGCTACATGAAAACGAGTACAAATAGAGATAGAGAGAGAGAAAGAAAGAGAGAAAGAGAGAAACAAACAGAGAGACGGAAAGGAAGATATAAAGAAAGAGAAAAATTCTTGCCGAAAAAAAAATTGTACACGAGGTGGGATTCCAACCCGCGCACCCTCGGTCCGAAGGCAAGCGTTCTAACCACTCGGCTATCCAGGCACGCTAGCAGGTCATAGCACAGTCTTGTATAGTAAGTGCAGCAAGGGGGTGGGAAAAGAGAGTGAGCGTGAGGAGGAGAGATGTGATGGTGAGGAGGAGGGAAAGGAGGAGGGGAGAGAGTAAAGCGTAGCACAGAAAGGATGACAAAGAGAGAAATAAGAAAGGGAAAATAGACAACCACCCACCTATTTTCCCTTTCTTAACCCTTCCGCCACCTTGCGGAATTCCGCAGAACTGATTTGCAAAGAGAGAAATAGAAAGAAATGCAGAAAGGAAAAGAGAGAAAGAGAGAAGACCAACAAAAGAGAGAGAAAGAAATATAGAAAGAAAGAGGAAGCAAGCATCGCGTCGTCTAGCGACCAGATACCGCACCACCTGGACAAGCAGCGCATGCGCAGTAGCTAAGCCACGCCCACCGATGGAGACATCGCGCACAGCCTCCGCTCTATTGGCCGCGAGATCGAGTAGAGTGGCCGCCTGGCGGCTACTGGCTGAAGCGCGCCTAGTGTGGATTGCTCCCTGCGTCCTCTGCTAGCCACGTCGTGTTTGCATGTGCGCGTACGTCCTGCACGTTCTCAAAGGGCGGTTTGTTCTCTTACGTTAGCGCGAGTTTAACTGCTCGTACGTATACGTAACATAGTGTACTGAAGCAAATGGGCTTGCTCGGCTGCATGCGCATTGTAATACGATCAGTGAGTGCGACTTTCGAGAGGGCTGTGTATTGGTGTCGTACCTTTCGTTCGCCAGAATCATTTCAGTGTTGGTGCCGCTTTCTGGTTCAAGCACGTCGTAAAGTGTGCTTGGCATAGTCCCAAACATAAGGAGCATTAAATAGTGTGTGAATGCCGCGTTTTAGCGACTCGGTGGTAAACAAAAGCGAGACTCGTGCACTTTCGCGTTGTTGTTAGGTGTATAACTGCGGCACTGTAGTTCATGATGAGCTTTAGTTGCGCTTAAGATGTCCTTTTATTGTATGATCGTGGTCCCACTGCAGCGAAATATTTCTATCAAGTGAAGTCTGACACTTCGGTACTCAAACTGTCTCCTAAAAAAAAAAAAAGACAATGGAATGACACGGCAGTGATAAAACGGAGTTACCGCGCGCAATTTTAACTTTGGGCGAAATTTATGCAGAAACACCCGTGTGCTTAGATTTAGGTATGCTTTGAAGAACCCAGATGTTTAAAATTAATTCCGACGGCGTGCCTTACATTTTTGTCGTATAATGTCACGCAAAACCTCATCTTTTTTTTTACATTATCTAGAGTGTTTTAGTGGAGTTATAAATTGATGGAAGGCAGCGGACATGATTAGTTCGAGAAAAAAAAGACCCTTATTCCATAAAATAACCGGACCTTTTGTTGCATCACTGTCGTGCACGTAACCAGTCGATGAAAACTCTGTGCTAAACACTCTTACACGCGTATGCGTGTTCGCGCGAACAGTGCTAATGACCTTATTGCACAGGAATATGGGCTGGTATACAAATGAAGAAGAAGTAAACACTTAAGTAGTTCAGGCGTGCTGCAGCAGTGCGTAGTACACAGAAGACAAGGTAAGCACGTACAGAGAAAAGAACAAAAAACGTCGTATAGTGCGTAAGCGCAGACTGTCAACCAGGGCGAGCATACCTTTCATCGGCAGATTGCGCTTCTCTCAATAATAATAGTAACGTTGGATGATCTTCGTGCATCGATTCAACAATGAATAGCGTATATATTACCAGTAACCTGCAACCAACGTATTTTATTCGCCGACAATTGGCTCAAACAGCTCACAACGAAGCGCCGCTGTGTGCATTTGTATACGCGCCGCCGACCGCCTCTCCACACTAACGCGGCGATGGTGCTGCCTCCTATAGGTCGATCTCGCGGCGATGCATAGCCTGGCTGCGTACTCCCGAGAAGGAAGCCGCGCATCTCGAAGCTAGGCGTGTCGGTTGACGGGGAGTACGAGCGGCGACGGGTCCGTGATTCGCTGTGCAAAGCTTCGCGCGACTTCGTGCAAACTGCCCGCAATTTTTCTTTTTCTTTTTTGGCATGCCACCCTCATCGAAAGGCTGCAACTATAGCCGGGATTTGAACCCATATCCTCGATCTTGGCAGCGCGATACTTAGGGGCTAGACTACCACGGAATGTATTCTTGGTTGCTCCGATTGCCGTTCTTAACTGCGTCAATATTGTTTTCTCCTTGTGATGTTTAATATATCGCAATGGTCATTGTAGGCCAAACTGTACGGTGTGCTCCCCATACTTAACGTCTCCATTAAGACCTGTAAGATATTACATAATAAATAAATAAATAAATAAATAAATAAATAAATAAATAAATAAATAAATAAATAAATAAATAAATAAATAAATAAATAAATAAATAGGTGAGCCCAACGAGGAGTAGCCGATGCACTTTTTGATATTAGAATGCCGGAATGAAGTTTGCCAGGTTACGTGACACGTGAAGCTGTTGCCGGTGGTCTGTTGGTCCTCTTACTGAGTTACAGGATCGGCACAAAGTGACTAGGTAATCGAAGACGCCAGGGGACTAGGTGGCACGGTAAGATAAAAAAATTCTGAACTGAGTCAGCCGATGACGGAGAAGGTGGTTAGCTGGATATCGATAAGGAATGCCGTCGCAGGCGGACTTAAGATAGGTTGATGGCGATGACGATCGAGTCTCCACAAGAATCATGTTCTTTAAAAAAAACGCTAACGGGAATCATTCAGTCGACGTGCGTTGTTAAGTTGCCATTCTAAAACACCTGCAGCGTTTCATTTGAAAGGAAATGCTTAATTTAAGAGATAACCACGTTTCAAGAGACCGAATGCACCGAGCTCAGTCCAAATTGACTCTTCCAGAGCGGGTTGTACGAATTCGCATGCGCCATTACCGCCTTCTACCGCTTGACAGGCCGCGCTACGACTTCTGACCTAATATCTTGTCGGAAATGCAAAATCACGGCCACAAAAACGAGAAGGCTATGCCACATGAAGGCGCTATTTTCTCTTGCATTTAATGTGAGATTCACGATCAGTGAAAGTCAGCGAAGCACGCTGTACAAGTTAACTACCCTCCACGATGGTCTAGCGGTTATGATGCTCGATTGCTGACCCCAAGGTCGCGGGATCGAATCCCAGCCACGACGGCCGCACTTCGATTGAGGCGAAATGCTAGAGGCCCGTGTGCTTGGTATTAGGTGCACGTCAAAGAACCCCCGCTGGCCGAAATTCCCGAAGCCCATCACTACGGCGTCTATCATAATCATATCGTGATTTTGGGACGTAAAACCCTAACAATTAATTATATGCAAGTGAACGAAACTTAATGAAGTGGGAGTACGTGGTGACGAAGCATTTCGACCACCTGCTTAACAAAAGAGACAGTGTCTTAAACATGGCGGATGTGACGTGTTTCCGGCTTTCTCGAATAGAAATGGTACTCGCAGCACCTAAATGCGTAGCCTCTGAAGTTGGTGGCTGTCAGTCGTTGTAAATCGTCACTGTGATGCCAGTATACGTATGAGTGGTTGAGTACAAGTGAGAGAGTTGTACTGAGAAGGTGCTGCGTCATTGGGTTAGAACTAGAATGCCTTGCTGAAGTCGCATAGCGAATCGTACGTTTAATGCCTCGACTATTGCTTATAATACGTGTGCTTTAAATGCTCTCAAGTATTATCATATGATTAGCCTCATTAAGCGCACTGCAAAGCAAACACTTCTCCGAAGTTTGTTCAATTAGCCCGGTCCTGTGCTTGCTGAGGCCGCGTCATTCCCACAGACTTCTTACTCTCATCTGCGCACCTAAATTGCTGCCTCCCCCTTCTCTTGTCTTGGAATCCAGTCAGTTACTCTCGATGACCAGCGGTAACCTTGCCTACGTGCTACATGCCCTACCCATGTCCATTTCTTCTTGATTTCAATTAAGATGTCCTTAACACCCGTTATTGTTCCTTGACCCACTCTGCTCTCTTCTTGTCCCTTAAGGTTACAGCTATCATTTTCCTTTTCATGGTGCTCTGCGTCATCCTCAATTTAAGTTGAACCCTCTTCGTAAGGCTCCAGATTTCTGCTCCGTAGGTAAGTATACCGGCAAGATGCAGCTGTCATATATATCTTCCTCTTGGGGGATAGTAGTAAACTACCACTCATGATCTTAGAACTCCTGTCAAGTGTGCTCCATCCCATTCTTATTCTTCTAGTTACTTCAGTCTCACGGTTCGGCGCCGCAGTCGCTACCTGTCCTATGTAGACGTACTCGTTTACCACTTTCATTGCCTCGCTACCTATTGCACCGTTTTGCACTCTTGCGAGGCTGCATTTTTATACCAGTGTAGCGTAAATTGTTGTCCCTATCTAATGTGCATATGCGTTAGTGTATACGAAGTGCACCAACGTATCAGTGGAATTTAATAATAAATGCACACGATTCACGCCTAAAGCACACGCAAACCGCTAACCAACTTCGTCCGCCTCAGCCCAACATAGCACGAAAACAAAAAAAAAGACAAAACAAAGTAGACGGAGAGAGAGAGAGAGAGAGAGAGAGAGAGAGAGAGAGAGAGAGGGGGGGGGGGAGAAGATTATCGGAGTGTGAAACTAATACGACACACAGGAGCTCTCACATCAGGTAGAAATATGACTTTTTTAACGGATGATGTGGCGGTGCCACTTCGCCCGTACAGATCTCCCATGGCGCCCGGTAACAAAAAAAGGAAAAGTACTACAGTTCTTTCAGCCTATAGCCTCCCGCCGTTGGCATTAGCGATTCCTTTATCTCTCGCTTTATACTTTAATAACGCGGTACGTCTTTCACTTGCAGCCAAACACACCTCGTGTGGAGGCTGCCCCACCGGAGTGGAAGTAGCGCTTGGGGACTCGGCCTGCGGGACCTATTAGCGTCAATGCGACACTCGCTAAAATCAAAAGCCACTGGCGCTACGATAAATGACTCGAACGCTCATCTTTCACGCGCCCTAATCTTTTTTTCCCAGCCGGTGTCGCATGCAGACAAACGATGTTAGGTGTTTCCGCGAGGAACCCCTCCTCGGCGAGCAGCTCGACTCCGCTTCCCATTGTGCTTGGACTCTTCCTTTTTTGGGCGTATGTGCATGCGGCTCGTGCGCTTTTAATTCGCACGGCCCTCGACCGCGTATAGGAAAATTCATCATCCGACAATCAGGCGTACTGCTGCGTTTTGTCAGTGCTCTGTTGTTTATTTATTTATTTATTTTTAGTTTCTTCGAGTCGCTTCTTAGTTTTCAAGCAGGGTGGCCCGCAGGGCAACGAGAAGCCGCATCTCTGCCGAAGATCAAAAGCCGCGCGAAGTTAAAGAAAGACCCAGATTAGAAATATGGTGCTTCCGCGTGAAACCACAAATGAGTCGCTTTTTCTTTGAATACCGAATGGGGTGTGCGGTGTGACTGCTAGCAACCATGTACGGTAGTGCCTATCTGAAATTTTCAATTTTATCATTATTTTTTTTTTTTTGCATAGCGCCACGAAAACGCGTTCACCATCCTCTCATCTTTTCCATATTCCTCGCAATGTGACTTGCTATGTAAGAAAACAGCAATACCGCGTTCAGCATACATGAGGCATATTTTGGCACTCTTTATACATACCCACAATCTTTTAAAAGACCGACCGTTTTCTTAATGAGGTCATTTATTTACCTAATTTAATCACTCCTTGATCAGTTACTATATTCACTTTATAACATGATATGAATAGTTTACAGCGCGCACACAATAAACAAAAACCTAAGGGAAGAAGTCACACAAGCGCGTATCGTTTCTTTGTGCACGCTGTAAAATATCCATAATGAATTACTACCACCAACTCGTCCACTTTTTATTACCTTTACTATCTAATAATTTTATCCATTGGCAGCAGAGGTACGTATGTTTATAAGCGCTCATTCCTTATCTAGCGAGAAATGAACATTAATGAAAGAACTTTGCGACGAAGACCAGAGTATATAAACGAATGGCACCGCCACGTTAAGATAGCTTGTCTTAAAGAAGCGTTTGATTTAGGGGAGGGCATACGATGGCCACTCAAGATGAGTCGTTTAAGCCGGGGCCAAGCTTTCTACGGAGGCCAGCCGCGACGCGAAATCTTCCCTCTCCGTACAAGCGATGATAGAAAAGAATACGCGGGAGAATACTACGACATCAGGCGCGCACTCACCCTATAACCAGCGCGCCGCGCGATCCAAGTAAGGGCATCGCTCACCCTTCTCCTCCTTCTCCCCCTTCTTCGCAGAAATGCGTGCAGAGTAAACTTCATTTGCGTACGCCTTCCATCTCCCACCGATGCACTGCGGGCGGCGTCGCTCCATTATTCCGGGCAAATCCAATCGTCTGGCGACGACGAGCTATAGACGGCAGATCGCCCTCTGACAGATCGCCCACCAACCGTCGCCCGTGATAGGGTTAAAGAACAAAATTTTTAAAATTCGCTCGGCGCTCTCGGGTCGAGATTGAGGGAGAGGGAGAAGAGGGCGACGACGTTTAACCACTCGGGAATGGTGCTAATAACGCTTTCAGGGGCACCACATCGCGGCGGGTGGGCTCATCCGCTGCGGCTGCTTTGATGGATGATTGTCGCTTCTGCGGCCGCGAGCGAGATAGGAAGAAGCCGAGGCGGATTAAAAGGCGGCGCTCATCACACACACACACAGCGCGAGTCGTTTTATGTGGGAGAGAGGGAAAAGGCGGATGCCTCGATGCGCAGGGGAGGACTATATGGAAGCCTATCGCGGAATGCCGCGTTGAGAGGGTACACGAGATAGAGTAAGTAGAGTAGCCTTTTTATAGGGCTATACGATGCATCTTACCGAAGTCTTGTTTCCGTGTGCGAAGCACGACCTCTGTACGTGAACACCACGCATGTTCGTAAACGTACGTGCGTGAATTCGCTTGTGTGTTTTACAGAAATGCCGCCTCACGGCGGGTGCGCGGTGGCTTCCAGTCGCAATTCGACGTTTACAAACGAGCTGCGGCAACGCCGCTCGCACTCGCACCTGTTGCTTTCAACGCCTTGCGCCCCAAAGCCCCGATGTTACTTCATCTCTCCACCTTTTCTCTCGTCTTATAGGTTTTCGTACAGCCAGTCCCCTATATGAGAAATAATTAGTACGGTGCTACCACCGCCGTTTATCAACGAGCATGCAGCGGGGGCCGCTCACTGAAACGAAGCGCCGCGTCATCTCGATACGCTGTCTCGCCTCCGTGAGGTGTAGAGGTCACGCCGTGAGACCGGCGCCAGTGTGCAAATGCTGAACTAACTTGCCGTGAGATTGTACACTGGAAGCCAAATCTCCGACGACTCGATAAATAAAGTAACGCCCGTTAGGAGGTGGATCCCGTAACTAAGTAAAATATCGGCCGTCCTTCGCGTGGCGCGGGAGGCATTCTTCTTGCTGCACATCATCGAGATGAAGAGATAAAAGCTTGCTACTTGGCGATCGTTTCTTGTGTGGATGGGTGATCGCTCTCTCTCTTATCCTCTCTCTCTCTCAAATTTAAAACAACGCCCCCTTTTTTGTCGACACCTGTCTTTTGAGAGACTGGCGACATTAATTATATTTTTTATACGATTCACGGCCACGCGCGCATGCGTTCCTCCTCTTATATTCAGCCAAGCGATTCGGGCGAAGAAATTAGACCAATAAATTGCTGCGTGTTTAGACAGAACGATCTCCACACTTCGCGCATTCAGACACTCCCCTTCCTTCCGGCAGAGCGTCGACGAGTAAAAAAAAAAAAAAAGAATGCTCCTCACAGACAATCTAAAGTGCACGCCACTGGCATTTCAATCCGGTCACGCCGTGGTTTGTGCCAGCTTAATCACGTAATGCGTTCAATTTTTATGGCCCCCATGCTCCTCCTCCTGCAGCTACTCGAATGACTTACGGATTCGTGAATCTCCCGATTGCGCAGCGTCACGCATGCGCATGAAGAAGCGTATATAAAAGCCTGCGTTTGAGTCTCCGTGGAAACAGAAGGGACGCCGCGAAACAAACGCTTCAACGCGGTGATCGGAAAGGGCGCCGATTCAAAAGGGCAGACAAATCGCCGAATCATGTCCGCACAATTTGCTGCGCTATTTCGTGAGCACGTGTTGACAAATTTGTATCGCAAGCACCGAAGCGCGAGAAATGGTTTAGCCCTCTATCAGGGTTGTTTACACGGCGTCGTTCATGCGTCTCTTGTTTAAAGGCTCTGGATAGATTTTACATCCCCGACTGGTCTAGGTACTAATTAAAGTCGGCGTCTTTTCTGAACGTGGAATAGCTATGAACAGCCTTGCAACACAGGTTCATATTCATTCATGCGTTAATAGGAACTAACAAAAATACAAGACTTAGAATGTACGTATTTATCGCGATATCGATGTTCGAGTCAGAAACATTTCTAAAGTAGGATGTCTGTGCAATAACCTAACCAGATTATAACGCGTAGAAGAGATTCAGACAAGAACAGGAATAGGACCCCAACAGGGTGATCCGGTGACAAGCACTCGATTGTGCGGACGTTAACTAGTCCGACATTCCTCGCCAGCTGTGTTAAACGCACAGACACTGTTAACCTCGTAATCCTTTGTATGATCAACGAGCGTTAACCTTGTATCTTCATAATAGAAGCCAGGCGTGGGTATTAATCGCAATATAATGATCGAGCCGGCCCCATATGTAATGGAAGCGTTAGTTCACTAACCCTGTCTGACTACGCTAGAATGAACTAATTAAGTATACGTTTGCGAGGCGCGCGAGGGTATAGACAATATCAGTGCCCCCCACCCCCTCCGTTGTATACGCAAGTCGTAATAAGCGCGTGTCTCCATTACACAAGCCTGACGGCGCACGCATGATTGGCGATAACAAAGACAGAGAAAGCGACATTTCCAAAGTCATTGTCAGTTCAGTAAGATTTGCTCAAAATTAATTACCTTGATATGCATTTATGCTCTCCAATGCACACACGCTGTCCGGCCTGCCCTACCATGTATAGAACTACACGGCATGTCTGTGTCTGTACAAGACAAACCAGTGTAGATATTTATCCCAACGTCGGCGATAGAGACAGCCACATTTGTAATGTCAATGTATGTCCAGTGAGCGAAAAAGATTGTACTAGGATTAAGTAGCCGAGATATACATGTCAGACCCAAATGAACTCTATCAGCTCAAAGTTAATTTATGTATGATAACCAGCATGGCCTTGTCTTAATAAGAAAATGAGTATGAACTGTATCTGTAGTCTCAATACGGCGTTCTAAAACTGGCTTTCTACCTCGCTTTTCCTTTGCTTCTAGCCGCCTTCATATACGCTTTAAAACGAATAATGCAAAATTGCTGCCAGCTACTGATACGTTTATCCTATACACGCATAAAAACAACACCCATACTCACCACACGTAAAATCACAAACCGCGCGTACTCCCTCAAAACAAATAGATATACTATACAGTATGTACTACCTAATGGCCCGAGGGAATATCGTTAGCGATGCGGCCGAAAGATTAAAGTAGTCAACGTTAGCGGCCGACGGGGTCAGTTTTGCGTGGATCTCCCTCATTTGAGCTGTTGTACGTGCCCTGCGGCTGCGAGGCAAACACACACACACACACACACACACACACACACACACACACACACACACACACACACACACACACACACACACACACACACACACACACACACACACACACACACACACACACACACACACACACACACACACACACACACACACACACACACACACACACACACACACACACACACACACACACACATAATCATAAATAAAAACAAGTAAACGCGGGAAAAACGAAGAGCAAAGCTTGTGAGCTGTACTTTCTTCGCCGCAAACCACCAAAGATAACGCGCGGACCAATTACTTCGACCTGAAGGGGCCTGGTCCCTTCGGGAACAACGAAGGAAACGTTCGGAAGAAGAAACGAAAAATGAAAAATAGAGACATAGAGAGAAAGGAAATTGGAAGGCGGAGGGGAAGGGGGGGAGGTGAACGCAAGGCAACTTTTAGAAACCAATACGACAGCACAAACACCAGAACTGGTCAAAGAAAGCGATGTCCAGAAGCCTCATCACCGGGACGTGCCGTTTTAGGCGGTCGATAAACAAACAGCGGAAGGAATATCTCCGTACAGAAGCTTGCGGAAACGAAAGCAACAAAAGGAAGCCGCCGTTCAACTTGCTCTGGCATGCGCAACCTCAGCCACCGACGACGTTGAAGCGAGACATGGAAGACCGAGGGTATAGGAGGGCCGATGTTTGCGCTGTCGGCAAATCAGGCTAAATGAAGCCTAAAGGAAATGCGCGAGATAAGAAAGTGAGCCCCCCCGCTCGTCCGGAGCAGCGCATGCGTTCTAAACCCGGTGAAGGCGTCGTCGCCAATAAACCTCCTCCCCCAACCCCCAAGTACCGCTCTCGCCGATAGATAGATACGCGTGAACGGCCCAGGCAACCAGCAGACCCGCCCCGATGCCGCAACGTCGGGCCCTTGTCCTGGCCGCCGCGCGGCGTCTCTCGCTCCGCTCCGCAATGGCTTCTAATCGCATTGGACCCTTCGTTTTTAATGAACGGAACGGATGCGATCGCCTCATCCCTCGGCTCACCAAACTCAGATACATAAAAATTAACTTATATATATACACACGGGCGATGCGAAGATCGAAGAGAGAGATGATGCCAGCTGACTGCTTTATAACGATGCTCAGTTCCTCGCGTGTGTACATAGGCAGGTATCTCGTTATAAAGCTCGGGCAGTTCTCCAAAGATTGGTCTTTGAGCCAAGTGGCGTATCGCGAATCGCGTGTTTGTTTTAATTTACCGAGAGGCGTGCTGCGGTAACTGATAGGAACCCCCGTGGGGCAGGGCGCCTTTCCGAGGCCTGTACCGCAGCGAATATTGAATACCTTCCTATACACTAAGTTTAAGCCGGAAAGGGCTCCACAGCACCTCTATAACTGGCGCGAAGTTTTTCTTCCCGTTTGCGGCTCGTATTCCTGTCCTTCAGTCCACGCTAAAACGCTCCATCATGCCTATACTGCAGCACAGGCGTTGAACTCGTGGTCCACTCATGCGAAGCCCCCGCGCGTAACATTAATATTCTTTTTTTTTGTCCATCAGCCTGAGGATGTGCTCTGCTGAAACGAAGAAAACCGCTATAATGACGGCTTTCGTATTCGGTGGCTTCTCAAAGCATCTATCAGGGCGGCTATCAGAACCACACCTATCTTAACACCTATCAGAACCACATCAAACGGCAAGTCAGTGAATGAGGGAGTTATTAAACTCCGTGTTTAAGCTACTCATGACAGGAGTCGTCGTTGTCAAAGTGAGAGAAAACAGGCGGGTCTCACGCAGAGGTGAGGGTAATGCAAAAGTACGAGGCAGTCGTCCAGCTCAATTTTTGGAGAAGGTATGCGAGATAACCCCTATTGGGGCGAGCAATGTACACCTCCTCGAACCGCTGCTTTCAACACTTCATCTGCGTCCCACTTAGCTTCTACGTTCACACTGGTACAGTTTCTCGCAGTAAAACGCTCATTGGATGTTGCATCTTAATTTCTGCGCAAACTTTCAATACAGGCGTTCTAAGGCCAAGCACTCCTGCGACCCCTTCCCCCCTCCCCCTCCACTCCGCCTTGCCACTTCCCGAGCTGCATCGTAACGTGAGGCATCATTCCACTCACCACTACGCTTAGGAATTGCATTCAAGAGAGCATTATCAGCACTAATTACAAAAAAATTCATAGCCTTTCAACTACTGTGAAGATGGAGGCCAGTACACCCGTGTGTATGAAGGGTCTGGCATAGCGAATATCGCTAGAGTGACCTTGTCTATCACCATTATCGACTATATTTAAACAATAAAGAGACGTACACTCAAAGATAAGACCCCGGTGTTTCTCATGCGCATGACGCATACTGTCTCGTCAATGGCGGCCAACGGCGGTCTCGAAAATGAAATTCTGTAGTGCAAGGATCGGCAACCTGTGGCCCGCGGGCCGCATGCGGCCCGCGGGGTATTATGCGGTCCCCGGCACGACATTAGAACACTCCAACCCCGTTAGTAACCGGTAAACACCTCCGCGACTTACTGAGTCTGTCAGTGAGCAAACTTGATGTAGATATTTGCGAGATGGTTCAGAATGTTCAGCACTAAAAGTCGAATTGAAAGACTTATTTTGTTTAGTTTTGTGTGTGTGTGTGTGTGTGTGTGTGTGTGTGTGTGTGTGTGTGTGTGTGTGTGTGTGTGCGTGCGTGCGTGTGTGTGTGTGTGTGTGTGTGTGTGTGTGTGTGTGTGTGTGTGTGTGTGTGTGTGTGTGTGTGTGTGTGTGTGTGTGTGTGTGTGTGTGTGTTGGTAACCTATTTTATAAATTGCAACCTTTTTAATGAATGAAAAACTTTATTATTGCAAATGAATTCTCCCGGCGAAGGTGGAGCCCTCAGTGCAGGGCCCCTGTGGCCTCTGCCATTTTGCGAGCTCTGTCGATCAGCTTGAGCTGCTCTTCAGGCTTCGAACAGGACAGCGCAGCCTCCCACTGCTCCGGTGTTGGTGCGTTGTTTCTTGGCACCACCTTTGAGTGTTGGCAGGCCCATGTAACGTGATAAAGCGTTGCGTGTTCTCCGCATAACGGGCATTTATTGTCGTATGTATCCGGATAGATTTTGTTAAGTAGACTGAGATTTGGGTATGTATTAGTCTGCAGCTGTCTCCAGGCAACCTACTGCTCTCTACTGAGGTTTTTGTGGGGAGGGGGTAAATCCTCCTCAGGGCTCTTTGGCGTTCTAAAATTGCCCCATAACGTCTAGTGAATGTGTCTGGTTTCCCGTCGTTGTGCACCCCCCGCTTGGCGTATACTTGGGCATTGGCGTCGGCACTCTGGTTCCCAGTCACAGTTTTATGGCCTGGTGTCCACGTAATGGAGCAGCACAAGAAGGTGAATTTTCCCGCCTTGAGTATGCGGATGGCAGCATTGGATATGTGCGCGCTGCTCTTCGCCCTGGTGCGTGATGGCGAGTGCGATCGCTACTTCCTCAGCCTCGAGTATGTTGTTGCTTTTGATCGAAGCGGCCTTATGACTTGGCTGCTGAAAATAACATGATTTCTATTGGAGCTCTATACATCATTATTGTCAATTGGCCGTTCTTTTTTTCCTATTGGCCTGCTAGGCCCCGCATTCCCGTTTCGCCACGCGGCCCTCGCCATGTCGGCTCTTCGTGCAACTCGGCCCTCCATCTCGAAAGGTTGCCGACCCCTGCTGTAGAGCATAAGCAACCCAGTCGTTTCGAAAGTACGGAAATTGCATGACGTTCGCTTGTTATTCAAGTGGTATTGTCCTTGAGGCGGAATTGTTCACGTGATTCTGCCATGTCGGCTAAATCATACACCTTCATGTTTACTTTTACGCCATGCCCCCCCCCCCCCCCCCACACACACACATACTTTTTTTTTTTTTGTCGCAAAAGCGCTGGATTACTCGAGTTAATCGGTGCACCGAAAATTGTTGTTCCACCCTTTTTGTGTCCGTGGACGCGATCCGCCAGAACCTAGATACATACAGCTGCGGTGCAACAATAAATAACAGCGCTGCATCTGAGACAAAAGAATGACTACATATTGTGTCACTGTCCTCAACGTGATTTATAAGGACACTATACAACCTAGTGAAACGACCGGCTGCCGGCCGC
Organism: Rhipicephalus sanguineus; assembly: GCF_013339695.2. Classification (NCBI taxonomy): domain Eukaryota; kingdom Metazoa; phylum Arthropoda; class Arachnida; order Ixodida; family Ixodidae; genus Rhipicephalus; species Rhipicephalus sanguineus. Next base: position 155,538,623 of record NC_051180.1, read on the forward strand.
TCTCCGTGCAGTCATTACTGGAATGGCGTTGTCAGTGCACTTCGCACCAGGAGGCACGCAGTGAAGATACCAGTGAACATTCCATAACGGATGGCCTGTGCGAAGTGCTTCCGGCTATATCTGCGCGCGTTTCATGCACTGAACAAACGGCAAAAGTACAGCGCACAGATTCTCTCTCATCAGCCAGGGATCAAGTTGCTCACTGATGCGTCAACGCGGGGGCTAAGGTGGACGTTGACAGCTACCATCATTCCCAGCAATTGGAAGATGTTGGCCAACAGAGACGACACTTTTATCACAACGACGCAGCAACGTAGCTGGGACATGCCAGTGACCTGCAACGTTTTCGTCAAAGCTGTACAAAAAAAGATGCGGTACTGAGGCACGCTGTGGACCTTGTGGCTTCTGAGCGACTACCGTTGATTAAGAAAACACGGCATTAATATTCAACTTCATATTACAGCGATATTTTCTTATCGCGCCTTCATAGAACTTTTATTCATTTGGTGTTGTTTTTTTCGCACTGACCATAAACCAAATTTTGTTGCACAAGACTTTCCCGCTTTCACATTCTTAAATATTGGCGCATCTGCCTTGCGGGCATTTTCTTTTTAATTAACGGTTCTACAGTGCTGGCGCACGATGGCGCCTCGAGGCATTCCCCGCGTGTGCGTGCATGCGCGCGTGCGTATACTTTTGATGAAGGTTTCGAAATGCACTGGGCGTGCTCGCCGCGCGAACCGCCGCGTACGTATACGCACGCAAACACCACCACGACCAGAAGCCACCTCCACCACGACGGCAGCTAAGGCGGCAGCGAGCAAACAAGAGAGTCCTTGCGAGACAAGAGAAAAGGAGGGAGGGAGATGCCCACCACTTCGAAGAACGAGGAGTGTGCGGCCGCGCGCGGCGCTGCAATTACCGCTGCCAACGCCCCCTCCCGGTGCGATCCACTCACTAGGCGGTACACGCGTGTAGCGAGCGTAGCTGGCACATCTCGCCTCGGGCGCGCAACTTTCTTGCACTGGCAGCAGCGGCGACGTTTGTTCAACCAGTAGCCGTCGCCGCTTGACCGACGAGAGGTGCCACGACAGGAGATTGCTGCCGCACCTTTTTGCGCCACGTATTTATTACGTATATGAGGCGGATCGAGCAAGCCCGCACTGCAACCGCTCCGTAGTTTTCCGAGAAGAACCGGGAGAATGTTGGAAGATGTTAGCCCGGTTTTGGCACCCTCATGACCAAGGCAGGAATGCCGATGAAACGGAAACAGAGCTGAAGATAAGCGTCTTTCGTTGGAAAGGCCTCGAGGCTATTCGCCCCTTTCGCTTTGATGATTCCGGTAAAAATTTGTACGCGTCGTTTCTTATCCGTGTTTTCCCCCTTTCAAATTGATTGCTCAACATTCTCAGTGTACAAATAGACACGGACTTCTGAGCTGAAACCGTGATTCTCAAAACTCGATGTCATAATTTTGCAGTCGGCACGAACCAGCGAAGAAGACTGCGCAGAGCTATGTCTCAACAGCGATCGCTGGCATTCGCTGATAAGAATACTCGGAAATCTACTCAATCAGCTTCTGTTGAATAGCCCGAATGGAGCTTCAGAACTTGAAGCAAAACAGGGGCGAAGCCGTCTTCTTTCCTTCATTATTTTCTTTTACCTGTTAAATCTCGCCTTGGCTACAGCGCCTCAATTGAACACCATGCTTAATTACGCTGTCATAGGTCACATAACAGTCACAGCTGTTGAATTTTTTTACAACAGCCACAATGCTTCGTGTTTCGCTTGTGCAGAGGAGGAGAAAGCTGCTGGCAGTGCCAGAACGATAACAAGTATACTTGAAGCTGCGGATGCTTAAATGGAGTATTTACGCAAACGTGCCTTAACGAACACGTTAAGAGCGAGAAAAAGCGCTTACTCACTAAAAACAACTCGTCACAATCTATCAACAACTGGAGTTGTAGTCACGTCCACCACAGCCGATGACGCCAAAGCTGACAGAACTGTGAACAAGTATAGACAAGTTTGACAAAATCTTACAATGAAACAATAGCTTATCTAAATCTTTTGAGTTACTCGTCTCTAGCATAACATTTAAGACCGTCAAAGCTGTAATAATATCTTTTATTGATATTAAAGAGGTTATAGCTATAAATATCATTGCCTCGAGAGATAGGCTTTTCACTGAATGTTGCAGGTACTTGTCTGTTCGTACAGCTAAATGATGTTACCCCAGATGGGGATAATGAAGAAGGAAGTGTTTTAAAATAAAATTCAGAAGCTTTACTCAGTAAACCCGTGATACGATTATGCCGCACGCCTCAGTTGGGAACTCCGCATTAGTTATGACCACCGTGGGTTCTTTAACATTAATCTAAACCTAACTACACGGGCACTTTTGCGTTAAGCCCTCACGGATCATGAAGTGGCACGCACAGTGCAAGGGACATGGACAATGCAAAACACACACCCACACTGAATGAAAAAAAAAAATTATCTCATTCAGACCGGCGTTTCGCTTAGAAAGTAGAAGTTCCTTGACAACGTTTGTTCATGTGCTAAGAGACGTGGCTTAACTCAAGGGAGGACAATCTTTGATGGCGGTTGACTGTGAACGCTAGGATTGTTCGTTCAAGTTGGTGAAAAAAAAAGGCCTTAAAGCGCGGACTAAGGAAACTATTTATTCCGGTGTTTAGGAAAAAGGGCACAGCAGTCCCGTTTTACACAGAATGTTAAATAGGAAAAATATTTAGCGAAATTTAGTGTAGACAACAGTGTACACAAACCGATCGTGCCTTGTATGGACACACTGTCACACCAATCGCCTGCCGTTGGTCATGTCACATGAAAACAAATTCCCGATGGCTGCAACAGCTCTCATGCGTGAATCTGGGAATGAAAAATTGAAGATCTAGGCCTTTCAAAAGAGATATTAAATGCGACGCAATTAATTCGAAGTGAGATACGACGAACCATGTGTGCACACGCGCATGCACGCTATATATACGGCGTAATCATAGTGCCAGCACACCCATGATTATATGGAATACCACTAGATAAGGAGCACGCATAATCCGTGTTGCACTGTCACATGTCATAGTGCTGCGTTGTTTATTTGCGCAGAAACTCTCTTAATCCTTCATGATTGACTGATAGGCATAACATATTATTTCCATTTCTGTGTTATTAAAGGCAGCTATAACATCTTTGGTATGTATTTGACACTTTCGATTTGGAGACTGTTCGCTGCTGTCACCTGATGGGGGCAGCCAACTCGTTAAGCTACTCGATGCAGTAGTTTTCCTTTTATCTGCGCCTTTCTTCACCACAAAAAAGAATAAAATATCCAATTCAATTCATTTGAACGTCCAATTTGAGGGAGCCCCTGTGAAAAATATCGAGGACGTTTGGGTCTATGTCCTACAAAAGATGCCATTATCTTGCAACCTCCGAATGTTATGGAAGGCCCGCCAAATACCAATAGAAGGATTCGAGTAACTCGCGCGCAGCGAACGAACAAACCATAGGCATGACGGTGCAGCACTGTGAAAAATCGAAAGATGTACCACTTCACAGTTGCACATCTGCACCTTGCCGATGTGTATACCATTAGATTCAGATCAGGCAACATTTGGCGACATATTTCAGGAGCACCAGTGAAGTACCACGAAACATTTGTGTACAGAGGCCCTGGGGTTCCGAGAAAAGTAATGGTTCTTTAGTTAGTTTGAATAAGTCTAGTTAAAGGCTGCCTAAACACGGTGTTGCCGCACTGCTATGACAAGAAAGGCAAGCGAATGCCGGTGATTTAAAGGGTCCTGAATCACTTTCCGGAGTAATGATCGATTGACTTCAGTATCGGAGTTTATTTCCTCACGCATCGATCACCGCAAACATTCTTCGAATCCACCAAGTACGAGCAGAGTCACAGGGATTCGCCACACGCTTTAAACGCTTTCTCCCTTCGTTCATCCGTACGAGCGAGCTGCAAGCTACACAAGAAGGGATGGCAAGGGGCAAAGAAACTACGTCGCGCGCGTCGTGACCTTGAGCGTCCGTCATGGAACGCGATGGCTCTCTTCCAGTGTTATTCTGGTGAGCGCTAGTGTTTCTATTGCGTAATTTTAGCACACTATAAAGCGCGGCGCCTAGGGAGCCTTCATGTGCGCGCCTCCTGGAGGCACGGAGGTGCGCACATGAAGGCTCCCTAGCGGCGCCCTACGCGTGGCGGCACCCTGTGACAACAAGCGCATCTGTTCCAAACGCCGCTCTTTGTGTATGCCCGCTCTCAGCCAAGAGCCGCTATCTGTTGTATGACAAAAAAAAAAGAAAGAAGTGTTGTATGACGGCCCTCCGAAGAGAGCGTACGGGCCTCTGTGTAAAAAGAGGGCGCTTGAGAAAGTGGTGACTTCGCGCTCCGGTTGTGAACTTTGCTTGCCGCGCACGAGTGTAAGATTTGGCAGAGCTGTTCAGAGCAGCGTCTGCTTTCTACTGTATGCGGTTTTTCACCAAACACGAGGGGTATAGTTCAGGACCTCTTTAAAGCAGGGCACTTCGACGTGGGCTTGGGGCATTCTCAAGACACTTAGTATACAGAGTTCAGAAAGAGGCGTTTGGAGTAGAATGAGCGTTCGCCGACTACGTCCCCCCATTGAGCACAGGATGGGCTACTTGAGCAGTTCTTCATCACATATCAGCAATTTCAGGACGTTAAAAGAAGTTTGGCACTTCCTGATGCACCGTTTCGTCGTAATGTTATAATATCGCCGCTGTGATATGTATCTTCATTGTTATATAGCGAGTGACTCAATCGATTGAATAATCTCATTAACTTTGACAGTCAGCGCCACATGGACTCTACCGGAATATCTTAACATGAGTTTTCTGCCCTTGTTAGTCTCCTGGATACTTAAGTCATCGCTTGCGACCGTATGGTGCTCCATGGGGTTGGATCGTCGAACCATTTTGAGGTTGTTTTGCTTTTAGCATTTAGAAGCAACCAAAGCGAGTACAATAATGTTTCAAAATTTATAAGGCCACAACGTTTCTTTACAACCGTTCAAAGTGGTCGTGTGACGCGTGTATCATCGGGCCAATGAAATGGTGCGAACTGTGATAACCCAGTGTCGCCATTTCACTTATCCTGGTGAAGTCCCTCGCATATCAGCATTTCGGCAATGCATATGCAACGTACTGGCACTAGGTCACGGTCGGTAACATTGGTCGAGCTGCCACTTATGTACCCATAGACGTTGCTTTAGCGACTGCGACACCGCGATTGAGAAGTCAATGGCAAACTACTCTCTGCCAAGAAAACACCATGAGTAGGAGCAGTACGCACATTTGTGAAGTTTATCAAGTGGGCCGAAATTAATTAACGAGTGCTGCATTTTCAGGCACGGCGTCAAGTTTCACGAACAGTAATCGCTCGCTATATCCACCTCACGGTTCACTATGCGAAGACAATAAGGAACGGTATTCGCTACTGGCTCCCATCTCACGCGTGTACAAGCACTATAGACAGTAGAGTTTTCTACAATCTTTACTAGAGGGAACTGTGGCGCTGCGATCATTCAGTCGCCATGGGAATGATGGGTAGTAGATGGATATGGCTAGTCTTCGTGCTTGCGACTTCGAACGCATTTGTGGCTTTGTTTATTGTGGGGTTTCACATTTGTTGCGGATAACGTCTTGCTGTGAGCCTAATGAGCCGATTTGAATTGTGGAGCCTAAAAGGGTCATGGTGGTGAAGTGGGACTGCTGAACTTTTGCTGAACTTCGTCTTCTGACAAAGCGGCCGCTGGCCACACGGAGCTGCACAGAGCCAAAAGAACGAAGCCAGGCAAATTCATGTACTACCCATCATTCCCATGTTGGGTGAAGCGCCACGCGTTGCAGCTCCCATAGACATTAGCTCCAGATTTCCGTGTACTATTATGAAGCTCTATACTATAGACTATACTCTTCGGCGCTTTTACGGGGCAGCCATCTTTGGTTGAAGGCTGCGGGGCAGATGGAACTAACGGACCCTCGATAGCGCTTGACCTGTCCTATATAAAGCGTTATTGCCGCCAGTGTTCACTCGCCTTCATCTGTTACGTAACCTTGGGATGTCCGCGCCCGCAAGCGTTAACGGGGGTCAAGATTACGTAAGCTCGCACCAAACGCAGGTGCGAGACCGAAAGAACGTGGCCTATACGTGCCTGTATTCTCCTCGCATGCTCAGTCCCAGATGTATCCATTTACTAAGTGGGACAGCATCCATTCATGGTATATTAAGTAAACAACGAAATGGTCAGCTGCTTAGTGCACCACAGTCCGTACGAAACGAAGCTGTCGATACAAAATAGCTTACATAACAGCCAAATGTTGCATCTCGTTGCCACATGGTTGATAAATGAGGATAGATTCAGGTGGCTTTCTTTATCGATACGAGTACCACATCACCATAGGCGCAGTCGACATTGTGTTCATGCCGCATAAAACCGTGTAATCATAAATGACGTTATCAGTGACACCGGAAGTCCAGGCTAACGACAAATGGGAGGCACGTTCCGATTCTTGCAAATAGAAGATTAAGACCAAACAAAAAACAAGAAAAATCGGACTTAGAGTGACAACTTCACACAGAAATACAGCCATTAGAAGGGTTCCGCGGCCTTAGGGAGCGGCAGTTGAGGCCACGGTAGTTGCCGGTGCTGCCGTGACAAGTCGGCGGCAGTTACACAAGAAACCGCAAACTGCGCGCGTCCTGCCCCTGCGCGAGGGCACCTGAGGCTCGGCAAAGGGTCGGGTCGCGCATTCAAACGACCGTTAATCAATGGGCGGCCACACCGTCGACCGTTTGTGCCTGTCATATCAGGACTGCACTGAGCAAACGAACGGAATGTGAACGCGATACAATTACGGCAAATTGAGTAGAAGGTTCACCCAACGTCTGGGCTCGTCTAAAAGCTACACAGTCTCAGCAAAGACGTAAAGAATAAAAAAAAACAAGAGAATAAGAAGAAGCGTCAGCAGCAGACGCAAGGAGAAGCACATTAGCTAACATCTCGACTAAAACAGCGTGCTCGTCATTATCTTCTGGTACGACTTTATTTCGGCCATCCCTCTCGGGCAGAGTCGTGAGCTTGGGACAGAGGAATCTGATTAAGCAATTACGCAGGCGGCACGTGGACACTGCGAAATGAAGTGCTCCTAAAGTGCCCCGTCGGGGCAGACATTGTGTTTATTGCTTGACGACAAAAGTCAATGGACTCGGTCCCTTTGACTAAAGGAGACGCTATGAGAGTCACATTTCAAAGGGAAGCAAGATGACCGAGCATATATTTTGCGACATCCGGCTCCGCGCGCCTTACCCTCTGTATTAGCTCGGTTCGGCCGGTAGAGCAACGACCCTCGTGTTCTAAGAAGTCACTAGCTACTTCTTTGTGGAATGATTTTTTTTTGTACGCAGGCTTTAGCTGGACGATGCGCATAGAATTTTCCTTGCCTCCTTGCGAACACAACGTTTCTGACTGTTGGCTTTAACGCGGCTATGCGCATGCTCTGTTATATATATCTAGAAAGGTCATGTCCTCCAATTTAAAAGCACTAAATGTCGTTGCTGCCTTTGCACGCGACCAAGGGACAATGATTATACACATTCAAATGACACGGCTTCAGATAAGCAGCTTCGTTTCTGCATTACTAATTCGTCGTGAGCCCGACTACTGATGAATACGTTACTAATTATTAGATTATTATTGGTGATGTGTTAAATTAACGTTGCTATCACTTTCAATCTGCGCTAAACAGGCCGTCACTGTCTTTTTCACAACAGTCGCACTCGCTGGTAACAGCTCTGTAATACCACTGGGACACGCCGTTGAGCACCTATGCATGCAGCTGCACTGCACAATGCAAAAACAAAACAAATGGCAAAGTAAAACACGAAAGCAGAGCCATAAAGCTCATTGCCATATAGGCTGAAATTGTTAAAGCTGCAATAATAGCAAGATATCTGCAAAGACAAGCAGACAATGTTAAAACCTTGATAATATTGATCGAGCTTATGAGTTTATGGAAGACGAAAATCATTCAAAGAATAGCCAGGCCTGTTTCGAATTGTGCATTATTATCTAGGCACGGCGCTGCTTATGAGCACAGTAAAAAAGCAAGGAAAAGCGATTACAACGAAGAAATCCTTAACCTTAACGCGTTCGTGTTATGGTTACGGGGGTGTAACGACCAATAAAAGGTAAGTAACTTGGCAAAGTGCATTTGAGGCTCGGATTTGGGCATACTCGTGCTCGCACAAAAGCGAGAACGAAAATACGATTGATAAGGCTCTTCCACACGCGCATATTGACCAAGTGAAGGCAATAGAGGTGGCCTGATAAGCAGACCTCGCTGGTTGCAGTCAAAGGCCGTGCGTTCCTGAAGCCAGCCGCCGCTTTATCTCTCGACCTTATTGCTTCTGTGCCGAGAAAACGAATCTTTAATGAGCCAGCTCCCATCGGAGGGCTCTTATCCGAGTCGACGGGGCTGCACAGGAGGAGAAAGTTGGCGCGAAAGTGGCTCGCCATTTCGAAGCAGTTATAAAGCTGCAGCTCCTAGTTGGGCTGCAATGCAAAACGCGAGGTGAGTGCAGACGCGAACCATGAGCAGCCCCCGTTTAATAAAAGCAACGAATAGCAGCCCCCCCCCCCCCCCTTCCACCCTGCAGGTGTAAAGGGGGGGGGGGGGGCACGAAGCGAAGTCTCACGGTGCCGATGGGCGAGAGAGTCGAGGGTCATCAAAAGTGGTGCGGTTGGCTAGAAGAAGCCACGACTTGTCCCGAGTAGTCTACCGGCCTTTCGCTGGTAAGCCGGGCGTCGCGTAGAAAGTATCTTTCGATAAGGGTTGGGACAGGAACTTAGCAAGTGCACTTCATCTCACCTTCCACACTGCAGTGCGCCGTAAGGTAGGAGTCACGTCAGCCAACCCGAAATAGAGATTGAACAGCACAGGGGCTGATATTATAGGGCTAGTTTGCTAGCCCATGATCGTCTAATAACAGCGCATATATAAGGTAGGAACATGGAAAAGCCTGTGTACGTTTTTTATATGTTCGTCCCTCGCTTTTGTGTTGTTTTTACGCGATCAAAGAACACATCCGGAAGGCATCTACCGTTGCTTACCTCTAACCGCCTTCCATGTGACACCGACTAAATTGGGAGCCAGGGTCGGTGGCGCACAATGGGACGTGCACGATGCACATCATTTCATATCTATCTATCTATCTATCTATCTATCTATCTATCTATCTATCTATCTATCTATCTATCTATCTATCTATCTATCTATCTATCTATCTATCTATCTATCTATCTATCTATCTATCTATCTATCTATCTATCTATCTATCTATCTATCTATCTATCTATCTATCTATCTATCTATCTATCTATCTATCTATCTATCTATCTATCTATCTATCTATCTATCTATCTATCTATCTATCTATCTATCTATCTATCTATCTATCTATCTATCTATCTACATAATGAAGCGAATGCGAAGGTTTATGGCGGCTAATTCGTAGCGACAGTTCGCTGTGTTGTCCATTACGCGTTACTGGTATTGCGGTGAAGCTTCCATCCAATTAACGTCACTAGGAAAGTCCTTTTATGCACTTCTGCTTTTTGCTTGACTGACGGGACTGATGACTTTTGATCAAGGCGACCCTTAGTATGTGACCCTTAAGGTATGTGTCATTTAGTTGTATGCACTGATGCAGGTTAGCAAGGCGTCATATTAGGACTAGCCGCAATAGGCTACGTAAAAATAAAAAGTTGTAATAAAAAGATTGCTAACAGCGCGACAGACAGCAAAGAACTCTCAAGGACGCAGTACTCTGTCCTTGCATAATTTCCTTTTCTTTTCGTTTCCGTGCAGTGTCGTGCCATTGTGTCTTGGTCTCACTGTTGCGGATGATGATTGAGTAAACAAAGACAAAGAAAGAAAGAAAGAAAGAAAGAAAGAAAGAAAGAAAGAAAGAAAGAAAGAAAGAAAGAAAGAAAGAAAGAAAGAAAGAAAGAAAGAAAGAAAGAAAGAAAGAAAGAAAGAAAGAAAGAAAAGATCATGTTTTCCTACCTTGCTCTGCACTAGAGAGATTCCGCACCGCGGAGACCTTGCATGCAGCTGGATTCTTTTGTTTCCGCTTTTCAGGTTCATTTGCCCGACCGAAAGAAGCGAGAGTTTTGTGGTTAACGACTCTCATCCACAGAAATGTGGAGCGTGTGTTGACCGTGTGCTATCCAAGTTACCCTTTCCTCTCATATTCTTTATCTTCTTTTCTTTTTCGCGTTTTGTTTTGGTAGCTTTCTGGCGCCTGTGTAGGACGAATAGCGTTCCTGCCTCGCTCGCGGATGCAATGTCTCGCGGCGACGAGTGGAATTAGCGCGGACCGAGGGCCGAATATCGCGTCAAGGGGAAAGAGACTCCAGTCCCGTCTTCGCTTGCACGGTCAATATCGCGTCGCCCTAAGATAATGCATACAGAGATAAAGCGAGTGAGAGAGAGAGCGCGCTCGGCAGTCAGCAGAGACGCATAAATACGACGCAGCAGGTGCATCCCGAGACGGTTGCACCTGCCGCGTCGGCACGGGAGCTCCAAAGCAGTGCCAGTGCGGTCCTCTCACAAGCTGACGACCTTCGCACGGCCCTGCGCAGGGCACGGGACGAAGGCAGCCAGACAGGATGCGACGTACCGCATTTGCGCGATTACAGGTGCATTCCTTAGGATTCTCTTTCGTCCATTCGGCAAAGTGTGATTACAAATATGGAATTTGATGCAATGATTATGCTTATCCACATTATAGGTACTTCTCCTGTTGTGAAAGTGCAGAAAGAATCTTGCAGTGTTGAATTGTATTGTCTTTCTTTCTTGTACATCTCTTTTCTGACGTGTAGTATGTGATCTCTAATGTCCATTTGTTTTGTTTTGTTTTTTCTCGTTTTTAGTGTTCGCGAAGTGTAACAATGTGCGCAATGTATTATTGATGCACTTGCTCTTGAAAAGTGTTCCGGTCTTCCTCATGTCGTCCCTGTTGTCTTTTTGGAAACATGTCGTATGTTACTATATGCCTGTGAAGTTGTATGCCGGCTCCCTGTATGGGTTGCAGAAGACCTGTAGTATTGATAAACAAATAAAATTAAAAAAATGCATCGGTCACGGGTTTTCCGCTTTTGCGGATAATCCGCGTCCGCTTTCCGGATCCGCCTCTCCGCTTTCCGGATCCGCGCTCGGTGTGAACGTGCTTTCAAAGAGCTCATTTCGCAGATATTCCGGTGTCAGTGTTGGCGGCGACATTGTTGGTTGTTAGCGAAAAATCGGCGTTGTCTCTAAACGAAAATTCGATATCGATCAACATAAATAAACAAATAATAAAAATGTTCGGTCCGGGTGAAAATCTAACACAGGCCTTCTGCGTGGCAAGCAGGCGTGGCAAGCATGGGGGCCAAAGTCGACCAGACGGGTCCTGTCAGTACGGTCGTGTGCGCTGAAGGCTCGGTGTACTTCATGAGGATTTGAGCCTTGTGCTGCAACCTGGCTCCTATGTAGCGCTTCCTGCTAGACACGTTGCGCCATCTAACGGTGCACCCAGGAAGCCCGCGCATGGTCACCCAGACGTCTTTCGCTCTGTGGGAGCTTAGGCTGATTAGTCCTTTGCTGTCAGCGGGCGTTCCTGTAGTAATGCCTAACGTTAGCTTGCTGTGCATAAAGAAACCGTGCGACGCGGCTTCGACTCCAACCATTAACAGTGCACTTCGAAGATTATTTTCATTCAACGTTTAATTCAAAGAAAAAAATAATGGCAGTAGAAAACATTCTCAGGAGAGTATATGAAAATACCCACATAGCGGGTAATCTGGATTACTATAAGGCTACGGCTCAGCCTAAGGCAGCAGTCATGCGTTTTTAGAGGCAAATAAAAACGCTTATGAACTACCGTTAACAAGGAATGCATGAAATTATTACCTTCGATAAAATCGCATAGTACATTGAAAGCTAGTCTGTTTGTTGGGGCACGACCACGGTTTGGGTTTACTTTTTCACACGTAGAAATTGCGCCATTCTAAAGCGTTCAGATCACGGTGAAAGATATGTCGTCGCGAGTCACGTGGTGCGTATTTAAACGGGGCAGGGCTGAACAGAAACTTGCATTGTGCCCCGCTTCAGACATTCAGGTTTCTTATACGACGACTTTGTTAACTCTGGCGGGGAAGGTGTAGCACAGTGCTTACGTACACACAGTCGCAAAGAGACATCAAGTGTCCGAGCTTACGTAACGCAGTCTCAGCGTCTGCGCGCGCCCCCATTGGCGCAGCGGGAAGTTATCCGACTTTCTCAGGGGCCAGGGAGCTCTCGCGTGGCCCCCTCCGCGAAAAGAGAGACGTCGCCTTGTTCGAAGCGTATAGCTGTCCCGCGGACAACCTAGTACCAACAAGCCGGCGAAAATTGCGCGCGCTCGGCGACGCGACGGGAGGAATTTGTCCACAAGACGCCGGGGCCGTTCAATACGACCGCCGCACCTCGTGAAAACGTATTGCCCAACGATGCGGTAGTTTGTTTCCCGGGATGGCGAAGACCACCAGGCCAGTGGGCGAGGCGCTGTGTGTGAGGATGGGCACGTGACGATTTACAGATATACGGCGCACACGGGCAGCTGCTCTACGCGACCGGAGCCAAACGCTGGCTTGCGGGCGTCGACGAAAACAGTTGCGATGCCTCCCGAGCAAACAGGTCGTTTTTCTCGAAACCCACTGAACAGGGCGTTCACACTCTCGACAGTCCCGTGCGTTGTCCAAGAAGACCCTCGCATTTGATGTTTCGTTTTTATTCTTGCGTTTTCGACTGCCTCGACGAAGTTAAATGTGCGGCCACTTGGTTAGCTATGCTACAGGCGAGCCCCGTATAGCTCTCGGCTCTCGTAAAACCTATGGCACCTTTACAGGCGAGCGCAAAGAAAAAGAATATCCAAACGAGAAACACTTCGCGCTACGAGCGAAGGTCGAAGAACTCACCTGTCAAAGTGAAAGAAACATGTCCTCGTCGTTTATCGTGAACACGAGACGTTTTCAATCCGCGAATGCTAATGCTAACGATGCATTATTGAACAGACAGTGGAGAAGTGTAAGGGATAAGCGGTCCAAGGTAAAAAACTGCCTACCTTGCACCTCAAAACAGCGTGAGAAAACACATATATGCGACAGAACCTGCTGATGAGGCTTTCTGTAAGGTCAAGCTTACGAGCATGACTAGATTTCGTTCAGACAGAACACAAGGATGAATGTGAATTTTATTTACTTGGGTTCATTTATTTGGGTTAAGAACGAATGTCTTGTTGTTGCTGTCGTTTAATAACGGAACGCATGGGAATGTTACCTTAAAGCCGGCTATACGAACAGATGGTTTCAACTTCTCAATACTCACAAATAGAGGCCATGACTGTTAGGGAAAAATAAAAGAAAAACAAAGCTATAATATATATAACATAATCTCGTATGTATGCTAGAACGAATAATCATCAGTCATTTATATGTTCCATGACTGACGAATGCCTACCCTATAGCTACTTTCAACCTCCCCCCCCCTCCTTTTTTTTTTCTTCTGCGAGACAATGACATATCGTGCCTGCAAATTCCTTCAACTCTTTCTTTACTGGACCAAACGAAAGCAACAATTTTGTTGGCAATGTTTCCTCATGTGTTTAAACGTTTCATTGGGAACACTTTCGCCAAGAGTCACCATGAAGTGTGTGCTACGAAGGATCTGCCTGTTTTGCCGAATCTGCCTGTGGTCGCTACGTTTGTTCTCTCACAATGTAACCACAAGACAACGTACTACATAACATGGCACCCAGCGCACCCTCCTCCCCTCTCTATCCATATCAAATCAAGCAATGTGGAATGCGCACTTTGCTCAGCAGATCCACAGAATTTTCGAATATGTAGCTGTGCCAAGCTGGGTTGCTTCTGTCAGGACATCTCACTTATCGGCTATGTGCGCTCTTACCAGCGCTCGCTCAGTACAACACCCACGCAGCACGAGGTGAAATCAGTTGATCGCGCGCACGGCGGCCAAGCGAGGCGACAAGGAAGAACGGGCGTGCTAGTGCATGCAGAACCGCGGCAGCAGTCAAATCACAACTGATATCCCCCGTATCAGTCGAGATTTTGTTGTCTAGTGACGTCTCGTGAATCAAGACGTTGGCGTACCGAAGTGAAGCGAAGAGACAAGCAATGCGAGGAGAGAAGAACGCGGTACTTCTTTTGTACTTTATAAGGCTGTCTAGGTGCCCTGTAATGCAGTCCAAACAATACGTCACTGGGTGGCCAGCAGCAAAGGCTGTGAGTTCCCTGATGAGCGACTTATAGTGGTAAAGGCTTGCCCCAACATCCTTATTCTCACCCTCCCTCCCCGTAGACAGCGCGACTGACTGTTTGCTTAGATATTCCGACTTGGAATGTATGCAGGTCGGTTCGATTGCGTTTGATGAACGGCGATTGCGATAGCGAGCGCGACACGGAGATGTATGTAACTGTAGCACGCGGTAGCGAGACACAAGCGCAAGAGACCGGTTGTGTTAATGAAGCCGCGGGTCACGCGACAGTCGCATGCCATGCACGCGTCAACGGCCCCCGTATGTCACGTGGCCACCGCAATCACCGCGTTACGCGCTCTCATACACCCGAACCGGCCACGGACTACTTACTATTCCTGACATTCCCGGTTCGCGCTCGAATACAGAAAGAAACAATTTATGTCGGGACGGGCCACCGCCGGCACGCGAGCTGCATGCGACGCAACGACTATACAACCGGTCCGTACCCAGAGCACTTGCCGCCGTGGTACTAATCGCGCGACAATTTAGCTGCGAACCCTTCGCCTAATGTACGTACGCGGCATTCCAAAGAATAGAGGAGAAAGCCGGCCAGCGCTTGATTGAAAAGAAAAGTTCACGGGAGAGTGCTGAAGAGGTCAAAGTACGAGGATGGGCATGCAGTGGCAGTAAACTTTCGGCCTTTCTCTCTCTTTCGCTCTCGTTCTCTCTCAGCGACAACAGTAATGAGCTGAGAAGCGGCTCTGGCAGTGCACAAAGTGGGCAATAGCTACGTTCCAGTTATTAGTGAATCGCTGTCCTTTCTGTTTTTCTAGTCTTTCATCCATGTGTACCACACGCTGCAAGGTCTGTTCCAGTATACAAGAGCAGGATCATCACTCCACCACCGTATCGAGTACAGATCAGTTATGGTGGTTATAAGTGCACGTGTGTAGTAGGGAGTCATACTATAGTGGCGTCACTCCAAGGGAGCGTGTAGTACAGTCGATGCTAAATGCGCTTGGCAAGAGAGAAAGAAGAAAGGGAGAAGGCACGGAATGATGTAGTCAGAAGACTGCTTGGTTGGTTGCCTTACGCTGGGAAGGGGAACGTGGCAAACGTGTACGCGTGCGCGGACCACACCATGCCGTCAAAGACGCTCGCACAAGCGATATTCTTTTCAAAACGCACAGAACTTGGAGGACGCTGAAACGTCGCCTTCAAGCGTTGAACGCGGCAGCGTATAATCGGGTCGCATTCGCATCGCCTTCTCATTCGCTCGCTATTCTCTGTAGACCCGTCAACCGGACCACGAGGAAATGAACGACTGCGCTTTTGCCACTGGTCGTTTTAAACTCTCCTAGAATGCCTGCTGCTACAAGTGCAGTTGCAAAATGCCCACTAAGTCATAATTCGTCGTTTTGCGATGCAGTGCTGTATCCACTACGCGTCCGTAAGGCAATACGAGCACCCACGCAGCTCCACGCTTCGTTGATGCTGTTGCTGCTGCTGCTGATGATGATCAATTATGCCTGAGCGCTTTGTAATAGGTGGGCCTTTAAATAAGCCACCCACTCGTTCCGCAATGCACATAGTGTGAGGCCTGGCGTTATCCTAAACTTCTGTCACACAATATTACATCTGTTAACGCGACCCTTCCCACTACATGTGAAGCCGGAATAGGGTTCTTTCTTTCTAAGCGGTTTCAAGCGCTGGCGTGGCTCTGTGGTAAGAAGCCTAAATGCCACGCAGAATATCTGGGTTCGATTCCGACTCGAACCTCCTATTTTTATTATTTGTGCTCATCGTCCACCGACGCTGACACGGGAATTTCTGCGACACGAGCTCTTTAACGCTATCGCGTGTAAAGTCATTTCATCGGTTATGGAGCGATGGTTGGTGAGTATGGCATTCCAATGTTGCCTCTATCCTCTTCAACTGTGCTTTGGTACACAATAGATGCGGTGTCCATGACGGAGGACAAGTATGGTGGCGCCATCTGTCACCAACATAAGCCATTTTGTTTTTTTGTTTTTCGTTTTGTTCGGAAGGCAACGTGCGGACAATCCACACGAATAGGTTTCAGCGCGACGTTGCTCACAGGTCTGAGGGGGCTATGGTGAGTGGACGATAATCTGTTCGCCTGAGTAAGTTTTGTACGACGATCGTCCTTGCATTTGGGACCATGAACAGTGGCACACTAGGGGTGATCTTGGTATCTGATGGCGGGTCTGTAGCCTGGTAGTCACGTCTGGCGATAAATTCATGTCGAAATATTGTGACCTCTAATTCATAGGGTCATGTACACGGTAAAAGAGCGTACATTTATTTTTCTCTAATTCGAATTGAGTAGGCCTGGATGTGGTTACTACTGCCTTTGAGCTCAATCACGGGCGACGTAATAATAATATGTGGGGTTTTACGTGCCAACACCGTGATATCACTATGAGGCACGTCGTAGTGGAGGACTCCGGCAATTTAGACCATTCGTTGTTCTTCAACGTGCCCTGACATCGCACAGTACACAGGCCTCTAGCATATTTCGTCCATCGAAACGCGACCACCGCGGCCGGAATCGAACATGCGACCTTCGGGTTAGCAGCAAGGGCGAGATCCAGCCTGAAGTTGGCAACGGATACTCCATCTTTACTGCCTGCTAACTGTGCTAAAAGTGGTGGCCATACCGCAAATAACAATTAGAGACTACATCGGTGTGATATAGATTAGGAAGCTGATATAAAATCAATGTTAAAATATTTGTGAAGAAAATGAATTTGTTTTGCAACACTTCCCATCAGACCTGACTTCACTTGAACTTCCGAAAGTCAGCTCTTGCAAACACAGAGTGCAAACGAAAGCA
Source organism: Rhipicephalus sanguineus (assembly GCF_013339695.2). Taxonomy (NCBI): domain Eukaryota; kingdom Metazoa; phylum Arthropoda; class Arachnida; order Ixodida; family Ixodidae; genus Rhipicephalus; species Rhipicephalus sanguineus. Next base: position 155,555,833 of record NC_051180.1, read on the forward strand.
TGGACAAGAAAAAGAATGCGAGTGACCCAGTCCACAAGAATCAAGCACAAATAGTCACATTCTTTTTATAGCCTTCTCGTGGTTCCCTCTTCCGGTTCTACTGGTTCTTGACACGCGAATGCCACCTACGGCAGTAAAAAAGCGTATTGAGTAATAATCGTCAAGTCGAGAAAGCGTTAACCTTGATCGTCATGGATAAAAAAGAAAGCCGCCTTTACAACCCGTACAGCGCGTTGCCATCTCCAAATATATGCGTATATTTCTCAGACTTTCACGGACAAACCCATTTGAAAGCGAGCAATACGGGCACAACAAAAATTAACGAGGTGTCAGTCCGCGCCTCTCATAAACGACACAGACAGGCCGTGCACAGGCGTCATTATTTACTGTCTTTTTTTTTCTTATTAATATTTCTACTTGCACACACTTTTCGGTGATTTCATGGAGCATTCGGGCAAGTTACCACCCTGGTTTCGTGAATAATGACGAGTGATGTCCAACAGCGCATTAGATTGTGCGATATCAATCGCAAAAAACGCTGCATCCCGACGTAAACGTGGTGTGACGACCGCTCGCCTCCCGCCGCGACTGCCCCCCCCCCCTCTTTTCCTCTTATTCGCCTCGGGCATCTGTAATAACTCCGGACAGGTTACCGATAGACGACGACGTCAGAGATAAACAAAGCAGATTCGGAGGCCGCTCCACGCCGCCTACAAATCATGTCACTCGTCGTTGAAGGAAAATCACAAACGAAAACGGAGCAAAGCAAGAGCGTAAGTCAACGTGGGATGCCGAAGCGCTCAAGCCTAGAAGCCGAGACGGTCGCCTAAGTTGGGCCAGGGGCGACATCCATAGACCCCCCCCCCCCCGCTCTCCCCCCGCCATGAAAAAGAAAAAAAACACGCGCACTTTTCTTTTTCTGGGCCTTTACAGGCTCTCAGCTCACCGATCAAGTATCCCTCTCTCCAGCTATTAGGAAATGGCAAGCGAAACGTCGATGCAGGTAGCAATAATTTAGATACGGTACAGGTCGAAGCAGAAGGTAGCCGACGGCAGATAAAGATCGGTCGCCGTGTTAATGCAGGTTACTTGTCTGCCTCTGCCATCCCCCAACTATGTTTTTTTTTTTTTTTTTACCGCTTCGCTCTTACTTTATCGTAGTCGGCGCTGAGAGTTCTTTGCCGAATAGAAAAGCAGGATGCGCGCTAGAAAAGCTGGAAACAAATAGAAGATCAAGTGGTTTTAATCGAGTATAGGCTACGGCGCAGCCCGGCGCCAGTATAGGGTCCTATTCGAGTCTGAGTTACCTATCACGGCATTGGAAAGCCTGGCCTGAAGTGGACCACTCATTGGGGGCTGCGGTGTGGATGGACAAACGAAAGACAGGCGGCGCTGGAATATCAATCGATGTACAAGACGGCGAAAGAAAGAAAGAAAGAAAGAAAGAAAGAAAGAAAGAAAGAAAGAAAGAGAGAAAGAAAGAAAGAAGAAGAAAGAAAGAAAGAAAGAAAGAAAGAAAGAAAGAAAGAAAGAAAGAAAGAAAGAAAGAAAGAAAGAAAGAAAGAAAGAAAGAAAGAAAGAAAGAAAGAAAGGCTGTTGTCTTGGAGACATGCATTCGTGTTTGCCTGTGCTTCGTTGTGCTGTCTGAACTGACTTTAAACGAAAAAAAAAGATATGAAGATGAAAAAGAAAGAAAAACATAGTTCCTTCGAACGTGTTCGCTCCTTTGTCCTTGTTTGTTGCGCTTGTTCAGATAAATATTAAAGAAAGAAGGAAAGGGGCCTGGCTTCGCAGGGAGAGCGCAAGGTGTACCTCGCGTGATGAGCGTCCGTATACAATTGGGAGCTGCGTTCTACAAAAATGTAAGAAGCCAAGTGGGGCCACGCAAGGATACTGACGCCAAGGTCCGCACTGGCGTCGTCAAGGTCGCGGCAAGAAAGTCCACGCCGCCATCGGTGCGTGCAACTCTTGCGAGGAGGCGTTGTGGAGGATTTGCTTCGTGCAGGTGCTCACAACATAGATGAACCCGCGTATGGCGGGAGAATGCAGAGTAGAGAGAGAGGAGGAGAAGGAGGAGGAGGAGGGAAAGAGGAGACGATGAGGAACGAAAACAGCGCGCGAGAGACAGGGTGACCGAGAGTAGCGATAAGGAGCGAGACGGCAGAGAAATAAATGGAAGAGAAATGAACCGATGGACAGATGCGGGAACGCCATGAAAGAATGAAAGGAGGCAGATGCAAAAAAGAGAGCCCCCATTTAGGGGGTATATCCTCTCCACAGTGATTACAGGCTTGTGCGTTGCGCGCGCCGTTTTTCTAGCAAGTCAGGCATCATGAGTTCCCTGAAGGCATGACAATCACGTTCTTCGGAAAAAGAAGTAAGGATAATAAAAATATAAAGAAAATTTAGGCGCTCCTTTGCAAGAGGCACTGTGTTAAGGTGGTCTATGTAACTTAAGTGTTTCTTTTTCTTCTGTCTCTCTTTCTTTTTCTCTCGCTTGAAATAAATCGTTTGCAATGGAGCATTCACCAGCCCGTATAGAAACGAAAGCGCGCGTTGCGTAAGCTTTCGTTTAGTTGCGTTCCTCGCGCAATATTTGCTCATTCTTCGAACGGCTTATAGTGCGAGTGTCCGCGTTGTGCGTGGCGCCCAATGGTTGCAAATTAGCTCCACGTGTATCAGTCTACCGTGTATTGCAGGAGATCGCATCGCACGCAGCTCACAACGATGCCGCCAGGCTAACAGCTCGAGAAGTGAGCGGACCCTCATCTGTTACTTCTGAAGTATTCAGGGACGGAAGCCGGCTTTCTGGAATGAACGTAGTTGCCGCGATTACGGCCGGGCAACAACGACGGTTGGTTGCTTGACTCATGACTCCACGAGAAAGACAAACGAGAGAGAAAGAGAGGGAGAAATCTTGTTTCTTGTGAGAGTCACTAAATATTTGATGCCTGCAGCGTATGTCTTGTTTTCTTGTTCCATTCTTTTAAGCCGGGCTACATTAGCTGCGTATTGCTTGCTTAAGAGAAAAGGGGGAGTGGAGGTCACAGATAATACCAGCGCCTCCGGCACATACATTTAATTAAAAAAAAAAACGCAAAACACACTAGCGGTCTTGTGAGCCTGGATAAAGCGCAAAACTTGCTGATAAGTGAGGAAAACTATGTTCGGTTATCGCTATAGCTCGAGACGATGCCATGCCTTCATGAAAAAAAATTAAATATAATCTGTAAACGTGAGTTCTTATTCAACTTTCTCGTGGCAAAAACAACAACAAAAAAAAAAAAACAAGAAAATTATTCAGCATTTAGGTATACTTAAAGCGAAAGAATCCGCTATATGTCCTTCACGACGGATCGATAAATTTTCGCCTAATGAAACAATGCTTTAGGAGCAATTAATTTCTTCGAGGAGTTAATGAGTTGAACACGAAGCGCGGGTACTTAAATTCCTGCCCAAAGTAGCATGCGGGTATAGCTTCACCGGCTAAGCAAACCTGCAGGGATGTGCGACGTTTTTGGGTAATCTTTTTGTGTTTGTTGACGTTTCTTTCTTTTATGCCGTTGTACACATTCTTACTCCTGACCTGCATGTCTTTACAATGATGGACGCACAAACGACTTCGCTTGCATGCTTAGTCACAAGATTCAAACACTGATGCGTGGTGAAGAGAAATACTGATTAAACTGTTAGTCAGCTGCGATTTCGTTATAATGAGGTAGGACCCTTGTCATCATTGCGTTGTGTGATGTATTGTTCTCTCTTACGTGCATTTCTTTAGAATGTATGCACAGTGGCTTGTACCTTCATGCAACTTCTATGAGTGTCATATGAAATTAATTAAAGCTGTAACAAATTTAAAACAAGACATGTGAATGAAGTCCTTATTTGTTTTGCTTCGTCTAGATACGGTTTATAAAAAAATTCAAGAGGCTTAATTGTGCCCCATAGGCCAGACACAATCCCACTTTTGTTAATGATTATGCTTTTACGTTCAATACGCCTACAGCATTTTGAAAACGTGAATGGGCATAGTGAGTCACGGTTACTACTTTTTGTGGTCAGTACCGACTAATAATTGTATTTTTTACTAACTTCAATTACTAACGCGGCTACAGATTACGAGTGAGGCAGTTCGTACACGATAGCTAGTAAATATTCTGACATCTTTTTTTAAGAGGGTGCCAATTCATTCGCACAGCAGATGAGAAATACCTGCATTGTCAATTGGAGAAGCGTGTGAACCTATCAGATAAATAAAGAAAGGCTGCTGTTTAAAACGTGCTAGCTTCTGATTATGTCAGAGACGATAAATCGGCGCAGGAGGTACAAAAACAAAACAAAACAAAACAAACACAAATGAGGCGACCTAATATTTGACTTAAGTGTCTGGTGGCGGATCTCAGAGGCCACGCAGAAAGAAATGCGCCGTTGAAACCTTCTCCGCCAGGTGCCGCAGTGATCCCAGCTGCCCGCAAGAAAACTGACTGTTAGTTTCAATGAACTCTTTGAAATAACTTTCGTTAATTATGCTGAGGGTTAATTGGCCCTTTTACTAAGCATTGTGACGGGGGTTTATTGAGGTATTCGGCGACAGTGACGATCGTAGCAGCAGCAAGCCAGGGCGTAGACAGAAAGCGAACTGCCGGTACGAGCCAGCCGATGGCGATGGGCTTCTGTGCTTGCCGATCTTCTTCCTCACAATCAACCCCGGTGTTGAGGGGTAGCCATCCTGGCGACGTAGAAAGAGGTCAGAGTATTATAATATGGCTTAAGGCGGTCAATGTGGACTGTCTCTCGCCCTCCGATATCATGCTCCGATATCATATTTATCCAATATAACTCTTAAACTGGAACAGAACACTCGATTTCGCACCAATTTTATTTGTTTTAACCTTTTCTGATTGTTCGCAAAACTAGAATTAAGTGCTCGACCGGAGAACAAGAGTGTCGCTCGTTGATCGTGTCACTAAACGTGCACGACCTCTCGTGATGGCGTTGGTCCCAAGCGCGAGCTCTGTAGCAGCACAAACATTAACAGCGAAGGTGTTCTTATAGTCGAGGTTTCCGCGTACGATGATGGCGTAGTGCTAGTCACGTGGCCTCGCGGTGTGGCGAGAGTGGGAGTCGGTAAGAAGGGGAAGGGCTGCGCCGCGCCGAGATGGGCGAGGGTGAGGCTCGGTGGAAAGGGTGAGCAAATTAGAGGCGCAAGGCTCAGTGGAAAGGGTGAATCAGTGAGGGGAACACCAAAGGTGGGTAAGGGTGAGCCTGACGAATGAGGGCATCAACTTTGCGGTTTTCGACGGTGTTCGCGAAGGGAATCTCGCCCCGCGTCTTTTTTTTTCTTCTTTTTCTTCGACTTCAAAATTTTCGATCTCAGATCGGAACTCGTGTTGGGCTTCCTTCGAAGATTCGTTCTACGTGTGAGTGACAATTTTGTTTTTCACGAATTTTCCTTCAGCTTTTGGATTTCAGCAGAACCGACATGCCTTAGAGTGGCTGTTTCGCCACCGGCGAAATGTAATTTTACTAGTATGACTCAAACCAATGTTCCTTTTTACCACTCCTTTAACAATCTATACAAATAGAACTGCGGCGCAGAAAGAACGGATCGATTAAGTCTTGCGCTGGAACTTCGCTTTTCATCAGAGAATTTTAAAACTGTACACTGCGGCCACAAACACAGCCGTCTCTGCGGCCTGAAGGCGGCGATCGCTCGAGGAGGAGGCCGCAAAACGAATGAAGGTCCTTAAAAGGGCGTGACAAATCAAATTATGCGGCAGAACAGTTTGAAACGAAGGCAGGACAGAACGTGGCACAACGATACATTTTCCTGGGAGGCGGAGGTGGGTGGGAACGCCATCTTACGTCTCCTTATCTAAATAAATCGCCTTGTTTGCATAGCATTTCAACAGCAGATAATTGAGACGCTTTACGAGAGAACCAAAAAAAAAAAACAAAATATTTCACAACCTCAATACACGACTGTGATAAAAATGAAAGCGAAAAAGAAAAAAAAATGAAACAATCATGATAAGTATAGCGCCGTGCGACAGCGAATTCGCAGAGAAGAATGGACTAGGCGTGGCCTCGGTTCATGATAGGAGCGACGCAATATGCATTTTCTCATTCGTCGCGTGAGGCTCCTGTCTCAGGCGGAGGGTACGATCGCCACTCTGGCCGACGATAGCTGTTGACTATTAATGCCCCACGGCCTGGTCGTCGACAATGACAAATGAGTCGTCGGCTGCGGGACGCAACGAGGACAATCTAATTAAAGAGCGCCTCACGTTTCTTGTCTCTTTGAGGGTCTTCCCCCGTGCTCTGCCGCCGCTGGGCATATTCCTCCTCTTTTTTTTTTTCGTTTATGTTTTATGTCGTGCCCGGCCGTTTCAGGACATTCGTGGTAATTACGCCGGCTCATAACTCGATATCGGCGTATAAGAACGTGGGCCCTGTTTTTTTTCTTTTAGCGCGATCATATTGGAATGACTGAGCGTTGAGCCTGTAAGCCGATTTGCCACACCGTCGTAAAATAAAAAACGACGCTCGCGGTGCTGGATTTTTCTTATCAGCTACAGAAATATGAAGTCTTCGTTTTTGCATACCCAAGAATAACTGGGAATCCGCCTCGGTGGTATAGTGGTTAAGCTGCTCGGCTGCTGACCCGAAGGTCGCGGGTTCGATCCCGGCTGCAGCGGTCCCACTTCGATGGAAACGAAATGCTGTACTGTGCGTTGTCAGTGCACGTTAAAGAACACCAGATGACCTAAACTTCCGGAGTCCTCTGCTACGGCGTGCTTCATAATCATAACGTGGTTTTGACACGTAAAACTTCAGATGTTATTACAGTAACAGAGCTGTTCGTGCGTATTTTAGGGCGGGAGATACTGTCGGACTTTCGCGAAACCTCCCCAACCTCGATTACGGACATTCGCAGGACTGAGTGGCCGCGTTCACAGAGATATCCTTACCCTAAGAGCTTTTCCATTGGCGGGATCACATGCCAGCCAAATGCGATGTTGGGCGAGTTTAACAGCGAAGGTGGCTTAGCAATATTGTGTAGCCCTTTGGACCAAAATACTTTTGAATTCAGCTCTCGATGTCGTAGTTCAGAGCGTGCTGTACTTCGCACAATAATTTGACATCTATCTGCGAAATTCTAGAATTCTGGTAAGCTCAGTTATGGAACCAACGTACTCGAAAATGCGCTGGCACTGTGTTGAGCCCCGGCGTGGGAAAGTGCTTCATATGCGAAAGCTTATTTCCAAGACATTTGTATGGGATTGTCATGCACGCATTTTTGTTCTATACTTTAGAATATATGACAATTTCCGTAATTATGTAATAATAATAATAATAATAATAATAATAATAATAATAATAATAATAATAATAATAATAATAATAGTAATAATAATAATAATAATAATAATAATAATAATAATAATAATAATAATAATAATAATAATAATAATACAGCGTGTGTAGTAGTCTACAAACATGTGCATATTTATTTATACACAAGCAGGAAAACAAAGGTGTTTACAATGTTATAAGTTATAACTATATACATCAGAATATCCAAGTTACACAATTAGATGGATGCAGAGAAAACACGGTTGAACATGCGAAAGTAGTCAATGTTAAATTAGCCGAAATATGGCTGAAACAAGTTAGAACTGGCCACCAATAGATCCAGAGTCTGATTACAAAAAAAAAAAAATATACAAACGTTTATAGCACGTTCCGACATGTAAAGAGAGAACATTGCACAGTAACACCAATTGTAAGTCTACCGTACAGCAAAGCAATTGTTCGAGCTACAGCAAGCGTGCTGTAAAAGACCTCTCTTTGCAACGTCATCAATTTTCATGGAGTGCCGACATGCAGCCATTATAGGGCGTGTGAGCTACTAAAGCAGTACCATGTTGTTATCTAACACTCTATCTAAATGCGCTGATTTGGCTTTTAAAAATACGCCGATGTATTCGACAATCGTGCCTCCATCTCTACTCTTAGTTTCCTTTCTTTTTTAACCGACATTACAAACGCTTTAGGTTATCTCATCCACCGACTAGATATAACGCTCCTTAGCCACTCGTCATAAAACCATTCGTCATAAAACTTCTTCCGTAGCGGGAATTCCTGCTGAGCTAACTCGTCTCGTCAAAGCTCTAGACTGTATGTATATAGTTAGCAGGCGCTCTTTTCCTCTAGATCTAAACTTTCTATCTCCCCCTCCCAATTCCCGAGAGTAAGGGTTGCCAACCAGACGCTTTACTGGTTAACCTGCTTGCCAACCGCCTTTCTGTTTTCTTCCTTGTCATTAGCTACGTGCCCTTGCTAATAAAAATGCGTCCTGCATCAGCACTGACACTTGCTGTAAGAAAAATTCTTCCGCGGAAAAGCTTTCTGCGAACGCAGACAGTGATTAAATTTCAAATGTATACACGCCCGAAAGGGAGGGGAAATGCTTTCGCGCACTGCGTGACGTGACATGGCAGGGAGGGTCGCGCCGTTCGATCCAGAAGCGAATGAAGACAAAGAGCGGGAGGGACGACAGAGTCCAATTAGCCGTTGCGTCCGTGTCCCGCGGCTCAATGCGCGTGAACACCAGAGAGAGAGAGAGAGAGAGAGAGAGAGAGAGAGAGAGAGAGAGAGAGGAGGAGGGTGAGGGGGAGAGCGTGTAAAGACACGCAAGAGAAATCAAGCGTAACGAAACGACGTCGCTACGCAAAAACGCTCGCTCATGGCTGCGGTGACCGTCCTCGGACTGCAAACGCAGCAGCAGACACCCACAGTTAGCATCCTAGCTGATGGGCGACACAGTTTCTTTGCTTCCGCGTCCATCCACTATGCGACAGCCAACAGAACAAGCGACGCTCGCCGCACACCCGCCGTACAACCCAGAAAAGGGGACGGGGGAGTTAAGGGGGGTGAGGAGGGAAAGAGGATAACGCGTGCGAGCGCCAAGAGCTCCAGGCGCCTGGATGGCCCGGAGCAGATTCTCACGACGGCGATCGGTTCGGAAAGTAATTAAGAAAGTTCGTCCCCCCCCTTTTTTTTTCCTGGACGCGAGACTTTGGATACTTGCGCGGGCACTCTTTGTGGTTGGTTGGCGCTGCTTCTGAGCGTATGCCAAGCGGCAGGGTGGGTAAGGGGTCGGTCAGCGAGCGAGACACTTCGGAAGAGCAATTTCCGGAACCTTCGAGAACCGGATCCAAGAGAGAAGGCGGCGGTGCGACAGTGGGGTGCCCCCGTTTGTCTCCTGCACTGACGCTGTCCCCGTCTGCCTTCTGTCTGTGTGAGCGCGTCTGTCTGTGTCTCTCGCGCGCGGGCAATTTGCTGGCCAGCCGCCAAGCTTGTGTCGCTTTGTGTCTTCCTTCTTCATCTCCTGCTTAGGGCAGCGCTAGGACGGCCGGTTAGGGGAACGAGAGTTTCACGCTGTCCCGCTCCGGCAATGTTAATTTGTGGTTTCACGGATAGGTGGCCCCAGCTACTGCGAAACAGCGCCTCAGAAGCAGAAAGAAGCGTCACGTCTCACGTTAGTTCTCCTCCTCCTCCTCGGCAGTGTCCCCCGTTGCATCTCTCTATACCTTTTGTCGCTTTTGCGCATCTTTATTCCGCCGCGGCTATTACTCTTGGCCTTCCTTTTTCCGTTTCCCATTGTGATCTCGAGTGGACGGGGTTTCCTGCGACAGCGTCTTGTCCCTTCGTTAAGGCTCGGCGACAAATCACGCCCGAGAGACAGTAACGACTTGTAGGTGGTTGCTTCTAAGCGGCGAAGCGATCGAATGCAGCGGCCATTGTCGCTTCTGTCAGTGCGACAAGCATGCGGCCTGGTAGGGTACGAGATATCTCCTTTGTTTATCGCCATAAAGGTATCTCAAACAGTAATATGTTCTCTGGAACATTCGTGCGTTTGCTGTAATGAACGCGCAGTTCCATATGTTTTTGCACGTGCGGTGGGAGGTCAGGCGATGCATTATTCGTTAGAAATTTCATTTGTTTTTTTTTCTTCATGCACTCGTTTATATCAGCCTTTCATATCTGATATGACGCTCGAATTTCCAGTATTTCTTACAGCATGGATGTCTTAGTGATAGGCTTTCTTTGCTATGGCCATGATTGCATTAGGTCGCACTACGCGCTGGGTCAATTCTGGAGATTCTGCCATACCTGGAAGACATTCGCGCGTGGGTTACGGCGACTGTTATGTCCTTTTCCCGCCCCACACTGATCACTACTGAAATCATTAATTTACTAGATTTAGTATTATTCTTAATTAATATATATGTAAATATGTTTAGGCGTCCTTATAGCAACAAAGCAAACGCCACAACGCATAACACCAATTTGCGCGGCGAGTAGGCAGAGTCATGGAGGTATACGCGTCTTGGTTCCTTGCGCATTTCAAGGGGCCACTTGCTGGAAGCACTTGTCAAGAATGCTGGCATGCTGTGTTGTTAAAATTTTATAAAATTGCATTTTTAATCGATTGTGCCACCCATTTGCCCTTAAATGAATCGATCGTTCTCTTGATAAATTTTTCCTCACCCTGTTTATTCAGTACCATTTTTTTTATTTCACTGTGTAGCTGTGCAGAGAACTGAATCCGCAGCCAGCGCATATTTGGGGTGCATAGCATGGCGACGCACATCAACAGGAGGGGTGCGCCGATCAGCAAACCTTAGTTTCGGCGACAACACCGTGGAATCAATCACTTTTTAAAGGGGACCAGATCTTTCCTCTTACACTCGCTACCCTTCATTCTGATATGCGATTTCAACAGCGTTTTCGACTGGAATCGTGATGTCCAATGCTCTTTTGTCAAGGACAAAGCACGTACCATGCCAAGGAGCTGCGGAAGATATGCAAAGAGCTAAAGCTTGTTGATACGTGGACAGCTTTCCGCGAAAATACATTCGCAGCTATGCGAATTGGCGGTTCCAGCCAGAGCAGGATTGACAGCCCTAAAGAAGTCATGCCTAAAGTAGTTATTCGAAGTCTAGAGGCATATGAAGCGATTTCACCCACTCCTGATCAGCGAAAAACTCAGCGACCATATGCCGGCAATGGCCTTCTAACGGCGAAGCTTGGAAAGCATGATTGCAACTTGTGGCGGATGAATCAAACATTCCTGTATGACGAAGTTACTCTGTTTGAAATGCGCGCCGAAATTCACGCATCTTTGGAAGCCGCGCGGTAAATTACGCCGGCCACATAGGACCGCTTGCAGGCTAGATGGCGTGCAGTTGCCCAGGAGGCAGGGAAAGCGCGCTATTCAAGCCTAACATCACAGCTGAATGAAACTTTGAGGCGCATTCACGTGGTGGAGAGCGCAGGTTCCATATTCTGCGCAATGCAGGAGTAGGTTGGGGCAAAAATTACACCATCTCCCGCTAAAGGGAACCATATGTGGATGCAAAGCAGCGGGGAGCCAGTGTCAGCGCCAGTGTCAGCGCTGACGTTGACACTGGCGCTTTTGCTGGCGCTAACTCTGACACTGGCGGCGGCGTTGACGCTGGCGCTCATCGCGGCGTTGCGCAGGAGAGAATGAGGCGCGCGCGCTCCGTCATTTTATACCGCGGAAGTACCATGCCGCCCCCAGCGGAGTATGCAGCTGTCGCACCACCTGTCGTGCGCGCCTCTCCGTAAAGTAGAGGATTCCTAGAGGAGAGAGATGAATAGAGCGTAGGAGAGGAGAGAGAGAGAAAGGGGACGCGCATGAGCAGAGGGGGGTGGACGTCGCGGGACGAGGGAGGGAGGGACGGACGAAGCCCCCGCCATAAGCTGCTTCGCATAAAAGAGCTATATATGCTCTCTTGCTACCGGAGAGGTCGATAGCCCCTAAGCGCGCTGAGGAAGTGCACCTCCCTAGGGACGAACCAGGGAACTTGGCATGCGCGCAGCTAGTAGGTGTAAGAAAAAATAAGCCCCCCCCCCCCTATCAGCGCAACGTAAACCGACGGCCGAAACATTGTCCTAGATGATAAATCAATTCAAGAGATGTTTAGGGAGCATTTTGAGATGCTCCCCGTAGCACAGCCCCACACCAATGATGACAACCAGAATCGCTTCATTTTGTGAAGGCTTGCCTTCGCTTTGTCCCAAGGCGGACAACGAGCTTTGAGTTGAGGCGAGAAAGCGTAGAGCTTGGCAGGCCTTGATGAAAGTGAACTCTACCACGGCACCAAGTCTGGATGGAATACTGATAGTGCCTTGTGTAACCTTGTTCGATGTTCTGGCCTACGCACTTACTGACATAGTTAGCGATTTCATTATTGACGGCCAGGAGCCGCGTTCCTTCTGTGAAGGCCGTGTGGTCTTGCTGCCAAAGGAGCGTATGGATTCAGCAGACCTACGATCGATTGTGGAGACTAATCACCCTCCTTAACATGCACTAAAAGCTCGTGGCTGCCATCCTCGGTTTGAGACTGAGACCCTTCCTTCCCGACATAGCTCCGCCAATGCAAGCATATGTAGCGCAGGACTGGTCGGTATTTCAAACACTTACATTGATCAGAGACGTGTTCCTCAATGCCAAGGAAATTAAAGTCACGGGTGCCTTCGTATCATTGGATCAAGCAAAAGCTTTCGATAGGGTTGAACGGCACTATATATACTCAGCTTTGAGAATATTGGCCCAGCCAGAGCCATACGTTCACTGCATAAAGCTCCAATGCAGCGACGTCAGCAACCGGCTCCTCATTAATGGCACGGTGACAAGAAGCTTTAGAGTTGACAGAGGCGTCCGCCGCAGATGTCCTGTCGCACCGGTGCTCTTTATTCTTTCCCTGGGTTCTCTCGTTAGGAAAGTGGCAAAGTAACAGAATATTCGAGGCTTTCCAATGAGAGGGCTGGGAAAAGTTATCATCACCGCTCATGTGGATGACATTTCTGTATTCGTGCGAAACCAAGCGAGCTTCCGCATGTCTTTGGAGCTGTTTGATGAGTATGCAAGGTTATCGGGTGCAGGCCGTTACGCAGGAAAATGCAAAGCCCTTTGCATTTGCTGGCTTTGGTCTTGCTGGCTTCCGCGGTTCTTTGCCGGGTGACATTAAATATGTGGATCCAGTAAAGGTTTTCAACGTATAGGTCGCAGAAAGGAATTGGGAGGACGTCATAGGTAGAGCCTCGCAAGATTTCACGTATGCCACTCACTTCAGCCTGTCGCTTGCCGCTGAAGTTACCGCGGCCAAAACCAATGCATCTGCATAAACGCTTTTTATGTCAGGCACATTGCGCTCGTACCACATCGTTTTGCAAGCCACTTTACTTCGTTGGTTGAGGCTTTCGTCTGGGATGGCAAGACACCAAGAATGAAACAAAAGTTTCTGAAACTTTCAAGAAGCTGCGGAGGGCTCAGCCTGCCAGATATCCCAGCATTCACGACGGCACTAGCTGCGGCAAAAAATGTACAAATTGTCCCACGGTGACTATCCTGGCCGTATAGCTCACTATTGCGCTGGTCCGGATTTTAGTAGACCAGAGAATGCCTGTAGCTTCGCTGCAAATAGAGCTAGGAAGGCGGGGTGTGGGGTTTAGGTACATGTGACGCAACCTGCTCCCCCCGCTCTCGGGGCTGCACTCGCTGGCGCCGGCTGCACCTCCGTACGCTGCGCTGCGCTCACGTCACGCGCGCGTCAAACGCGCAGCGTGCGCTTCTCGCTGTGCTCTTGTGACGACGCTCGCATTGCGCCCTCCTCTCCTTCCTCCGCTACTCTCCTCTCGTTCGGAACTCTTGTGCCGACGCGCTGGGACACGTCAGCAGTCGCCTGGCCGGATCCGGTAGGACTAGGAGTAAAGGCCAAGACAGACGGTACGATTTTCCTTCCGATGCGACGTCCGACGCGGCGGTGCGGCAGCCAAAATGGTGGCTGTCCGATGATATGAAAGGTCACCACTCCAGCTGCCGCACCGCCGCGTCGGCCGTCGCATCACATGGAAAATCGTACCGTCTGTCTCGCGCTTCGCCCACGATTCGAGTTCCTCGGGACTCCAATAAAGTTCTTGTCATGCCATGTCATGTCATGTCTCCCGCTTAAGACATGCGCGCTTGCGCTCGCTCCTCTCGCGTACACTGGAGGCGGACGACGGTAAAAAAAAATCACAGCATATCCACGGAGTGAATGATGATGAGTGGGCGAAGCTGCGGAGGTTCATCGGTAAACCGTGAATTCTGCCCAGTACATCATCACCGACGTGAGATAGGGCGCGTTTATACTAAAGGTTCGATGAGTTATGACGACTTGCAGCTCACTCTAAATTTTACATGTACGCTGTGAATTTTCATTGTTTAGAAAACCATTGCTTTAGAAAACATCTGGCGTCTTTCGATAAGCAGCTGGCGTCTTTTCGTTTTGCTTTAGAAACATCTGGCGTTCTTTCGTTTTGCTTTTACAAAACATCTGGCGTCTGTCGTTGGTTTATTTAATCAATCAACGGCGTTTTGAACAAAATTTTCATTGTTTAATCACGCACAGGAGAAATCTCACCAGGCACTACCTTGGAGGTAAACAATGGCTGCCGATGGGAATGAGAGACAGAAGAAGTCGGCTTTTAGCTAACACTTACACTTCTACTTCTACTAACGTTTCCTACTGGAACATGCCAATGGCTGCTAATGGGGAATGAGAGACAGAAGAATTCGGCTTTTAGTTAAAGCGCACGCTGCGAATTTTTTATTGTTCAACAACGCACAGGAAAAATCTCCCACCGGCACCACCTTGGAGGTCAAGATCTGGTACTAGCGTTACGACTGGTTACGCACTACGACTACGACAACTACGAGGGACGAACGGGTGCCGCCTTAAGGAGCTTCGTCCCTAAAAACAGGTCCTGCCGGACTGTATGCGTTGACACATTCCATAAGCGTACATAAACTGTCCTCAATGTCTACCGAAACTGTGAATTCCACACATAGTTACCGTCCCAGGAAGTCAAGCCAGCTAGAGCCATTACGTCCCTTATGCACGGCTGAGGACAACTAAATTTTTTTATAACGGAACGGTGACCTGTGCATAACCAAGCTCAAAAAATTTATTACAATTTCTTCATTCGGCATAATTTCTTGTCTACCTTAATTGAAATTCCCGTACTATAAAAAGCCTCATAAATTCACAATTCCTCTCTTTCTGCTCTTACAGCGGATCAACCTTAGCTTTCCCGCTATCCTCCACTTGCCCGCACGTGGAAGACAGCGCCATCTGGTCGTGTTGGGAGGAGGTGATCGGCGGCTGATATGATGACGCAGCGGATGATTTGATACAGCACGAGTCCCTAGAGAAGCGGCAAAATCTGCTCTATATAGGACGAAAGCTCGGTTTGCTATCTAGATGATGATATTCGCATTAAAGGCTTTTAATTGCCTCTACATCGCTTATTGGACGTTTTACGTAAGAAGACCCATCTACGTCACAGGCCTCTAAGGCACTGTATTTTGTGAAATTCTGAAAATTTTTCAAAGAGACAATGAGAAAGCTAGTGGTAAGTTTTGTTGACTAGCTGCAATACCGTGACAATAACCTTGGGCTGATGGACAGAGCCAAAATGTTCGAGGAGAGCCGTGGCTTTTTGGTAAAAGGAGACCATCCATCTCGGGTCATGCGGACCTGGACGTCACAATAACATCTGTACTTCCTCCTCCTTGATTTACAATCTTTTCTACGCATATGTATGCGCGAACTACGAAGTCAAAACCTGTAGGTCAAGGTCACTGCGTTTAGCATCGCACACTTTCGCGTTTCATAGATAAACGCTAGGGAGCTAGTCACATTCGTATCCTAATTTGCACAGATGTGCTTACAGATGTCCGTCGGCGTTTGAGCACGATAAAACACTTTGCTTCTAAGGCCTCTGGCGTATTGTAAATTATGATGATTGAGGAGAATCTTTTATAACCCGGAAGCGGAGCTCTGCGACGATATTCCGCCCCGATGCGCTTAAAGCGTCCTCGTCAACTCAGAGGGTGCGTTAGTTCTGCTATAAATTGTCGAGATCCAATTCCAGTCACGTGTAGAAGAGAGTTTGGAGAAGATTAACCTTTGCGCACATTTATATATGCGTGTAACGTGCACTGTTTGCGTACTACACGTGATATGTTATAGGGGGAGGGAAGGCATCGCGCCGTCTGCCGTTAAAATTCTCTCAATATTGGGCAAAAATTCAACGCTACGTGGGACTAGCCGGGTGGCGCGGGGTCTCCCCTGCGCCTTCTCTGGACCCAAATAAAGTTTGCATCATCATCATCATCATCATCATCATCATCATCATCATCATCATCATCATCATCATTCAGTTAGCGAGCTATTATTCCGGCAGCCAAAAAGTCTGTTTTATATTTAGAAGAATAACAACATGCGTTTCTTTCGTTGCCGTATAAGTAATCTTGTGTCAAGTTCAGTATCCTTAAGGAAACCGTAGATGCTGCAGTAAATATGTGGTGCCTAGCCAAGATAAACCCCTAGGCCATTTATAAAGCCACCAGTCTCAACGTACACCACAGCTAACAGTGGTCACGTAAATTGTAGCTCGTGTGACAAATGGCGCACCTTTGGAATCAAAAACACAACTTCAACGTGACTACACGCTGCCATAGTTTACTTGGCGAAACCACACGCTTACATTTCTCGGCCAACAATGCGAGCGCGTATATACATGCGCGGCGCAAATTATGGAGATCCCCTTTGACACGACACCACCTCTGGCCGCCGTTTCCTGGTGGTCATTAAGTCCGGCTGTGAACGCAACCCAAATGAACCTCCAAAGCAACGTCCACGGCCATTCTATAGGCGTGGGCGCGCTTTCAGATTACGTGCTGTTCTTACTTTTCGGGGCTGCACACATGAACGCCGTGCGATATGTTGTGTGTGCATTCGAGCCACTGCGAGCCGAGTCGACAAGCGCCCGCTGCTGCTGCTTCTGCTACACGTAATGGACCGCTCTCTATGCAGGGCGTCTACTCCCCTAGCCCCAGCGCTGCAACCACGTTCCGGCATGTTTCGCATGCCAAAGAGGGATCCCGGGCTCCGCTTGCCACTTTCTTTCCCGTTCTCGCTAACAGACTCCCCCCTCACCACGTCCGTGCTTCCAGCAGCAGCGAGACCATAAGCGCCGGAACAAATAACCGCGCCTAACCACTTTAATTCCGTCCGAGGAACATCAATAACGTTCTGTTTTGACGACAAAGCAAATGAGCGATGCACGTTGATGCCCCCCCCCCCCCCCGCCTTCCCGCCTTTACACCCTCCCTGCCCCCGAGGTCTTATTCGAGTAGCGCTAGACACGTGAGGGGGCGCCGCCTTTCCCCTCGCACCGACGCCAACTTCTCCGCGAAAAATTGCCTCTGGCGCGCGGCCGTCGTGTTTCATCCGCTCTATCAACAGACGTCATCCATAGACAAACAACGGCAACTTCAATTACGACCGAACAGCGGAAAAGAAGGAAGGAAGAGAGCTGCGTGCGGAGAACAAGAAGAAGACGGGTGAAGACCAGAGATGAGGAACTTGGCGGTGTTTCGGGAAGAAATGTTGACAAGCTGAGTTGTACAAACCGCGCTCCGACAAGGTGGGGATGTGCGAGACTCAATGCGAGACTATGCGAGAACGCGGAGAAAAATGCAAAACGCAAAAAGGAACCAATGCTTGTGTGGCTTATTTTGTTTTTCTCTCGATGTGCGTATGGAACTTATAAAGCACTGGAAAGTAAAGATGATCGTAACAGTGATGAGAAGCAGAAGACACCGACGAATCGCCGCGAGGGCCCGGGTGAAAGTCTAGCATACAAAGGCCTTTGAGAGAGCACCGTGTTGGGTACGGATGATTAGAAATGCAAATTTAATATTGCTTCGGCAAGTAAAACGGATATTTGGACAGAAAGGAAGAACCCGACTTTTGAACTCTTTTTGGCTAAGACACGACTTTTCAAGACACGCTCCCGCGCCCGTTCAAGTGTACCGCGTTGGATGGGCAATCATTGCTGCTTGCACTGTACGAACGAAAATAAAAGAATCGAGGGATTTTTTTAATTACGAGACAGAGATGAAGCTTCAGCTTTAAATTCGTGGCTGCGGCTGTGGTGCAGTGTGGCTTCATAAAAGAAATGAAAGATAGAACAGAGTTATTCTTTATACGCTGAGTACACAGAATACTGAGGGCTCCTAAAATTGCCTGCAAATATTCCATCTACGTGAGGTTTCAGTCAATTTTATATGGTTTAAGGTGCATAATACCAACACAAGTAATTATTCCAGCCTTTAGTACAGCTGTTCAGAAGTAACCTCCCACTTTGAAGCTTCCAGCTTGCAAACGGGCCTGTAGACTTCTGAGCCTTCATACACCACACCTAGAATGACTAAATGCCATGTTTCCAGACCGGTAGGTGATGTGAAATGCCCGTGGTGCGTGGATCACTCCCCCATTTTGCGTCACGTATCTTTAGGGTGAACACAATAGCCACAGCACACCATAGAGATGGACAACCCTGGACATGTAGCAGTGACTCTTGATAATGGCTGTTGATAGAGCTGTCCACTTGGTTGACCATTGCCGCACATGTTCGCTCCCCGTGCTTCCATAATACGCATGCGCTCCGACGGTTGTTCAGGCTGTTGGACAGGGAAATATTTGAGGCTTTTAACAGCGGAGTTGTTTAAGCTTTATGTTCGGCCGTCTTCGTCCGCAAAAAGTAGTTGAGCAGGCATGCGCCACTGAGGGAAGGAAGGACAGAACAGGAGAGAAAGGAAAGGCAAGGATGGTAATCAGCCTACTAGAAAAAAACTAGTATGCTACCCTACACTGGGGGGGGGGGGGGGGGGTTAAAGTTAGAGAGAAAGAGAGAGAGATAGGGGGAGCACGCACGCAAAAAGTCGCACACCCCGCAGTCATCATAACGCAATTAGTCTATGACCGCCGGTGCAAGTCTGAGATGCCTTCAAGAACTGGAGCACTGCCTTCGTCGCCTTTATCCGCGATGGCCTCTGAGGAAGACATTGCAAAATGGCTTCTGCCGTCATCGGTCTGTGCTCTATGCGAGCTAGAGCGACCGCGAGTGATTGTCTCTGCACATTGTAGCGAGGACTGTCGCAGAAGGTGTGCTTTAATGGCTTAGCTATGCGTGGTATAGTATATCAAGGGGGCGGGAAAGGGAACTGAGGGCGAGGAGGAGGAAGGAAAGGAGGAGGGGAGAGGTTAAGGCCTCTCTCCTCCTCCGATACGCATTGTGTAGTATACTTTCGCAAGGGAATGGGAAAGAGAATTTAGTGTGAGGAGGACTGGTGTTAGGGTGAGGAGGCGGGAAAGGAGGACAAAAAGGAGGAGGTGAGAGGGTGTACTATTGCACATAATGTACATAGCAAGGGGTGTGGAATAGAAGTGAGGGTGAGTAGGAGTGAAGTGAGGGTTAGGAGGAGAAAAAGGAAGATAGAGGGCAATATAGAAAGAGAGAAAAGAAACATGAAAGAAAGAAGAAAGAAGAAGATGAAGCAAGAACTCAATCTGCGTTCGAAATGTGGTGGCACTTGCTTGCCAGCACCGCTGTTTACTCAGACTGCAAAGGTGTGGAAGTGGCTTTAATTTTTGTAGCGTTAGCTACACTGGCCGAGCTGGAGCAGTTTCGCGTGGCAGTCCGAGAGCCGTGCTGCGCATGCACGAGGAGCTGGCGCGCCGGGGCTGCCGCCGCGCGCCCCTCGCCTATCTGTGCATTCCAGAGGAGTGACGTCATAGCCGTGGCAGACATACTGGCGACGGCGCGCGCCCAGCTGTGCGCCTCCGTTGTGCAGTGGCCGTCTGATGCTGCGCCGGGCATTGAAGCCATAGAGACGGCAGCGTGCTACTAACCTGACCACCGAGCCGTCTTTGTGGAAATAGAGAAAGGGCGTTGAGCGAAAAATTAGTATATATGTGTCACATAATGCGTATATCGTGTGTGTGTCATTGAAGCAGCAGTAAGCATGATAATCAAGCTAATCCTAGACAACCAGGAGAGCTAAAAATAATCAGCTCAACCTTAGGTCACGCTGCGTATATCTTGGCATAGCTGAGCTAAGCCAATACAATTTTTTTTTTACATTTTAATCGCTTCTGATCAGAGAGTGCCATCTCTGGCACTCTCTGATAAAGAAGTATTGTGCCTTGAGAGAACTATCCTAATGAATTATTTGTAATGGCGCGGTGCATGTGAATTTGCGCTTTTCGTTGTCTCCTTGCCACACAATTCACTTGGGCATCTATCTAAGCATTCTCGGAAGATATGGTGCCTTCTTCACATGTTCTTTGAATAAAACTTACCAATCGAAAGCCAGTGTCCTGCGTAAGTTAAATTTTTATTGATGTTAACAGTCTGTGATACAATAAATTTTTCTAAGCACCAGCAAAAATATTGGAACTCACTCCGACTCACTCAACAAATGTATATTGCTCTGAGAGCTCACTCGGACTCAGACCCATCGAAATTTTCCTCAACCAGACTCACTAAACTTTTCCTCAGCCGGACTCTCTCGGACTCAAACTCGCCAACATATTGCTCAGCCGGACTCACTCAGACTCACGGCTTGACCTGAGTCTGAGTGAACCTGAGTGAGTCGACTAATGAGTCCGCTGGCGTAAAATTAGCTTTTCCGATCATGGTGCTCTTTAACACCAGTACCTCACATAAGCGGTGCTCTACGACACACCTTTTGATCTTGTCACCTTCAAATAGAAGTTATGAGTGGTTGCAATCCAGTAAGGACGTTTTTATGAAATGTGCGACTCACACGAGATATTTCTCTCAAGAACTTCAGGTGCAAGAGTTTGGGGGGGGGGGAGGTCATGGCAACCCCCCCTAACACCCCCCCCCCCCCCGGTCACACCTCTTATAAGTAAGCATTGTGGTGGAGTATGAACGCTAGTGCGTTGAGGCACGTGTGAAAAGATTTGAGTATAAACGTAAGCCGACATAAGGCTGATAGTAATTCCGATAGGTGAGTAGATAAGACCATTGGTCGGCAACGAAGGGTGGAGCTCATCCAGACTCACTCAATAAATATATTTTGCGCTTAGGCCTCACTCGGACTCAGACTCACCAATATTTTCCTCAAACGGATTCACTCGGACTCAGACTCACTAAAATTTCCCTCAACCGGACTCACTTGGACTCAAACTCATCTACGCCTTGCTCAGCCGGACTCACTCAGACTCAGACTCACGGCTCGATCTGAGTCTCAGCGAGTCGACTCATGAGTGAGTTTGGTGCTCTGGTGCTCTGTACTCTGGTGCTCTGTACTGTCCAACACATTTTTCCGTTAAGTTTTTCGCGCTATAGTAACTATATGTCGCATAATACGCTCGTCTTACGGGCTTGACCTTTTTCCCATTCACTCAGCTCCACATTGTTACTTTTTGTTCGGTTCCTGCACTGCACTACCCATTTAACTAATCACTTTAAACTGATCGTCTGATGGCCGTTTATAAAGAACTGTAGCGCCTGCCGCTTCTTAGGCAAGAATACGTTGTCACAACGCATCTGTCTAGTTGTCGATGTAAGAACTTTGGGGGAGATCTTGATATTACGTACTATGCGCGTGTTTCACGCTATTCGCCACGCGTATGTGAGATCCAGATCTTATTGGTTTAGTCATCGTCTCAGTACTGGACGCAGGATCTCAGGCGAACCACGTTCTACTGTAGATAGTCGAGCCATGGTGCCTACTGAAGGCTTGCAATTACTGGACATGGAATCATAGGCGTGCGCACAGGGAGGGGGGGTGGCAGGGAGGGCGCCCCCCCCCCCTAATCACCTAAGAGGGGGGCGCAAAATCTGCCCCGTACATTGACCCTTCTAGTCAACTAAGAGGGGGGCGAAAATCTGCCCCATACATTGACTTAGTAGGGTGGGGGGGGCGCTGCGATGAACGTTTGCCCCCCCCCCCTTATAGGGAACCCTGCGCACGCCTATGCATAGAACATCCAGTACCTCTTGTACGGACTGAGCGTGTGGTGATTTCAGCTTGCTGACGAACGCGCGAAGTGTGTCTAACAGTGACTCAAGCACTATATGGTGATTGGTTTGCCTTCTTCACACAAGTTATCAGCCGGAGAGTCAAGTGGCACGCAGCAGGGTTCTTAAAGCTCACGCAAATTTTTCGTGTGCTCGCTTCTTTCTATCTGCCTGTCTATTCATCCATTAATCCCCTTCCCCCAAGGTAGGGTAGCAAACCGGGAGCGAGTCTGGTTGACCTTCCTGCCTTTCCTTCCTCCTCCTCCTCCATCGTCTCGGTAATTAGGGCAGAATCATGGACCAAAATTATGTGCCACTGTGATGTTTGTGACACAAATGCATGGGCTTAGTTCTGGTGTTCTCATGTGCAACCATTTCCGTTTTCCTTCGGTTATAACAGCATTTTCCTATGCTCTATCTCCTATTCTTCACTCCATGATTAATAAATGCTCCTCCATTACGTACATTTTTAATATCGCTCCCGTTCTTCCCTCGCAGTCATTTTTTTACGTACTTTTTCTTACCTCGAGCTGGCACGCGTTGTTGCCGTCCTGATGGCAGTTGCCAAATTGCGCTTTTAATGCATAGTGTTTTAACGCTTGGCGAGTTGGTTCAAGGAAATTGCGGCTGTCCGACCGTCGCTCTTGGTCAGACGGCCGGAATGTTCAATAAAGGAAATAGAATGCTCAGTTTGCGCCATATAGTGTGCTTGGTAGCGGCCGACAGGTGTGGCGCGCTACCAACGCATAATTACGTATCATGCTTTGGCACGCATAGACCCGTACTCAGTATCTTAGAACAAACACGTGCGACCACGGAAAAGTGGAATATGAAGTAACACTTAACTAAAACGTCTTGTTTCGTTCTTTTTACCTCAGTGCGCATTATATCAGCAAGATTTCGGCTTGAACTCTTGATTGTTGCCCGAATCATATTTGGTGACCACAGCGAACTGTGGCTTCTCAAACGAAATGCACAAAGCGGTTTTTAAGAAAATGTTGATGGAAATGTGATCTCGAATGCGCACTTACGGAGATCAGTTGGACAGTGACACGCAGTTCGTATGGCCAAGAACGTTTCGTCATCGTTCATACGAACTGTACGACCTCGTTTTCGTTTATACGACCTGTACCAGCGCAAGGAAGCGACTATAAGGAGTTTCCAAGCTCAATTTATTCTGAAGTTTCGTTCCCTGTTTCCTTTAATTCCAGATGCATCGCACGCAATCAATCATTCCGTAAAGAAAAGCGGGTGAAACTTGGATAGTACTGTAGTTTCCTTACGGCGCGCTAATTCTCGATAAAACAAACAAACAAAAAAGACGAGAATGACAAAAACGCGAGAGTTTTAGGCGGTGGTATGCCGCGGAAAGTTAGCCGCGAAGTTTTTCTTTCGTAGTTTACATACAGGCAGCGCTAATTCAAATTCTCGTCCAGTACATGAGAAGAAATCGCGGAGTTTTTCGTTTGTCTCCGCATACCGCGTGCCAAGACTAGTATATATCCGGAGATTGCGCTCGCACACCGGCCGCAAGGTCGCATCCGCACGTAAGGCTCCGCAGGAAAAGAGCTCGTTAGAAGCTCCGGGCACGTATCACACGCGTATGCCCGTCGGAGCTCGCTCCCTTCGCGCCCATTTCGCCCAATGTATATGTACACTACACACAAACGCCCGGCACCCGTTGAACCGGAATAACGAGGCAGCAGCATTCAGCATTCCCACAGTCGCTTCCGATATCCCCCGATGATAGACGACCTTCGAGGATAATAACAATAAGAACAAACTTCAGTGACTCGACTTCTGCTCCAACTTGGACGACAGACGCCTCTCCCTTTCCTAACGCATTGCTTGCTGCATCCGCATAGAGCAAGAACGGCAAACACAACTGTTCTCGCATTCGCGCGCGCGCGCGCGGTGAAGTTATGCGAGCGCTAATGCGTCGCATTCGCAGCTCCCCAACTTCCGTCACGTGGTACGTATACCTCATACGTGAGGCCGACTTCCATTCGCGTTTCTCATCTCCTTACGCTCCCGAATCTCTTCCCCTTCGTGGCAGCGAAAAAAGAAACGAGTAGAATGACGAAGGTTGGAGATGGGAGAGTGGGAGGTTCCAACGGGTGTTACGATGCATGTCCCGGTTCCCCCTATAGAAAGTCTAGGCAGAACACGCATGCAGAAGCAGCACATACTGGGGCCACAGACGCACGCGTCCTAACACAAAATAACCACAGCCCGCAAGACTCGCCGAATTTGCATCGTCTATACCACTTGCGCCCCAATTCACAGCTGCCTCACGTCCCATATAACGGCAGTAGACGCTTTCGCCCGGGCCGCCGCGGAATCTGGCCCTTTCATCTGATTCCATATACACGCACCTCGAGGCTTAAATTGTCCCGCCCGCGGGATTGACCCATCTTCTTGGCTGCGTGCGCTCCTCTAAGCCCCGTACTACGTGCGCCCGAACGAAGTGGGACTATGGGAGAAGCAGAAAAATTTTCAACCTCGCTTCTAGCCTCAGGTCTCTTGGCTCGCCTCCTTTTAAGAAGCGACAGCCACTCAACGCTTCTCTGGATTTCTTCTCTTTCCGAAAAGAGTTGGGACGAGGGAGGAGAGAAGAATTTGGGCTCCGAAACGTGGCTCCCAGCGCCATCTAGGAATGCTCGGTTCCAACAAAGCCCGGGACAGAGAACGCCGCCTCGCCGCCGACGCCTGCTACGTGCCGCTACTACCTAATGGAGACTCAGCGCTCCATGACGTGACGCTCCGCGGTTTTCTTCGCGCGCGCCGCTCCCTTCTCTCCTCCTGCATGTGGGTGCAAGATGCGATACCCGCCAGTGGCATGCTTGGGATGCACGCATGCGACGCTTTCCGGTGGCGTCTATAGCAGGAAGAAGCATCTCCTCCAGCCTTCTTCATCTCTATGCGCTGTCTATCGGGCGACGGCTCTGGCTATATCGCATGTTAGAGTGGTGCTTGCGTGCCGATCTTTACGGCATGCAAACGATGGTTGACGCGCGTGATGCTCGAGCTAGGCCTCTCCTCTCGATCGGAGGATCTCGGTGGTTGGAACTGCGGGCACTCGTAGGTGTCTCGAGCCCCTTCGAACTCGTCTCGCTGAGAAATGTAAATCACCCGAAAACACGAACGTCGCAAGAGAGGGAGAGAAGGAAGCTCGCGAGGGGCGCGTTTGCGCAATCGCGTTGCGAAACTCGAGCTTCGTTTAACGAGTGTCGCCTGCCTGAGAGTGCGGGCAGATCGGCGTGATTAACCGTTCGGTGCAAACAGCATTCTCACATCCCCTGGTCGTGTCGAGATCGTCGCTGCGCGATTGCTGAAGGCTTTGCCGTGAAGCAAGTGGCTTAGTCCAAAAGCAGCGACTTTCTCGAAATACTAAAGAATGTTGGGATTAGGAAGAACAACAACAAATTCGAACGCTTGCGATAAATCAAGTTTCGACTTTATTTTGTGAGAAGGTGCTGTCCTTCTTTTTTTTATTGGTTATGCAGAGTGGCTATTTATACAAGTGGCCTGGAGGGAAGTCGGAGGTAGGAAACATCAGCGGCAGTGTACGCTGCTCCGGGTTACGCCTTCGTTGTTTGTGCATGAAACCGTATAGCCAGCTAATTCAAGTACTTAAAAAAGGTGAAATATCTATAATAATAAGAACAATAGCATACACCGTAAGCCCAACATCGGTATTCTCTCAACTAAAGCGATCTTACATGAAAACCTGTCCTTTTCCATATAATCCATATTACATAGGAATATGGTCAGGAGGCGGGTAGCTTCCTGAACAGAACATGCAATAAAAGCAAGGCCTTGTTTCGGGATAGTTGGTAACCCATAGTTACAAGCTTTATAGCGCGGACTTCTTACACAAAGGACTACGAAACACGACAGGCACGAGCGCTTACTTCCAACTAACGTTTAATATCAGAGCTCGGAAATATATACAGTGAAATAGAAAGGCGATTGGTGTGATTAGGTGATTCGCCCCAATCTGTTCCTTCTTTCTCTTTCACTGTATATATTTCCGAGCTCTGATATTAAACGTTAGTTGGAAGTAAGCGCTCGTGCCTGTCGTGTTTAGTAGTCCTTTGTGTAAGAAGTCCGCACTATAAAGCTTGTAACTATGAAAAAAGAAATGCCAGCGATAACAACTATCTGCAAAATTTTGAGCAATTTAAGTAAGAAGCAGCATTATTATATTTCTTTGCATCTGAAATAAGCGAAAGACGATAATTTACGTCAAATTCGTCGCGAGGATCTCCTACATGAGAGTTATTAACCACAAACAAATTCGTAAAGTCAGTGAACGTCCGCAGACTAAAAAAAAAGTGAGGTTGCGAAGAAGCTGTCGAGGACGATTGTCGATGTGTGTGAATAGCCGTAACTATCAAAAAGCATATTCGCTCTGTTAAATTAACCTTTCACATGACGGTGCATATATTTTTTGCAGTCAGAGGTTCTTATTTTGTTAACGTTTATTGTTTTCGCAGGCTATTTCTGTAGACAACAGGTCCTCTAACCACCACACGTGTAGGAAGAGCCTGGACAGAAAACAGGCAGCACGTAGGTCTCGAGCAGCTGCACAAATTGCCGTTCAGGGACGAACGCGTAACGAGACATGTCTGTGCAAAAACCAAATAATAAAAAAACGCCAGGCCTGCGCGGAAAGTGCAACACAGTCACAGCGAAAGCTCGAAGAGCGGCATTTCTTGAGCCCGTAATAAACTCTCTTGTGGCTACTGATACAAGTACATTAGCAACGTAACCACTACGCGGCAAATCATATTTTTTATGAAGTTGGGAAGCACCCACCACGACATTATTCGTTATTATGCGGAGAAGCCAGGTACCATCTGTGAGGCATTAGTGCATTTGGTTGATGCGATGGTTGATGACGATGAAGAATTATGGCTCAACCCTTTGTAATGGGTTGGAAGCTTTAAATGACCCACTAGTTACGTACGCCCGGTCGTTATTTAACTGTCCCACCACGCTTTATAACATATGTTAACGTGAGAAAGAGAGATAGAGAGGGAATTAAGTTTGTTGAGACCCCGAAGAAATGGATCACGGGAGCCTTACGGGCTTCCTTGGCAACCAATAGAAGTGCACTTGCGAGGAACCCACTACGCTATAAATCATCATAATTTTTGTGAAGTAGGGAAGCGGCCACTATGTAATTTTTCGTCAGTCTGCGGAGAACCGTGGTACTCGCTAAACACCTGCAAGGCACTATGTGCTCTTTATTGATGCTGTGGCTGATGACGATGAAGAATTATCGCAAGGCTTTTGTAATGGGTTGGAAGCATTCAACAACCCACTCGTCGCGCAATTCGCATTGTGTGACGCCCGGTTATAGAATTCGCGTTTGTGTGACGCCTGGTTGTTATTTTACTCTTCTACTACACTACATTACATATGTTAATGTGGTTCCCTCGCGACATGAAGCCTGTATAGGGCCCTTTTGCAATGCAGTTTCAAGCACCGGCATGGCTCATAGGTTGAACACTGGACTCCCACGCAGAGGGCCTAGGTTCGAACCTTGTTCCATCCTGGAATTTTTTTCTTATTTCGTGCGATAGCGGTTACGGACACCGGCGGCGGCGGACAACTACGGCACCAAAAATGGCCGTTGAAATGATCTCATAACAGCTTTCGCTGTAAAACGCGATGGCTCCCTTATGCATTCACCTGACTCGACTCGAAGGCGAAAGCGACCTTCTTTTTCTTCTCAGCCAATGCACTGATTGTCACTCGCCCCACTCTGAAAGCATTCTGCACCTAACGTGGTTTCTTGTGGGCCGCGAACCTTAACACAACCTTGTGAACAGTGTAATCTGTGTGTATGCGCGCGCGCGCGCGCGCGTGTGTGTGTGTGTGTGTGTGTGTGTGTGTGTGTGTGTGTGTGTGTGTGTGTGTGTGTGTGTGTGTGTGTGTGTGTGTTTACGATAAGTATCATCAGCACATGGAGTAGCATCTAAGGCGAATAGTCAGGCTAACATCTCCAGCTTTTCATTAAAACATTTCTCTCTCTCTCCAATGTGGTGTCGCACTCTCTCCAGGGTCCTCCCTCCTCTCTCTCTCTCTCTCATCTTTATACTCCCATTCCCCATTCCCCCAGCGTAGGGTAGCTAACCGGACACGTGTCTGGTTAACCTCCCTGCCTTCTCTCTTTAGTTTTCTTCCTTGATTCCTACAGGATCGGAGACATAGCAAGCTTTCTAGACCTCACCTGGTTTTGCACTGCCTCTATGATCGACCCACCTTTAAACAAGTGACGATGTCATGCGATGACTTCGTGTTGACGTCACAAAATTGGGTGATCTATGACGTCAGGATGACGTCATAATCATATGATGACGTCATTGCGTGATGACGGTTTTTTCCATCACTTGTGTTCACGCTGTCTGTCAATTTTTGCTTTTGATGATGCAACTAAGGTCCCACTGTCGTCGGGATCAGCTCACATTTCGTTATGACAGTGGCTGCAGCATCGGCGCACCGCCTGCAGTAGGTCGATCTTGGACATGCATATGGAAATACTGAACTGGAACGTTACTGGTGAGACCGACCACGCAGGCACATCAACCAGAATATCACGGGTAAGGAGGCTCATCGAGGTTTGCTTTGTTAAAGGAAGTGCGCTCGCCACGACATGTATTTCCTGCATTCAGCTTATTCTTTACCACTTCTGGAGTCAAGAAGCAGCGCACCTCTTGGGCATAGGTAAAATGGGACATACATATCAGCCACAGGCGTATGCGACTCCAGCGTTTCTTCCGTAGAAAGCCTGTCTTTTTTATGTATTTGTTATTAAATGATTCGTTTCAATAAGGGAAAGTCGTTGGGATGGCAAACTGTTTTGCCGTAGTACTCAGTACTCTAAATCGTGAACTGTTTTACTAGCATCATGATTCTTTCTTTGGTTACCAGATCCATAAGCGTCACCTAGAATGCACTGTCAGTTTGGGAAAGCTCACCGCTGTCCCGTAGTACTTAGTACTGTAATTTGTACATGCATTGTGCGTATATTATACTACTGTAAATCGTTTGCCTTTTTTAAGGCGGAAGCCTTAGACGACTCATGAGAAGGGTCCCTCGGCGAAAAAGCGGCCGTGTAGTACGAAAAGCCACATGACCACCTGCAAGCCTGCACGTATACAATTATGTATGACTCCATATGTTCCAGTCTAGCATGTTGGCGGGAGCAGAGTTAAAAAATTTTGGGCGAAACCATGGAGGACAGCGCCATCTCGTGGTGTTGCAGGAAACTGAGCGCCCGTTATGATGGCGCTTTGCAGTATACTGTGCAAATAAAGACGCGACCATATCTGATAACTTGTATGCATTGGTCGCGACAGTATTTCATGCAGGGTATGGACTGCTTGGAGACGTCGGTAATGGATTTTTCTTACAGCGGCATAGAAAGACACATCTCTCTCCGAAGCATCAATAAAATGACGACTGCTAGGTGGGCTATATACGAATCCGAAGAATTACACGACACATGGCATATACTGCCCACTGAAGGCAGACCCTACTGAAACGTTCCGTATAAAATCGTATGGAAAAAATATGGACTCCATACAGTTTCCTTATGAAAGATACGGAAAAAATATGGAATTTTATGGAAGCATACGGAAGTTGTATGGTATATACGGAAAGTTCATTACGGAAAATATGGAAGGATAAGGAAATCTTACGGAGTGTATGGAAAGTTTATTATGGAAAATATGGAAGGATAAGGAAATTTTACGGAGTGTATGGAAAGGTCCTTATGGAAAATATGGAAGGATAAGGAAATTTTACGGAGTGTATGGAAAGTTCCTTATGGAAAATATGGAAGGATAAGGAAATTTTATGGTGTGTACGGAAACTTTCATAAGTAAGATGTGGAAAGCTAAGGTGTTATGGAAACGTACGGATTTTGTAAGGTGCATACGGAAAATCGTCATAAGTGTATGGAAAGCGTGTGGATTGTGGCCTATGCGGAAGATGTACAACTTGTGTAGATACATTTTCACTGGTAAGGAAATCCGAGCTATAGTTGGTACGAATGCATTGTGGAATAGCGCAAATAAGACACAATTGAGGACACAGGATGTGCCTGTCATCTCACTCGCCTGTGTCAATGTGCGCTATTTGTGCTATTCGAGAATGGATACAACTTCTGCAGATGACTATGTGCAATACCCCTGTCACACGCAAATATAATGTCATTCACAACGAATGACATTAAGTTAATGTCATTTTACCTGTGTGCTGTCACACGATGAAAACAAATGAAGGAAACAAGCATAAATTTAAGGGCCCGTTTTCTTTGTTAGACACGATATTATTGAGAACTAACACTCAATGAGAACACGTCAATATTACTGTTAGTTCTCATTAATATTGGCGAAAACAAATGTTATTTTAAAATTATGACCATGACCTTAGCCCTCCTGAGCCGTGACTTTGGGAGCAATAAAAATCTATGAAAACATGCTTGACATGCGCGTAGTACCAAAAATAATTTTTTATCCCTAAAAGGTGCTCCTAGAATATAAACGCAGCCATTTTACACAACTTGCCACAGCTGCACGACACGAACGAGGTCAAGCCAAGAGCCAGTTGAAAAGCAACGTGGCCAACAACTGACCTGGCTGCAGAAATGAGACAGCTACAGCAATTTCGTGTAGCCACCGCCTCAATCACCACAACATGAGCAATCGGACGATCAACTCCCGCAATACAGGCAAAAACGACAACAGAGCACAAATGAAACATGGCCGGCGCCAAGCCACTGTAGTTTAGAGTGGCTTTCTTCTAGAAAATTTCACATGTGCTATTATGTAATCAAACCACTAATAAGTTAATCTAGTAAAGACTAAGTTATTTACAAATTACAAAAGTTACGTATACATAAGTTAACAGCCATGACTCTAAAGGTCCCTGGCATAGAAACTACGCATTTGGTCCGAAATTGAATGCAAATGTGTTTCGTGAACTCTTTCGACAGGAAATGTTTTCATCGAATGGCATTAGTTTCCCCGTGTGACAGCAAACAAATGACATTACAAACCAATGACATTCGCTTTAAATGACATTAGACTTGCCGTGTGACAGGGGTATAAGAATGAAACGTACATAAGCAAGCAGACTCATTCAGTGATGCATTCAGCACACACTAACTCCAGTCTGGAATGTACATTTAAATTTACCTATAGCTGCGAAGGTACAAATGCAAGACATAATAGCTCTTTCAATCAAAAATTTGTTTGCACAAACAATGCAATCTTTCTGAATGTCGCTGTCATGGTGGTTTACACAATTTACACAAAGAAATTTACACATGAAGTCCAACACAATCATTTATTGTAAGTAGCAAAGTAGCACTGCAGAATGACAGAAATAAAAGTGTGAGAATTCAGTTAAATGAGGCAATCCAACACATAACGCACATCAGAAACACGTCTTAGATTAAAACCTTATAAATATACGTTAAAGGCAACATTTGCATATAGTGCCTGGTGAAAAGTACGATCGCGCATGAGAATCAAACTGCACACCTGTCAGCATAGTTTGAAACTTAAGTGTCTTTTTAGCACAAGGAATGACGTGGCAAACATGCCTAAATGAAAACGTCTTTTCGCATGGCGCATTCCTCGTTCCTTTTACATGCGCTTCTGGGTGTCGCTGATAAACTTCCTGGGATAATGCCGCCGTTCCAGTTCACCAACCACGTTTTCCATTCATGTAGCTGCGATTGCTGACTAGAGCGCACAGCATCATCACGTGACAAGAAAGTACACATGACGGACTGTTTGTGTTAAGCCAGGTGATGAGATTGAAAGGACAAAAAATTTCCGGTCTCACTTTACTTCCGGTACACTGTCGTTTGCACCCTGCCACTATCAGCCCTATGTCCCAGCTAGCACATCCAAAAAAGGGAAGACATTGTCTTTTTCTGTTTTACACGTGAACTGCATGGCGGAGGTGTACGCTGTTCAGCGCCTCGTGGAAAGCCTCCGGATTTGCCCTTTTCAGTATGACAAAAGTGTCACCACATACGTACAGTACATCTTCACCTGAAAGGGTAGCGAGTTCAGCACACGTTTCAACGTGCTACATAACCAAGTTTGCCACGACAACCGAAACAGGACTTCCCATAGAGCACCCTTCAATCTGATGGTAAATCATGTTGGTGAAACTGAAATAGGTTTGCTTCAAGCAAAACCGAAGCAAAATTATGATCTCCTCCACTGACATGGACGTATGACTTCTAAATTCCGATCTTTTAAACGGGCTTCCACCACCTCAATGGCCAGGACGAGGGGACATTTTTTAAAACAAGGAAATAACATTCAAATACACCATCACATCGTCATCAACAAGGTGCTGCATGTGCACATCAGTTGCAAATTGAGAGTTCTTAACTAACCTAGTACTGTCCCTGGTTAGCAGTCTCGGCATTCTAACCAAAAACTTCGAAAAGTTGCAAGTTGCTGAGCCAATGAACGACATGATAGGACAACCATCTTTGTGCACCTTGGGCAGCTCATAGATCGTTGGAGTGGCCCGATCCGAAGAAAATAGTCGGCGGTACGACGTTTGATCTACGCTTTCTTTGTTGCGCAATGCCTGTAAAAGTTGAACCAGCTGTTGTTCTCATTTTACTGTCGGATCACGGTTCAGCTTCACAATGCTCAAGGGATTGTTCAAAATGTTGTATATTTTCTCCTAATAATCCTTTCGGTCTAGCACTACCTTTCCTTTCGGTCAAGCAGAGTGCTCGCTCGATAAGGGCCTTTGCCCTTGTCAGTAGAAGGGATGACGATGGAGTTATCCAACTTGAAGACCTTGAGCGCAGTGCGTTCCACAGTGTTAAGGTTCGAATTGGGGCTTTTGGCTCACAATTCAGCTGAGAAAGGTTCATGCCAGTTGTGTACAGAATGTACCGCAACTTCTCAACTTCAGCGAAGATGTCCCGTTTCAGCACTCTCTGCGAGGCCATCGCGAAGTTCAGGCTTTTTGACAGCAGACTGATGTGGTTGTCTGACAGATGTCTCGAGGAAAGGTTATGCACCACTTTGAAACTGTCACACTGCGGCTGACGATGATGTAACAATTGGGCAAGTTTTTGGCAATGGATTTCAGTGAATTTGCCCCTTTCGAAATCTTCAGCTTGTCTGCGCCCTGATATCATGGAAGTCATTGGGACGGAGCTTTGAGCATATATGTTATGTCTTACTTGCTGTATTTGTTTGAGTATTGCTGCGAAACTTGCCCGCAAAACTCCTTACTTACATGAAGAGTGAATGTCAATGGCAAAGTACAATACAAATGGAGATGTTAAAGGGACACTACAGGAAAACAACAATTTATGCTAGAGTGAAAGGTTAATGCCCTAGAGCATCCAAAACATTATTATGAAGAACAGCGCTTTAGTTATAGAGAAATCAAGTAAACGTAATGCACAATTTGCACCACCAGTGGAACATACTAGTACATGCCCGTGATGTAGCAGGCCCGTAGTGCATAAATGATCACAAGAACTCAAACTGTGCCCCCCCCCCCCCCAGAAAAAGATCACCGTAGTGCATTACAAGATGGTATGAAATGCTACTCTCCTACTCGGTGCTCATGTGCAGGTGAGGCCACGCATGGAGAGTGCGTCGCCACTTTGTGTGTTAACGTGGCCAGCTCTACTTACGAACAAACCACTCTGGGTCCCGCCCCTCTACATGCTCTCTTACTGAAACTGCAACTGGGTGCAAAATAAGATAGTCTTCAACAATAACAGCCCAATTAACAGGCTGCAAGTAACATTTGCAGCCTGATAATTGGGTGTATAGCTGCTCATTGCAACAGAAACAAACAAACAATATGTAAAATTCTCATGTCAGTGCCCCTTTTAAGCTTGCAATGCCTAATTACAGGAAATGGAGCCAGGTTCTGGAGCCAGGAGCAGTAGTGGGCTTGGAGATGATGACTGGCATCTTGAAGATGTGGAAGAGGAGATGAACCACAGCCTTCAAGATAAGGTATGCGTCACTGACCTTCAGAAGTGAACTTATGCTGGAGCAGTGTTTGGATAATTATGCCCTCGGAGCACTTTTACTTTTGTGTGATTTCATGGGACTATGGCATGTTATGCACTGGCACTTATAGGCGACTGTCTCCCTACCACAGTGCTAATGTACCATCACTGCAGGCACTAGCACATTCAGTGTTAGTTGCACATTAAAAATTCGGCAAGAATATGGTCCTTCAAACAGGCATTGTGGCACAACAGTGTTGTATTTAACCAAATATGTGCATGGGAATAGTGTTGGCTCATCCAACTGGTGTGCATAGCAAGGTTGCTGTATTCATGAGTTTGCATAGTGAAAGAAACAAGCATACCCCATACTCAAGAAGAACTTGTTCTTGGGCGAATTGGTGCCTGAAATTGCCGAACATATTAATTGTGGTGCAAAGTTAAAAACATAAAAAAGGCAGAGGGAAGACAGAGAGGAGCGCCGGCGCTCCTTTGTCTCTTCGCTTTTGCTCTGAGTCACCTTTGCTCTCAGTTGTGTACGTATTGATCTGTGGGTTTTATTTGACAAGGTGTCTCCGACTGATTTTCCAGACCTTGCGGGGTCTGTGAAATAGTCAGAAAAATCGAACAGTCCGAAAAAATGGTTAATACGTGAAAATGAAGTTTATTTTCAGTCTGTTTCTGCTGTTGTGCACTATCTGTGCTAGTCAGGAATGCTGTGTCGATCCTTGTACAACATTGCCTATGACCTTTGTCGTCTGAGGCGGTCGCTGAAAGAGGTGAAGTTGGCATTTTGACCAATGATTCACGTCCTGTTGCTATGCCGTCCTGTGCTGGGTGCGCTTTTGATGAACCCGAGCTACGTGCTGTCTTTGTTGAGGAGGATCTAAAAAACGCCTGCTCCAATATCTTGCCAGCTTGCGCGGGCTGGCATTTGGACGTAAATTGATGAGCACAACACGGTGACGACTGCGAGAAGAACTTGCTGCTTTGTGTGCGCTGCAGCAGATGGCGCAGGAGGCCTGGTGAATTGGAAGTGCACTTTAGTCGTGTGCTCACTGTGCCAGTAGGCTCACCCATGGGCCTCCTTTTTTTTTTGCACGGCGTGAATCCTGAGTGGACTAAACAAGCGCCGCAAGATGTTCCAGAAAAAGCGTGGCTCGTTCGAATGAGACCAAGATGGCTGTAGTAGGGAATGTATAACATACAGCAACAGCACGGAACTGAAAAGGCCCGTTTTTCATGCGTCCATCGCTAGAAGTTTAGCTCGATGTCGGCTGAAATACTGATCTAAGATTCATGAAAATTGGCGAAGTGCATCAGTAGTGGCAGAATCCGAAAACAACATTTTCAAACATTTGACTTTTTTTCTCAATTTTCGGTCTCAAAGACCTGCTTCCCCTCTTCCTATTCAGGGTGTGAAAGTTGCTTCTGGCCTGTTCCAGGTGCCTCTTACTTATACCCCGGTCACACTGGCAAATTTAGTGTCATTTTGAGCGAGTGCACTTACGCTCATAGAGTGTCACTTTGGCGGCGCGCTGCTACACGAGAAAGAGAAGTGTGCTTTGGAAATGAATGTCGCGGCAATTGGTGGTTCAGTAGCGCAACATATATTTGTTATTTTTGGCAATGCTCGCAGTTAATTGCTTATTTAGGCATGAACATAATTTACAATGAACTTTGCGCGTAAATGAAATAAATATTGCAACTGCATAACATCATTGGTCATCGCGAGCCGAGACAAAACAGTATCATATCCAAGATGAATCGAAAACAAAAATGGCAGACTCCGGTGCAGAAGGGATGCGTAGTGGTGACGGATGTTTGGAGCGTGCTTGGCAGCAATCATTTGCTCCTCCTAAAGGCGTATGAGCGCCCGCGTCTCTGCATTGGACCACGTTGTCTTTGCGGAAGTGGCACCCGTGGCACACTCCATCGCAAATGATTAAAGAATGACTGACCTGCACATGTGCAAGGAAGTAAACAACGTGACGGACGCGGCCATTGCACGGCATGTGCTCCCGCATCCACCTAGCGGACGTGACCACAAACTGCCCGAGGGCGAGAGTAGCGAGGTTTTTTGTTGTAATATCATTTGTTTGAATACATGGCAGTATTCCTAATAACGAGAACGATGGTTTAAAAATACCATGATCGTCGCGTTTTGCATTAGCGTATTTATTTCCAAGCCACTGCTGCCGAGGATAGACACTCCGTCGCAGTGAAGTGAGTTTGGCGAACGCACTTGCCGGCAAGTGTACTTTGCAGCGAGTGTCACTAAGCGTTCCTGTGTGACAGCGTGCAAATGACACTACCGGCGAAGTGCACTCGCTAAAAGTGCACTTAAGTTGCCCTGTGTGACAGGGGTATTAATTACTCGAAAATTATGACACTTTATTTGCTGCAAAGTTTTGGAATGAGCAATTTCCAGGTTTTCATACATGTCACATCTAATTTTCTGCTCCTGTGTCAAAAATCTTTTTGGCAAGAAGCTGGGATTTGTAAACAAACATTGAAATGAACTTGTATCATAACATTTCACAAAGGTTGCTTTCAGAATTAATTCTCTGCATTAAGACACTGTTTATTCATTTATGCAGAGAAACCTTGGCAATGGGGTGAGCATACCCCAGGAAAGGTGGCAACACCTGATGGCACAGCCTAAAGATTCCCTCTTTGTGAGGGAAGCTGCAAAGGCGATATGGGGTGTGCACAACCTCTACAACAGTAGTATTACGGGCACCCCATGTCGCCGTTTCCTTCACAAAGAGGGCGGGCTTCCGAGCATCGAAAAGCAGGCATTGACTCCCAGAAAACTGGATGCCCTGAAGAGTAAGCCTTTTTTGTTGTATTGTAACTGTTAGCTGTGTGTTATTCACAGTGGCATAAATCACCTGACCAAAATGTGTTATTTGTAGATTATAATAGTATCTCGCAATTTTTTGTACAGTTTCACTTAGCCTTTATAAGCAGTAAATTGAGCAACGTACCAACAACACACCTCACTCCTAACATGTAACATAACGTGCACTAATTTTCATGACAAAGTAATTGAGTAGCAGTGAAATGTTAATGCAGAAAATGTCAGCGGACTGTGAGTAGCCATTTGTGATTATGCAATAATGTACTAAGAAACATGGTTAGGTGTTTACGAACAAACTTCAGGAGGAGTCGACTAAATCTTAAAGCAGTTTATGCAGTAGAAAGACAAATATGTTGCAATCAATTAGGCATAGCCCTAGAAACAACTGAGCGATGGCTGGTCAGAGATGGCTAAATTCAAAATACAACAACCATTATGTACAGCCAACAAAGGCTTAGCCTTTGATATTGGCTATTGCTCCTTGGATGCCATCATTGCTAGTGCATTGATTTTTGGCACAGCTATTCAGTCGTTACCAGTGCGTTTCAATGTTGGCAGCCTGGCAAAATGCAGACATCACTTTCTCAGCTTACCATGGCATTCAGCATCACAATTGATAATGCAGCGATTGTGGGAAAAATCAATGGCACACCATAGGGCATTCAAAACTATTGGTAAGGTTATGTATTATTTCAATAGTATGAATAGTGGTGCCACCCAAAGGTGCCGAATTAAACAAGTGTGTCCGAATTTTCGCTGTGAATAAATTGCTGGCTGCTGTATATGCTCTCAATCTAGCATTGAGCTGGTGTCATAAAAAATCACTTTTTTAAGCATTTTTCTTTCTCGAAATTCGTTAAGGTTGTCATGATTTTGAAAAACGCAATAGGGTACCTGCTTTTTCGCACTGCTGTGTCATCAGTGCTGATTGTGTATTTTCCAGCAGTGTGTAAAGACTCTTGAATAAGTAATTAAGTATTACTATAGTCAATTTTTTATTGGATATATCATCACTGTTCATGATTGCATGTACTTTTTGGTTCTTTGAGTCTCCAGGACTGCGATAAATTTGATTCTAGTGGCCAAAGATCACATAAAAAATTCAATTTTGTGTAGTGGAAATCGCCTAAGGTGCCATATACTCTTCACACTTTCCATTATGTCTTGAACAGGGGCATAGGCAGCAATTTTTTTTCGGTAAGGGAGGGCGGGGGCGCATGGCCCCAGTATGCCATTCCCTGGCTATGCCACTGTTCTTGAATATATGCTAATTATTTCTTTGTTCGTGATGCTGTAATTATGCTTTTGATAGAAGATGCACCTCTGTGTGCAGTGTAATGATGTTTTGTGATGTTCTGAATACGCAGGATGAAAAGATTGGTGGTGACAATAACTGCATTTCAATATTCCAGGAGTATTCAATATTTTGTGGCACGATTTAATTAATTCTAAAACTTGCTAATCGCTCACTCCTATTTTGGTTTGGGTGGGCTATGGAGGTGTGGCTGACACAGATTTTTAATGGCAGCTGCAGGATCCTGCCTGCCTGCGTGCTGATTTTTCAGCTGCATAAGTCATAGCGTTTCATGTTACAAGAGAGAAAGAGAAACAACTTCATTTATTCTATCTTAAGAGAAAGGGGCTGCGAGACGGCGAGGCACCTCTTCCGCCTCAGCCCACCTCAGGATAGCCAACTGAAGTGCGGGTTTGTAGCTGAGCATGGCAGCCTCCCACAGCTTCTCCTCGAGCCTTCGTAAATAATTAGGTAGTCATGTTACAAAGTTGTTCAAGATGCCATTACTGCAGACACAAACTGTAAATTTTAATGGCAGTAAATGTACGTGTGCACAGTACTAAATGTTACATTTATTGCTTTTACTGGCAATTCTTAAAGTTTTAGTTAGTATCCGGGAAACATTTAAGTCAAGGTTTTATGTAATGATATTTCACTAGATGTACTATACCGTTCAAAATAGTAAGAACCACCTGATTATTTTCCATGCGATAAGCATGCCGTTATCTTTTCTTGCATGCGGTAGAGCTCATACATACACTTTCCTCTTGTATTCACTCACACATAAAAAAGGGCAATGCATGCATTTCTGTTTCAGCATCATGGTGTGTATTATTTCTTCTGCATGTGAACTATGCTGCTTACATGTGCACGTGGCATAATATGTGTTTATTATTTCTTGTATGCAGATGCCTACGAAGAACACTTGAAGGTGCACCAAAGTGCGCTGCCTGAGGTTCAACGTCGCCGCAACCTGAATCGGCACCTTGCCGACCTCCTCAAGGTGCTGAAGAAGTAGAGCAAGAAAACGAGGAACCCAGCCTTCAACAGTCACGTACACAAAAGAGAAGAAAGACGACCACACATGCTGGGTCCTTCTTCTCTTCTTGTGTACGTGTCTGTTGAAGGCTGGGTTCCTCCTTTTCAAGCTATGTACCAACAGGCCCAACACCAGACTCTTCAAGTTGAGCAACAAAAACTGTAATTTTTGATTTTTTATAAAGTTTCATTTTTAGATTCCTGTTGCACTTTGATCGAACTCATGAAATGACGGTGCAGGGACACCTCATTTCAGTACTGTGAACTTTGAGGAATGGCAATTGACTCAGCTCGAATGTACTCACATATAAAACAAATTTTAGTAGCAGGGCTGCTTTCGATGTGCATGTAAGTGCTTTCCTTATGTGATTACTAATTTTATTGAATTTTTCTGTGTATTACAACAGTGCGTTATTTCCTTGCAATATTTGACTGCAGCTTATGACGTCCAGCGTGTTAATCCAGCAGCTTCTTAACACATTTGTTTCCTATAAAAGCTATATTTTCTTCACACACGTCAAGAAAAAATGCTTGTGTAAGACACATGCCAATCTTTTATTTCCTCTTCATGCAATATTCAGACGATTTCTACTCTATAAACGTTACACAAGACGTGAATGCCCATTCAATTACCAGGTCATGTTGCCCTCCAACTGATGCGGGCGGCCATTTCATTTCGGCCCGATGCTGCTTTCCGTAAGATGCGGAGGCGGATGTCCCAGTGATTTCCGCATGATGCGGATTTAAGCGGATTTCCACATGATGCGGATTTATGCGGCTTTCCATAAGATGCGGATTTCCACATGATACGGCTTTCCATAAAATGCGGATTTCCATATAATTTCCGCATGATACGGCTTTCCATATTCCAATAATTCCGTATCTACGGTTTCCGCACATACGGAACGTTTCAGTAGGGGAAATTCAGAGAAAGATGCAAGCTTGAAGATATGAAAGGTTCGAGAACACGGGATGTCGCTGGAGCCAACGTTTCGCTCGACAAGCGGTCCTGTTTTCTTCAAGGCTGCAACTTCAACTTCAAGGCTTCAATCCTTGAAGAAGATGAGACCACTTGTCGCAACATTGGCTCCACCGACACCCCGTGTTACGGCTCATACTGCTCATTGATAATTTTTA
The DNA here is from genome assembly GCF_013339695.2 of Rhipicephalus sanguineus. NCBI lineage: Eukaryota > Metazoa > Arthropoda > Arachnida > Ixodida > Ixodidae > Rhipicephalus > Rhipicephalus sanguineus. The sequence goes on from NC_051180.1 coordinate 155,596,177, forward strand.
AGGTAGTCTATAAAGCCTGGCGCTTCCTGCGCTGGCGTGTTCGTAAGTGTGCGCCGCCGAATCTTGGAAGGACGCACACAGCATGGAGGAAGGAAAAAAAAACATTAGGTGGGAGCGTCACGGGACAACCTTGATGCAAGTCATAAAAATTGTGAGAGAAACTGCGCCTGGTCACGTGATAGGAGAGTGCTACTAGATGTCGGCTCGTTTTGCTTGCGTCGGCTGCAGACGTCGTGGGGGCCCAATCCTACCCAAGAAGCACCGCGCACTGCGCCCAGGAGAGCATGATATTGGCTGACCGAGGCTAGAAGAGTGACGTCACACTCTCGGCTAGTCATCTTTCTCCGTGGGGCATAGTATTATAAAACTCCATTTGCCGTGCGCACAGTTTTTGCGCACCTATGAACATATACGTGCTCAATGAATTGCACTGCGGGTTTCTTTTTTTTTTCGTTTTGCTGGCATTTTTCGAGATGATACACCCCGATTGATTCGGCAAAGCCTGCTTAACTACTATATCCGCTTATATCTCTCTAAACTTCTATGGCACACCATGAAACGAGCTGCGAAGCCTCTTTCAGAGGTTCTCAAAAGCAGCACCCCGAATGAACGGCTCTGTGAGCCCGCGAATACGATCGGACGCGTGCGTTATAGCTACGCAGTCGACATTTTCGAGTCACCTGCACGTGTTGAACTGATTGAAGGATCCAACGAGGTACGAAGGTTAAATCAGGTTAAGGCACTAAGCTAGCCGTATCATTTGCTAGCCGCATCTTTCGCACTCTTTTAGCCATATCTTGCGCGTGCGTTCTTGGTAGCCTGACCGCGCTTTGCTTTTAAGAAAACTAATCATGTTTTCAACATAATCCGAAAGGAGGAAACCTGGACGAGCAGTTTCCTGCAAATCTCGCAATGCTAGATCAGCCTGTAATCTACAACATCCTTCCTCCTCCTCATTCTCCTCCTCCTCCTCCTGGTGATTCTGGTGAGTCTGGTGAGTCTGGTGAGTCTCCTCCTCCTCATCCTGGTGAGTCTGGTGATTCTCCACTGCGTAGATGGCGACGACGAGCCGCTTGCACCCCAGGAAATGTCCTTAGGAGTTGATGCACGCAAGCTTCCCGCACCGATGCACGACAGAATGGGCCGATCGAAGAAATGCCAGTGTACCCCAACAGCGCGCATAAGGGGTTGCCGGGTCAACTTCTCCAGTACTGCATGCTGCCTCGTGTGGAAGTTCCTGTTATACCTCCTTCTCCCTCTCCCTCATTCTCCCCCATAATTGATCAGAAGTACTGTCACTTAACGACTTCAAGTTGAGTTTGACTCACCTTCCAACATTTTCTTTCTTCTAGAGCGCAGCTCTTAGGCGCCCGTTCCTGCTTTGAGCGGCGTCGCCGTTGGCGTCGGCGGCGTAACCGATAGAGCGAACGAGGGCGAAAGAGAGCGAACGCGGACTCTGTCGGTATCACGAGCCACTGGCCTCTAACGCTCTTCCTCCGTCACGCTCGCTGGCTCCTCGGTCGCAGCTCGTGCGCATGCAGGGCTGGCACGAGCACAGCGGCTGGCTTCGCTTGTCGTGAAGGGCTGTCGACGTTTCGCTTGGTTCGCGATGCATGCAATGCACAGAGTGGTGTGCGTAACATTCGAGCGCTGGCAGTTTCTGTGGCAATATGTAACGTATGTTACATTGCTAGTACTGCGGATAGCCAAAACTTCAAACACAGTTGGCGTTGGCCCAACACGACACTGCGTTCAGAATTCGCATTAGGAATTATCGTAATCGCCGGTGAATCGTGATTTTTTTTTGTCACCACGAAATTTCTTTCCAGCTTTGGAATATTCTTTTTTAACAGCCAGGCAATATATTCGAAATAATTTCTGCTCATGTGCTTCCTGATAATCTACGAATGTCAAAGAAATATTGTAAGGAAAGTACTTTAGTTGCCCAGAGCTGCTACGAGGATCATTTGAATATACGCATGAAATTCAACTAGCACTACTAAATATCATAATTTCAAATGGTGAAATTTCTGAGAAACTGGTAACACCAATAGTTATTTCTCTTGGTAAAAGCTTTGCGCGTGACAAAATCAAAAATTAACGTCCGATTTCAATTCTGCCTTCAATTGCTAATATAATAGGAAAACATTTATTGTTATCGATGACAAGCTTTCTTGATAGCCATAATATTTTATCGCCCAGTCATTTTGGTTTCCGGGAGGGAAAAGCACTAAAACACTGCTGCAGGACTTTTATGATCGGTTCAGTGTAGCTTTTCACAATGACATGACATGACATGTATGTATCATGACACGTATGTCACTAATGCCACTCTGTATCTGACGAGCCGTCGGAGTCGATTCATTAAGATGATATACACCAGAATTTGCGTGCAGGACCAGCATGCGGTATGGAATATAACATGCGTGTCGTAATATGTCGTGAACCACACGACACACGTCTGAGGTATCGCACGACATGAATGATGAATGCCAGGATGTTGTTACAGTCATTCATTAGCTGGGGCCTATGCCCATGACCACATAAAGGTCATATGTCGTGACACGTACTCCATTTACTCTTACAAAACGAACATTGGAAGGCCAACTTTCGGCTAGCGTTGCACAATGGTGCATAGTGTTGGCGGACTCTTCACTAGGGCCGGCTAATTTTGGCTAAGTGCTGCCTGGTGTATGCTAATGTCTGCTAATTTCGGTTAGTGGCGGCTAACTAGCACTACATCGTATTGGTCGTCCGCTAGTGAAGGGCAGGTCTTGCTAATGTTGGCTAGTACCGACTACAACTGCCTGACATTGGTTAAGCTGTGGCTTCCGTTAGCTAATTCTTGCTAGTGAATGCTAATGTTTAGTGATGGCTGAGCGTAAGCGAACTGTCGGCTAGTGCTGCCTAGTGCTTCCTAGTGTACCATGCACGACAAGTGGGCGGTAATGACTGACATGACATGTATGTCATGGCGTGTCATGAGCGGCAGGACACTCGTGTCATAAGAGAGCACTGTATCATCATCGCCATCAGCATCATGAGCCCGACTACACCCACTGCGGGGCAAACGCCTCTCCCATATTTCTCCACTTAACCCGGTCCCGTGCCTGATGCGACCACGTTATCCATGCAAGCTTCTTAATCTCACCGGCCCACCTAACCTTGTGCATTCAATGGCGCGCTTGCTTGCCTACTCTTGGGATCCAGTCTGTTATAATGAACAGCGGTTATCTTGCCTCCTCGCTACATGTCCTGCGCGCGCCCATTTATTCTTGATTTTCACTAAGATTTTCTTAACACGCTCTCTGTTCCCTGACCCATTCTGCTCTCTTTTATCCCTTAAGGTTACACCTATTATTTTTATTTCCATGGCTCGCTACGTCGTCCTCACCGTATAACGTTGGCTAATTTAGTAACTCCTGGCTAGTGCTGGCTATCAAAGGCTAATACACGCTAGTGCTTGCCCATGCTGGCTAGTGGCGGCTGAATATTCGCTTATGCTGGTCAACTGTTAACTGGTTAGTGCGTGCTACGGTTCGCTAGTGGTGGCTGATGCTAACTAGCACAAGCTAGTAATGTTCGCTAACTCTATGCTAGGGTTGTTTAGCACTGGCTAATATTGGTTAGACGAGGGTAGCGATGCGGGCTTGTTGGTCTGTCATGGTACTTGGATGTGGGCGCAAAATGTGTGTGTGTGTCTTCGCGCCAGTGTGTGTGTCTTCTTCCCTTCGTCCTTGTCTTTTTGCGTCCACATCCAAGTACCATAATATGGGTTAAATTTCAACTAATGTTGCCTAACATTGGCAACAGTCGCGTTTCATCCGCTTTTATAACAAGATAATAAACATTACGTTTGTGCTACCATGACCTTGCGACCTGTAGTGCAGCGTTGCTCGACGCCGCACGAATGCGCCAACAAACGCTGCTTATTTAGTGCATGTCAGCGAGGCGTAGCGTGCATTTCTCTCGATGAAACTGACGTCTGTGTTCAAACGTAGACGCCGATGATGCGTCGTACGATAAACTATCTTTTAGGGCGTCACTAGTGTAGTCCACATGTCTCGTAAGCCCATGTCCAGCACACAATACATCCTAGAAAAGAAAGAGTCCCTTGACTCTCATTTGTGAGTCATGAATTGCCATTTATATGACTCTCTTTAAAGAGACACGTGAACTCTCTTTGGAGATCCATCACTCTCGTGGGAGAGTCGTGGGAGCCAAGAGAGAGTTTACAGTCTCCTTAAAGAGAGTCACACGCTCGGAAAGTCAGGACTCATCGGAAAGAGTGACACATACTCTTTCATCTTTTTTTTTTAATTTGTGCTCAGTTCACATGAAGACGTAAATCCACCTCGTAACCCTTGTCTCGGAGCCAAATAAACTGGCATAGGCAGCTCCTTGCTTAGTGCTTCGCGCGACATAGATTCTCCCAACGCGAGGAATCTGCCCGGATTGCTCCTTTCAGTTTTACTTCGAAGTTTCCTACAAGCTTCGGTATTATTTTAGTTAAGAAGCCCGTGCTACATTCAAAACGAGCGCTACACTTCATTGTGATTTCAGTAATTGCTAATACAGAAGAAACAAATGCCTGTAAGTTTTAGGTTTCTCCAGATCTCCTACGATGGCTTGCGACATAGCTTACTGGTACAACCAAATGTTTTGTTTAAAATCTACTTAGGCATTATTGTTAATCAACTACGTCGCGCAAGCGTCGACCGCACGCAGTATCAGTGTCTTACAACGGCGATGATCTGCGAGACCGCCTGTAGAACGCACAGGCGCACAAAGGAGCGCTAACATAGAGAAAGTCTATGGCGCTAGTGCTTGCGTCGTCTGACACTCTGTTCTTGTCGGAACGGTGCACTCCCTGTCATAATGCCTGTATTAGGTTCCCAAAATAAAAAATAGAAGGAAAAGAAAAGCGGTGGGAACAAAACCATGCGCGCGATTAAAACCGCGATCTGCCGATGGATACGTCCAGCACGATCGACCAACATACAAAAGTAACTTAACATCAAGGAACCTAATTTCACCGTTTTCCGAAAATTCAGGGGTTAGCTCTGATGGTAAAAAATGTTTCCACATAAGAGTCAGTACTGCAAGAGCCCCAGTCCTCTCCTGCATGAGTCAACATCGCTGTCCAGAAATATTAAAAAGTCATCAACGCATCTAAAAACGTGTAGCACATTATTGTTAGCGAAAATATCTGAAACAGACCTGACAAGTTTTGCTTAAGCCAGATCGCTGATGATGGGAACAATGGATGGACGAATACAAACGCCTTCTTTTTGTCGGTTGGCATGCTGGTCGATCGTGCTGGATGTAGCACCCTCGGGGAATAAGCCAATTCACCCCGTTCAGTCTGCGCATTCAAAACTTGTTAAGCGTGGCATTGTTAAGTCTTGCTTTATGAACTATTTACGAAAACCCTGTGCGCACAAAAAAAAACACGGTTGATCCCTCCGTCATAGGAATCGGAATAACACGAAAGTAAAGCGTGCCCTTACAGAAGTAACTGAATACTTACTGTGCATTGATATAAGAGAGTTTGCACAATGTATATTGATGTCTGGCAGCTAATGGCGCCTTTTAACGTGTATGCACCCACTTCAATGATTGGTGGTATATCTCCATCCCGACAACTAACGCCCATGTTAAATGATTAAACAAACCCTTGTGGTAGCTGTAGTAGTTAACGGTGAAACCGTAATCAGAGAACGAGGTGTGATAGCCAGAAGAGGGTCGCATATTGGACGCAGAACTTGGTCGCCATCCCGCGGCATGTTAAAATGTGATTGAAAACCACAGCCGGACTAGAGGGAAACGCAAAGCGCGTCCTGCCCAAGGAGGTTCCTGCCGCCCCGGTAGCCCGGCCGCGATTTTAGGGGCGAAGCTCCTTAAGGCGGCACCCGTTCGTCCCTCGTAGTCGTAGTCGTAGTAGTCGTAGTGCGTAACCAGTCTTATGCTTTGACCTCCAAGGTGTGCCGGTGGGAGATTTTTCCTGTGCGTTTGTTGAACGATAAAAAAATTCGCAGCGTGCGCGTTAACTAAAAGCCGAATTCTTCTGTCTCTCATTCCCCATTAGCAGCCATTGGCATGTTCCAGTAGGAAACGTTAGTAGAAGTAGAAGTGTAAGTGTTAGCTAAAAGCCGACTTCTTCTGTCTCTCATTCCCATTAGCAGCCATTGTTTACCTCCAAGGTAGTGCCTGGTGAGATTTCTCCTGTGCGTGATTAAACAATAAAAATTTTGTTCAAAACGCCGTTGATTGATGAAATAAACCAACGAAAGACGCCAGATGTTTTGTAAAAGCAAAACGAAAGAACGCCAGATGTTTCTAAAGCAAAACGAAAAGACGCCAGCTGCTTAACGAAAGACGCCAGATGTTTTCTAAAGCAATGGTTTTCTAAACAATGAATATTCACAGCGTACATGTAAAATTAAAGTGAGCTGCAAGTCGTCATAACTCATTGAACCTTTATTATAAACGCGCCCGATCTCACGTCGGTGATGATGTACTGGGCAGAATTCACGGAAGATTCACGGTTTACCGATGAACCTCCGCAGCTTCACCCACTCATCATCATTCACTCCGTGGATATGCTGTGATTTTTTTCTCGGGGCGAGCGCGTGAGCATGGAACGCGGTGTTACAGCTAGGTGAGGTAGGCGCGCGTCGCAGAGCAATTTTGGTTTGTATTAGGGTGCTGCTGAGCGAGGCCGATGCTTTTACGACGCTTGGGCAAAGGTCGCCACCTCGCGGTATGTTAAGGCATTGACAAAATTCAACTTCTATTGAAAGCGCGCCGAATGGGACGGACGCGTAACGCGTTGCAGGTGCTAGTCGTGGAGGTCACAGCAATGACGAATTACTTTACCTTACCGCCCCCAGAAGTCAACACCACCCAGCCGACCGGGAGAGTGGTAGATATAAAAGGCGCGTTCGTAAGGCATCCAGAGTCAGTGAGCATGGCGCAGTCACATAGCGACAATATGCGCTCAAGCGTTACTAAGTGCACACTCGATGGCTAACACAACGTGCAGTAGAATGGTGAGAGTTCTTCACATCGTGTTATACTGGAAAGGTGGTGAGGCCGAGCACCTCACCAAGAGGGGGTACCAGTCCGGTCTAAAGTCCAGGTCGTCATAAATGTCCTTTAGCTGAATAGTTTGCTTGCTTTATTTGTGCTATTATTGTGCACTGTAATACTAAGTGTGATAAATACCATGAAAGAAAAAAAAAGTGAGCATGGCGCAGTGGATAGCGTGCCCGGCATCTGTTGTTGCGGACCGAGCGGTCGTGGGTTCGATGCCGGTACCTTTTTTTTTCTTTGCCATGTGATTGTGTATATTTTTCGATGTCATTTCCGTGACGGAAATACGTCACTGAAGTCTTGGTGGACCCCGGCATAAAACACTTTCGTGTTAATAAGTGACAGTTTTCAGGAGCAAGTTGAAAGACTTTCTTAGGCCGGTTATCCTGACTTTTTGCGAGTTTCTATTGCCGAAGAGCTTTTTCATGATTTTCAGTCATGGGCGAACGCTAATGCAGTCCAGCCAGCTAGGGAGAGGCAACCAAGTCCGGTAATCCCGCACATGCATAAAATCGCGCCCAATCTTAAGAAAGTAGCACAGCGGGTGAACGTAAACGTGTTTTTTTCTGCCCCAGAAAAATTGAGCATGCTGTGCAAAATGTCCGTCCCTATATCTAGGCCAAAAAAAGGATGTCTCATCGACCATAGGAATAAATTTAGAGATTGTGTTTGCAATGTGGTATGCCAGTTACCTTTGTCATGTGGAAAATTTTACATAGAGTAAACGAGTCGTTGCGTAAACTATAGATTGAAAGAGCACTTGTATACCGTTGATAGTTCAAAGCAAGGCTGGCTCTCTGCTCATTGTAACACGTGTGGTTGTAAACCTAAAGTTCTCAGACTGTAGCATCATCGCCAAGTGCCGAAATTGGACTGGACTGCACGTGAAATCATCGAAGCAGAAGCAAAAAATGTTTTCCTTGAAAGATGGATGTTTCAGCGCGCCTTCTGCTGCTCTCATCGATAAAGAGAAAATATACTTAGGATTAATAACGTGTTGTACTACGGTTGTTGTGTGTTGCTCATGACTTGTGCGAATGCACAACTGAATATTATAAGGCCTAGAGTTTTAAAAGAAATAAACAGTTGGAAGTTAGCGCTATATGTGTCCTCTCTTCTATTCCCTCTTGGTTGTTGCGCTGCTAAGAATTGTAATCATATTCTAAACAGCCGCACAATTACGTGCTTGCAGCTGCCAACCCCGCCTAGAGTGTTGCACTCTAATAGTCCGACATGGAAATCAGAAAACAAGGGAGATCATCAAAGCGGCCGAAATATTACGTCTTGGGGACGTATGCGTGAGCGCACCTTCAGTAGCGTTATCGGAGAAAGAAATCAACTATGTGCCGAAGGAGTGGCTTCCACCGTAGTCACTGCCTCGTGTACCTTGTTTGGAGGGTCAACCTTGTATATTGTATTGTGTGCTTCCTGTTATTATTTGTCACTTATTTTTATACCTGCTGGACTGCATTTATTAGTGACGTCCGTTCGAATAAACTTGAGTTGGAAGTTAGCGCTTTCGCATGTTTCATCTTTCTCTGTCCTTGTTCACACTGATTTGGTGCAAAAAACGTCGTTGTGGGTCGAGGGCCAGCTATGATCGAAGAGTAATATTCTCACGGGGACGGGTATCGCTTGACAACCAAGCATGTATAGCAAATGGAAAATTTATGGCTGTAAAAGGACGTCAAACTAGTCGCCATAAGACACGGTAGAGTAACTTGAGTAGGTATCTACATGTATGCAAGTCAGGTCGGCCTCCACAAGTTCGCCTCATATATGAACATGAACAACCATTTCAATTCATTATAGGTGAATTATTTTTAACACGAAAGTATTTTATGCCGGGGTCCACCAAGATTTCACTGGCGTAATTTCCGTCACGGAAATGACGTAAAATATATGCGAACAGATGACAAAGAAAAACTAGAAGAAAAATTTATGTTGACGTGGTTGACCGCGGAATCGAAGCCATGAGCTCTCGGTGGTCCATGACAGTAAGTGCCGGGCGCTCTCCACACTGCGCTACCGGCGCTTCGTTTTTATTCACTGCTGCCCCGCCGGCACACGTGCATGAAGGATCAGAAACGCGTCTCATAAATCACACATCTTCTCGCCTCTTACTGAGTCTTGGTCAACAGGAGCGGCGTGCCAAATCTCGGAGGCCATGTCTCGACACTAACGAGCGCCCACATTGAGAGTTTCGGTAGTTTCAGCGCATTGGAGGCTATCGGTGTAACGCGGTGCAGGTGGTGATTCGATTCAATAACGACGTAGTAACGTGCTTTGCTTTTTCTCTTCGAATTAGCGTGTGACGCCTCGTCGCCAGAGTAGTGCAGCGTCCACATGCGCTGTTTTGAGTTCGATGACACCAACTAAGGAACCCGCTGCATTAAGCGCCGCAGAACGCCAACGATGTCGACGGGAGAATGACGCGCAAGTGAATGCTTTGATTCAGAGTGAGAGACACGCTTGCGGGAAGCGGAACGCCTTCGCGCATCCACAGCGCGAGCTATGAACACAGTCTCTCGCGTTCCTGAAACTGAGCGCTTTGCAAACCAACCGGCCGCAATACTCACTACGGAGCAAGACCGAAATGGTTGTACGTTCGCCGAAGCAACCCGACAACAGGACGCCGTTAGCCAAGACGACGCCGCGCGAAAAGTAGGGAGCAGACATCGACCCAAATTTCTTGAACGGTGCTGATGAGGTGATAAAAGACCATGCTACGGGGGTTGGTCATGTCCATGAACGTTAGTCGTCGGGATCGAGATCTTCCACCAGGCGTCAACGTGGGTGCATCCACGTCAAACGGTGTCATATCGGCCAAATAGCGATAGCAACGTGCAAGTTCTTCTTCGGTGTGCAAAAAACATTCAAGGCGCCTGTGAATGCAGTTTCAGTTTCTTGTTATACCGATTCCTACGACAGAGAAATCAGCCATATTTTGTAGCTTTATTGTTCCTTCGAAGTTCCTAAAAGACTTTGTTCCACATTTAGATAAAGCGCATCAGCTGCATTCGAAATGATGTTTACATTCATTGTGCCTTAGCTGTAATTTTTCTATAAACAAGAAACAAGTTACTCGAAGTATTTCGATTCCGCCAAGGATGCTACTAGGGACTTATCACATGACTTATTGTTACAGCTGCTTACGAACTCCGGCTCAAGAGTGCAGAGACTTTCTTTACCCTGCGTGATCTGGAGACGTCGGTGCCAGGCAGAAGCCTCGTCGACACCTACAGCGTGCAGCGTTCCCAGTCATGCATCGTATTCATCAAATTGTTTTCGGATATGTAGTTGACGAGCTGGAAGTGAGTGGTGTTTATGTTTTTTAAGGCGCTGGTACGCACGATCTTTCTTATTACGTGGGGAAAAACTGCAATATCCAGCAGCGCCATACTGAGTTAAGAAAAAGAAACAAGTCATTCGACTCCCCATGCTAGTCCCCCCCCCCCCTTTTCCCCTCCTTGAGAGGTTACGACGCTTTTGTTAACATGTTTTTTGTTCTATAGTTTCTTAGTAACACAGTGTATGGTTGCAGTCTGCGTAACATTGCGTCTAGCGTTTGTATAAGTTATACTGACGCAATTTATAAGTATTTAGTGTATAAGTGCCTCTAGCGCTTGCGTATACTGGTTCAATAAACTATCCTTTGTTGCATGCCAGTTGCAATCATGCAGTGCTCACAAAGAGCTTCATAGTAGAGTACTGTGTACTCGAAATTGTCAAACAGTGCTTTCTATTGTAGGTTACCCCTTCTAACCCGGCCAGAGTCCGCCCATTCATGCAGGGGTGAGACGCGCGCATTGCGTTTCATTTTGACCGGGCCCGTCTCAATGTTGTTGTTTAAAAAGAAAGTGTTTTGTGTCGGAGTCAACGAAGACTTCCTTGACGTATTTCCGTCACGGATATGACGCTTGTAAAAAGCACACTAACGGATGGCAAAGAAAAACTAGAACAAAAAGTTGTGTCGCCTGGAATCGAACCCACGACCTCTCGGTCTCCCACGTTATGTGGCGCCGGGCCCCTGTCGTCGCAGACCGAGAGGTCGTGGGTTCGATTCCAGACGACGGAACCTTTTTTCTACACACTGCGCAGCTGCAGTCGCACATGCACGATGCTGCGAAACGCGCCTTGTATCTATCACACATTCTCTCTGGCACGGTGCTCTTGGTTGCCGGGGCGTAGCGGTGCCGCTGTCTACAAGCTGTGAAGTACTGCGTCATGACACTAACGAGCGCCGATATGGAGCGATTCAGCGAAGGCGCAATTAGTATGCCTCGATGCGTGCGCGAGAAAGCGCGCATCGAGGCACGCCCTAAACGCAGTTAGGGCGTCTTGATGCCAGCGAGGAACGCTGGCCCCGCACCAGTAATGAGGAGGCGCCCTAGATGCAGTTACTTTTTTTGCCTTACGTTTCGTGTTAGCGTGTGACGGTTCGTTGTCGGAGTTGTGCAGCTTCCACATGCACCAACGGTGTTTCTCCACCGCCTACAGTATGCTTCTAGTGCGATAGCGCCGACTAATAAAACTACGGCAATAAGCGCCGGAAAAACGCAACGATGCTGACGGGCAAATGTCGCCCCTCGGTAGAGCGAGACAGACGCCAGCGGGAAACGGGACGCTTTCGCGCTTTCACGGCTCAAGCTACGAACCTCCGCCTCCCGTATTGCTGAAGCGCAGTGTGGTAGTGTACACATGAGCACAGGCGTAGGTTACCCTATTACTAGGGAGCTCACACCTTGCCGTTTATCTTCTCAACTGACGACAATTTGAAGGAGTACATACCGAGCGCCAGTGTTTATTATGTGCCCTGTTGATGCCATCTTTGCGCGGGATTCACCATATGCTGTGTCCAGGTAAATGTTAACAACCTCATTTACCACAAGGGTTAAATCATGATCATGGGCGTTAGTGGTCGGCATGGAGATGTGCCACTAGGCGTCAACGTGGGCGCATCCACGTCAAGCGGTGCTAGCTGCCAAACACCAATAGACATTGTATAAGCTCTCGTATATCAATGTACAATAAATAATCTACATCTGCGACGACACGTTTTCACTTTCGTGTGATGCCGAATACTATGACGGAGGGATCATCCATCGCTTTATTTTTCTTTTATCCGCTAGGCTACGCGTTCTGGCGCTGCATTCTCACTTGAAAACTCGCGCTGCACCTAGTGCCCCGAATCATCTACATTTCTTTCTAAACACAAACACGACGGGGCCTCCACTTATATTGCTAGCGACATCTAACTGTTCTTCCGATAGTATAGTCATGGTCGCTCGATAAAAATATTTGAGTGGCCATGGTAGTGCACGTCGTACTCCAAGTTGCTTATTTGTTTTATAAACAGAAGATTCGTGGTATGTCATTCACGCTCGGTTCTTTCAGGGACAGCTGCACAGAGCTCACCCATAGTAGACCACACAGTACTCGATTGTGTCTTGGTGTCGCTTTCACCAAATGTTTTGCCTTCGGAATCGGCATAAAAGACAGCGCTGCTTGAAACCACTGTGGCAGCGAAGAAACGATAGACCACCTTCTTTGTCGCTGTCCACGCTACCACGCGCACAGACTGCCGGTAGCTGCTGTGTTGGCCCGCCTTGACGACAGACCCCAGTCGGAGCAGTCAGTGCTGGAATGCTGACCCGAACTGTCGTCGCACCGGAAATAATAATAATATGTGGGGTTTAACGTCCCAAAACCACGATATGATTATGGGAGACGCCGTAGTGGAGGACTCCGGAAATTTCGACCACCTGGGGTTCTTTAACGCGCACCTAAATATAAGTACACGGGCCTCGAGCATTTTCGCCTCCATCGAAATTGCCGCTGCCGCGGCCGGTATTCGATCCCGCGACCTGCGGGTCAGCAGTGGAGCGCCATAACCTCTAGACCTCCGTGGAGAATAGCTGTGAGCACCGTAATCCTATGTTTGTAACAAAAGGTGAATCATTCAGAGTACTATGAAGTGTAGCATGGGATAGCTGTATAATATTGTCCCCCGAACAATGTAACCTTCATTTTTACATGAAAGGTTTTAGCCTGTTGTTTGTCGAGGTATTGCGTGGCGTCGTTCCCCTTATACGGAAAAATTTGTGCCGATCCCGTAAACAGCGCAAATGAGCGGGAAGAGCATGACGTGCTGCTTCTCCACACACTAAGGGTAAACAAAAAAAAAACAACAAAAACAAATATGAGTTTCTCTTTTCGGTGAGTCCTGACTTGTCACCATTAATGTTAACGGCGGAATTTTTCGCTTAGTGGTCTAAAACGTTATGTTTTACGTGAACCGTATGCAGACAGAATGGTGACACATGCACGTGAATACATTTGAGGCTCCAACTTCTAAACGCATCTTGTCACGGTGGTGCGTGCCCAGAAGAGGTGATAACCAAGAATGCATACGAAATAGCAAGGGAACGAGCTATGTAAAACAAAAACATCAAATACACCATTTCATTTATGCGACGTTCTATTAAAAGGATACTGAACAGCAGCTTTGACACCGAGTTGTTTACTGACTTTCCCTCGAAAAAGCAAGCGCTTTGACTTCCTTGATCGTTTGGTACATCGCTCAGCAAAACCCCTTAGGAAAAGTGAGCGAGTGAAGGTACTTGCGGGCGATGGAAATTGAACTGTTCTATAAATTTTGCTCCCTTATTAATGTAGTCCTGTGCACGTTTCAACAATGTGAGGAACATGCGCATGCCTTGTGATTCAACAATACCGAATAGTGGTTTTGCGAGCGAAGTCCAGCGTACTGGCGGATGGTTGTTCAATACTGGTGTCTGCAGAGCGTGTCTTGTCATAGTGCAGCTTCTTTTTTGTTGACTCGTTAAACCTTCTCGAAAACCTAGTAAAATTGACACTGTGTGCGACATGCCTAGTTTTCATCTCAGTTACCACTGCGCTCGCCTATGCGCTGTTTTTTTAATCAATTCTCTCTGAACATACATGCACATACAACACACACACACACGCACGCACAAACACGCACATGCACACACGAACAAAAACACGCACGCGCACACACACGCGCGCGCGCACACACACACACACACACACACACACACACACACACACACACACACACACCACACACACACACACGCACACACGCACACACGCACACACACACACAAACAGACACACACACCCCAAGCTACGTATTTATGCATGATAACGCTTCCACAGTGCTAGATCGGAAAAAAATTCTTCCCGAGAAAGCAAAGAGAAGGACGATGCCCCGTCATCTCAACGTTCAAATGAATAAGCGTCTAGCAAAATGTTATGTAACGCTAACTCGCTAACTCTGGGACGAAATAAGACCAGCAAGAGTGCTAGCGTACTTTTCAGTCAATTCCGATGCTTCACGAATCACTGGCGGAGGCTGCCAGGCAATGGGGAAGAGCGCTCCAGAAAGAAATGCCTCGCAAATTGAGGAACTGGCTGGCATATATAATATATGCCATATACGTAGTTGTGTACTTAAGATAAGTGTAATAAAATCTGCTTTTATGTTATGATCATCACCTTTCAAACATGATTGCGCGGTTTCGGCAAATATCGGGTTGCATTTACCTTGATTTAAGAAAAAAAAGAATAAATAGAGGTGGTTGATGCTTACACGTGGTGCCGACTATTGATAAAAAGGACGACTATTGTTTAAAAGAGCACGCTGGCGGAGATTCACGGAGGCGAAGTTCAGTAACAGCATAAATGTTCGCGAAACAACTAGGCGAGTACGCAAAATAAACGTTCGCAAGACCGAATTGTTCAAAGCGCAGATGTTGAGGAAATAGCAACTAATGTTTCTCGTGAGTACGGAACGTCAAATACCTTTCTGTCGACCGCGCCGTCACAAGCTGGCCTTCACCGCAGCACGATGACAGTATCGGAACCCCTCGGTACCATACAAAAAAGAAATAAATACTAAAAAAACGAAAGCTCTGACTTTTTCCATGGTATGATAATAACCATACGTTTGAATTCCATACTCCTGAAAACATACTTGTGGTTCATTAGGTTGCTTTTCATTTTCGGTGTTATTTTAATACGTTTGAGAAGCCCAAACCACGACCTGATTATGGGGCACACCGTAGTGGTGGACTCGGGCATAACTTTCTCCGCCTGGCCGAACATGTTTTCTCTTTTTTTTGTTGTTGATGTTTTTAAATGTGGCCTATACTGAAGTGCTCCACTGAAGCCGCCCCGCTGCCGGGATTTGACCCTCGACCTCAATCTTATCGTAACGCAACGCCACAGCCATTGAGCCGACCAGGCAGCGTGTTTTTCTCCACGTTCGTCCGCTGTTAAAATAACCGTAAACTTGCGCTCCTAACCATCATCCGCGCGTACCAACTTTCCCGTGCTTGTGTGTTAACCACGGCGCTGGTTTTGATCACAGCTAACAGGGGCCGGCATGCCAGGAGTCAGTTCACTTTCTTAGACCACACCACGCCAACGTTTACTCCACAAGAAAAAAAAAAAAGGCAAAATTGTTATGAGAACGCGTGTGAGATACGGTATACTCCTTCGGTGTGTTCAAGAAGAAAGAAAGAAAACAAATCCGAAGGGTTATTGGGATGGGAAATAGCTTTATTGGCTTGCAGAACAAAAAGAAAATATTCGCTCCGACGGGAAAAAGAGCGCGATGACGACGCAAAATAAAAGGCTTGGGATGAAGCCCTCCCTTTTACGGGAAGCGATATTTTCCCCTTGGGCATCGCTCGCAAAAGAAAAAAAAATAGATTTAGCCGTCGCCTGCCATCTGCCGGGGTTGGCTGGTTGAATCCCTTTGTGTGAGCTGCCTTCACACAGCGTCAGGCAAGCAGAGGCCGGTAGTGCCAGGAAAATAGAGAGAGAGAAGGGATAGATAGAGAGGGAGAGAGAGAGAGGGGGGAGAGATGGAGAATTCATATAAGGAGCACTTGAGAACCACACGTATACGAGTGCCCCGCTTCGTTAATAGGAAGAAACTGCCTCTTAGGCGCGAAAGGTACAAGCAAAAGAACGAAGGGTTGAGGCCCTGAGATGGCCGTGTACGTGTTCTAGCCGAAGGCTTCGTACTGAGAGCTGCGCAGCGTAGTGTATGCACGCAGCGCATATACGTACTGCCACGATGCGCAATCATGAACTGTATGTTGAAGTACAGGCACTCTAGTAAAAGAAAGGTTGGTGAATGTAAAAAATTAGAAAACGGTACAGATTCTCGGAAGCTCTCGTCTCGCAGTTTTATGCGAGCGCGGCGCGAAAATTCTAGCGCTGCGGCGGCAGTTTATCTTAGCCTCGATAGAGAAAAAAGATTGAGGCAAGCAGTTGAGTTCGCCGTATACGGCTCGCCAACGTGCCACGATCGAGCATTCTCGTTTGGAGAAAGACTTAGAAGGTGAACAAAAAAAAATAATAAATAAACGGATAGAACAAAAAGAGGGGCATAACTGGCACCGCGCGCAACCGCGAATGCTCGCGCTTGCTTCCACACTGATGGGCGCACACACTCGGAGATGGCGACTTGGTGGTTCCTTTCCACGAAACGGAATGTTGAACGCGCCTATACGGCGAAAAGAAAAAGTGCGCAATCAGGCTTTTTCTGGACGCACTTCTCTACCGCATATTGGGCTTTCGCTATACAAGTTGGTCGTTGTAAAACGAGCACTCGCAGCCGTGCGCGCGAGTTCTGTATAGCACTGGCCTTTGTTTTCGCTCGTTCGACGGCAATCGGTGAAAAGAAAATAGAATGTGCACGGTAGGCAGTTTTGGGAGTTCTTCGTCTGATTTCCCTCGTCCGCTGACAGCCCGCCTTTTTCGGGAACGAATTAAAGTACATAACCATTCGGCTGCTATTGAAAAGCATAAAGCGTGCAATAGGCGTAGCCCATATCGCAATTGCCTCGAGGCTATTATTTCGGCAATTTTTGGAAGCGAACGTTCTGATGCCTTTGGACTGTGCCTCTTCCGGCAGGTCTGCCTAGCTGGCAAGAGCAAGCACTTTATACAATGTCCTCACTAGTAGTAAAGATTTTTCAGTGAATTTGCAACAGCAGCGATTTCCTTTTCCCGCCAGCTATCCCAGCCGCTCCCCCGTCATTTTTGCTACCTGATTCATAGGCGCACAATCAAAGAAGACAGTTAGCAGACTGCACATCCAACGTGAAGCGTTCTTTATTTTATTTTTATTACGTTTCTCTATAGAGTTCGCGCCACGGATGCGTGGTCAGCCAAAACCCACCCGTATAGCTGACGATTATGCAAACTCATCATTAACCCTTAACACTCCTCTTATGCCTACCGTTGACTAATCCACGCGCGGTGTTCTTATACGCGCTGATCTGGAAGAACTTCTAGATGCAAATTTCCTGCACCGGTTCAGCAACTTTTCTGCCAGGCTACAAACTCTCCTCGCCCATCACGGCTTCCTTTCAAGCACGTTCTATCAGATAGATAGATAGATAGATAGATAGATAGATAGATAGATAGATAGATAGATAGATAGATAGATAGATAGATAGATAGATAGATAGATAGATAGATAGATAGATAGATAGATAGATAGATAGATAGATAGATAGATAGATAGATAGATAGATAGATAGATAGATAGATAGATAGATAGATAGATAGATAGATAGATAGATAGATAGATAGATAGATAGATAGCACTAACACTTTTAAAAATTATATCCCCAGAAGTGGTAGCCTGGTTTATCGGCTGGGTTCCTACACTCCAGTTGTCGATTGATGACTATGGTGTGTGCATAATAGATATCATATAAGGCATTTTTTTTTCACTCAGAAATGTGAATTACCTCTAAGAAAGCAAACAACAATTCAAAAATTGTTTTCTCAGCTAAGAAGGAAGCAAGAAGAAAACAGAAAGGGAGAACACAGAAAGTTAGGTTAACCAGCCAAGCGTCTGGTTGGCAGCCCTAGGCTGGCGAAATGAAAAAAAGGTGTAATGGCTGGAGATATGAGAGAGACAGGAAGAACCTTGCTGTGAATCCGTGCCCGTTGGCTGCAAAGCATCACGTTGTTCAATAAAGAGAAACAGCAAAAACAAACAAACGAAATTGGGGAGGGCGAGGCATGTAGGGAAGGATGTTTCAGCTCCGATAACGTGAAAGCTGTCGAGGGGCGAAACATGCAGTATGCGCCGGTGTTTCCCACAGCAAAATCCCCGCTAATGGGCAATGAGAGACAGAAGAAAGGTTGGACACAGAGACCCGCAGTCCGCTTTTAGTTAACGTGGACGCTGCGAATCTTTATTGTTCAACTACGTAGAAGAGAAATCTCCCACCGGTACTACATTGCAGGTCAAGATCCAGTGCCTATACATACGAGGTGGCCGGTGAATGGATGTGCAGCGCGAGCAGTCGCTTTTTTCAATCAAGAAACTCCCTAGCAGACGCTGCCTGCGTCGGCGTTGTCTATCGCGGGTGAGGGCGCATTCTCGTTCCTTGCGAACTGGTAGTTCAGCGTTCATCCCAGAATGAGCGTTTTCATATGCCCTAGTTACACGGGCACGCTAACCTCAGTTACGACAGACCTCAGTTAACAGGAGTAAACTATAGTTAGCGCCAACTACGGTTGGCACATGTTACACGCGAAACGTTCTCCTTAGTTTGGGTCGCTGAAGCAGGTCACGTGACACTAAGTTTCGCGATTAAGATATAAACGTTTAGCTGGTTTTTATAAAAAATACTGACAAATACTACTATTTCAGTTAAAATAAATCCTTCCTCCCTGCATCTGCAGACCGCGAGCGTATTTCATGAAGTGTTTTGACAATGTTTGGCTTAATTCAGGGCTAGTCTCGCAACTATGGGCGAAGTCAACCTGCGGTCGGTGCAAAAGCCAAGACAATCTGTTGCTTGATACGTTTAGTATAGCCGTGTTTGGTGCGTGGTTTGTTCTGACGGACTGTTTCGCGTGTCAGCGCTTCTGTTCTTGAGAAAGGCCAGTTTACTTGCTTTCGGGAAGACGTTTCAGCCTCCGGTGGAGCCACGCTGCCTTCAACCACCGACTTGGGTGCCGCCATTTTGTTAGTTAGCTTCCTTAACTGAGGTGGTCAACCTCAGTTTGGAGCAACCACGGTTAGTGGGATAACTGCGGTTAGGCCTTCCGTCTAACTGGATGTAACTGTGGTTTAAGGGAACTAAGGTTTGCCGTAACTGAGGTTAGCATGCCCGTGTAACAAGGGTAATAGTCAACGCGCGCCGTTCGCTCTCTCTCGCCACACGGTGAGCGCTGAGGCGGTGGCGCCCTCTCTTGCTCTCAAGCAAATGGATCGTCCCGACAGCAGTCAACGATGCACGTTGCACGCCGACACGCCGAAACGCCACAGGGGCAAGCATCCGTCCTGAAAAGCTTTATTGGGAACGCCGTGCTTTTCTTGGCCCATCCTTTTTGAGGACCTTTATTTTCGCAGTCATTGCCGATGATCCCACAATGACCACTGGGGTGTATTGCGAAGAGCGTGAGATGGGATGCGTACCTGCCGAAGCCCGTCCATGCTGCCTTCTCAAAGAGGCGCCACCTCAGTAATGCGCTTGATTTTCTTGGCAGATGCAAATGACGGATACAAACAACACCTTCGTAAATGTGGCAGTTTGTCCGCAAAACTTTCGTTGGTACGTTTTTGTAGGTAGCAAATTGTACCATTCTAAATAATATCGCGGGGTTTGCCATCATCATCATCATCATCATCACTATAAGCCTGGCTATGCCATGCAGGGCAAAGGACTCTCCCGTCTTTCGCCAATCAACCCGGTTCTGTGCTTGCTGCCGCCACGTTATCCCCGCAAACTTATTGATCTCCCCAGCTCAGCAAACTTACTGCCTCATCCTCGTGCGCTTGCCTTCTCTTGGAATCCACTCTGCCACCCTTTATGACCAGCTATTATGTTGCCCAAGCGCTACATGCCCCGCCCATGACCATTACTTCTTGATTTCCACTAAGATGTCCTTAATACTCGATTCTTCCCTGACCCAGATCTGCTGTCTTCTTATCCCTTAAGGTTACACCTATCATTTTCCTTTCCATAGTTCGCGACATCCTCAATTTAAAGGGACACTCAAGAGAAACAATGAATTGGTTTAGATTGATAAAGTGTGCTCGGAGAACTCTTGTGTAGTTTATTTCACCACCATAGGTTTATTATTAGAGGAGAAAACCAAGTTCAATGTTTCATTATTAAATTTTACGCCGAAATTTTTCATTCGTGACGTAAAAGATTTCAAAGAGAATTTAACGTATTTTAGCGCCACTGGCTGGACGAAATTTCCACAAACTCGTTATGTCAAGTCTCTGGCCCCCTCGGAGGACAATGTACTTCGATTTAACCGATTAGGAACTACGTAGGCCCAAGCAGGCGCCGTCAAAAATATGTGACGTCATGGCAAATGGCGCGGGAATTCCAAGGTGGCCTCGCCACGTGTATTTTCTTTTTGCGCGTTTTCTCGCTTATTAAGCGTCTTCTCGCAGCAACCGTGGTGTTTTTGGTATCGTGGAAGACTACTTTACTAATGCGAGAAAAATCGTTTTGCTCTTTAGTGTCCCTTTAAGTCGAACCCTCTTGGTCAGCTCCAGGTTTCTGTTCCGTAGGCAAGTATCAGTAAGATGCAGCTGTTATATGCCTTTCTTTTGAGGGATAGCGGTGAACTACCATTCACGATTTGAGACAACCTGCCAAATGCGCTGCCCCCCATTCTTATTCTGAGATTATTACACCGAGATTGCAAGGAAGGTAAAAGTCGGAGCGGCGATTTTTTCTTCGGTGCTCTTTGGTAATGGTAGTGACGTTTATTCTCACGCACTCACCTACTGCGGGAATAAGACACTAAGCTACCGCTAGTAACAGAGTCGCGCGGACGCTCGCATAATCTGACGACACAGTATATATATATATATGTATACAAATGCTGTTGCGACAGCTAGTTCATCTGTAGACCATCAAGACATTTATCCACTTGAATGTTATCAAGGCGAAAGCCTCAGGTGCATCATCAAACGCGAAAATTTACCGTCCCACGGGGTCGGTGTCAAACGCATAGTGCAAAAACTCATCATCACGTGATGACGTCGCCATATGACGCCATCATGACGTGACATATCGAAAAATTTGTGACGTCACCATGCTGTCACTGTGACGTCACATGATGACGTCATCACATCGCATCGTCGCTTGGTCAATGGTGCGCTGATCACGGAGGCAGTGCAAAAGGTGCAGAAAGCTTGCAATGCATTCGACCCTGGAGGCAGTGCAAAAGGACGTTAGCTGCAGAAATCTTTCGGAAGAGGGAGGAGGAGGATCTATACTTCGACTAAGAAGAAAAAGAAGAACATGGCTTTCGAGTCGTCTTAGGCGAATGCATTAAGGACCCCGTGAGTTTTTTACTCCTGAACTCTGTTCAAGCAAACACTGTTTCCTGATTGGTGAGCATAAGTACCAGATTCGATTTTTATTTTCTTACAATTCTCGCTAGCTAGCCTGCAGCTACAATAAAATAGAGTGACGGATTAAATGCCTCAAGAGAGAGAGAGAGGGGGGGGATAAAGGCATGGCAGGAAGGCTAACTACACTGTGTGCAGTTTGCTACCCTGCACATGGCGAGGGGAACAAGGGAGTAAAAACACCACGCATAGCAACCACACTTGTCCAGTAAATGAAACATCAGCACGGCGCCCGCTGTACTGTAAGCAAGCGAGCATGTTAGTGAAGGCAGAATCATTCTAGAACAGTGTTTTTATCAGTCTGAGTGTACGCCAACATTTGACAAACACGATTATGAATGCTTTTTTGAGAAAACAAATGAGAAAGACGAAATCAAACATCGTAGTTGAAAAAAAAAATATCGTCATTATCCTGAGTCAGTAATTTAGCTGCGCCGCTAACCCAGATAATCACTAATAATTGTTTGCAGGTGGGCCAGTATTGAGCCCGAAACTGTGGACACTACAAAGGTTAATTCTGCTGAAACCAGCAAGCTAGAGTTATATTCACGAAAAATAAGGTGCAGCATTACAGTTCTACGATGACAGCATTAGAGAGCAATCAAAGGGTGTATTGCCATAACGAGCGCCATCGGGCTCGGAAGTTGCCTTGCGCCAAAACTAGGGCTTCGCAAATAGCATTTTTCCTCACGCCAACCTCGTCTCCTCTTCAAATGTTCACAATGTGCGGCTCGTGGCCGCCACAAGTTTTCTGGACGTTGCAACGAGTAAAGACGTTGGACCGACTATACTTGGGCGGTCAGGGTATCGAGGATAATTTTCACGTTCTTGATTTTATTTCGCAATTTGCTTTTCCTACTGTGTGTAAGCTGGTATGTCGCCGTTCATTTCCCCATGCTTTCAAGCATATCTATCGTAAGACTGTTCCCGGAGAAATAATTGTAATAGGCAAGGCACCCAATACGCCACGAAATATGACGCAAAGGGGCTTGGGAGCCTCACTCTCGGTCTCGGAGAAACTACACTCCGCGATGCGACAGCAAACACGGCCGCCCTGATGTCAACTTAATGGATACGAATATCGTGGTCGGAGTGCTCCCGTTATCACAGCTACAAGCCTACATATACTTTTTCTCGCACTGCGTTGGCTATAGGCGACGCGCCGAAAACTGAAGGCGCACGAAATTATGCACTCGTCTCAACTACCTACATTAGAGGAGTAAGAGATGACGCAACGTCCGTAGTTTCATCCCCTCACTGACCGTTCATTTTCATTAAATGTCCGGCAGGGACACCACGCTGGACCGACCACTCGGAAAAAGAGACCACCTCAGCAATAATTTCGTCCCCACCCATATCGTCTATATATACGTCGATCCTTGGGTTACGTACTTGCTGACGCCCCCTTTTTGCTGTAAGCACCGATTCCTCTGGTCGACCCGCTCGAATATCCCTCGTATCGTACAGTCGCGGCTGTTGCCGATTAAATGGCCAGAATGCATTGGCGCACTTCCATTTATTAGGGGGGCCTCGTGAGCTCCCCTCTTTCCCGATTGCACACGGCGCGCTCCAATGGGTCCGACGGCAGCCTGCATCCTTACTGCGGATCACCGAGCGTTATACGCCAAAGGCTCTTTGCCGCTCCACGATGTCCCCCCCGCAGCCCGCCTATACACCCGTCTCCTTCTCACCCCGCCCCAGCACTCCGCCCAGCCCGGCCTGTCGCCTTATCAAAATCACATGACTCATGTCGCGTCGCAACGTTTGTTTAGGACCACTGCAGCTGCAGAGAGTTCCCCACCACGCCTGTCCAGCAGTGCTGTTCTCTCTTCTCCCGTTCCAGCCTCCCGTTCAGATCACACTGCTTCGGTTTCGAGAGTTGTCTCTTCCTCTCTTTCTTTCCAATCACGGCTCCCCGGTATTGGAAATGAGGAGGGAGGGAAGGAGGGGGGGGTGACGCCGAACGACCTAGAGATTGGTTCGTCAGCAACAGTGCTCCTGAGTCATAGCTACTCTTTGTCGGTGCTTTTGGAGCTTATGGAGCAGTGTGGCAACAGGACAGAAAAAAAGAAGATGGAAATACGACACTTTCTTGGCGACTTCGCCTCCTCGTCCTGCCCCGTTCCTCCTTTCCTCCGTTCCATAGTTAAGCTCGCGGTGCCGTTCACTATACCAGTGTCGCGCGTGTCGCCCGTGTAGTGTATGCGCATCGCAATGTGATTGGGTGGGCGAGGCTTAGCAGTGACTGCCGAGCTACGGCTCGCTCCTGGGTTCCCGTGCGAAGCCGCGTAGCCGTCACCCCGACATCGACAGATTACATGCGGGCCCGCGGTCTTCCCTTCCCGCGCGGGATCGCAAACCGCTACGGGATCTTGCGGTGGTGCGGGCCTTTGCATATCAAAAGAGCACGCCGCTGTTCTCTATGCGACGGTTAGGGTCGGATGCGATGGGAGGTGGTGGGTTTAGAGGCTGACTACGTACGCACCGCCGAGCGCGTAGTGCACCCGGGCGTTCATTACCATATCAAGCGGAGAGCAGCGGTTCGGATAAGGATGTAATGAGTCTTCGCATCGCGGGCTTCCACTGTACACGTACTACACGGAGCCACGGGGGAACCGCAGCACGCAGCGGAAGGAGGTGAGGGAGGGAAAGAGGCGCGCACGTTAATTTCACCGCAAGTCGTGCGCGCGTCTATTCGTATACGCCTGCCTTCGATACTTGAATTAGCGCCAATTAAGCGCCCGTATGCAGTCGTGCCGAGGCGGATGAGGAAGAGGAGGGCGAAGAATAAGCGATGGTTGTGGTAAGGCCGGGAATCGGAGAATGGGGGAGGAATTGAAGAGGGCCGCTTATCGAAGGTCGCTCACCCATTGTCGATGTTCTGCGGGTTCTCTCACGCGATAGCCCGGCCATGGAAGGTCCGCGGCGCCATAGCGCACGCCGGCTGCCCGGGTCGAACGTGAATGAGCATTATAGCAAACCTGTTGCTGTCGTATAGGCTCCGGCAAGGTTAAAGTGGTAATACCCACACGAGCCCCTATCTTGCCTTTAGTTCTTGCTGATTATATTTTTTTCATACGGAGCCTCCTCGAATCGCATCGTTCCCGTACCTACAGTATACATATACGGACCAGCATGCCGTGTGTAAGCAGGAGAGCAGCACAGATAGCCGGGGTGTGGGATGCGACTGTATTGATAATAGCGCTATGATTAGTTTTTCTGGCTCACTGGCGTTTGTATTTGATAAGGTTGTGCTTATAAAACAGTATAATCTATTAGTTGGTGGGGTGGCTGAGTTGATTAACTCATCAGCCGCGCCCAGTCTCAATGAGAACTGAGCAAAGGACTAATTAGACAATCATTCACGAAGTGTTTCAAACTCGTGGGAAACTAAAGGTGGTTAGGCAGGTACCTACATAAGAAAAATGCATATATAGTTCGCCCAAGCTTATAGTGTTGTCAGGGCTGATTCTGCAATGTTTTTTTTTTAATAGAATGTTTGTCCCAACCAGAATTCGACTTCTTGTACGTGCAAGGATTTTTTTTTTTTTTGTCTTACCAGTAAGCGGATGTAGCGAAGGTGTGTTAAAGAAATTTTCGTTCCTGAATAACCGGAATGACTAATGTTAGTAATACTTCAGCTCCGGTTCATCACTAAGGCAATTACTTTTGACTAATGGAATTACGTTACTAAGATGATATTGGATGAACGCGAATAGCTACTACGAGGCACGAGCATCTGACGTTACCAAACGCCTTGCTCTATGGAGTCCATTTTTCGTTCGTGTCTAACGCCCTTTTTTCTTGTTACGTGCGCTGTGTATTCGCTGGTATCCCCGTTTTTCGTTTCAATTTAGTTGCAACAGTCCTAACACTACGCACGTCATTTGATTACAGAAGCTACTGAATAACTACACATATTGCAACTTTCTGCAATTTTATAGTACAGCGAGGTGTCTCCTCCAGACATTCGATTTTATAATCAACCATATGAACTGAAAGAAATCACGCGGCAACGTAGTCGTGGCATGCTGTCCGCGCTTAGAGTAAGCAACGATATTCAGTCACATCGCTATGTGGCCTCGTCATACGCAAAATCGACGAAGAGAAGTCACAAAGGAGAGGCAGGCAGGGTAATTACGCTGAGCACTGTTGACTACCATGCACTGAGGAAGGGAAATGATACTTGAGTGGGAAGAGAGAAGCCTGCACTTTTCCCGGACACATACAAGCAAAGAAGCATGCAGCTGGCTTACAGATTAATGGTAAAAATTCCTTGTGTCGAACATAGGTTTTCTCCTAATCAATACATTCACATACAGCCAGTCTACCTTTATTACTGAATTTAGGAAGTCTCACTTTCATGCGTCATTTGCATAGCTTACAGTCATTGGACATGCGGTTTCTTATGTAAAATGAATATCACTCCTCACATAAATATTTTATTCCCGGTAGTCATCTTTCTTTTTCTTCACAAAATGCCATTAAGTTAGCGAAAATCATCAAGACTGGTCTGACTGATTCTGAACAAAGATATTCCTCTCTTCTGTTCGCAAGCATCAATATCAATCAAGATTACAGGGGGAACATAGCATCATGCGTAGGAATGCAAATTGCCAATGGCACGGCAAGCACCATCAATAGTAGAATAAACACTAATAATGCTTACGTTGCCGTCGAAAAACCAATGTCAAAAGAAACACGCAATATTAGTACTTGGAATAGTACCAAACCAAGCGTCTGCCGCACGTGATCATGGCGAGAAAGTTCTTATGTATTCGCATAAGACGACTCGAAGGCGAAAGCCATCCTCTTCTTTTTCTTCTTATCCGGTTGTATTGATCGCACGTTAAAGAAGCCCAGGTGGTCAAAATTTCTGCAGCTCTCCACTACGGCGTCCCTCATAACTATATCGTGGTTCTTGGACGTAAAAACCGCCACAATATTTAAGGTTTTAATAATGTGGCAACAGGCAGAAAACCCAGCAACATATTTCACTTCAGGTCAGTTCGACAAAAGGTCCTTCGCTGATCTGGTTTTGCAGCGTAGTTGCGAATCTTGGAATGCGAGTTGTTGCAGAACGCATGCCATCTAATCACCAGGCACGTCTGCATAATTTAACGTAATGGGAGCCAACTGAAAAAAAAAGAACAAAAAAAGGTTAGCGTGCTTCACAAATAATACGGCTAATAAATGGTTAATTTGCGTGCTTAATGGTTCACTTAGAACCTAAAATACGATATTCATAACTATTTAAAAAATAGCAATCAATCTGTTACAATTCCTACCAATGACGTTTGACGTTGTGCCGGATAATTTTGAGTGGTACACAATGCTTCATATTGCTAGCCATTGCCAACATTTTGCCAATATAATGTAGAATATTAGAAAACAGGGCTAGCTGTCGGTGTCTGAGCATAATTTGTACTGTCCCATGACAGACATAATACAAGATGAAAAAGACTCACAGATGCTTCTAAGGAAGTTAGAACTGCAAAGGTATCGACAGCACTATATCTTTAGGAATATTTTCTGGTTTGTTGTAACAGTAAAGCTGTTTGAAAAAGATAGTATCGCTATTCGATTGAACGGCAATCTTGCATTGCTATATTCACGCGTATTGTTAAACATGCCCTACACGTCATACTTGCCACCTTTACGTGAGCTTCACTGCTGTCGAAACATATCCAAAACAACCAAAGTGCGACGAATCTTCCTATTAATACAATAAACTGAACAGCAATCTTTCAAAGAGAGAGAGAAAAAAAAAGAGATTGAATGTTTCAGTGCAGTGTTTGACAGGTGAAGACGCAATGACATTATTTCAATTTCAATGTTAAATCACTCGAAGAGAGCTCTTCGGCGGAAAATGGTCCTAACTGTCGTTCTCGTATATCAATAATGTCAAGTCCGAGAATACAGGCCACCCAAGGGCGGGCTATCCAAGTAACATCATTATTCTGTCACAACATAACAGCGATCATTTACTATTACTATTGAACAGTAGTGTAAGCGTCTTGATTATATCTTTCCTTCTTGATGCGAGACCCGACCATCCCAATCCCATCTTTTGCCAGCAGCCGCGTGCATTCGAGATGCCGCCGTCTCTTATGTACGTGCTTCGTCATACTTTTCTTCGGAAATCCGCCACCGAATCCCGATTACATTTCCTGCTCGCAAGAAACCTTCGGCTAACTTCGTGCTGTGGGTCAGAGTCGAGCACGCCACACGCGCGCGGCAACCAAAAAGGAACACACGTCATAAATTGCCTTCGGCGCTCAAAGAACTCCATACGGAGACGTCTTCCTATACCACCACTGAACTTCTCCGGCGAGAGCAAAAATTAGCGGCTCCACGCTTGGAAAAGGAAGTCACGTATTCGGCCTTCGTTCACTTTCTATCTTTCTTTCTTTCTTTCTTTCTTTCTTTCTTTCTTTCTTTCTTTCTTTCTTTCTTTCTTTCTTTCTTTCTTTCTTTCTTTCTTTCTTTCTTTCTTTCTTTCTTTCTTTCTTTCTTTCTTTCTTTCTTTCTTTCTTTCTTTCTTTTCCTATCGGCGGCAGATGCACTACGCAAGGCCGGCCGCGAAGTCCGTGCGATGTTCTGCTGCCAACGTGGATCAATTGAAGGGGGACGCAGTATACGTGCGGCTGTACACGCGGAGGGCCTCACACGGCGCAGTTCCATACGCTATTGTCCCCGACATAGCGTGCGGATAAAATAGAATCCTCCGCGGCGTCAGTAGCAATTGGGGGGGAGCCCGTCATTCCTGACAGAATGCCAATTTCTTTGTGTCCAATCGGAGGTAGCGGTCATCTGGAGCAAAATACCGGGTTGCGCGTTGGTGGTCAGCAGACAGCCGCCCGGGCTATACACGTCGGCAATTTCATGGCCGCCACGGCTGCGATGGTCGCTCGTCTCTTCGCCGGGCAGTTACTACGTGTGGTTGTCAGTCGAAGTGTCGGGACAGGTGTCTTCCTTTCTCTTCCCGCTTGTATCTGCCATTGTAAGATTACTCTCTTCGTTTCATATCACGAATAGGTTTTTCTTCGTTTGCGCAGTGCCGACGTCCTGTCAGGATTGTTTTGTCGCGTCTTCACGCCAAGGCCACTGCGGTGTATTTGCGGTGTAGTGGCGGTGTACGTCAGCGTGAGTGAGCGAAAAATATGTGTACTTGTGCGAAGGAAATAGTGGTCAATTTCAGAGCAGCATCAAACGTGTGCCATCCGCGGCTTGCCTGTGTGCCGAGGACAATATATGCTGCCGAGATTCGCTCCTCGGCTTTCACGAACATGGTGCATATAGACAGCACTTTCGGCAAAGGTCCGCCGCGGTGGTACGATGGTTACCGTGTTCGACTGTGGACGCGAAAGTTGGGGGTTCGATCGCGGCGGTCGCATTTCGATAGACACGAAATACTTCAGGCCGGTGTACCACGTGATGTCAGTGTACGTTAAGAAAGACCAGATGGTGGAAATTTCAGAAGCCCTCCACTACGGCGTGCGTTATAATGATATCGTGGTTTTGGCACGCGAAACCGTGGATATATTATAATTAGTGTTGCGGTAAAAGCTTCACGTGACTGATTCATGTCAGTCTTTTTCTTTGAGTTGCCTTCTGCATCAAAGAAAACGACAGATTGGACAGATTGGAAAACATCGAGTGTGCTTGAACAATGATTTAAAGATAGTGGCACCAATTTTTTTTTAACCTCCTTGGTGACACCGAACTGGTACTTGGTGCTAGATCGATAACGCCGTGAGCGAAAGTCATCCATGATGATATGTCAAGCATTGAGCTACTGCCGTTCTGTATATAACAGCCCGCTAGCAGCCCAAGTTTATTTTTATTTTTGTTTTTATTTTTATTTTATTTTTGCATACGCGTGTTACATGTACAGAATTCCGAGCTCTTTCAACTGTGTACAGGGGAGCGAGCTTTCACCGTAGTTTTTATATCTCAGCGTGTCAGCTCACAGGCTATCATTCTGATCTCTGTGCAGCTACAAGCCTGGTGACATGGGAACGTGCATGCCTCTCGCTTTCCGTGTCTAGCATTTCCGACGGTTTTTATGCTGTTATAACCACGACAGCAGTTACCAACTGGAAACTGAGTTCTGTGCGTCCGCCTTTTTCTTTCTCTTTCTCTCTCTCCCGTTATGCTGTCATACTATTGCAGTAGTCATCTTGTCATCGTCCCACACCGTGTCGTAGGGTTCAGGCCAGCTCCCTGTCATCCTTAATGTCCCCCTTCTTCTTCTTCTTCTTCTTCTTCTTCTTCTTCTTCTTCTTCTTCTTCTTCTTCTCTAAAGGTGACGTTGAAGAAGAAGACAAAGAAAGAAACATGACTGCTTGCCACTGACGCAAACCTCCTTGATTGCGTCTCAAACATCAGTGTTCATCGTTGTTAAATTTTTGCAGGTGAATTACCCTCTCTACTCGAGGAGGAACCTTCAACCATCCAACCAGAAGAGAATTAACTACTTAGACGCGTTTATCGCCTGGGCACCTTAGAGCGAGCAGAACAACACAAGACGGACGTCTAATGTGACTTGGTTGAACGTGAAATCACTGAAATGGCAAAGAGCACTCATCATCATCGGGCTGCGTTTGTACTTAATATTTCTGCTTGGTGAAGATCAACAGATCGCGATTTGCACTAGAAAAGACGCTCGTGGGTCGACGTGCGATATCCAAACGAGGCTTTCCGCAGCGTGAAAACATCCACGTGACCTTCAAAAAAAGAACTTTAAATGATAAAACGAAAGAAATGGGGCCTCAAAGCGTTCATTGTAATGATTTCTTTTTTCGTCATTTATCATCGCAGCGCTAATTTCCGCGTAAGAGATAGCACAAGTGCTGGCAGTTTGACTTCATGCATGATGATGTATTAAGTATAAGTTACACTATTGCTGCAAAATGGCACCTCCAGTGCTTTTTTGTTGGCGATCATGCCATATTCCCTTTGCCTCATGTACAGTGTTCCGCGCCCTATCATATCCTGTTGGAAGTTGTATGAGAACTATTATGCGTTTTCAATCTGCTCAGTGATTGCGCGATCATTGAAAACGAAGACACGGCAGGCTGCCCATGAGTATGTCAATGTTCGACCATGCGTTTATTATTTTTTTTTGGTCTAGTTTTGCGATTGGTAGTAACTTTACGACGGCAACTATCATTTAAGAGGAGCAACCGACGCCACACATAGCCGTGAACCTATCCATAATACATTTACCTTTTCTTTTTTTTTTAAACATCACTTTGTCCCGATTCCACCTTCCATGACAGAGCCTGTGAAACACCTTAACTACGCGTAGCATGCAGGCTTTTTTTTTTTTTAATCAATATTGGCTATAGGAGGAGAATTTAGTTCCTCTTTCGGTGCCGGCTTCTCCTCTTTCGCACCAAAAAGATAACTCAAGTTAGCCGAGTGTAACATTCAAATCATAAGATGCACCCGACTGCGACAACTTGACGCGTTCACTCATGCCCGTATACATGCCTCCACACCGACTGCATGCGTCTAAGAGAGCCATCTTTTCTGTGTCGGTTGTGTTTAGCATTCAGGAGGGTCTTCACGAGAGTTTACTGAGAGCTAGTTGGAATGGCTGACAAAAGATGTGTGCGTCGTCGGCGAAGAAATGAGACTTCGATGGCCTAACGTGGCCCTGTCCTCGTTTTTATTTGCGAATACAACGAAGTACCAATGCTTTGTAGCGGCTCGACGATGGTCTTCTACCTTCGCAAACGCCAATGGAATACCACTCCCACCAATCAGCGCCCCAGAAGGAACTCTTGTGCTCTTTAAGCAGGACTGGCTTGCCCTTGATTGAACAGTGATGTGCGCGCAAGTGCAGACATTGTTAGTCTTGCTTTCTCTCTCATCTTTTTTGTTCATTTGCTGCTCCCCTGCAGACTAGGACAGCCAGCCGAGTTATTTTACGGCGAGGCTGCATATGGCTAGAGTTCGTTTGTGTTTTTTTTTCGTGCGCGAACAAAAACGTATGCGCCACATCAAATGGGCAAGCCCCAACACTAACCCCCAGTCCACTAAATATGAAGGGAACACACAGGTGGCACACGCCAATTAAGATCGTGCATGATGCACCAAAAGCGTGCGGCACGCCAGACACGACGACGGATGTGGTGAAACAGAGAATGCAACGAAAAGGCGTAAGCACCATGCTCCTCAAACGGAACACTTTAAAGGACGTGGTGTCTTTTGTGGTGTCCTGACTTCTCTCTTGTGTCCCTGTCTGCACGCCCTGTCTCCTTAATATGAATACTTATCAACTAGCTCAGCTCTCTGCTATTTTAGGTTTTGAAGGAGAAGACGCTAATATTAAAAGGGTCTTCCTCGACAGACATTTCGTATTTGGTGGCAGGGTTTGTCATCGTCTCTGGTTCGAAATTCTATGTCACATCTCTGTCGTGTGATAAACATCTTCGCTGGTCATCCACCTTCAGAGAGTGGAATGAATCGTAATTTGTTTTCATAATCTTTTTTCGAAGCTTGTCACAAGCTTCACGAGTTCAGTGAACGCAAGACAGATAAAAAAAAAAGATTTCCGGCGTTCTAAATCCCGAAACCAAGGTAACGACATTGCGCCACGACGTAGAGGTATACATACTCCAGGTTTATTTTGTCTACCTTGAAGCGGTCTGTGCCTGAAGCATCATCGCAGAGGCATCGAGGAGAAGAAGAAGGAGATGCTTGTTTTTTAGAACAGGGATAATAAATGGCGGAGGACATCCGTCTCTATCCAGCTCAATGTATGAGTAAATTACCTTAAAGGAACGCTACATTTTGGCGCAGCCGTCAAGCGAACATGTGGGTGACATTCTTCGTTGATCGAACGTCACCAAGTGGGATAACCTTCTCCAGCTACCAAGTGGAAGGTGAGCCAGCGAAGGACCTTGTCCGAGATGCGACAACCGATACCCTCGTTCAGTCGGTGTTGCAAAGAGCTTCAATTAGCCGCCAAGAACTTCTACAGACGGGATCCGCCAGGCTGGCCCCGCAGCTGGACGAGCTCGAGGACTGGGTCTTGAAGCCTTCGCGCCGACACACCGTTCAGAAGGAAGCATCGACGGAGGTAAGCTTTTTTACGAACCTCATCGAACAACAACAACGACAGATGACGCAGCAGACTGAATTTCTCGCAAACGCAATAAGACTGCATGACCACCGACGAAACATAGTGACCAGATATTTTCGAGGGAAGCTCTGCAAGCCCCAGCTGCTGGCTTTCGTTTTACGAATATGCATGCGAAAAAAATGGCTGGGTCTCTGACGACCAGAAGATTGAGAATATGCGCTGCTATCTTGGTGGTATAGCTAAAAAGTGGTATGACACGCAACTTCTGCTTGAACCACCAGCATACTGGGAAAACTGGAAAATGATATTTTTGTCAATTTTCCATCGTAACGCTGTGGAATGTTGGGACGCGGCTCTGCGCTTCACCTACCGGTGTGGTTCGTTGCTAGGATATGTTCTTGAGAAACGGCGCTTGTTGTACGAAGCGGAGCCTAAGCTCGCACCACCGGTAGCGGTAGCTTTAATTATGCAAGGGCTATGCGTCGATGTCCGCAGCCAAGTTCAAATAAGAGACCCGAGGACATTTGAAGATCTCCTACAGTGCCTGGAATTCGTGTCGCCAACCGCTGAATTGCCGCAAGAACTACCGCACTGTAAACCACAACAGGTTTCTAATTCAGCTGAATTGAACGCAGCACATGAACTGAACGCACATGAGCAGTCAGTTCATGTGTCTAGCTCGTCACCTTGTCTAAAGGAAAGCTCATACCACCATAGCAAGGGTCATAGTGGCACACTGTCAGTACCTCAACTGTCGCCGCCGAGAGAACCAGAGGCCTATGAAGAGCCCCAAATGACAGGCTTGTACGATACAGTCTACGTCGTGTCCACTTGCTTGCTCCAAGTTCCTGTTAAAGTCAATGACGTGGAAATGAAAGCCCTCGTCGACAGTGGAGCATCCGTGTCGATAATAAACAAGAGGCTCGTGGACGTCAGCAGCCTGCATGCTGGAAGGACTCTGCGCGTTCAGGGATATGATGGGGCTGTGAGTTCTCGTAATGAGTGGGCATCTGTAGTTCTCGAATTTCAAGGCCACAGAATTACAACCGATGCGTTGGTGCTGGCAGATGTCACTTACGAGTTCCTACTATCTCGCCCTGACATAAAGAAGTTAAAGATGAACATTTATTGGGACGACAAGGTTCTAATTGAAGACCACCTAGGAACAAAGGATGAGATAGAGACGCCTCGACGCTTAAGACAAATTTACTGCGAGGAGGACATACAAACAAAGTACCCAGAGCTCTCCTGCATAGGAAACTACCCTCCAGCAATACGATTTCATGAGGTTCCTTTCGACCTCGCGGACAAAGCAATTGTTGACGAAGTCCTTATAATATGTCCCGAGAAAAAAAAGTATGGCTGAAATCAGAGTTACAAGCGATGCTTGATGCTGGCATTATAAGACCTTCGGTGTCGCCATTTGCATCGCCAATTACTATTGCTCCGAAAGAAGACGGTAGTTTTCGTCTGTGCACAGATTACAGGGCTCTCAACCAGCAAACTGAGTTGATATCATACCCAATGCCTAGGATTGATGATATCATTGACGAGACCGGTGGTTGCCGTTACTTTTCACGATTAGACCTTTGCAAAGGCTTCTGGCAGATTCCATTGAAGGAAGGCACAAAGAAGTACACCGCGTTTATTACACCGTTTGACTTGTATGAATACAACCGGCTGCCGTTCGGGTGGAAGAATTCTCCAGCCTGGTTTCAAAAGATCATGAACGAAACCTTGAAGCCGTATTTGGGCATGTTCTGCAATGTTTACATCGACGACATAATTGTTTATTCGAAGACCAAAGAAGAGCATCGGGAACACCTGTCCTTAATTTTGCAAGCTCTGAGTGTTGCAAGTCTTAAAGTGAACTTTAACAAAAGTGCCTTTTTCCAAGAAAAGGTAGTGTTCCTCGGAAGAGTCTTCGACGGGTCTACGAAAAGCACAAAGCAGGAATCTGTTGAGAGAATCTCAAAATTGGTAAAGCCCTATGACATACATTCACTACGTGTTTTTCTGGGTCTGGCCGGACACTTTCGGTCCTTCATAAAAGACTATGCTATTAAAACGAGATGTCTCACACGCTTGACCCAGAAAGGTATACCGTTCCAATGGGATGGCGACTGTGAAAGGGCTTACTCTGACCTTGTGAAGATAATATCGTCGGACCCTATACTACGGATACCAGACTTCTCCTTACCGTTTGTGCTGAATACAGATGCATCACATTATGCGACTGGAGCAGTCCTCTACCAGAAGCTACCAAACTTGAATAAGCAAAAACATTATGTAGTAGGATATTACAGCTATACAATGAAGCCGGCTGAAGTGAACTACTCGACCACAGAAAAGGAAGCGCTGGCCGTACTGAAAGCTGTACAGTATTTTCGAACGTACCTAGAGGGTGCAAAATTTACCCTCTTTACAGACCACCAAGCATTGACTCACCTACTCGGTATGACACAACCAAAAGGCCGCATCGCTAGATAGGTAAATTACCTGCAACAGTTTGACTTCGTCGTGTCACATCGTCCAGGTCCTCTACTCACTGATGCGGATGCACTGTCCAGGCTTCTGATACCAACCGCACTTGACAATCCTCTACAAATTAATCACACAAAGCTCTGGGAAGGTACCGAAGAAATGAAATTCATTAATGGAAAATATCATGTGCCACCAACAATGATTACCAAGATTCTGCATCTTTACCACGACACCCCCGAATCAGGCGGACATGACGGTTTTTGGCGCACGTACGGCAAACTACTGAAAAGATTTAAGTGGCCAGGTATGAAGAATGACATCAGGACCTATATCCGTACATCCCACGAGTGCCAAACGAACAAAGTCAAATACAAGCAGCCCACGGACGTTATGATAACAACAGATTACTCCAGTGTCCCATTCGACGTTGTTCACTTGGACTTCGCGGAGCTCAAAAAGAAAGGGGAAGGGGTCAGGAAGACGCAAGCCTTCCTGCTCGCTATCGATGAGTGCACGAGAATGGTTACGGCCAGGGCAGGAAAGGAAGACACCAACAGCATCATGGCTCTACTGAAGGCAGAATGTTTTCGGAATACGAAGACATTAGTTTGCGACAATGGTCCGGCTTTCCGTAGCACAAAGCTTTCAAAATGGGCGAACGACCACGGAGTGACAATCAAGTTTTGCGCACCATACCACCCAGCTGCTAATGGCCTCGCTGAGCGTGCAATACGAGACGCCAAGCAGTATATGAAGATGTATCCGAACTTTCCTGGTGGTTGGAAATGCTGCCTCGAAGCCGCTGTGAGACATCACAACCATTCTTGCACTAGTGGTCTTGGATGCAGTCCTCTTTTTGCTGCTTCAAGGACTGTACCGGTGCTTCCAGCTGACCGCGAACTGGGCCTTCTTGAAAACCTGGTGCTTTTTGAGAAAAAGAAAACGGAGAAACAGCAAGAGGCGTACAAAAAGAAAATGAAGAAAAACTTCGACAGCAGACGGAGCAGTGACATACCAGACATACAACCTGGAGACTTCGTCCTTGTGCGGAAAGGAATAAGGAGTTCCAATGAGAAGTTTTGTGGGCCCTTTAAAGTCATCAAGACGGCTTCGCAACGGGGTATCTTGAAGACCGTCTGGTACCTGGGAGTCTCTGGGCAC
Organism: Rhipicephalus sanguineus; assembly: GCF_013339695.2. NCBI lineage: Eukaryota > Metazoa > Arthropoda > Arachnida > Ixodida > Ixodidae > Rhipicephalus > Rhipicephalus sanguineus. The sequence goes on from NC_051180.1 coordinate 155,632,473, forward strand.
ACAGAATGCGCCTCCATCAGCAATATTTTTAAATATTACACCAGGAGGTGTGAACAATGAAGTCCGGGAGAGTGAAGCGGTCTGTGCCTGAAGCATCATCGCAGAGGCATCGAGGAGAAGAAGAAGGAGATGCTTGTTTTTTAGAACAGGGATAATAAATGGCGGAAGACATCCGTCTCTATCCAGCTCAATGTATGAGTAAATTACCTTAAAGGAACGCTACATACCTGTCTTTTTCTGATGTGCTCCTACATCAAAACACGCAGTTATCCTTGCATTTCGCCCCCACTAAAATGCAGCCTCATTAGAAGAGAGTCCAATCCGCCCCCTCATGTTTTCTTGGGGTTAAGGGCATACTTGGCAATTAGATACGTTTGGCTGGTTCAGTAAATTACATTTTCATAATAGAAAAGTACCTTATGCACTCCGAAAAACCTCCGCAAACCAGAAAAATAGCCACTCGCAATAGTACAATTCCTGGAGAAAGAAAAAAAAAATATATATACCAGAAAACATGCCATGTTACTTAACAGTTCTTGTTCACGTTTTTATTATTATTATTATTGTTTTCAAATAGCAGGTATTCTTGCCTACGTATTTCTTTACACAATCACAGGTATGATCAAGTACACGTGTGTTGTTCTTGACGTACGGCGCACTCATGTTTGGCCTCATTTAAAAGTGCCGAGAAACGCTCATATCCTGTGAACATTTCTGTCGTGGCAAGAACAAAAGCTAATGTTCTTCTGTTCTTTTCTCAGCTGTCGAGCATGCCATCATCGTTATGATGAAAACTACCATGACAGATAAGGGAAGTAGCCGACACCACCGACCAATCTGTCTCTGAAGTCTGAATACACTCGGCAGTAGCTTTATTTTTTAGTGAAATCACCTAAAGCCTAGTTAGTTGTCTTACGGTAATGATGCTGTGCACCGTACTTTAGCAGAGACAAAGTGTGACAGTATCGTGTTTTCCTAATTACCCGCCACGGTGTTCTAGTGGTTATGGTGCTCGACTGCTGACCCTGAAGGTCGCGGGATCGAATCCCGGCCGCGGCAGCCGAATTTCCGATGGAGGCGAATACGCTTGAGGACCGTGTACTTAGATTTAGGTGCACGTTAAAGAACCCCAGGTAGTCAAAGTTTTCGGGAACCCTCCACTACGGCGTCCCTCGTAACCATATCGTGGTTATGGAACGTTAAGGCCCAACAATTATTACTGTTTTCACAAATCCTAGAAGATAGCTTGAAAACACTGACGATGCACTAGCATGCCATCCTTTCGTGGAAGGCTTGGCTGAAAATTTAAGGAAGAAAGAAGTACAACCTTTATAACTTTTCGTTATGTTGATGAAGCTTCCACGGCCAAGTAATTGAGTATGGGTGTTTTAAAACATTGTCTCAGCCAAAGGCGATTTAGTGTTTCACATCAGCACCCTTTTTAAGTCCCTGCCATATCCTTCTTCATTTTTTAGCTGCCTAGTTATTTCGGGGCCTTTTTTTTTCTTTTTTTCAGGACAACCACTTGAGGAGTTCGATCCCAATCAGCCCCGACGAGATTCAAGAAAGAAATTAGCGCTGCGATTTCTTAGCTGAAGCAAGGTGGGTGCTCAGCGAGGCGGGCGCCTCAAATCTAAGTGAACTCGCTTAACGAATGGTCTTACTTAATTCATCAGTGTTCCGTTTCTTTTTATTCTGAGTTATGCGAGTGGGCGACGTGCGCACAGCAACAGCAGCAAATGGCGGTGATGCCACCCTTCACCGCACTGCGAACGGTGAAGGGCTGATCAGGTTATCATTATGGAAGAAGAGAGGTTAAAATGTACGCTAATCAACGTGCTTCACTTACTGAGACAATCGCTCCATCATCGCTAAATCTAGCAGTCAAATGAACGAGGTCCATTTCAACGAAAGCCTAGCAAAGAGAGCCAACAAAAGGTTGCATTGTAGGAAAGAATTTCCGCAGGTTTAACCACAATCTGGGAGCTTTCAGTGTATTCGGGGTTCGTGTTCTTTTTTGTTTTTTTTGGTCCTTCTGAAAACTTCCAGCCCCCTTCACGCACCTGCTAATCTCGGAGCTCTGCCAACTACACAGTAGTCTGAGGAATCTAATTAACTGAGCGCTAGAGTCAGACAAAGGAGCACAGCGGCACGTGTGTTCGTGTGCGTTGGTGCCAAAGCGGAGAACAAAAGACCCCTGCGGCCTGGGCAACAAAAGTGGACGGGAGGCGCATGGACCGCCCACAAGGCAAACTGTCGAAGTTTCCAAGTGAGGCCCTGGGGTAATGAGCGAATCAGCAAAAAAAGAGAGAGAAAGAAAGAACAGCAAGGACAAGAATATCAGGGAGAGGAACGGACAAGGTAACTGAAAGGAACCGGAAACACGGTGATTTCTCTATTTTCTCTCCGTCCATCTCGCTTCTTTCCGTTCTTTTTTCTCTCCGTTCCCTGTTACGTTCACTTCACCAACATGCACGGGGGGATATACTTAGCCACAAGCAGATCTTACGGTCTGCACACACAGGCGCTCCACCGACCAAACTCTCCCTCAATCGCTTCTGCGCGAAAATGGGAAAAGAAGACACGACAAAAGACAAGAACAAAAAATCGGCTGAGCGAAAAAAAAGAGCTATACATAAAAACCAATGGACACAGAAGGGCGGAGTTGAAGAGAGCCATGAGGTGGGGGAGAATCAACGCGATTTGTATCCGGCCAGGCGGGGCCCGCTATGTAGAAATTTATCTGGAGCAAGGCACGAGAGACAGCCAGCCAAGGCAAAGGCAGTGGAGTTGGAGGGGGGAATCTCCTTTTGTTTGTCCAGACTTGGCAGTGAACGCGGAGGAGGCGACCGGTCGGCAGGGCTTCGAGGCCCTGACAGTTACGAATGCGTGAACACGCGTGTCCGAGTAGAACGCGCCGTCGGTGAGACTGACGGGGCACCGCAGCGCCGGTGCCTCGGACTTCACCCTCCGCTGCAGGCGTCTGCAGCACTACGCGGGAGGGGGGTTGTACATCTCGCCTTTTTGCTAGACGCGTTCGTTTTGCTGCTAACGCCGTTTGATGTGGCAAGCGACACGCCATTGATCTGGTCGCGAGTCGAGGGACCGTCGCCGATAAGATAGCGCACGGCGACGAACACTTGTCACTGTACAGGACAGTTGTGTATGTTGCGCCTGAGATATGTAGTACAAACGAAAGAGAAAAAGGCGAGTGAAAAGGGGGCGCCGGGAGGCGTCAAGTTCAACACAAAGGACGGCGCGTGCGAGATAGCGGAGGTTACGTAGCTACGCACTTCGTATCAAGAGAGAAAATACGTAAGTGGTGTGACGCAGTCGGACGGTGGAGTACATAAGGCTTGGCGGGAAAAGCGGGGGGGGGGGGTTCTCTGAGCGTCAGCCGAAAGAAAGACTGATGAATGGCGCGCCGGGGGCTTAGCTACGGCAGAGCATATCGACAGCGGTGGCGGAGGACTCGAACCGTGATTGCGAATGTTCGGGGATTTGGGCGTTGCTGTTTCGAGAATTTCAGCGAAAGACTGAGAAACGGACTCACGGTGCTCAGTGGAGGACGGCACGTGTCACACGCGCAGTGCGGGCCGAACATCCGCGCAATTACGTGAGTCACGCGAGAGTTCACACACCAGCGCGTGCTGGTGCTTTGGGAACCAAGGATCGATGACAGCGCGATGACTTTATCGCATGTGAAGTGTGTAAGCCCAACAAAAGTCGACGTACTATATGCATGGACTGCAGTGGGGCTCGGGAGGCCAATAGGTGAGAAGGGTGCAGCCGCGGGAACCTCACGAATGTGTAGGTTTACAGTTGGAATGACCAAGCTGATTTGCTGGAGCCCCGGATATGAATATTTGCTGGCTAGCGGAGACTTACTGTAAAAAAAAAAAGTATTCTTTTTACGCGTGTTCACCATAATTTCAAGAGCAGCAATTCGAATAAAATACAAACAATAAGGCTAATAACGGGAATACCATATTACTAAATGAGACCACATTTCTTTAAAAATATATAATTAATTAATGATATTCCCCAAGTCATGGCAAACTTAGACTGGAAAACAGAACTCGAAAACATATTGAGCGCTTACAAACAGGGACGTAAGGGAGACGACAACACAGTGCGCTCAATATGTTTTCGAGTTCCGTTTACCAACACGCCCAAAAAATGGCAATGCTAACTTAGACTGATTTAAGTGCGAGTAATGCGATTCAAAATAAGATATTTTAAGCAATCATAGTATTAGGACTGGTGAATAAAACGCACTTCCTAGAATTGCATCAAAGTCATTTGCTCTTCCACGAGATTTTTTCCCTGAAGACAAAGAAATAACACTGAAGTTTTATGCTCAGGCTGGTACTGACTTTGCATAGAGACGCTGTCCAGAAGAAAGTGTTAGAGAAAACAGTTAGAAGAAGAAGAAGAAACTTTATTTTTACAAGAACGTCTGCGTGGCTCAATCTTGGGTGATGCCCCCCGGTAGAGCCCCGCTGGCTGCCGCGGCTGGCCGAGCCTTGTCTAGGGTTGGGAGTTAATTGGCTTCCAGAGTGCAGTTAATATATTGCTCCAACGCACATGTTACTGTTATGGAAGCTAACGTTTGGGAACATAATAATTATATGGTGTAACCAATTCGAGACGCTTTGTAATTATTACGTGGTGCGCAACATGCAGGACGGAATTTAATGTAATTGTAGTGACAAATGTTTGTATTTATTCACTATACCACACAGGAGCTACGCTAATTGGAAACACTGATTACGATGAAGTGACAGCGTAAGGCGCCTACAGAGCGACTCGATTTGGGTTAAGCTTATTCGTAACGCTTGTGAAGAGGAACATGAGGACGAACGCTTAACGCAGAGAGAGACAGAGACGATGCATACCATAATGCACTTTGCACACCCTGTCTGCCACTGAGGCAAGTACTTATTCTGGATTAATAGACAAGATCGGGCACATATCTAGCAGCACAAAGCCAGCACATGCTAATCATTCAGGAATAGTATAGCATAAACACAAGCTATTTCAGAATATTTAAGAAGCTTACGAATGCCTATTAAGGTATTATATTAAGCGATATGTGTGTTTTAAGGATACAGATGTGCCAAGAAGTTATACCTATAGATATTATATCATGATTTATTGTTTTATTAGGTTCAAAGCAGGTGTTTTCTCTTGCACTACTTTGCCAGTCAGATTATTGTGCCGTATTGAGTTCATATACAATGGGCTTGCTGCTGTGTACCCTGTCAATGCCAGTATATGTGTGTTCCTCACGCCAACGTACATTTAAGGGACTAACGTTTTGAGATAGACAGCGTGAATTTTTGAGATACCAGGCGTGTTCAGAATAACGCTATAAACTAGTCGAATTATTGCACGTCCCCGCCTTTTGCCTGGAGGCGAAAATGTTTGAGGCCCGCGTACTTAGATTTAGGTGGACGTTAAAGAACCCTAGGTGGTCGAAATTTCCAGAGCCCTCCACTACGGCGTCTCTCATAATCATATCGTGGTTTTGGGACGTTAAACCCCAGAAAAGAAGAATGCCTTTTGCCGTCGATGAGGGGTATTGCTAAAACTTTCAAGGTTTTTCATTGACCCAGTCGGAATTCATTAAAGGGGTGGTGCCATCAAATTTCGAGGCTATAACAAGCCTGTTGTGGGTTTCCTCTGTATGAAAGGACACTCCACACGAAGGGTCGGACACAGAAAACGTTTAGAATATATTTTAATTCACTTCCAAAGTGTACCTAAATGCCCAGTCTCCCGATGAAGACCCATCGCTAGCGCGCCAACACTGACGTAGCTCTGTAGGATGGGCAACGAAAGTTGTAGTGACGTCACACCAGACCTGGTGTAGTGACGTGGGTGGCCTGCGGACCTCCGGAACGTACGTACCGGCTGTAGTGAACTAGAATATATTTCAGTTCACTATAGTACCGGCAAAGCATCGGTTGCTACATCACTCGCCGAGTTTCGATCGCTTCCTGGCTAAGTGCGTCACAGCCTTGTGTGGTCACGTGACCAAGCCCCCTACACTGCTGCGTCACTGCCCAACCTCGGCGCCCAGAAACCGAAACCGAAGGTTGTCCACATCAAAAGGCGATATTAAATTATTTAGCGAGAATACATGAATCTTGGTGCGTGGATCATGCTTCCTGGAGCTATTGGCCCCGAGATCTTGGAGTGGCTCCCTCTCGCGTGTGACGTCAGAGCGGGGACTCCGCTCTCAACCGCGCTGCAGCAGCCGCTGCTCCTGTATACGGATCGTCTGCATCAGACGGGAACTTTGTCGAACGAACAGCCTCACGACGGTAAACTAACGCCTGAAACGAATGTTTTCGAGTGTAATCTTGCACTTGTTTTAGTTGCGGCCCGATCGACAGGGCTAAGAAAGCCCCCGGATGGCCGACGAGAACGCCGATGCCACCGACCGCATTGCTGGTAAGAAACTATGTGTGAGTGTTCTCGCTCGTTATCTTGTTTCCGCCGTACGATACTAATTAGTATGGGTGTTTCTTTCGGTATTTCAGTAAGCGTGCCCTTCTCCAGAATCTACACGTATGTAGATAAAGCTTGTGAAAGGTCGCGGTGCCTCACCGAGGGCGAGGCGGTGTGCAACGGAGGCCACGTTGTTGAATGTGCGGTCGAGGCCGTCAACGGAGATCGCAGTCGCAGCTCTCGTCCTGCAAACAAGTGCGCAAGTGCCGCCTTGTTACACACCCCCCTGCCGATGGCCATGATCGCAGTTTGTCCTGTAATGTTGGTTCAGTGAGAACGATATTACATCGTAGTTCATATTAATACCACATAGGGCCGTCGCATGGGTATTAGAATATAACAAATAGTGAATCGCTGGTTATACCACGCACAGGGCCACAGAGATTAACGTGGCAAAGGCAAGCTGGGTCGAGTTCCACGCCACGCAGCCTAATGAAAAGCTTAAAGAGCTCCGCTTTTAAATAAGTGTCTGCACTGCCTCAAGAGAAAACTTTTAGAGAGTGTGCACTAAACAGCGGCAACAGGTTTCGGTTATGAATTTATGATAAGCAGTCCGCTAGGCGCGCGCTTGCCTTCATAACTAAAATACGTATGTACATCATCCAAATGCAGCCGTAGTCTCAGATATCCTGCGCTGCTCAGCTGAGCTGACGAGGCGCGCTTTCCTGCCAGGCGATTCGGAGGCCGCGTCGTCGGCTCCTTGTCTAGGGGCCTTCGCGGCAGGTTGTGGGACGGCACCGCACCTGGTGTAAGTCGCCTATGCTTACAGCCTGCGTGCAATAAACGGCTTAAGTATTGACGAGGCGCTTAAACGCGGTCACAAGCTTACCTAAGAATGGCGCGTACGGTGGGTAGCAGAAGTCACTGTCCGCAAAGTGCTTGCTGCACACTGTGGATGAAAGCGTGGGGCGCTTTCCCTTTCTGAACTTGACTATCCACTTCTTCTTCAGCCTCGAGTCCTAGGTATAGTTATGAAAGCTAACTCCTTTTTCACGAGCGGACGAAGTACACTGAGGCACAGAGCAGTACTTCACCATTACGCAGCACTCGCCGCGGAGACAAGCGGCCGCAGTTCTAAGAAACAAACAGCTGTAGTTCTAAATGAAAGTTAAAAGCAGACGCACGGTTGTTCGAACAGCGTCAGTAGCCACCATACGCAAGATAACCAATTGAACTGCCTTTTTGTTGAGATTTACCACAACGGTGGTTTCAACACGGCGATGGGCCTAAGTAGCAGACGAAAGCGCGCGAATCCCCGCTCTGACGTCATACAGGCGCCGTTCGCAGCGCCGCCATCGGTCGCACACGAGGCCAATTGGAAACGCTTACAGCAAAGAATGTGGAAGCCACAAATTTGGTGGCACCACCCCTTTAACCAATTTATAGTTCATGCGTTTTAATAAAGTTTTTAAACAAACGCTTCCCAAGTGTTCGACGCACTTCCTGGTTGTGCAGTGACACTTCTTCCCGCTTCGTTGTTTTGCATTTGAATACATTTCGCGAAAGACCGGCTCCTTGCTTCAACCCGGGGTATGACGTTTCTTTCCCGTGTAATCCATCCACTCACAGGTAAGGGCCCTTACGCAAGGTACTCCGCCGCGCGAGGAGACCTCCCGCAAGCAGTTGGTCCCGTCTCAACGCTGGAGAGAATTCGCAGAAGAAAAAAAAGTATAAGAGAGATCACGCGGCTGGCCACACCTCTTCTCTCCGGAGCCAACAGAGGCGCTCATTACGAGCAACTTTTCCGCAAGAGCTGGCATCGGACGGCCGTCAGCAGAGCCGAGTAGCGAGGCGACAGAAGGAGGAAAGTGTGCGAGACCTTGCAGCCGACTCGGGCGCTCACGCGGGAACAAGACAGGGAGCGCCGCTTGAGCGCGTCGGTATAGAGAAGATGCGCCGTAGTGGCACGCGAGAAGGCACTTGGCGCGCCTTTGTCCACCTCACCGCCCATCTACTCGGCACTGCCACAAACGTGGAGGACGGAGGAACCTAGTTGGGAACCTCAAAGCTGGCGGCCTGTCTGTGGCGAGCACTGCCCGGGCAATGTCTTAATAAATGGCAGAACAGCCAACAAACGAAGGACCAGCGAAGCACACGCACACACCCACCCACCCACACACACACACACACACACACACACACACACACACACACACACACACACACACACACACACACACACACACACACACACACACACACACACACACACACACACACACACACACACACACACACGCGCGCCGCGCTGACTTTCAAGAACACTTGATAGCGAATCGAAGACCATGTATATACGGTATGGAGGAATGCTTAACTTGTCTCCGTCTTGCTTAGAAATATGGACGCGAAGAAGCGGCTAGGATGTAAACTTACTTATATACCTATAAATCGTGGATAGGAATGGAGGAAAAGCATAACGAAGTTGGCAACCGAAAACAGCGCTACTGAAACTACAAAATGGACAACCAGGAGTCATGAACAATGAAGAGCAACAGGGACAGCAATTTGGATCCAAGGGGGCAAAGCAAAAATTGAGGCCGCCCCGCACAAGTGGTGCCAAGCCTGAAGGAAGTGCGGAACTGGGCAGCCTTCTTTGTTTCTTTTCGGTTTTCTCTTTCTTTCCTCCTCTCTTTTTTCTCTTTCACTTTTCCCCTTTTTGTGCCTTTTTTTCTCTATTTCAATTTATTTCTATTTTTCTTCCTATTTTTACCCTTTCTCTATCTATCTATCTATCTATCTATCTATCTATCTATCTATCTATCTATCTATCTATCTATCTATCTATCTATCTATCTATCTATCTATCTATCTATCTATCTATCTATCTATCTATCTATCTATCTATCTATCAGTAAGAGTCAGTGAGTAAAAATCACAGCATATCCACGGAGTGAATGATGATGAGTGGGCGAAGCTGCGGAGGTTCATCGGTAAACCGTGAATCTTCCGTGAATTGTGCCCAGTACATCATCACCGACGTGAGATCGGGCGCGTTTATACTAAAGGTTCGATGAGTTATGACGACTTGCAGCTCACATTAATTTTACATGTACGCTGTGAATTTTCATTGTTTAGAAAACCATTGCTTTAGAAACATCTGGCGTTCTTTCGTTTTGCTTTTATAAAACATCTGGCGTCTTTCGTTGGTTTATTTCATCAATCAACGGCGTTTTGAACAAAATTTTTATTGTTTAATCACGCACAGGAGAAATCTCACCAGGCACTACCTTGGAGGTAAACAATGGCTGCTAATGGGAATGAGAGACAGAAGAATTCGGCTTTTAGTTAACGCGCACGCTGCAAATTTTTTATTGTTCAACAACGCACAGGAAACATCTCCCACCGACACCACCTTGGAGGTCAAGATCTGGTACTAGCGTTACGACTGGTTACGCACTACTACGACTACGAGGGACGAACGGGTGCCGCCTTAAGGAGCTTCGCCCCTAAAACTTTATTGAATATCTCTGGCGTCATTGAGCGGGGTGGGGCTACAAGCACCCCGGCTTACCAGTCAACAAATTAAGGAATCGTAAGTTGACGCCAAAATACCTGCCGTTTTCATAAAAACAAAAATCCGGGAATGCGTGACGTTTCTGAATTGTGAGTAAATAATGCGATGCGTGACATGTGAGCCAAACACAAATTTGTACTCGCCCGTGCATTTCAAGAGCATTATTTTATAAAGATCGGCCATCGCAGGAACTGCCGTATTTTCATCGAGCCGGCGTCAATATAATGGGCAGCCCTTTGATTTCAACTGCGGAGCACTTTAAGAAACCGCTCTGTAGTCGTCTCATATGTCGCATTAGCGTCTCGCAGGTCTGACGGTTCAATGCATAAGCCGAGCAGGCTGCGCATTTGGAATGCCAGTGCGCGCTTGCGCGTGAACGCCAGCGTCGCCGAAGGACTAATTCAACGCCTCCTCTATACTTGAAAAAAATTACACCATCTCCCGCTAAAAGGAACCTTGTGTGGATGCGAAGCAGCGGGGAGAAGGTTCGCTTGAGCGGGAGATGGTGTAATTTTAGGGGCGAAGCTCCTTAAGGCGGCACCCGTTCGTCCCTCGTAGTCGTAGTCGTAGTAGTCGTAGTGCGTAACCAGTCTTACGCTTTGACCTCCAAGGTGGTGCCGGTGGGAGATTTTTTCTGTGCGTTGTTGAACAATAAAAAATTCGCAGCGTGCGTGTTAACTAAAAGCCGAATTCTTCTGTCTCTCATTCCACATTAGCAGCCATTGGCATGTTCCAGTAGGAAACGTTAGTAGAAGTAGAAGTGTAAGTGTTAGCTAAAAGTCGACTTCTTCTGTCTCTCATTCCCATTAGCAGCCATTGTTTACCTCCAAGGTAGTGCCTGGTGAGATTTCTCCTGTGCGTGATTAAACAATAAAAATTTTGTTCAAAACGCCGTTGATTGATGAAATAAACCAACGAAAGACGCCAGATGTTTTGTAAAAGCAAAACGAAAGAACGCCAGATGTTTCTAAAGCAAAACGAAAAGACGCCGGCTGCTTAACGAAAGACGTCAGATGTTTTCTAAAGCAATGGTTTTCTAAACAATGAAAATTCACAGCGTACATGTAAAATTAAAGTGAGCTGCAAGTCGTCATAACTCATCGAACCTTTAGTATAAACGCGCCCGATCTCACGTCGGTGATGATGTACTGGGCAGAATTCACGGAAGATTCACGGTTTACCGATGAACCTCCGCAGCTTCGCCCACTCATCATCATTCACTCCGTGGATATGCTGTGATTTTTTTCTTTAGGAGCTGGCTCGCCAGGTTCTTAAGCTGGGGCGAAGTTCCGCGCCGTAAGCTGCATCCATCGATTCAAAGCGTCGCGGAACGCGAAGAGGAACGCTACGCGCGTCGTGTCTACCCTCTAGCCTGGCTAGAGCCTGGCCGTTAATTCTCACAGGGCGAGCGGAGAACGCGGTCGACAGGCACGCGAGAGGGGCGGAGCGCAGGAGAGGAGAGAGATGGGGAGGAGACGCGCATGCGCTGGCGCTCATCGCGGCGTTGCGCAGGAGAGAATGAGGAGCACGAGAGGGGGGAGCGTGGGACAGTTGAGGAGAGAAAGTAGGCGTGTGCGGAGTGGAGCGCGGACGCCACCACCGGACACAGCCCTGAGCAAAAGCTGCTTCGCATCTAAAACAAAGCAGTCGTTGGCTAATTAGTCTGCCCAAGCCAGAGAAGCGACAGCGAAACGCCAGCGCCGAGAGTTAAACGCTGTAGCAGCTTGGAGCTGCTAACAGTACAAAAACAGTAGATAGGAGACCATAGGACAAAAAAAAAGAAAATCGCCAAACAAATCGGATAAACCCGATAAAACTATAGAAAAGTATATAAACATCACATGATCACACGAAAGGAACAAGAACGAGCAGGAGAGTGCAGATAAACATAGGTAAACACAAGAAAAGAAAACAAAAGAACAGAAAAGAACAGATAAACGCTAGGAAAGCACTAGGGAAACACAGGCGAATCCAGCTGTACGAACACAGTTCGTACAGCTTTCACTTGGGGTGGAACTGGCTTTGAATTTTTGTTTTTCTTGCGCTTAGTCTGCCATAATTTATTACAGTGTCTAGGTAAATAAAATGAAAGATAGAAAATGGCTGCGCTAAAGCACAACAGCAACAAAGACCAAGCGAACAAACCGCCGGTTAGTCAACTACGTTAAAGTGTTAGCTCAAGAACACGCTGTTACAGTGCATATTGCGCACGCAGCGCTTACCAAACGACAACGCACCACGTGAGCACGCCACCTCCCCCCCCCCCCAAAAGAAAAGAAAAAAAAAAGAAACGCAGTTACACTGTATACTCGACACCCAGTAAAACACCGCGGCCAGTGATCGAGTAGCTGTTTTCTAAACAAGGTATACAGATTACCTTTACAAGCTACAATTTCTCCTTTCTTCTTAACCAGGTGACAGAGCTTGTTCGAGCGTGAAAGGTGGTACACGCGGCCCACATCGCGCACAGCGGCGCAATATCTATGTTGGACGCAAAGTCGATAGCGTGCCGCGTCCAGGGATGAGCCGACCATCCCTCCCCTGTGCGCCCGGGAGCGGTACATCATCCCAGGAGACAGTGACGGATAGAATGGGAAGGTTTCCGCGTCTAGCGAGCGAGTGCCTCCTGTGAAGAAGAAGAAGGAAGAGGTGGAGGCGCAATGCCGGCATTCGGACAGAATCGCACCAACGTTAAACACGTTCACGTGATTGTTTTTCTTCTTTTTTATATTTTACCGGTATTCCAGGCGTGTTGTATATACAGCTACCCCTCCAGCCCCCGACGCCTGCCTCAATGCTGCAAACGCGTCGTCGATTCAGACGCGTCGGACAAGCGAGCACTCCGAATGAAATCGCCAGCGCGTGCGACGCTTCAGCGTCGCGCCCGCCCAAGACGCTTCCGAATGCGCAGCAGCGCAGGAGCGCGCGCTCGAAGCGCGCTAGGGCGTGAGAAAGGCGGCAAAATAATCGCGGCGCTGAGATTAGACTGTCTGGCGCGTTAGTGCGTTCACATACATAGCGGTGAATCTCGCCGGTCTTGCGAGCCTACGTCTGGGAAAGAAAAACGGTTTGCCACCCGTTCCGTTGGAAGGCATTATGTGCACCGTGTTCATCGCGCCTCCTCTGTCTCTTACCCCGAAGTGAATGAAACATAAGCAGTGAAAATGTAAGTAAGCTGGAGGGATACGCAATCCTCTATCTGCGCGAATCGTGAAGCCCCTTGGCGCCGTATACGGAGAAGGAGGCGTGTAACCGAATAAAAGACGCCTCGTGCCTAGGCTTTGGCTACGGCTTTGGTGCGCGCTATACGACGAATAGAGAGATGTGTGTCAAACAGGGAGGCGCACGCGTGGAACCTTTTTTTTCCTTTCTTACGCCCGCACAGCGGCTGCGCCCTTCCTAACCGACTTTTCCATTCGCTTCTCCTTCCAGAGTTGTTGTGCCCTTTCCGTGTCTTGCGAGCCGCTGTTGCTTTTCGCACGCTCGGCGGCCCCCGTAATGGCCTTTTATAAACTTAAGCCCCCTTCCCGAAAAATAGACGACGCTCGGAAACCTATATTCCTCGGCGCTTTTCGGGACGATAAGAAGGATTCGCGCGTTCGGGACGCCGTTTGCTGCTAAGACGAATGCTGCGCCTCCTTCGGAGAGAGAAATGATGCGTGGGTTTGGAGACGCCCTCATCTTGATACACGCCAGCGATCCGCATAGTGTCAAGATTTAAACGCGGGTTCCATCAGAGGATCTTCCCTTTCCCCTCCGAACCACGAACTTAGAGTTTCTCGTTGTTTCTTGTTGCAGGTTTCTTTATGTTTCCGTGTATGTTTATTGATCGTATCTTGTCATACTATACGACTGTCTTGAATCCCGCCTATAGTGTTGTGAAAGTTTCTGTCCAGTTATTTAAGCGCGGAACTTGCTTCAGTTTTGTCGCGTTATGCTTCTAAGGCAATTGAGACGGGCGATGACAACCAGCAGCATTAGATCGATAGCTACATCCGCTGTATACAAGTATTCCCTATATTTAGATGCTTGTTTTTACAGCTTAGCTTAAAGGGCACACCTGCTTGCTTCTTCAGCTTCCGTACGTGTCCGCCCAAGAACGAAAAACAACGCACGTGACTTTCTCCGAGCGAGAGATGACGTCGCAGGTCACCAAAATATGTGTCGTCCACATGACGTCATACGGTGACGTCACTGCGTGACTTCACATGATGGTGTAATGGACTTACAGAATGGATCGGTCAAAGGTGGGCCGATCACGGAAGCAAGTAAGTGAGGGGCAGTCAGCTTCACGTCACGTTTATACAGATGGGCTTTTCACAGATGGATCATCTGCTGTAGGTGTGTGGATACCGTCGGCGAATGTCACCATCGCAGCCACTCTCAGTCACCGTGCTTCCGCCGCTGCCACTGAGCTGGCTGCACTGCGAAGGGCGCTTGCATATATCAAAGACCAGAGACCCGACTCTTGGGTGATATTCTCCGACTGACGAGCCGCACTGCAGTCCCTAAAATCACCACGTACGCAAGATCAACTAGTCCTGGACATCAGGCGCCTATAGGCAATAATGCTCATGAGCTACACCACGATGTTGTACTGCAGTGGCTACCAGCTCACTGCGGCATAGAAGGGAATGTTCGTGCTGACACCGCTGCCAGAGCTGTACATGGCAGGGCATCTGAGAAAATCGACATTCCTTTTTCAAGGAAAGATGCAGCGACTTTGGTATCTGCGTTCATGCGGAATCTACAGCGAACAATATGGCGCGATGCAAAGAACCAGTACGTACCGCTGCACAGAATAGACCCGACGTGTAGCTTTTACATGCCACAGGGACTAACCAGACAAGACGAAACGTGCATTCACTGGCTGAGACTCGACGTCGCCTACACGAAATACTTCAAGCACAAGATCAGGCAGTCGAACTCACCCACGTGCACCACATGTAATACTCGGGAAGACTTAAAGCTGGTACTCTGTGACTGTTCCCGTTACGACGCCGAACGAGAGATTCTGAAGGCAGAACTTAATTTGCAACGCGGCTCGAGCTTGGAACTGTGGCACCATCTCGGCCCGTGGCAAGACAGCGGTTGCGCGATGCGCAACACCAAAGCGCTGTTAGTGTTCTTGAGGTACACTGGACTAAACCAAAGTTTGTGAATGACTCTTTTGTGTATGTGACTTTATGCGTATGTGACTACGTATTGTGTGTGCGTATGTGATTCATTGTATATACCATAGTCATCACCCGACACCCGGAGTAGCAAGCCAAGCGACAAACCAGCCTAACCTCTACAGGATTTTCATTAAAGATTATTATCTCTATCTCTATCTTCAATGGAGTGGTACGCCTTTCGTACGCGTTCCGCCACGTCAGTTTAGGCGCTGCGCTGGCGCAGTCGTGCGTGGCATGGGTCGACCTCAGATTGTGAGAACGCCCGAGGAGCTGCCCACTTATGAGGAACGCTGATGATAGCAGACACGGGAGGGCGCCCGTTAGCTCTTCTGTCTCCCACTTTTAGAGTAGCATGTCTCAAATTTTGTCCTTATAAATGCCCTGTAGTGCACTAGCATCTATAGTTTCAATATATCATACCCATTCGAAGCTGCTAAGAGGGTGTCTATTACTGAGTCTCTTTGAACATGCTTAGAGAGAGAGAGAGAGAGATAAGGAACTTAGGAAAGGCAGGGAAGGTAACTAGACTACGCCCAGTTTGCTACCCTACACATGGAGAAGAGAATAAGGAAGTAAAAGAGAGAGAGAAAGAGATACACATTTCACAACACACACAGTGCAGCTTATATTATACGCATAACCTTAAACGTGTTTCTATGCGATTTCGCTGTGAGGCACAGGTGTACTTAGCAACCCTCTATTGTGCTAGTCGTTGTGCTGAGTTCGACGTTACACGAATGACGCGATAAACAAATTCCTAG
The DNA here is from genome assembly GCF_013339695.2 of Rhipicephalus sanguineus. Lineage (NCBI taxonomy): Eukaryota > Metazoa > Arthropoda > Arachnida > Ixodida > Ixodidae > Rhipicephalus > Rhipicephalus sanguineus. The sequence goes on from NC_051180.1 coordinate 155,648,441, forward strand.
CAGATAGTCAACACTCAGTACTACAAGGCTGAAGAATACCCACATTGTGACATCGAACACGATTTATTTAGTATATAGTGACGGAGCATTATTACAGACGGCTTGCTTATATATGATGGATCAACATAAAGATTATGCAGCGAGCTTACTCCGTGAAACAGGCCGCCACGGCGGTACAGAGGTTATGGCCCTCGGCTGCTGACCCGAAGGTCGCTGGTTCGATCCCGGCCGTGGCAGTCGCACTCTTGACGGAAGGGAAAATGCTAGAAGCCCGTGTAACTAGATTTAGGTGCACGTTAAAGAACCCCATGTGGTCAAAATTTCCAGAGTCCTCCACTACGAGGTGCCTCGTATATCGTGCTTTTGGCCCGTTAAACCCTAGCACTTATTATTGTTATCATCCACTCCCTGAAAGCCGACGAAACAGCGAAAATGATGCCATTCCTCGACAGGCTATTGCCTCTCTATGTTTCTGGAAGTCTTTCCTGCTATTCCTTATGTTATGTAAGTCTTTTCTATGTAATTCTGTGTTGTAACATTGCTATTTATTTGACACTCTATGTTAAACTATATGGGGTGGGCAGTGCGAGTATAGTCTTGCCCATCCTGGAAGAGCGAATGCCATTAAGAACCGGCACCCGCCTTTATACTCCCTCTCTGAGCCTACTACTTGCAGACAGCTGCGTTCTGACACGCGTTACCACTCTTGCAGACAGCTGCGTTCTGACGCGCTTTCCGCCGAGTATCACCTTCGCCACTCCAGGCAGCCTTCCATTGGCTCACTGTCTCCGCCGAGCATCGCCCTCGCCACACCCTCGGCTAAACCTCACAACCTCGCAACCATCTATATCAAACCATCCATATCAAAACCTCGCCACCAGCCCTGAGCAAACACCGGCGGATGGTGAAGAGTCGACTAGTCTGAGTCTGAGTCTGTGTCTTTATTTTTTTTTAACAGCTTCGCTGTTCAAAAAATTCACGAGCCCTTCCCCTATCAGAGAAAGGGGGACAAGAGAAGCTGGGCGAGTGCGCGCCTTACGTGCTAATTTTCTTTCTTTCTTTCTCTTGCATTGCGCAATGCTCCCTCCAACGTAAGCGTTCAATCTTATGGCAGGTAGCGGCCATCCCCGGAATGCTGTTTTCGGGCTGAATCGGCATGGCGTCTTTCATGTTCTTCTTCTCTTTCTCTCTGTTTCGTGTGTCTATTTTCTTATCTGTTTCTTTCTATTCCTTTCTTCCTCACTCCATCTATTTCATTCTCTTTCTCGCTCTTTCTATGTTTCTTTCTCTTTCTTCCTTTTCTTTCTCTCTCCCCATCTATTTATCGCTTCCCCCTCACCCCTTCTCTCTGTTTATTTCTCTCTTTTCCATTGTTTCTCTTTCTGTCTATGTTTTTCTGTCTTTTTATGTCTTTATTCCATTGCTTTTCTCTATATTTCTCTATATTTTTCTCTTCCTCTTTCTTCTTATCGTTTTCTTTCTCTCTCTCTCTTTCTCTCTATTTTCTGTGTATTTCTTTCCCTATATTTTTCACGCGTTCGTTTTCGTTTGACACTCGCACCTGCTATACGCGGTAGCGGGTTTTGCCCAGTTCTCCTGGCGCATACCAAGCGCAGGTTCATGAGGAGAGCACGTGCTGGTTCATGATGATGATAATTTTTACGACGGAGCACAACTTACCGATACCTTAAAGAGCTTCGCTGTTAAAAGAACGTTTTCAACAAAATCGTGAACGACTCAAAGCACTGCGCACTCGGCTATGGGAGAGCAGTAAGCTGTCCCTGAAAATATAACGTTTGATAAGGGATGCACAGCGTTGCTTGACAAAAGTAAAGCACCTTCACATGCTTGTTCCGGGTGACACTGTCCATACCCTTCAGAAGTGTCATAGCCCTATGGTTGAGGTCGCTGACATTTTATTGCGATAGCAATTATATGGACACTCTCGGCTGATTTTGTTGATCAGTCAACATTTCAGTAGTGCAGCGACGTCAGCATGATTGTCGCGCTATCTTTTAGGGGCGAAGCTCCTCTTAGTCTAACCTTGTCACGTCTCCGTTGTCCGGCGTAACCACCTTTCCAAACTGCCCACTACTTCGTCTTTGCAAACATCCCACTACGACCCATCACCGATCCACCACTTCACCGACCTTAAAGCCTTTATAATGAAGGGGGAACGGAAGCTACCACTCACGATTAATAAAATTTCTTGTATAAATATATACAGTGTTTGTCACGTCTTTGATGATGTACTGGGCTATCGCTTTGATTACTGCTGGGCGAAACCGCTGAAGATTTCACGGTGTAACCATGACTGCTTCAGGAGCTTCGCCCAAGCTCTTCATCATTCACCCGTGGATATGCTGTGAATTTTTTTGCCAACTGAACACCGTGCCTCCCACAGGCGCGTTCGTGGGCGTATGTTCTCTTTCGAGAAGTTCGTTCGTTTCACCTGTAGCACGGAATTTCCACTCTCCAGAGGGCAGCAAGAGCACACACGCAGCACTCTTGTGCAGCTCGTTTCGCTTCTCTCGAATATTAGATAAATAAATGGTTAGGGGACTGCTACTTACGTTACGCGTCTGAAGATTCTTCTGCAGTAACGAATCGGTTGCGAATATACATGTTTGCGTATAGTTTCTATGGGAGAGAAGCATCGCGAAGATGTGGCAGGGGTCCACACTGCTTTGAATAATGCACGAGGAGCATTCCTGCCTAACACGTTCCCTGCATGCTTCTGTGACCTCCAGAAATGGTGGCAATTGTTCGTAGAGGGACGAGGGGATTTTATTTACATGACGTAGCGTCATAAGTTGTGCAAGTTCGGTGAATAAATATTTGTGGACTCCGTTCCCAATTTTTTCGTACATGAATATATATATATATATATATATATATATATATATATAGATATATATATAGATATATATATATATATATATTGTACTGAATATGAATGACAGACGCTCCGCTGTTACGGAAGACGACGACGACGATCGGTGGCCGTGGTTGTCGCTCGCGCACGCGCTCGCCAGTAGCCAGACCTGCCTGAAAAAGAGCCTTTCGCAAAGCAACGTCTGACCTTTTCTTGACGTACAACACCCCTATTTCAAGTGGTGGAGGAGCCGGGGTTCCCGTCAACCTGGAACTTCGCAATCGGACGCTACCATCGCCTTTCACCATGACTGCTCCTGGCCCTTCGCAAGCTGCCGCAACCACGACAGTCTTCTGTGCGGGTGTGCCTCGGCAACGCGACCCACCCGTCTTTCGCGGAAACGACGAGCACGACGTGGAGGATTGGATCGTCGAGTATGAAATAGTAAGCCGGCTTCCAACAAATGGGACGACTGCGACAAGCTCACGAACGTGCGCTTTTACCTCGCTGATGTGGCCAGCCTCTGGTTTAAAAACCATGAGGGTGAAATCACCAACTGGTCGACGTTTAAGACAACCATCGCGGCGGTCTTCGGTCGTCCCGCCGTGCGCCGGCTTCGCGCGGAACGGCGTCTGCGTAGTCGAGTCCAGCGCAGGGACGAGACCTTTACAAGCTACATCGAGGATGTCTTGTCTCTTTGCAAGCGCGTCGACCCATCTCTCGCCGAAATCGACAAAATCAAACACATCATGAAAGGAGTGGACGACGATACGTTCCAGATGCTCGTCGCTCGGAATCCTCAGACTGTCGCCGACGTGGTCCAGCTCTGTCAGTCATATGACGAGTTGCGAAAGCAGCGCGTCTCGACGCGCCGTGCAGCCGAAGATACAGCTGAGGTTTCCGCCCTTGTCAACGACGTCGCCGCTGACCATGCCGTTTTACTGCCGCATATAAAGCAGTTCATCCGCGAGGAAGTTGCGCGTCAACTTTCCCTTGTCACCCGAACACCTGAGCCAGTAACATCATTAGACCCACGTCTACGCCAGGTCATTGAGACACAAGTAGCGCAGGCACTACCGCCATCGCCGCCTACCACTACACCGCTGACGTACGCTGCCGTCGTTTCCAGACCACCAGCCCCACCTGTTTCTGGCACCTACCGGGACACCGGGTACTTCTGCACTACGACGCCGCCCACACGCATGGCACCCCATCCTACCTCGCCCACCGGACCTTCTGCCGTTAGCCCATGGCGTACCTTCGACAATCGGCCGATATGTTTTGCGTGCGGTTTTGTGGGGCATATAGCACGCTACTGTCGCCGTCGCAACCTGCAGCCTCAGGACGGTGGGAATTCCACAAATCAAGCTGCTCAGTTTCCCCCACGACCTTCTTCTCCTCTCGCCGACTCGTTTTCCCCACGACGCCCTTTCGACCCCCGCCGGACATCATCGCCCCGTCGCCGATCCGTTTCCCCGATGCATCGCCGCCCTAGCCCCGCACGAGAGGAAAACTGACAGCCGCAGTTCCGGAGGCAAGAACTGCGTTGTCGTCGAACTTTTCAAGACCTCCTCTTTATCCGCCCAACGAAATCGATATAGAAGTAGAAGGTGTCGCCGTACGTGCACTTGTCGACACAGGCGCTGTCGTTTCTGTAATTAGTGAAAAACTGTGCCGCAATTTGAGAAAAGTCACAACGCCTCTTACCAATCTTGCCCTGCGAACGGCGACCTCGCATTACATATCACCGACGGCTCAGTGCACAGCTCGCGTTGTTATTCAGGATGTTTGGTATGCCGTCAAGTTTGTCGTTCTTCCTCGCTCATCCTACGACGTCATACTAGGATGGGATTTCCTTTCTGCCCATCAGGCCCTCGTCGACTGCGCTCGTGCTGAACTGACATTGACGACTCCGTGCCCCGACCTCGACGACCGCAGTGCGCCTAAAGTATTTGCCGCAGCCGACGTCCACATCGCGCCTTTGTCCGCCGTTCTAGTGCCTGTGTTTTCGCCTGCTGCCACTAATTCGACCCTACTGTTTCAACCATCTATAGCTAGTGCGCGCCGTCGAACCTTCCTCCTCCCATTTGCCGTCATCGACCTTTCCAATGGTTCCGCGGCCCTTTACGCGTGCAACGTCTCTGCTTGCCCGTATATCCTACTACGTGGCGAGTGTCTGGGGACCCTCGAGACCTTGGATTGCATTTTCGAAGACCCAATGCTTCCAGACAAGCCATCGCTACCGACTTGTGCCATTACACCTGCAACTGACACCGAAGTTCCTATGGACGTGTTTCGCAAATCTATCGACTCCCACCTCACGCCTGGGCAGCAGGAACAGCTGGTCAAGCTCCTCCAGCGTTTTCGAGCCTCCTTCGACCACGACCAGCCTTCCTTAGGTCGAGCGTCAGCTGTTGTTCACCGTATTGATACCGGTCAACAGGCACCATTGCGGCAGCGTCCATACCGCGTGTCAACTGCCGAACGCCGTGTCATCAGTGACCAGGTCGATGACATGCTCAAACGTGGCATAGTCCAACCATCCAGCAGTCCCTGGGCCTCTCCAGTTGTGCTGGTGAAGAAGAAGGACGGATCCATCAGATTCTGCGTGGATTACCGGCGTCTCAACCGAATCACCCGCAAGGATGTCTATCCTCTGCCGCGCATCGACGACGCCTTAGACTGCCTACAGGGAGCAGAATTCTTCTCTTCGTTAGATCTGCGCTCTGGATACTGGCAGGTACCCATGGCGGAGGCCGATCGCGAAAAAACAGCTTTCGTCACGCCTGACGGGCTCTACGAATTCACAGTCATGCCCTTCGGCCTGTGCAACGCGCCAGCTACATTCGAGCGAATGATGGACACGATCCTTCGAGGCCTCAAGTGGAATATTTGCCTCTGTTACTTAGACGACATTGTCGTCTTTTCCACCGATTTTTCAACCCATTTAGCCCGCCTTGAGCAAGTTCTCGCTTGCCTCTCCGCCGCGGGACTGCAACTGAACTTGAAGAAGTGCCACTTCGCCGCTCGAAAGCTTACGATTCTAGGCCACGTGGTTTCAAAGGACGGCATTCTCCCTGACCCAGCCAAACTTACAGCCGTTTCAGCGTTTCCCAAACCGACTACCATCAAACAGCTCCGAAGCTTCATTGGTCTTTGTTCTTATTTCCGGCGCTTCGTTCGCAATTTCGCGACCATCATCGCTCCTTTGACCAAGCTCCTCGCCGGCTCTAGTGATCTTTCGGCGTGTTCTCCCCCTTGTGACGATGCTTTCAACGAACTGCGCCGCCTCCTTACGTCGCCGCCTATTTTGCGACACTATGACCCATCTGCACCCACAGAAATTCACACAGACGCTAGCGGTGTCGGGCTGGGCGCTGTTCTTGCGCAGCGGAAAGACGGCTTTCAAGAGTACGTCGTTGCCTACGCAAGCCGAACTCTTAGTAAAGCCGAAAGCAACTATTCTGTCACCGAAAAGGAGTGCCTGGCTATTATTTGGGCGATAGAGAAATTTCGGCCTTACGTGTATGGACGCCCTTTTGACATCGTGACTGACCACCACGCCCTTTGCTGGTTGTCGTCACTAAAGGATCCAAGTGGTCGCCTCGCCCGATGGGCGTTACGCCTACAAGAGTACGATATCCGCGTGGTGTATCGCTCCGGCCGCAAACATTCGGACGCCGACGCCCTCTCCCGTTCGCCCCTTTCTTCTGACCCTGCCTGCTGCACAAGTCCTCTCTGTGATACCACTGCCCTCACCATCGCCGACATGCCATCTGAGCAGCGCAAGGACCCGTGGCTTGCATCCATTCTGGACATACTTGCTGGTCGGACCGCTCCTCCCTCTACTCGCACGTTGCGTCGTCAAGTCGAGCACTTCACCACTCGCGATGACGTGCTTTACCGACGAAACTACACACCCGGTGGCCGTCAGTGGCTACTCGTCATTCCACGTCACCTGCGGTCCGAAATTTGTTCCACATTCCATGATGACCCCCAATGTGGCCACGCAGGTTTTCTCAAGACGTATTCTCGGATCAGGCTCCGATATTACTGGCGTGGTATGTACCGTTTTATTCAACGGTACGTTCGGGCTTGTTCCACATGCCAGAGACGTAAGACTCCTCCTCAACACGCCGGCGGGCCCTTATTACCTTTGCCATGCCCTTCCCGGCCGTTCGACCGCGTCGGCATCGACATCTACGGTCCCCTTCCGAGCACTGCAGACGGTAACCGTTGGATCATCGTTGCCGTCGACCACCTCACGCGGTACGCCGAAACTTCACCTCTTCCTTCATCTACAGCAAAAGACGTTGCCAGTTTCATTCTGCACAATCTCGTCCTTCGTCATGGAGCACCTCGAGAGTTGCTAAGTGATCGTGGCCGCGTGTTCCTCTCCGAGGTCATCACAGCATTGCTGCGTGAGTGCCGCGTCGTCCACCGTACCACAAGCGCCTATCACCCCCAAACCAATGGAATGACAGAACGCTTCAACCGCACCCTTGGTGACATGCTGTCTATGTACATCTCGTCAGACCACTCAAATTGGGACCGAGTACTACCGTTTATTACGTTCGCCTATAACACCGCCATTCAAAGCACTACTGGGTTCTCCCCTTTTTTTCTCCTTTACGGACGCGAACCTTCCTGCACTATGGACACCATTCTTTTGTACAGACCTGACGCCTCCGAGTCCACGACTCTATCCCAAGCCGCTACATACGCTGAAGAATGCCGCCAACTGGCACGGTCATTCACAACACAAGACCAAGGGCGCCAGAAGCACCACCACGACGCATCCACTGACGCTCCATCCTACGATCCAGGCTCGCTCGTCTGGCTGCGTGTCCCTTCTGCTACTCCTGGCCTTTCCACCAAGTTGGTCCCCAAGTACCACGGCCCATATCGTATACTCCAAAAAACATCACCGGTGAACTACCTCATCGAGCCCATGGAACCATCTCCTGACCATCGTCGCCGTGGCCAGGAAATTGTCCACGTGTCTAGAATCAAGCAGTGCTACGACCCTCCCGTGTTTACTGGTCCCTAGGTCGCCAGGATGGCTCCTTATTTCGCGGGGAATAATTGTACTGAATATGAATGACAGACGCTCCGCTGTTACGGAAGACGACGACGACGATCGGTGGCCGTGGTTGTCGCTCGCGCACGCGCTCGCCAGTAGCCAGACCTGCCTGAAAAAGAGCCTTTCGCAAAGCAACGTCTGACCTTTTCTTGACGTACAACACCCCTATTTCAATATATATATATATATATATATATATATATATATATATATATATATATATATATATATATATATAGGTAGCAAAAGCCTGCTGTAGGCGAGTCGGTGCACCATAAAAAGAAAAGAGGCAAGCAGCGCTAAAACACACGCGGACAACAACGACGTCTGTTGTACGCTGTCTGCTATTTGTCATCGTGTTTTGCGCTGCCTTTTCTTACGGTATATATAGGTATATATAGCGCATGGTTGTCATCTTGATTATATAGGAAGAAATTTGCAGCCATAAGGTTTTTGATTATGTGCTGGTGAATGTTTGAGCAGGAATGTGTTGTAATGAACATGACCGTCGTTCTAATAAACATGACCCACATGTGAACTGTGCTCGTAGCGAAACAGACGCAGAAAGTCTCAAATACATATCTGAAATTTTTCGCATAATATCTGAACAGGAAGGCCATTAGTGCGTGGCAGCACAGCACCGGACTGCGCGTGCAATATCTTGATCAAAACGCAGCTCGATCGAGCCGAGGACAACAAGCACGCCATGAACGCTAAAGCTGGAGCCGGTAGTCAGCGTTCTTCAGTTGTTGTTGTTGTTGTTGTTGTTGTTGTTGTTGTTGATGATGTTGTCGTTGTTGTCGTTGTTGTTGTTGTAGTCCTCCCCTCGTAGCACATACCCGATGGAGGGGATCGGCCGAGTAGTTGGTGAATTCTTCCTATATTTTGTGCATGGTGTAACTCCTTGGTACGCTATTTTTTTTTAATTATTGAATTGAAGTGCCACTTATGAGTAATGAAAATTTTTATGCCCATGGAATTTTAGCAAGAGATCCTTTTAGTAGCAATGAGATATTCCTGAACAGCAAGGAAAACATGCCTGTGGCTGTACCCCAGGGTAGTGGCCCCCAAAAAAAGAAGAATGGGTTCTGATAATTCCAGACCCAGCTTTCGAAGAGGTGGTGCTAGTATTCTTTCCCTGAATGTGTTGAGCCGGCGACATGATATGAAAAAATGACTTGAGTTGTTTCTGTATATCTCATCCTCGTTTCGGATATCGAAGATCGTTATTCGCAATTGCTTCTCTTTTATCAAAAATAAAGTTTAGGGACCGGGATGCTGGCCTTACTAGAGGAACTCTAACGACATAGCAACACTGAATATGATGGCGTTCGTAAAGTATTGTTTAAAACCAAGTATTCATTAATTTCGTAGAAGGAAGTTGATTATTGTTGGAGATAGGGACGCGCAGTTCCAATTGTCTGATTAAATCGTACCAAAATATCATTCCATGTGCACTTCAGTGCTACGTTGCAGATTTCAAAGTGTTTCCTAATTATTGTGTTCTTTCGATGTAAAAGAAATATTCCTAACGCTAAGCAAGTTCAAAATTTGGCCCTTCTATTGCAGTGTTTCAGTGTGTGTGCGTGTGTTTTTGTTATTATAAAAGATTATCTACCCCGAAATTGTAGCCGAATGTTTCAGGAAAACAACAAAGAACTACGTTGCACTGCCCTGAGTGTACTCTGTTGTACGCGAAGAAGGGTTGTCCAATAGCGCTAGTCTCACGTGTATGCGCTTGTAGCTGGACTTTTTGGCCCGCGCTAAATTTTATGAGAACACTCAACTAGCCCCACTATACAACATCTTAAGCTTTTTCAACGAGGGCGCAGCAGGAGAGAACCATTTCAAGAATCTGCTGAGTCATTGATTACGGGGTTGTGACACGGCTTGTTACACATTCGAATCCCCTTAGCGTAGGTGGCGCAGCGGGAGTATAATCCGCCTGTGCGAAAAGAGCAGCGCCGCTGCGGGAAAACACAGCCCCCTCTCGTAATAGTACGTTGGACGCACACGTGACTCAGCGGGGGCGCTTTTAAGCCCATCGCCAAGTGACGGTCTGGCCCTCTCCGCCCACCGTCCTGCTCGGAGCCACGCCACGGACGAAATCCAATTTAAAAGCTTTATCGGCGTTTATTTCTTTTGGCCGCCCATAACGGTTGCTCATAACGCGGACCTATACACGCGTTCTGCCCTCGTTACGTTTGACAGCATCTATGCAAACAAGGATTAAGGGCTCCACTCTGTGCCGTGCTGCTTATCCGCGCGCGAGAAATGACGAGAGAGGGAGAGGTGAAAAAAAGAAAGCGCAAAAACGTGAGATCCTGTTAGCTCCGACAATGAATATCGCAACCGTTGAAGGGGTCGGCAATGAGGCGTATTGTTTTGCACAGAGCGCTGACGCATGTTGAAAGCGTCGGCCTTATAAGTCCTTATTTGATTATCCGTATTTTTAAAAACTCTAAAATGCAACGTAGCTGGGCTGTCGCTGACGATAAAGGCGCGAACTCAAGGTCAGATGAGCAACACGAAATATATTTTTGGTCGTTCGCTCTATCCAGCCATGTGAATGTTGAAGCAATACCCCCTTCATGTCACAAGCTACTCAAAGTTAAACCCGGAAATAGTTGTTGTCTCTAATGCACCTCGACGGGGACGACTGTAAAAATGCTACACTGGGGTGAAAAGCAATATAAGTTCATACTGACAAAGTATGAAGAGTTAAGTAACTTTTCCAGCCCAAACTTGGTATTTATTATACCCGACATTCCATCGTGGGCTCCATATGACCTCTAGCAGAGATCATCCGATATTGAAGCCAAACGTGTGCTTTATTAAACGCGAATGTTATGTTGTAAAAACTCAAGGAAAGCCATAACATCGTTGCCAGCTGTCTTTCTTGCCTGTTTCGGTGCGTATAGCAAGCCCCAAAACAGGCAATGGGCGTACAAGCAGCCGTCTTGGTATACCAGCTACTGCAATTAAGACATATGCCAAGATGACTCCGCCTTGGCCGGGAATCGAACCCACCTCCTCGAGCTTACCAGCACCCCATAATGACTAAGCTACCTCGGCGGGTAATAATGCAACACACTGCAACTCATTCAGGTCAAGTTATTTATTGCAAAGGATTACCTCCTTGAAGATTCATGTGGCTGCCTCGTAGAGATCGTTTACTTCGTTGAGTGCCGAACGTTTTTCTGCGTGCTGCCTGTCTGCCGTACACTACGCATATTATTTATTGTTTCATCATACGCACCTGGTAGACTAGCACGTAGACACACGAAACCAGGCATTCCTACACAAATAAATTCTGGACACTTATCTACCTCGAGTAGCGTGTTCAAAAATAAACACTTCTGCTAATGAAGGTGTGTTGAGATGTTTCCGTTTGTGTGTGTACGTGTGTGTGTGCGTGTGTGTGCGCGCGCGTGTGTGTAGGTGTAGTCTGCGACTAAAACACGTCGTTAGAGTCAGTCCTACACAGTGAAATCTCGTTTGTACATTTTTCACAGAAACAGGAAAACGAAACTTGTTCTACAAAAATGGTAATAACCAAGGAGGTTTCGAAAAAGGAGAAAAGTATGCATACTTCCTCACCAACTAACTTTAATTGAGCAACATTTAAGTAGCTGCTCAATTTGCGCTACAGCACTTCTTTCTTTTCAACTTCTCGGAGTAATTCTTTCCAGAGTTAAAAAAAAAAGGAAGCTGCAGTTCGCTCACTGAGCTATGCATTCGCGACCTAAGCTACGAAGTGCGTCGAGTGCGTCGCTTGCTGTTGAACACCTATCGCCATGGCTATCGCCGGCTTCTAATGTGTGGCCGCCATCGCCACCATCCTCAGCGGCTCTGGGACGTGCACATCGTGGCTTCTTCGAACGCGGTTTGAGCTAGTATGCCGAATAATGAACGTAGGATCTCTAGATATATCGGTCAAGATCCACTTTCGCGCTCGTATTATCCAATTTTGGGTAAAGATGTGATCACATCAAACGCACTGAAATGCATTATTTCCAAGGGACGTTGGCCGGGAATAAAACCAACAATGTATTACGCCGAATAACGTATTATGCAGAATTGTATCAAAGAGATTCCACTGTATAGTGCCAGTGACGCCAACCCTTTTTTTTGTTTATTTGTTTGTTTTCGGTCGTTTGCTCTTTTCTCCGCTCTTCTTTCCATCTTTCTTTGCCTTTCCCTGCCCTTAATATAGTGTAGCGAACCGGATGTTATAATTCTGGTTGACCTCCCTTTCTTTCTCACTTTTTTAATCTCTCTCTCTCTTCAACCCTAATGCCACGTGATGCGAAAAGTGTAGCCGTGAAACTGATTGCATCTGTTTTTACGCGGTACTATTGTAAGGCTCATTTGGTCGTCATTAAAAGTTGTTAGAAAACGATAATGAGTACAGTAAGAAAACGGTGCGAGATTAACAAAATCGATATCTTTGCTTTTGCATATGTACAGTATGGTGCAGAAACTGCAGAAAAAATATAGAAACTGAGGGCGTCTTTTTAAAACAAAAGCATCTTAATCCTCAAGCAATAGCGACTTGCTGTTCACACTGTCGAGAACACAGAGCGCTCTCTCCACACATCATCAATCAGTCGCTATTCATTTTGTAGTTATTGCAACGGGACGAGCATGCGCACTTCCCGCTATAATGGTTCCGCCGGCACCACCGTGTTGCCGACTTTTCCCTTGCCCTTTAATGTTACGCCGTACGAGAGCACGTGCCCGCTCGTGGCAAATCTAGAGGCAGCCAAGCGGAAAAAACCTCGCCTTCCGAAGCGGTTGGCCGTCATTCCCTATGATTCAGTCACGGAACATATTTCAATCATACGGACAGCTCAGGCAGGAAAGCGTGGAAAATGGCCGAGCCTCGTCTTCTGTGGGTGCCGGTCTATCGGCAAAGGAGCATGGTAATGGAAAGCAAGCGTCTCTTCGATTGACCATTTGACCTCTAGCTTGTGTCTCTTAGACTTACCGCCCCATTGCATTTCTGTTTTACTACGCACCGTATAGTTGTGAGCTAGGGAATGGGCTGATCGTGTTCATTTGTTCGTTCGTTGACTCTTTTGGCGATACGTTGTTTTTCGATCATTCGTTCGTCACGAACTAGTATGCGAATCGGCATTACGTGATGCAAAAATAGGCGCGCTACCTGAATAATTTTGTAATGTCGGGATATTGTTTTGACGTGAACGCCTACGTTGTACTGGATACTATACATGAGCATTGCATGTGCCGTATTTGTGGACCATCATGTTGTTCTACCGTATAAATAAAAAAAAGAAGAGATATATTGTATCAAATATATTGAATCATATATATTGAATATTGAATCAATACGAAATGGTAATGATTAAAAAGAGCGCGAAATAGCGTGGGACAAGACGAAGAAAGCTACAGGACATGTGCTCTGTAGCTTTCTTCGACTTGTCTCACGTTATTTCGTGCTATTTTTAATCAAGTCTAATATTTTACGCAATGATCAGAATGCCGGCGCTTCACTCTAGCGAATAGATAACAATAACACTAGTCACTCAAATCCAGACCAACGGCTTTTTGGGGGGTCTGTCCCACACACCCGTAGGCTACGGAAAAGTTCTTCCACGCCTGTATTGATGGCTTGACTACGTGAAATAGCTCTGACCTCGCTGTCTGACAATGCCGACAGGAGGACCACTGCAATTAAGAAAAACACATGTCATGTTACCCGTTCATGGCTCCAAAACTCATGAGTCTGCTCGGTGCACATTGGCTCATATGCACAAAGCCCTCGGTAATGGATATTGTTTTCCGACTCAAAATCTGCTTTACAGCGCCTGCTTTCAGTTCTCCGGCGCGGATCTTATGAACAGCGGACGTATGAAATCCGCTAGCTTCCCCACCACTTTAAACAAACAGGCCGCGATATCTACTTTCACTGGTTACTTGGCCCAATCAGGATCGTTGAAAAGGATTACGCAAAGCAAGCAGCTTGAGCACCGGTTTCATGTGTAGTGTACTATATAGTTTCATTGTTTACAAACACATGTCCTGGAGGGGTTTCGGTTTTGTCGACCGAAGTAGCATACTTTCATAAGCGGGAAGAAAAGCCTTGGCGAGTAGTCCGCCGATTTACAACACTTTTCTCCCGTGTTTCGCGAAATATTTCAAATACGTATTCTTCTAAGCTCTACACAACATTATAAGAGGTACCCTTGAATTTTAAGCGCCTTCCTTTTATCTGAAAACGTAAAAAGAGGCTTTCGTTACTCTGACACGACATGAACGCACGCTTTACGCTTCGGTTTAAGAGACTTATAAAAGAAGAGGCCGGGAGTTTCTTGGGCCAGAACGCTTTCAGCTATTGTCGCATTCTTGAAACCAGAACCTAGAGGAGGCGTTATTGAAGCCGTCTATGTGGCCATCGAGTTTCCATACCATCATCTAGCTGAGACGCTGCAAAGAAGCTTCGCCACCCAACACGCACTCTACCATGCTAAACAAAATAATCCTTTCGATACAACTGCTCTCTGCATCCATAATTTTAAAAAAATAATCTCAGGGTTTATTTGCCAAAATCATGATATGTAGTATGACGCAGTGGGAAACCGGAAATTAACATTCACTACCTGGGGTTCAAAAACGTGCCCATAAATCTAAGCACACGGGTGTTTCTGCACATCCGTGTACTAGAAACAGTCGCCGTGGCCGAAAACTGAACCCGCCTCCTGCGTCCGACTGCCTCCACCCGGACTTGAGACGTCATTTCTGTACAGACTATGTAGTGGGGAGTTGCCTCCATTAAAGCCCACGCTGCACTAAATGTAGGACCACTGCGTGCGATATCAGTGGCGACAAAGAAAACATCAAGCATTCATTGTACAATTGTCTTCGACTTCACTCACGAGGACAAACACTTTCTAACGCACAGCGACGATGAAGCTCTTACTCAAACACCATGCTCATCGCCCTATGACCCCCAACGGTGCAAAGTTCATCATTATAGCGTCTTGAGGGCGCCTAAGCCAACGCCTTTGACTGTGTGATGCTGACGACCCGTATGCGAGGGTTCACCACGTATTTCTCCCCTTCCTTTCTTTATCTATCTCTCTCTCATCTCTACGTCACTTTTATGTCAAAGGGATCAAGCGAAAAGCCTGCCATCTCCGATTTCTGGAAAAAAAAAGAAAATGTGAACATTTACTGAGTCTAAAGAAGATGAACTTATGAATTGTTTTGTAAAGGAAAGCACATATACACAAGATACAATTCCAGCATACTCCTAATGGGAAACAAATATAATTAAAAAATAATTTTTATTCACTGACAGTCGAAATTCCATTTGAATACCTCAGAAATGTGGTGCTTCACTGTGCATTCACCTTTCTAGACACAATATTTTGATCGAATTAGTATCGACAACCCCAAATTAGTAGTAGGAGAAATTCGGATATTTGGATTTTTGCAAAGACAATGCACGCAGCATTTCATTAAAGTTAGCCTTCTTCTTCTTCTCCTTGTCGTCGCTAGTTTTGTTGAACGACAGCGGCGGCTGCAGTAGCTTCGATATTGGCAAGCTTCCGCGCTTGGTAAGCTTCTCTATAACGTGCCAATCTGGCCTCCCTTCGCTCCGATGTTTCAGCGGGCAACTTTGACTTTGCTTGTGATTTCGCAACCTGCCCTCTAGCTAAATCTACTGGATGACTGGATTCAGCGTTTGACTTGCGCTAAAGCGCACGCGCAGGCGGCCCAGCCGGCGCGCCGTCCATGGCGAGAGTGAGCGACAAAGCGCCGCCTGGTCACGTGGTACCGCAGCGGCGAGGCTGCGAGCGAGCGCAGCTGTGACGCCTCTCTGTAGCAGATCACGTGGCGTGACGTCACACCAGCCACACTAGCACTCTGGCGGCTCAGGTTGACTGCGGCGCGATGAATGACTTGGCGATGCATGGCGTATTAGAGCTTTCGATTTAAAACAGTTTTTGGCATGACGTACTGACATGGCGGCTACGGTGGCTAGTTTGTGTAGCTTCATCTTTTAATGCGCTATCAGGTATTGGGGAGGACTACAGGAATGAAAGAAACACAGAGGATGTCAGCATTGTCCTGTGTGTGTCTTTCATTCCTGTGGCATTCGTCAGTACTAGGCAGCGCGTTACAAGATGTAGTAATGTAGTCGGTGAGCCTGCATAGAAATGTGGAGGAATAAAATGCGCTAGCTCTGGCGCAGTAGCTACGTAACGTTGGTTTCACGCTATACAACGCTGACACGCCTTATCTAGTCAATGCTCGACGTTGGTGTATCTGTGACATTACTGATGGTTTCAATAATCATTGTTCGCGTTAATTCTTCGGAGCCTACAGATCAGCCTATAACGAGCAAACATTTGAGATACCGTTCAGAAGAACTTGTTGTTGGGCTAGTTGGTGCATTTTATCACAAAAAGGAATAAGCTACGCAACCTGACACGCACACACTGCGCTTGTGTGTGCGTCTGCTTTTACGTGTGTGTCAAGTTGCGCAGGTTATTCCTTTCTGTAATTTAAGATACAGCTGGTGCTATCGCAGCAGCTGTATCTTAAATGTTTGCTCGTTATAGGCTAGAGTTAATCCCGCCATATTCGTACTATAGCCATTCATCGCAGAAAAATGTTACCTCTAGCCTGCGGCATATGTTCCAGAAGTTTTCAGCGAATGGCAGATCATTAAACAATGCTCCTTCCGGAATGCCATGTTCCTAAGCTCCGTGGGACATCCATAGAAGCAAACTCGGATATTTCTATTTACTGAAACTTAAACGTCCGATTATTGTCCTTTAGGCGTCCAACTACGGATCTGGACGTTCGGATCTAATAGGGGACGCCCAAGGGATAATTTTGGTCCAATGGTCCGACTTGAGCAGGCTCTTTTTTATCTCCTCGAGCAGATGAGCGACACCTCCAATGCGGGCTGCTTATCCGAGGAATGGGAAGCATGCTCATTCATTGCCTAATCAGAAAAGCCTCGTGCCTAACACACCTTCGCGTTCAATCTTCCTTACTCGCTCGCCCTTTCACCTCTTCGGGCACATTTGAGCACCTATCGTATAACTGACTGCGCCCACACCTTAAGGCAGGAGGCACTTGCCCAAATATATATAATGACACGCTTGCGCAACACCTGCCGAGCTTGGAGAAATTTCTCGCAATTGATGTAAAGAATGCGTCGAACGACACGGCTGACGACGCTGCACACTCAGATTACGGGCCCGTACAAAGTGTAGCACCCGCGCCCGCAATTATGCCGGCACTTTTCTCCGGAAACGTATGTACCTATGCTTTCTTCTCAAAGCGGCCGCCACTCTGTCATCTTCCATTCAGTATACGCACCAGCGTTTCGCTTTTACCCATCTCCATTTTCATTTCCGATTTGTCGTTGATCAGGCTGTAATCATTGCTTTCGGATAGGCGACTTGTAGAGGCCACGCTCCACCCATTTGATCGCAATGTAACGAGACTCGAATGGCCGCAAACGCTCGCTTTGATCGAGAAGCGACTGTTTCGGGTCAGTCGCTCGCTTCTCCACTGTTTCATCGTGCGACTACACTCGTCAACGCATATACGTAAATATTGAACCAATCAACGGCGCGTTATCAGGACATCTGTATACTCTGACGCTTATTATACGACTTGATGTCGGTTCGAGCAGTTGTGAATAAGGCCAATGTCAAGAACTTACGGCGTCGCAATGGGAAGGTAGCGCGTGCACACGTGAGAGGAATGGCTGATGAGTATATTGCCATTTTTTGGTTGATTTCGGACAGTGACTTGCAGGTTAGCTTATGTTTTGTTACATTGTTGTTGCTGTTAACATAGATGAACGCAGGAACGCCTAACTTGCTTGTGGTGGTAAGCTGTGTCAATCGCCATCTGTGCGCACGCTCCCTTACACCATATATACCGACAAAATAATTGTCTATAGCCTCCGACTCCATTGGTTCCATTGACGATTTCTTATATCTGACACCCGACCTGACCATCGCAGCTGCTAGTAAAAGTGACAATTTTCACCGAATAAATCCCAGCATACACTTGTACATCATAATAACAGAGAGCTGAGCTAGTTGGTAAGCATTCATTCTAAAAGATTCGTAAAGCGAGGTTCGTCTATGGACTGGGCATGCGCAGACATGTTTTCGTGCCTTCTTTCTTTTCCGCCGTTGTGCTTTTTTGCAGTTGTCAATCGGCGTTCGTGGTGTCCTGACTTATTTCTTTTGTCCGCGTCCGCAGGCCCTGTTTTTTGGGATGACTTGTAGATCCCACTTGATTCTTGTCCCCTTCTAGAAAACTTAGTTTTATACAAGTGCTATATTTCTTTTCGTGTATCAACAATTTGCGTCGGTGTATTCCGCTTGGCTGCCGCTGTACAGCCATCTCATGATGCGTACGTTATATCCTATCGGACGTACTTACGCATTCTCGAACATGTGCTTTAACCCCTCTCTCTCTAAACACTACCCTAAAAGCTCACAGGGGGACCATGACCACGCCACCCCCACTCTGTCTTCTTTTTTTTTGTTTTTGGAAGACCACATAGAGAGAGGCAGCCAGGATCTTAACCTAAGCTTTACCGAACGTCGGCTTCGGCAGTCGGCAGGATTTTGCCTTGGGGGTGCAAATTCGTTGTTGCGTCGCTGTGGAGAAGGGGGAGGGTGGGGCGATTGATTGGGGGGGGGGGGGGAGGAGTGCTTTTTTGTAGCCCCCCTGCCGACGCCCAAACTAACCGTGTAGCACTATGCATGAATGCTTGAGATACTCTAGCCCCTATGAGTCGAACCCTGTTCCTTTTCTCTCTCCGCGCCTCTTGTTACAACGCGAGACCTTCTCATATATCACATATATCAGCCTTTTCCACGCCCTAGAATGCACCACGCCGCCGAAACGTCAGCGCTCGTTGTAACCAGCGCTGTGTACATCCGCACTCATCCGTCGCGCCTGCGGTTTTCCAGAGGCCACGCAAAACCTCCGTTGTAACCCCACCATCATCATATCCGAGTCCTTAACCATTATACATCGTGAACTGCCTCTCATTACGCACCCCACGCTCGCTGAGATGGATGGCCCACCGGAGCCTTCCGTCACAGCATTGCATGGGACGGCCAGATCCCGCCGGGCACGTGTAATGCATGCATGCGTGCGCACAGCATTGCATGGGCACCGCGTGGCGCTCTTGGTTTTATCAGTGTTCGCAGTCCGCTTTATGACTGAGCTCGGGTGGGCTCCAGGTAGGTCACGTGGCAGCAAACAAGAAAAGAATAATGCTGTGTGACCCCTAGTGGCGTAGCAGGGGAGGGGGGGAATACCGGGCCCGTGCCCCCCCCCCCCCCCACACGAAGTTTTCTTTCTTTTTTGTTGCCATGGCATACAGAGCTCAAAGTGACACTCTATCACATCTGCCTGCCCGACCCCCACTTCAGATCAAGGTGGTGCCCCCCCCTGGAAAAAATTTCTGGCGACGCCCCTGGTGACCCCACGTGTGCAGTGAGTTTTCTACACGTATCTTCTACAGCTGGAGGCTCGCGAGGACTGTCCTTAGTAACTAACGAAATGGAATCAAGCTGTCAGTGAAGTTTGGTGATTATTGTTTTTTCAATATTCATCAATATTATTGGCAACAAAGAGGAATGCCATTGTAACCTTGAACTTGTAGTTTATTACCCCACTGAAATGTTCCGTATTGGCCTCGAGGGCCACCACAGGAGATACCGGCGCTGCTGTCGCTGTGACGTGGTAAACGCCATAACGTGACTCTCCTTTGCCGCCGAAAGCTTTGCCAACGCTGCTCGCTGCATCTCATGCCCGAGGTTGAAGCTTTGGCTTTTCTTCAGCATGGTCTATTGCTCTGTGCCGCAGTGCCGAACGTATTCGACCGAGCCCGGTGTGAGTTTCCACGCATATCCCAAAACCAAGAAGCAGCGAGATGCGTGGTTGATAAAGCTTAGAATGGAGAAGCAACCCTGCATCGATTATCGCGTGTGTAGCAAGCACTTTCGCGAAGAAAGTTTTGTGCACTGCGTTGGAGCTGAAATGTTCGGTAAGTACTACGTGAGACTTCCCGTGACTGTACACATAGGAATTTACGACGTTTATTCACGCCAAGTCTCGAGCAAAATGTTCAAATGGCTCTCCCTCGTCTTGAGACCTTATGCGGAAGACATGCCGCTCGTGCACCTCGTTATGTCGACAGTATTCTTCGAACTTTTTCGTCACTGTTCCGTAATCCACTTTGCTTTCGTTCTCCGAAAATGAAAAATTGTTCAATACCTCTAGGGCGTCCTCTCCGGCAATGGTGAACAGGAGCGCTGTCTTGGCTGCCTCCGACCTTGGCTCTTTTGCAGTCTGTGCTGCTTGCAGGAACAGCTCGACTCTCTGCTTGAAGAGGGACCAATTCTTCGAGGTATTCCCTGACAGTACCAGTGGCGGCGGCGGCTTCACTAAATCCATATCGTCGGTGCACGGCTAGGCCCCTTCTTTCGACACGTTGCTGCTTGCCCAAACCGATCCCACTTCTGACACCATGTTCCGTGGCGCAGTGACGACACGCGGCATAGAAGCAACAAGAACGAGAAGTGTTTTATTCATGGTCGATTACAAGTATATATAGCTTTGGCTGACTGACAGATAACAGACACGTGTTACGCTAAACATTACTCAAAAAGGGGTTCATCCGGGAGCGCATGCGCAACTTGACGATACAACGACATTATATGCGGTTGAACTTGCACTTATTAAAATATATCTGTTATAAATCATCGTCCGGCAACAGTTCTGGTTAAAGGGGTAAGCCGCACTCACCACGAGCGTTGTGGACATTACTGTTATTGCGGCAAAATAACTTATGGCTACCTTTACGAAAGATCTCGCTAGCGTAATAACCAATGTCGAAGCATCGTTTGCACTCAGCCATTTGATTACGCTCTGAAAACTAGGGCAAGGCGTTGCCGTGAATTGTGCGCTCAGTCCGCGCCGATCGAAACGGTGCCTCTCGGCCGCGCAACTTCCACGCGAAAGCAAGAGATAGGTGCGCGATGTCGCGCTTGCCTCAGTAGACATAAATGTACACGAGTGCGAGGATGCTTCGAGTTATCGATTATTAGCTAAATTACATAACTCACCTTTTACAAGAATGGCCTCTTACGTTCGGTGTAGTACATGGCTCCGCGCGCACTCGCTCCGTCGAGAGTGCACGACGCGACGATGACAGCGCATTGGCTCACGAAAAACCTTTGATGGCAAACACACTGATTGCTTCACAGCTAATACAAGTGCATTCAACGCTTGCAAAACGAGAAAAACCGCGGCTGAACACTGGCGACGTCGAACACACCGCGCACTCGGTACCACGTGATGCCGTTTTATACGTCACAGAGTGATTCCGGCAGACGGCGCCACGGTATGTCCTCGCCGCCAATGTCGTTTCATTAAATCCATTTGTGTTCTGCACAATTCTTAGTAAACAAATTCCGGCAGATCCCCGCATTGTGGGAATCGATTGCATGCGAAGCATGTCAGCGAGTAGCTGCTCTATGCTGTATCTTCTTTTTTCTCCCTTTTTTTTTTTTTAGCCAAGCATTACGAGGTAAAATTGAGGTCTTTGTGTAAGTTTTCATCAAAAGTTGTGGGCACATCGAGGGCTTACTAGGCACGTAGAGTTCACTGGCGCCTGAAGGCTAGCTCATTATGCCATGCAAGATCGCTGGACGTTAAAGCGCATGCGTTAGATTTATCGAAACGAAGTGCACGCTACGGTGCTATGAGGTGTGTATCATGAGTATCGGTATAGTCGGCGTATTCCTCCAGGGTCGACCAGCGCTTGACTATAGCTGGCTGCGTCATATAGATATGTAATGTTTCTTACAGTGTCATTAAAGCGGTTAGCCAGCACTGCAGCCGCACTTGATGTTGCCCCGAGACGACGGCTGTACTGTCATTTTCCGCGGCAGTTTGAAATACTGGTGTGGCTCTGTGGTATAGGAACACTTGACTGTCACGCAGAATGCCTGGGTTCGATTCCGGCTGGAAACAATCATTTGCATTATCGAGGTTTTCTGCGACACGGGCTTCTTAACGCTATCGTGCGAATATTTCCAATGTCTATTCTTGCCATTGCTTGGTTGATATAGATTATAAGTCACGTGTGTCGCATACCCGGATTTATTGGCACGTGGTATGCGGGTATGCACGACACTTGACTGAGGGAAAGGGTTTCATGACGTGCGCGACATGCATGTCATGATATTCACTTCATGATCTGTTAATCGTCTTCCTCATACAGAAATGTCCCCCTGTTTGGCTTATACCATGTTAAGGAGACAACAACGAGAGCGGCCAGACGTAGGCGGCCAAAGTGCCTGGGCGTAAAAGAAATGCTTCGCATTTATTATACGGGTTTTCTTTTTTTGGACAATACAGATTTTTTGCAAAAATTCTATGACAGTAAGGCTGTTGTCGTTATCGCACACGTGCTCCACGTTGAGGCGGAAAACCTTTGCCGCAGTTAAAATGACACTATTACCATTAATTAAGAAAAATTCGTTAATTAACTTTTTAATTATTGACTTGAGGGCAGGTGTTTATATTAGAAAGTTGTAATGCGTACCAATTTATGGCATACGTATTTTTTACAAATCACAAAAGTTGCACGTAGTTCGACATATTCTTCATCGAACGTCAAGGGCGAAATCGAATCTGTTCACGCAAGGCGCGATCAGTTACGCGGATATATATGTAAGGAGCTCTTTGTAAAAACTAGCCAGCCTCTGTGGTGATGAAATTCTTGAGAACTAAACATTGTTGCAACGGAAAAGTCTGCGGCGCAACTGACCACACCTATCATTGGAGGAAAAAGAATTCCAAACGTTTCTATTTTATATTTGATCGAGTGCGTTGTGCAGCTACGTAAAAACATGCAATACGTTCTTACACCTTTAGTTGTTATAATCCTAGTGTATTTTTCTTTTTTCTAGTGACGCGTTGCCGAAGATTTAATACGTGCCCCTAATTAAGGTCCCTACATGCTTTTATTTCTTTTTTTCTTCTCTCAAGAAAGGAGGTTAGGATCGTGTTAAAAAAACACGGCCGTATAATAATATGCTAGGTTCTCTCGTCTTACTGTGGCTTACACAGGAGGAGATCATCGTTAGGAGAGAGAGTAACAGATGAGCCATGAAAGGCAGGGAGGTTAACGTGGAGGAAAGATCCGGTTTGTTATAATGTCGTTTGATACAGACGGGGGTTACAGATAGAGGTTCAAATCTTCGACATTTCAATGCTTTTCTCACGTACATTCTGAGCAAACGCCGAACTGTACGAGAGCAGCTGTTAGTCTTACAAAGGAGGGTTACTAAATGACATTTCCCGCAGTGAAAACTCTCAAAACTTTTCGTTTAGTCGCATAACTATGTAGGCTGCGAACTCATTCATCGCTAAAAGAGAAGTTAATATTCACATTAAGGTTCAAAAAGAATAGATTGGACCGTTGTACTCAACATAAATGACGCAGTTCAAGTTTCCTCTCTCTAGAAGTGGCAATGCAGTTTTGAACTTACAGATAGCAGGGTTGGGGACCATACGGCGTGAAACGCTGCACACTTCTGCTCAAGAGCTAATGTGTTTACTGCATTCGTTGAGACTTTTCTGCTGTCACGTACTTCCAAGACTTCCGCAGTATGATCTACCGAACAAATAAATGTGTTCTGATAGATTTTGCACATGCGTGGGCCCTTGTTTATTGTTGCTTCTTCTATCTACTCAAAGACTCGCTCATCCGCTGCAAGCACCGCTCTCTCGAGGCTTCCTGTGAGCCCTGCACATCGCCGAACGTAAGAAACGGCGCCGCCTAAAAAATAAGCAGATAAGTGTAGACGTGACGAAAGTTAGCACAGCACCCCGGTGAGATGTTGCTGGGTGCGGCCGCTGACTACCCGCCCTGCTGAGGGCCGTAATCTTAAGTGCATCAATCAGCCCTGTTGCCTCAGGTCGCCTCGGCGGGGCCTCTGCGCGTTCCAATTCGCGTTCTAGCGGCGCGCGCCCACTCACTGTGCGATTTTCTCCGACGGAGGGCGCCACCAGACGGTGCGCCGGCCGCCTTCGCCGCGAAGACGACGATGACGCCGAGGCGCCGCCATCGAACCGCGCCGATGAGCGCCGCCCCGCTGGAAGCTTGAGCGCCTGGCGGTTATTCCGAATCGTCCAGTGGCATGTCACTCAGGGGAGCTATAAAGTGGGCTAGTAGGTGTTCATTCAACTTCAATGGTGTGCTTAGTTAACACAGACACAGGTCGTGTGTCCTGTATTGTATTCGTTCCTGTCCTACGTCTGTGTTAACTAAGCGCGCCATTGATGAGTGGCATCTCGAAACGTACATTTTTTTAAAAATAAATAAATAAATGAATAAATAAATAAATATTTTTACTTCCTCTGTAGCATTACCGAAACGCTGGCAAGAGCAAAAGGCAACGAGCCCTGATAGAGGCTCCTGCTCTGTTCACAGGTCAGGCAGGAGCGAATAGATTAGGTGCAGGACATAAGGAAATGAAACAATGTCATCGTAAAATATTATACAGAAAAAATCAGGATTGTCAATTAGTTTTTTTATTTATACATGAAAAAAACATGGGGAGGTAGGCTACATAAGAGCCAGCTATCTCATCAACATGCTAGTAGTTTTGAAGAGACGCACGCAAAGAAGAGAAAGGAGAACGAATAAAATAATAACAAAAGACAAATATAATCAGAAGCACTATGTACATATACAATATGTGGTGTATAAAAAATGAGTAACATGTAGCAATTAGGGATAAATGGAATAGATGAAAACAATGTGTGAGACTCAGTTAATATCTAATAGACGCTGAATGCAATCACATCAATGCCTAATACGCAGAGAATACGACGCGGAATCTGCGTTGCCCGTTCGGACGTAGGACCCGCCATGGCAGCTTAGCCGCTAAGCGGTGGCACTGCTAAGCGCGAGGGCGCAGGTTCGATTTCCGGTCACTATTCTCACATCTCAAAGGGAGCGAAATGCGAGAACTCCCGTGTAGATAAGATTTTGATGACCCTTGCGGAATCCCATGTGGTCAGTATTAGTCCGGGGTCCTCTACTACGGCGTGTCTCGTAATAATATCGTGGTTTTGTTCCGTAAAAAGCAGGAAGTTATTTAATTGCATAATTTCAGACTTAGGAACAGCATAGGTGGAAATGTTGAATCAAGGGCGCAACTCAGCGGATGTTCAACTTTAAGTACAGTTGAATTAGTGCTTATCATTTTGCCCTGCGGTATTTCATTCCCTTTATTGAATTTAGCTGCTGTGCATAGCGGTATTTATTTCATGTTGTGGTGGCTGCTGAATGAATTTGCTTTCGCCTTAAAGAGCTACTCACAACAATTTTCGAGCCTGGTGCTTTGAGCAAGCCTGAAGCTCAGTAAATGTTTTTAGGATATTTTATTTTGACATTAAAGTCATTTTTTGTATGGCGCATCTACTGACACCGACACGTGCGTGACGTTAGGCTACAATATCAATTCTGGTGACTTCACGCACCACTGGGGCTAACAGTGATGACATCAGGTACCAAAGCATACAAAATGGCCGCTTGTGCGTCACCAACGGAGCCACGAAGCGGAGCTGCCGTGGACATGACTTGACAAGAACCTTAATGGAGTCCTGAGGAACTGATATCTAGGGAATCCGGAGGCGAAAATGCTTGAGGGTCGTGTGCTCAGATTTAGGTGCACGTTAAAGAACCCCAGGTGGTCGAAATTTCCGGAGGCCTCCACTACGGCGTCTCTCATAATCGTATCGTGGTTTTGGGATGTAACACCCCAACAATTATTATTGTTATTAGTGAGGGGAAAATGGAAACTTGAAGCGATGAGAAATCGTTGAAGCGCATGTGGTTGGAGCCAACGCTTGGCGGTAATTATTTCGTAATATTGCGGCTAATTATTTCGTATGTGCACGCACATATCCATGTAATACCTTGTTACCTTACTTAAATTCCAGTTATTTTTTTTTTTTCATTGCAAGACGAAATTCATATTTTCTGCGTTGTCCTTCTTCACTTTCTCTTTCTGTTATAAACGGACGTAGCTGCAGTTTTTTGTTAGGCTGCCTTTCCGAAAAGAGAGACAACTTAGGTACGTATCTTGTTCCTTCATTGCGTTGATGGAAAAATATACGTCCTGAGGAACAGACGGAACAGACGGAACAGACGGAAAGGCATTCGTTTTGAAAGATTCAGCGACCGTACTAGCCTGATTCATCTGTATCTTTTTTTAGCGTTCTATCAAAATGGAATGTTTGTCTCATCTGCCTTGAAGTAACTGTCCTTGTATTTTTCTGAGAAATCAATAAGGGTCACAATCATTTCTTCAAGGTATTATGAAATGACGCGCAAGACAACGGGTTATTGCAAAATCTGCTGGAATATTTAGAAACCATAGGAAGATATATCATGACAAGTATCGTTCTGTTCGCTCTGCTTCAAAATGTTTCGGCCCGTGGATATGAATCTGGACCTCCCGTGGCATTTGGGTGAGTGCACTTTCTGCCTTGGGTTGCGAAAAACACACGCTTGTATGTATAGGTTGGCCTCTTATTCTGGCTCTTCTGGAAACAACTCTGCCGCATAATTGCACGCAATATCACATCGGACTTAGGCAGGTTTCATGGCTAACAACTGTGGCACTGGGTATCATTTCTAGTCAAGGAGGAAGGAGGAATTTTGAACGGAGAATTGCACAATACGATTGAAGCCTACTGTGTAGGCCCAACACGTCATCATCAACACGTCATCACATGTGACCTCCTCCATGGGCCAGTCAAAGTGCGCAGAACAAGCACACTTTTATTGAAAACTACGGGGCACCGAGCACCAAAGTCTCGGAAAATCTCATTTCTTGCGTGATCTTGACGCAAAAAGTCACGTGTTGGGCCTTCACTGCCGGCTTCGCAAAGCGGTCGCTTGAAAAGTCTGCCTGCGTGACGTAATGCTCCCTCCTCCTCCCTGCTCCTAGCGCCACTCGCCGCCACTGCTACGAGTGGCACTGGCTAACAACTCCAAGGATCACACGCCCATAAATACCCAATAAGCTCAGCGTGGGAAAGACCGCCGTCGCAGCTCAATAGGTGGAGCATCGGACGCGTAATTCTAAGCTTGTTCATTCCGTCCCCAACGACAGCAAGTTGTTTTTTGGGCATCCCAATACATTCCCGTTTATGTGATTATTACCAATACTACAGCCAAAAACTACAACTAACGCCCACTATGCTTTCCTTGGTTTCACTGTGTGTTGGCTTCATTAGGTTGTCTAACGAAGAAACGAACTCCTCGAGGCTCGAACCATTCCCCTTCGGATGATTTTTCAAGTAGTGCGTATATTGGACATTTCTGCCTATACAATAATGTATCTTAAATTCTACTGAAAGGCAGCTCTTAGGGTGGGGAGATTTGCCCACAAATATAGTGAGACTAGTAGTGATGCAGAACTATCGACAGCACTATCGATACTATCGATAGTTCAGTCGCTATCGAACTATCGATCGCAAAAGAAGAACTGTCGATAGCGCTATCGATAGTAAATTCGATATTCGATAGTACTATCGATAGTACGAAATCAACCGTGCCAACACCTTGCAGCGCAAACTTAGTTCCCCGAGTGCGTGGTATACGGTGGAGCAGGTAGAGGAGGCTGAGTGACAAGAAAGTTGACATGCTTGTGCTTCTTCACCACAATACTTGGCTTACACATGATAATTAAGTTGAACTGTTCATTTGAAGAGGGACGAAGGTGGTACGTGTGGTGGAATTGCGTGTCTCCAAATTTATGTTGCATTTTGTGATTTCAAAATAAAACTATACTCCCCGTAACGATATCAAGAACTGAGTTTGTTAGTTGTAAGGTGTAACTTGTTACCTTTGATTATGAATTTATTGGCAGGCATATTCTCGAATTTTCACTGCGGAAATTATTTATTTATTTCGTCAAAATTTGGCTCATCAATAAAATTTAACTGAGTATTGCTGATGGAAAGCTATCGCAAATGTTTCGGTAATGTCGTCGGCCAACAACAGCATAATTATTCACAGCGGTTGTATTAGCGGTAGCAGTTCTACCGATGGTACTATCGATTTCATTATCGATAATACCATCGATAGTTTATCGATAGTAGTACTATTGATAGTTTCTTTACACTTTCGATAGTTTCGAAAGACTATCGAAGCCATCGATAGTCAGTTTACCGATAGTATTGCATCACTAGAGACGAGACAATATTGTTTTCCTACAAGGAAAACAAAGCTTTAGTCAGGTTAAGTTCATTTTAGCTATCTTACAGAACGGAACAAAGTGTATTATAAGAGATTAGCTTATGGTGAGCATATCATTGCATATCACGTGTATATAGTGGGAGGGAGCGTGTAGAAAGAAACGGTAAGGGAACGCGCAGACCAGAGGAGAAAAGCTTTAAAAAAGAAAAAGAAAGACTGTCTGAACAAGGCCCGAAAAATATGCAAGGGTAGCTGTACTTAACAAATGGGGACAAACATAAAAAAGACAGAACGGATATATACGTTCTGTCTGAAGACATCGGCAAAGTTATGAACTGTGATAACACTTTATTAAGGAACATTATGAAGAGTAATGTGTTTTCTTTCCCGCACGTTATTCTCTATTGTTCCACACGCCATTGTTCTCGTTTCCGGGTTTTGCCTCTTGTCGCTGATAGCTTGCCAACCATGTTATAGCAGTATTCGGTAGAGTTACCCCGCATACACCGATAGTTATTCCCTGTTTTAGCGGTTTTTTTTTTTTTTTGAGTGATGAACTGGTATGTGCAAGGCTGCTTCGTTATCAGCTGAACAAAGACGAGAAACTGGGTATTTGTTGGCGCTCGTGAAAATCTTCGTTATCGGGCCTGATGGAGATAATTGAGAAAGCGATAAGCTTTTTAGGATATATATAACTCACAGATAGAGAGAGAGAGAATTGCTTTAATGAAATGCTGGAGATATTAGCCAGGCTATTCGACCGACATGCTACTCCAGGTGCTGGGTGATGATTGTGATACATACACTGATAAACACATAACACCCCATACAGCCTCACACACCCACATAGATTACGCTGTTTGCAAAGCTTCGTTATGTGTATTGTTATGTATTGTTCTGTGTGACTGTAGGCGATACGCATCTGAAGCCTCTGAGCCTCTGAAGACGGCATTACCCTTTCAGTGGGACTCGTGGGACTGAGGCATATCCTGAGCCCGTGGCAAAGCACCACCTGTGCGTATACGTCCACGAAGGCGCTTTTCACGTCGAGAATTGGTGCCTGGGCAAGTTGGAATTGGTTATGCATGTTCGAAACGGGCGGCGCAAAAACAAGGGACAAAGGAAAGACTACAAACCACAAAGCGCCTTCTCACAACTAACTTCTCACAACAACTAAAGTTTAAATAGTGTATGTTCTTTCTAATAAAGTTAGTTAGTTTGCGCCGCCCGTTTCGAACAAGTTTTTCACGTCGTTGAGGGCTACAAGCCTTAAATAACTCATTGCCAAAAGTAACTTGGGAGCTATAGACCTATAGCGGTTGGGAAAAGATAAGATGCGTTAACTAACAAAAAGCCATGCATAGGGGCGAGGGAGAGCAGCGATAACGCTTGTTATCACTCTGCAGCAATGAAAGCGTTGACGCTGGACGACAACAGATCGCGCCGTGACTGCTTCGCGGCGATACCACCTACGAAAGCGGACTATTCTCCCTTCAACAGCTCTCCGTCGCAACAAGAAAGATATCACGTGATGTGATCTGAAGCGAACTTGATCTAAGTTATTTCTCTATTTCATTTGAACACGTCAAACTATATTTCAGTGGGAAACAACCTACACGCACGTGGCGAAAAGTTCGCTGTGTAGAAACGCGTATAATAAATGACACTTCAACCTTATGCAAATTGCTGTTGCAAAGCCAGAAATAAATGTGAACGCCCTCAAATACGACTAGTTGCTACTCACAGTCAATCTGAGTAGCTTTGTGTGCACTTATTTTTACTTTCGTTCTTTTTATTTGTCTAGCTTAATCAATTTAGCCGGGTGTTCAAACATTCGCCACATTGAGCAAATCGCCAAACGAAGCCTTCACGAATCCGCAACTCGGTGCACATACATCACGCTCGCGTGCATCGAAAGAAGAATGACTCCCGAGCCGAGACACTACACATACGAGGCTTCCGAAACTTCGCGGAGTTCAACGACAAAAAAAAAAAAAAAAATGTTTCAAAACTCGAAGTCGCACTCTATTTGCATAAGAGCAAGAGAAAAGGCCCGCCAGGCACTTCTCCCTCTGCTCGTCCTCCCGAAGTTTCATTTAATCCATCCACGGGAGCCAATCAGCTGTGAGTCGAAGCTCTTATTTCCATATTCACAAACAAGCAGCAGGCGCAGCTTTCGCCACTGCTGACAACTGCGAACCCTTATGCGAGCGCTGTGTCGCAACGCTGAAGCTCGGCGATTCCCTTTTCAGCTTCGCTTTGCGCTGCTCCTTTCAATTCGCGCATCGTTTATATCATTGCGTCTCGGTCGCGGTTTCTGTCGAAAGCTTCGCTTCGCGTGGCACTAGCCTCCGCGAGTCGAAATGCGTGCGCGCCCGAATGAAAGTTGTGCAATGCAGCCTGTGGGTTGCGGGCTTTCACGACGACGATCTATACACGACCGTCAAGCTTCAGTGATGTGAAGTAAATATGGCGCGAAATTGAAAAATTCTCGAGATGCAACGGAATGGCTGGAAGCCCTCTCGCTTTCCTTCCAGATTTCGCGTTTCAATGCGAGACCCTTTGTCTCCTTTTTTTTCTCCTTATTTATTCTGTTACCCGCACCCGTGACGTAACGCATGAACAGAGGTCAAATTGGAGCAACGCGTACACAATTCACTTTTTAGTGTTTTGTATCGCATTGTTAAAAAATAGAAAACAATTTTTTTACGAAGCCAAGGCGCGTGTTTACATCCATAGAATGCGAATAATTGGATCTGTGGTACATAACAGGCTTCGTATTTCAGGGATAAAAGAAACAACAATGAAAAAGATAAATAAAATTGGTACAAAATGACAACTCCGAGTCGCAGCTTCCAGCTTGGCCGAAAGCGATTACCTTGAGCTTTTCACGCTCCCTGCTTGAAGGCCAGGAAATAAGAATCGATGTTTACATTGTTTTTAAGTCTTCGCTTCTTTTTATCAACGCATTTCACCCCAGGCACGCAACGTGCGCATATTGGATGCGTTGTTCTTCCATCTTACTGCATTCGCGTCCACACGACCATCGCAAACATGCTCATAGAGCTGTGAGCTTCTTTCGTGTGCCTCGCTGGTTTTCCTGTTGTTGTATAAGTTTCGGGACACCGCTTTCCTCGACAACACAGACTACAAGGTGTGTGTCAGAGATTTCGCGCAATCTGTTCCACAAACACGGCCAACGGGAGGCGAGAGAGAGAAAAAACAAACAAAAAACGAAGAACGATTTCACTTACACCACAGAAGGCCTGCCATCCTTAGAAAGCAAGGTGAGTGAGAAGCTGTTAGAAAAAGATCATTCCTCTGTCGTGTTTTCTTTTTGGTAGAGAGCAGTGGAAAACACGCTTCTCCGTTAATTAGAAGTCTCCCGGTACACAACACATGTTGCTTTCTTCCCGCGGAAGCAAAGAACACTCCGTGCCCATGCATACAGGCAACCAACAACACCTCGGTGAAAATTGCACATTTTCTCGCCTAGCCGAGGAAGCCCACAGCAGCCAGCGGCGGTGTTTTTCCGCGTAGCGTGCGCTTCGGCGGTGCACCACGCGAGGCGGTCAAATCCGCCCATTTTCCCTCTGGGTGCTGCAGATCTTTCTCCTCTGCGAGACGGGCCCTGCCTTCCAGCGACAGGGTGGCGGCGGTGTACATGCAGATAAACAAATGCACGGACAGACAGGTGAGGAGAACGGGCGCGCAGTTACAACGTCTGAGGAAGGAGAGGGGGAAGGGGTCAAGAACAAGCCGTAGAAGCAGAGAGAGCGGGCAAGTAAAAGAAAAAGCTGCAGGTCGTCTTCTTCGTTGGCAACGGCCGAGAATGGCAGGGAGAAGGACGCCTTTGGGAGCACCGCCCCTCGGCTGCGGACGACGAAGCTGGACTAGTCCTGGCGTGGCATGCGTTGTGCGTGTTTGCGACTATCCCCCTCCGCTGGCGTCCGACCCGAGCACCTGCCACCCTGTACTCGATTTGCCGCTTCTATCGGGAGAGCTGCGCACCGCTGGAGCGACTGTGAAGCTATACGTGTGCTCGGAATTTCCCCGACAGCGTGGCCAGTGCGGAAGTAGAACACCGCAGAATCCTCTAATTGGGTTTGAAAAGCTTATGATCTGTCTTAGCTCAAAAGAATAAACTATCAGAGCTTGCGTGCCAGACTGGAAAAAATTATTGTAGGTGGGCTAATGTTTTAGGATTAGTTAAACACCAGGAGTTGCGTCCGTTGAACGGTGTCGCGCGTGCGAGAAGTTGCGGAAGTGGGAGACCGAAACGATGTCGCGCCCTCTGAGGTTGTGCGCCACCTTCCGCAAGGGTGGCGGCCTTTCACCGCCCGAGACGTCGTTTGTGTACGTAGCACACGCACAAATTAGACTAAAACCGAAGGGGAAACAGAAGCTACGTCTTCTGTTTTCTCCCAATGCTCTGCTGTTCTTTTTGCTCAGAACTAACCTATAGATGTGATGGTTTGCTAGGGGCACTGTTGCGGAACCTGTTCTCACGTCACGAAAAAAAAAGTTGTCGGTAAAGTATGCAGGTCATATGCGCCCGAGCTCTAAGCTAAAGCATTCTTGAAAGGCATTCCAGAGAAGGTTGGCCTGCTGATGGGCAGGATTCCAGAACTTTGCATGCTTTGGTAATCCATGGTAATGTTACTGACTTAACACAAATTTACTGTATACTATGACTTAACACAATATATGGCAAGAGCCGCAGTGGTTAGCGGCGTCAAGTCGCAATCAAGTCGCAACAAAGAATTAACCTCAAGCTTGGCCTGTATGGCCTCTTCTTCCTCTGTAGGCTAGCATATTAGCAGATTCTCTAGCATATTGTCTGTACGCAGCTCCGTTGCCTAGCGATTCAATTCCAAAGGCACATAGGTGCCAGCATGCGTATGTGATGTATAAACCCTGAAGAAAATTTTCAGTCCTCAGTGTGCAGCTCTTAAGATTCAAAGGGGAAACGGGAATTGTTCCCTAAATATCACACCATCGCAGGAAGATGGAATCTCGGAGCAATAGTATCGCACAGGAAACACACGTTTACCGAAATATGACGAAGCCGTGCACTGCATTGTTAAAACCGACGCAATGCTCCTCCGGTTACGCAAGAGAACGCTGCTCACCGACTTCGACGTCGGCGCCCACTCGCACCAATGGCGCGGGCCATCTGCCGGGGTGTCTCGGAAACCGAAACCGGTTTTGTTTTCCTCCGGCAGGAGACACACTGCTCGTGCGCACGACGTGTTGCCGATGCGTCGTACACGAGCGCATAATTCAGGCTTTGTTCCTGCGCACCAAGAAGCACGTGTAGTGCCGCTAGTAAGTAACCTGTTCGACAGCACAGCCCCGTCCTCTTTGCCGCCACCAGGTACACTATGCGCTGCCACGACGGCGGCGGCAGGTGGGGGGCATTCACGTAACGAAGTGAACACTAGGCGACGGGGGCGTGACCCTGCAGCGCGAGGTGTTTTTGCCGCTGTGAAGCCGATGCTCCGTTGGCACTTCATACGCACTTCACGGTGTTCTCTCCACCTCTCCCTCTTCACCTATCTCCTTTCTATATTCATTTCTTGAGCCGCTACGTGGGGTCGGCAGCCGCAAACGCAGCGGAAGCTTATACAACATCGGGAAAGTCACGCCACGGTAACGCTGATGACGAGACGTGTGAAACAAGACAGCCAGCACCCATAGAACACGCAACCGCGAGCGGCCAGTTCCCAGAATGGAATTCGTCACCTTCCTATACCGCGGTCACAGAAAAATTCGCATGATGAGGTATACTTAACCATTTTCCGCGAGAACACGTTGGATGCACTTATATTTGTTTGTATACGCACGCTCCTGCACTTCAAGAACGTGGATGCCTCCATCCAAGTGCCACAGGGCTAATTTATTCCCTCGCCATAGAACGACGGAGCATGGAAGATGTTCAAGCCGCGAGCAGCGAGCTTGGATCTTCTTTCGTTGGAGTGCTTATACATGCGTTCAGTAAGGGATGCAAGCACTCCATCACGTTGCAGTTGGGGCTTCGCATGCCGGAAAACGTTGCTGGGTTTTCAAAATGGTGGTTAGCCGGGCTATTTAGTGCGAAGATTGCGCATGTGTTGCGTGTTCCTTTAATCGCCATACCGTTTTCGCTTTCTGTATACATTGTGTTGCTCGTTTTATATACGCGAGCGGTGTGCATGTGCTATCCTTTCGATCTTAACGCTGCTGATGAAAGCAGAACACACTTCTCGTTACTTTGACGAAAGTTAAAGATAACTGCGAAGAAATAGGCTCTTACTCCATGGAATGCCCTTCACAGAGCCTGGAAAAATGACGTGAATGTTTAGAAAGGAAGGGAAGCGGTGACATTTATAGCCAGGGTCAATTTCAGTGCCGCCCGATGAAATGCATGTAAACGAAAAAAAAATTGTTTGATGAGATAACCAATTTCCCAATTTGAACGATATTTGTTTGACTTATAGTGACTGTTGGAAGTAACTTCTTTTGCTTAGCGCAATAAGAACGTTTATAGAAAATTCCTGAAAAACATCAAGGACAAAGTTCACAAATTCGTAACTTTCCCCCATGAACAGGCATTGCAATTCGGTAAACCATGAGTGTTAGAGCATCCAAAAAAGGACAAAATTTTTGTGTATTTCTAAGCAATGTTTTAACATTTTTTTAAGAAGTGCTTTGAAAACGTTGAATAATAACAACTTAGAAGTACATACACCCTGTCCCACGCAAATTAATCCACAGTTTACAAATATACGAGTCCTGCGTAGCGGGACGGAACAAATTAAATGTTGTTTACCATCGCTCGGAGCAGGTAGGACGTTATCCTTTCATTCCGCCTAACTGCGTATTAGTTCATATCAATTAACTTCTCAAATATTATGGACGGAGAAAGTGTTCATGAGAAAATAGCAGGTTATGCTG
Organism: Rhipicephalus sanguineus; assembly: GCF_013339695.2. Classification (NCBI taxonomy): domain Eukaryota; kingdom Metazoa; phylum Arthropoda; class Arachnida; order Ixodida; family Ixodidae; genus Rhipicephalus; species Rhipicephalus sanguineus. Next base: position 155,683,640 of record NC_051180.1, read on the forward strand.
AAAAACACACTTTCAGACCATCTTGGTCTTCTTTTCGTGCTACACGAACGTTTTTTTTTTTTTTTTTTCCTAGAGACAAGCCCGCACTACATGGAAAACGTGCCGGCGGCTAGTCTAGTTAATCTAGCTGCACAAGTTTCCGTGCAGTGTGGTCTTTCTTTCGGGTTCAATTGAAGCGTTTGCGTAGCACGTAGGAAGGGTCAAAAAGGTTGGAACTTGGGCTTTTGTTTGCTTCTGTGTTGGGCTTCAGTACAGCCTGCTATTTTAACAAGAAAAATTTCTCAATTTTTATTATTTGAAAGGTGATTAACTAATATTAACTAATCCGTAGTTAGGTGGAATAAATGAAAGTCTTACTTGCTTCGAGCGATAGTAAACAACATTACCTTTGTTCCGTCTCGCTACGCGCAACTCTTATATTTTTAATTTTGCCTCAAGTGGCGAGAGAGGCATTTAAGGAAAGTGTGTAAAAAAATCGATTTTCTCCGATTTGTTCTCAGATGCAGTTGCAGAACTGTGATATCGCTTTTCGTTGCTGAGTCTGTGGACTGGAGATTTCCAGGAACGTTTTTTTTTTATATAGATGAGATTAACAGCCAAGATTTTAAAGAATTCTCTTTTTGTATCTACCTAATGTTATTATCGGCTTTTAAATGCAACTAGATTGATCAGATTCGGTCCACTGGTTGCCGGGAGACTCGATTTACATGTTGTCTTGCGGTTAGATTAGAACTCGTGCCAAATCTCCCTCTGCCGCTTCGAGAATGAATGTCACAAGGGGCATAACTCAGGTGGTCATTAAGTATGATCAACGGTCTTTACATTCACAGTTCACATCTCAATGCGATGTAGGGGTGGCATATTACGTGCTCCAAGGACACTAGTTCTTTTCGACCAATAACACCGCTTCTAAACGAGGGACGAAAAGATACACAAGTGTGCGGGAGCGTATTCCTTGGTTGAACTATATAGGTTGTGATAATATCTAGACGGGAATCAAGGTTGCTCTTACTTCCACATGTGTGCCAAGAGTAGCACTGAAATATTCAGACCATTCTGCGCGGCTCAAAGATGACAGTCTGACGTGATGGCTTTCACTTGGAGCGTCGGAAGTAGTATCAAACATGTATTTTTTTAGGAGCCGCCCGAAATGGCGTGACGAGACATGTGTCAGTCCAACTCATCTTGCTTCGCTTTCGTCAGCGAAGTAGTTTTGATTATTTTTTCCATCACTTCGACGACACCCGCAGAATGCCATGGCATCGTGGCTGCGTCCCCGCGTCCGTTTAGATTGTGCTAGACGAGCACTCGGTGAGCAACCCGGGGAGAAACGAGCCCCAAACGAGACGCAGAGGCGTCGCTCATTGCCGAGGGGGATAAAAAAAAAGAAAAAGAAAACAAGGATAGCTCGAATTTTCCGCGGGGCTCTCTCCGCTACGAGAAGAACTGGTAACACGCTGCGACAAGCACCGCGGGGGGCTGAATATAGAAGTCAGCCCTACGAAGGGAGGCGTTGTCTTCACAGCTCGGTTTCGTCACTGGGACCGAGGGCTCGGCTTTCTCACCGCCCCGCGCGAAGTGTGACAAGCGATCCGGTCGGTGCGGCATCCCGCGGACTCCCCCAGAACGTCCAGGGTGGGCGTCCCGCGGAGTCAGCGAATTCGTTGGCCGACAAGCCACACGCGAGGACACACGCTGAAGATTGTCGCGGCGACTTTGGGAAAGAGAGAGAGGAGACAGACAAGAAGTGGGAGGAGGGGGCTTAGAACGAGAAAGAGACGCACCTGACTGTGATCTATAGGCACACTCTCAAAGAGAATCACGTTTCAGCAGCTGCAATCTTTCAGTTCGCGGAGCGTGCCGGCGAAACAATCGAGCGCCGCTTCAGGAACAAACGACATTAACAGAAGCGCCGAGAGACGGACCAGCGGGGAGCTCGGGATTAAATCGAAACAAACAGCCATTGTTGATGTATGGGGCTTTGTCAATAGGGCTTCCTCTCAGTAGTAGCACTACTTGATTCTTTTTATTGTTCATTCTTCCGCTCTCTCTTTTGTCCTGTTAGCCTTGCGCGCGGCCTCTCGTGCCGCCCTTCTTGCCTCGAGTCTCCCAGGAGAGCGGGTCGCCAGATTGCTGGATGTGGCCGACTGGCCATAGCAGCCGGCCGACGGTCATCCCGCCGTCGTGGCGTCTCCTTCGAGGGTCCGGCCCCTAGCTCGCTCGCCTCGCGGGATCCAGGACGGTCCGGCAGACAGAATCGGAGCCCCGAAATAGATGGGCTTACTTTACAGCTAAGACAAACGAGGTATATTTCATCTTGCGCTACACTGTCGGCCTTTTCGTATTTCCTCTTTTTTTCCGCGCTCCCGTCTTTTCAACTCATTATTCTGCGCCACATCCCAGCCCCCCTTTCCCCTTGTGACCGTTACAGATACATTCAGCTCTTAGGTCACAGTGAGCGTTTTTTTTTTTTTTTTCACGGGCTGACTCTCGTTTTCTTGCAAGATGAAAAAATAAAACAGAACCAAGGTTTAAGAAAAAAAAGAGCTTTTGTCTGTGTCGAGACAGTGAGTGAAGAAGCCATTTATTTTGTGTCAACGCGGCACTTTTCACTGCGTTGTGCGCACATACTCCTAAAATTTCCTGTTTAGTCTGTAAAGTCCGGATTTGAGCGGAAAAGTGAACAGGGCCGAAACTCTATACAAACACACGTAATGGGCATGGGATCTATTGCGTACGGAACGTGAACTACAGCTTCGCATTAACAAAGGGAAATGTTGGCCGTGTTTTGAGGGCTCAGATATAACGCAACACAGACAGTGAAAGTGAGAGAGAGAGAGAGAAAGGAAGAAACAAGGCAATCGGAATTAATACTCTGTCACTTAATTAACAACGGAAGGTCTCGCAAGTTACAGATACGGCCTGCGCGGACCACTAAGGTCACAACTTTTTCTTGATAACGTTGCCATGCACTGCTTCAATGCGACACAAGTGATCGGCGTCAAGGTCTAGTTAAAGCACTTTCGAAGATGACAACATTGAAAGAAGCGCGATCATAACAGAACCACATTCAATAGATGTGGGCCCTACCTACATCTTCTTAATTACGTTCTCGTAGTAGCCAGAGACATATTTTCAACTAGCTAAAATGACAGTCATCAGTCTATTTTAGATTAAGAGCGGAATGAAGGCCCATACCACGGATGCGCAACTACACCTGTCCTGCACCCGGCGTGGTGTAGATTTAGCGGCTAAGTCGTTGATGCTGCTAAACTCGAAGGCACGGCTTCGATTGCTGGCCGAATTTTGGGGGGCGGGCGGGGGCAACTGCTAAGACACCCATGTTCTTAGATTTATGCGCACTTTAAAGAACTCCAGGTGTTCAAAATCAACGCGAAACCTTTTACGATAGTGTACCTGGTAATCACATCGCGGTTTTAGCACGCAAGAACTCCGGAATTTAAAACACGTGTCCTGATTCAGCCAACACTGTATGCGTGCGCCCCTTTGACAGCTCTCGAGTTTTTGGCGCGTCCGCATATATAGCAATACGAAGGGTTTATGCCAGGTTTGCGCGCTTGCCTCCGTTATATATTTTTAACATTGTTGGGCTTCTGGGATACGTATAATAGGGCAATAATATGTTCCAGGTTCATGTGCAGGACGTTTACCGTTTGGAACAGCTGGACGTCTGCCACTCAATCATCTATCTATCTATCTATCTATCTATCTATCTATCTATCTATCTATCTATCTATCTATCTATCTATCTATCTATCTATCTATCTATCTATCTATCTATCTATCTATCTATCTATCTATCTATCTATCTATCTATCTATCTATCTACTGATATTCGTGCAATTTTCGCCTACGTTCCCGATCAGTCATCAAGTCGATGTGCGACCGATGTTCTTTCTGGCATGCCCGTAGCCACCCCCCCCCCCCCGCCGAAATTTTGGTGAAGTAGGTGTTTTTACCAAAAATAAATAATGAAAATAGTTTTCTTTTTCTAAAATAGTCAAGGTTTTCAGCTAGTCCCCCCCCCCCCCCCCCCCGAGAAATATTCCTGGCTACGGGCCCGCTTTCTGGTATGGTCACTTCATCACCAAAGTCGCCAGATGGAAAACGTCACCTTTCTGGATGCCAGTCGTCTACGTCGTCTATCCACCGAGGCCACCCACGCACATCAACGCCATCTGATCACACTGCCTAATCCTCTCTCGCCATCGGCAGTCCTTCTTTTACTTTACGCAACACGTGGCTTGCGCAACTCAACTTCTGTTTCTAAGTTTGGCACATTTGTAACCACGAGGCATCGCATATATATATATATATATATATATATATATATATATATATATATATAGTATATATATATATATATATATATATATATATATATATGCACTTATAGTGCACTTATATATATATATATATATATATATATATATATATATATATATATATATATGCACTTATAGTGCACTTATAGTGCAGTTTTCGAAATACGAATTCAGTGATCACACTGAACGCTATTCTATCTTCGCTTTCCACTTGCTTCTATGGAAATATCTCTCTCTCGAACACCTGAAACTTCATTTACATCTTTGTAACTACACGCTACAATGCTTACTTCGTTGTTCTGAGGCAGCACGTGTTCAGTATATAAATCGTCTGTTAACCTCACAGGCGTGCGTGCAGGGGTGCGAGGGGGGTGGGGGGCAAATCGACCGCTGTTCTGCTAAATAGTTTTTCATTCAGGTGTCATCTAATGCCTGCCGTTCTTAAGCTCCATATTATTGCACAAGTTACAATCCAAATTTTTTCGTGTATGCCCAGCCTCCTCCTTAAATGTCTAGTTTCCTCTAGACTATGTTCTCTTGGAAAGCCCAGATTGCTCGCAAACATTTGCAGGTGTTCGCAAACATCACCAGATGTGGGATGCGGAGTCGGTGAAGGACGGATCCCAACATAAAACAAAACGATGTTTATTAACGTAGTAGAAGCAGCAGGGCAAGCATGCCGATGCTGCGCTTCGGAAGGTTAGAGAAACAAACATGAAACCAAGCTTGGTAGCTTGGGTTATATAGCCAGCGGTGGTGACGTAAGCCTCCGGTGAAACTGCGTGGCGCTGCCTTTTATCTGAAGCGTGGTGTAGCATGCATCCGTGTCACGCCGGCCCAGATAGTGACGAGGCGGAGGCTGCGCCGGTTTGTGCGCACTGTGTCGCCACACACTATTGAAAGAAGAACGGAGATGTACGCACGTCTATAACGCGTTACAGTTAGTGCTAAAAGTAGTAAATCTTGAAACTGTCCGGTTGAACTACACATTCAATCGACAGTGTTCACGAGTCGAAGGTTGCCAGCTGCAGCTTCCAGAGGTGGACCAATCAGGAGCCGAATCTATGTTGCTTTTAGTTCGCAAGTACTCTTTGCCACTGGCCAGCTGGTTTCACTAATTGTATGTCCAGCATCCGGACTGGCTGATATTTGCTCCTGCATACGATTCTAGCCTAACAAAGCTTTTGTGAATACGGGTCCATGCGTATTCAATTCTCGGGAGCCTCAGTCCATAGTTGACCGCTGCCTTGGTCAGGTACTCTGCGGAAACTATAGTATCTGGCTTCACAAATTTAACGGCCATGTTCGTGAGTGATGTCGTCCATAATTAAGTACATACGTGGCACACCTCATTCTGTATACGTATTTCTATTTTTTTCTTGCCGACACAGCAAGAGGCGTCGCTTCCGTGTACAGTCGGTTGGTTGGTCTAGAAACGCTTCTTCAATATGGCATCTGACACAACTTCTCTGCGGTGAGAAGTGTAACGATTGTTTTTGTCGTTGTTTTTCAAACGTAGAGAGCGCGGACACATCATTGGATGACAGAGCTCGTCGACTCCGCTAAGCGTAACACCATTAAAGTTGTCGAGAACATTCTTAGCGGCTACGCGTTGACACAAACTATCAAAATCAAACAAAGCCAGAGGGAAACAAGACAAACAGACATAGTGCGGCGCTTTCGACGGGTGTGTTCTGCCCCTGATTTGCGCAGCTGTGTAGGTTTTGGATACAACCGGAAATGAAACAAGCGTGCAACCGCCTTTGGCAACGCGTCCTCAAGATGGAAAGTATAGAGTCCACCAAACACACAAAGCTTAGCCCCATATGCTCCGCATGGAGCATGTTTCTCGCAAACTGATGCGGCTGCAGGGTGCAAACAGTCCATATGCGAGCTAACAGAGCACATATAAGGCGACGCGCCACATCCACGCTCGCCAACACGATGTACGAACGGCAAACAGAATCGATTGTACCCACATTCTATGGCGGAGGAGAGTCACCGTGAAAAAGAAAAAAGAGCTACCGCAACGTTTACCTGTGCCCCGCCACCTCCAACGCACAGCTTCTTCTAGTTTCACTTTCGCGGAGGGCAAAGGCAAACGTCGCGGCGTGCCGTAGTGTCGACAAAGCTAACGGAGAGAGACAGAGAGAGAGAAAAAAATAAACATAGAGAGAGAGGGGGGAGGTGGCGAAAGACAAACAAGAGTCCTCCAGGCTGAACTGAACAAGCATTGGCGCGAGCAAACTGAACAGTGCTATCCATTACCGGAGCGTATAGAGCACACAGTGGGCGCGCAATCAACGCCTCACCGCGGTTCAATACTGGAAACGCTGGGAGCAGGGATGCGGCTCACGGAAGAGGACGGCGAAGATGAGCAGCGTAGCAAAGAGGAGCGGCGTCTGAGATTAGAAGGCTTGGTGCAAGAACGAAAGAAGAAAAAGAAGGAGTGTAGGAATACCGCAATGCTAGTAGGTACGGACATCGTGCGGCCAGGAACCGAAACCTTTGGTTACAGGGCACCGTGGACCACACTCTCCGGAGCAGGCCAGTCGCCCGCAACGGAGCGAACCTCGCTTATTTCCGTTTTATTCCGCGCTCGCCGTTCCAGGCAACGCTGGCACACGTGATCGTGAGCCTTTCCCTGAAGAAACCCCAGAGGAACAAAGGGGGAATCCCCGTTCCGCAGAGGGCCCACAAAGCAAGGCAGCTGTCCGGGCTGCGCCAGAAGTAGTAGCAGCAGCAGTAGCGGCAGCAAACAGCGAAGGGAGTCCCAATGCTGCCCGCATGCATTCTCGGTACAGTCCCCAGCTCTTCCTCGGAGAAAGAACCCGGGGTCTGCGTAAAGAAAGCGGCTCGGCGGCGAATACGGCGTGCTGCCGCTGCTGCCTCCCGCTGCTCCGGCAGCATCCCTGGTGTTGTTCGCTAGCGCGCGCGCGCGTGTGCGAAGGCGCACAATGACCAGCGGGAGATCTGGAGGTTGGTAGGGTGCCGTGAAGAACGGTGGTGGTTGAAGACTCCCCTCCTCCCCTTCCCAGTGCATCGGAGCTTGCACAAATACTCGCCCAAGACCTCATTGTCCGCTTGTCAGCGGGAGCTCAGCGGGAGTCCGAGGCGCTAACAGCACCCTCCACCGCTTCTGCTTCCTATACTCTCTATACTCGTTTCCAGGGTACGGCACCGCCGCTGTGTGTGAGTGCGCGTGTGTGCGTGTGTAGCAGCGTCTCACCGCTCGCGCATCGCTTTCCGAGTCAGAAAGAGAAGGAGGACAACAAGAAACTATAGCGAGCGAGAATAAATAAAAAGAAGTGAAAAAAAAAAGAGAAAATGCTTAGGAGTATGAGTGGAACGACAAAAACATGAGGAAGTTCAACAAATAAGAAACTAGGTTCTCTCGGATGCGTGGGTTCTTCCTCATGGTTCCTTTTTTTTTTTTGTATCAGATGTGGGAGGCAGGTAAAGAACCCGTCTTCCTTCTTTTTCTTCCCGTATTCTCCCTCTCTCTTGGTTTTCAGAATCCTCTTCTATTTCTGTCCCTACGCATCGTACGTATAATCAAATACGAGATGAAAGCTCCCCAACAAAGGATCAATACGGAAACCCCATGCCCGGAAGCCATTTCACGTAAAGCCATGCACCCTGTGGCCTTGTTTGTTCGACCCTGCCATCGCGGGCACGCGGCGGGAGCAAGCTGGCAACGACGTGAGGTGTAGTCTCGGGGCCCTTCTTCTACCTTAGGTCAGTGCTTTGAATCGAACGCCGAAGCATCGGGCCGAGGCGCTGGAGTTATTTCGTGGCCGAGTGCCTTGGCGGACTTCCCATAGTGGAAGTCAAGGAGCCCCGGAGGCTTTAATCCGATTAGAAGGCGAGTCGTGCCAGCAGTGCCGGTGCTCTCGAAACACGAGTGCTTGTCAAGGGCTGCTTTGCGCAGATTACGACAAAAAGGGGGAGTGGACAATAGGGCGGGGATTATCCACTCAGAGATCACCTTCTTTGTACGAGACCGACCAAGAGAGTGTTCAAAGAGAGTTTATATACTATACATATATCTGTCGGTTTCGAGCCACGTTTCGAAGACTTTCAAATTGTTAAGGTTTTAATAGGGTGTCGAGGAGAGTTGAACTGCGATTTATAGAGGTTCCGCGACGTCCAGATTTCGAGCGTAATGTTCTGTGTGGGTAGACACGAGAGGGACCATGGTTATCGGGAGTATGACAAGGGTATGTGCTGTGCCGTGCTCGTTTTGCGCAAAGATATCTGACGTGTACTAAAGAACGTACTTTCCGTAGAATAGACTCTTTCGTTGACGCTCACATCAGTTTGCACTGCCATAGGAGGCTATGGCACCACTAATTTCAGACGTGTAATACATATGTTGCAACAAGTTGGCGAGTTTGGCTAGTTGGTAGACGTTCCCATTAAAAAATTAACTTGAAGCACACCAAAGACGCGGACGATAGAATCGTACCGGGCAGCGCGTGTAATATGGTCATGATTTAGCTCAGCAGTTGCCCTTCAATTGTTACGGCGTTTCACTAAATTAAACCTTATCTTGGTATATGAGTAATTACCCAAATATAAATGAAGGAAGTGAATTTTTAGGGCTTGTTTCGTTGTTTGACAAAACCAACCTTAAAGAAAACCAGCAGAGAATGAAGGCCCCTATACCTTCCTCGGCCTCATTATCTGCTGGTTTTCATTAAGGTTTACTCAGATATAAAGTATGACTCAGGCCTTTAGACGTGTTTGTAGCATGTCGCTTTATCTTGCGGAAGGACTCCATAGCGTATACGGCATTAGTATTTTCGAAACGTTAAACTGAAGCGGGTACAAGCAGAAGGAATACTGTGCCATCGCATAGTTGAGAAAGAAATTACATGACCTTTGTGTGCATTTCGTTCCTAAGGTAAGCAAATAAATCTCAAGATATGATAAAGAATACCGGACGAAATGTGTTGGAGAAAACAGTTGCTGTCCGCGGACGCCATACAGACCACTACGTTGCAGGGTAGCACCTTGAAATAGTCAGTCGTGCAAATAAAACCAGCTGTTCACACAATAAATATAGCCCAGTAAGACGAAATGCTTTTGCTGTACTTGTCAATTGAATTTGGAAATTTATGCGAAATATGAACGTTTGCGCTAATATACGGCTATATACTCATCTTTGCAAATGAGCTAGAATGACGAATTTCGACACTAGTCGTTTTACTTGAATGGGTCTCATAAACTGTTTATTTGAACTCGTGTAATCCCTTGGGAGTCGCTGACGCCGCTGTATGTCATGACTCGTAGACTTCGCACATTGGTTAACTGGAAATGGTGATATTTAATGGTGGTACACATGCGTAATGGCAGACAGGGGATTGATTTGCTGTTTTATTCGCTGTCATAAGTTCATAAAACCCATACGGCTATCAGAAGATACAACTGTACCAATCTTCACGTCATCAGTCGCATCTGAATTATTCGTTCAGTGAACTGGAAGCGCGGGAACGGACAAAGGAAGAACCACACAACGAGGGCACTCGTGTTTATCTGTTTCTTACTTCGTCCGTTGTCCGCTCCCGCACTCCCTGTTCGCTGAATCAATATGAAGTACCAACTAGCCCACCTATCGATCCTTTTGCGTGTGAATTACTAGTTCACACTACTTCCAACGGATTGATGGCATAGACCATCGCAAAACATATAGATTTTTCGCTGAAAACAGAAGAAGCCAAATATTTTTGAGACACTCCTGGCTTCCTTGCTTATCTGCGCTTGGCGGCAAGAAGAAAGGAGCGCAAACAAGGCGTTACGCTCGCATAACAGGCTGCTACTAGGGAGGGGAATGCTAACAAGGCCGACCGTCGGTCACTCTCCTGGAAGGCATCTTCTCAGCATATAGAGTGTATGAAACAACCAAAGGAAAAGAAAATGACTGGGCGTGAAAGGGGGGAGGGAGGGAAGAGGGAACAAAAAGCGATAAAATATATACGTGGAGACCGACACGAAAATCTACGGTAGAAAAAAAAATGTAAAGGCAGGGAACGAAGTCAGAAGAAGCCCTTTGCCAGAGGGACGCTAGCACCGAGATTCCCATCCACGTCCTCATGCATCAAAGTCTCCGAAGAGACGGGAGAAAAGGAGGTGGGACGTAAGAGGGGGAGAAGGGCTATGCGAGGCGACCCGACAGCAGCAGCGGCCACTGCCACAAGCAGCGGCGTGAAGGGACATGGGCGAAGACGCGTCGGCGGCGTCCGTGGCATCGAAACAAGCAAAGCCGCGCGCACGCGTGCGTGATGGCCCTTGTGAATATATCAGCCCCGCGGAGTGAGAGAGGGAAGAAAGAAAAAAGGAAAGGGAGAAAAGAAACACCAGCGGCTGGAAGTTCGGCTATATGACGACAGCCGTGGCAGCGGCGTCGGCAGGAAGGGTCTGAAAACACGAAGCGCCGTCGTATCCACCACCGCAGAGTGCATTCGCTGTCACCCACCGCTGCAGCGGGGCCAGCCATCCACGCTCGCAGACGGGCTGACAAGCCTGAAGCCGTTCAATATATATGAGTCGCGCGGGCTCTTTGGGGAGGCCCTTCTCGTCGCCCCCTCCTTTTTCGACGCTTTCTTCTTGTGCGTGTACCGTGCACGTTATTCAGCTCGGACCCCGCTGGCCGAAGTAGTAGCGGCTGGCTCGCTGTCTGGCTGGCAGCCCCGCGCGAGTAATGCGCCTGAATTGCGGACCCGGGCTCGCTTCTTCTTGGGTTCCTTTCTCGAGTTTTTCGTCACGGTTGTAGCCGTTCGCGACGAAAGGCGCCCCGAAAAGGAGCGCCTGACGTCGCGAAGTTCGCGTGGCGACAAGGCCTTTGCAGTCGGGGGTCGTGGGAGGAGGAAGACGAAGAATATAAGAGAAAAGAAAACTATTCACAGAAAATTCGCCGTTGAAAGGAAAAGAGGAAGACCGCAGTCTGAGGAGGCGCCCTCCTTTTCTTCTTCCTTTTCAGCGGCGAACTCCTTATCGGCGTTCGGTCATTTATCGAAATATCGCCCTGCGGAGATTCGCACAAAAGAAAGCGACAGCCGAAAAGGCGATGGCGGGTTTGAATGCCTTTTGCATATTCTGCTTCACTCGCGGCGTCTCGGTGCCGGAGAGCGAACAGATGGAGGGAATGCGAGATGGCCAATAGCACGGAGAATTCGGATACGGCCAATAACAAGAACCTCCTGCAGGAAAGTCGAACCCCACGGCCTTGTTGTATACGGGCGCGACAATGCCTCCGGTCTTCAATGGGTCCTGGTTCACAGGTAGGTTTGGCGTGGTTTGCAAATTATACGGATGGGAAGCCACGGCAATGGGCTTTTCACGAAAGTAGTGCGGCTGCGGCAACGTCACTTTCTTGCTATGCACGGGGCCAGCATTGCGGGAACTGTATAACTCCGACTTCTTCCCGGTAACCTTTCTTCTCTGACTTTGGCTGACGCAAAGAAATAACGATAACCAGCATTAGTTCTTTTTATAGCTATTGTGATAAACTATTTAAGAGAAATTGAATCAGTATGTGTAATAACCACACCGACGCTCACAGCGCACCATGAGAGCCAGCCATTAGCAAATACCAGGTGTACTAGAGCAGTGACCGCTTTTGTGACACTAAGCGCGACTCCTTCACTCCAATACATAAATTGCGCTTAATTATTATTAAGGGTGTTTACTGGCGGTTCTTCAATACACCATACAGAGTCCGTATTGAAGCGAAATTACCACTTATATTAAAGAGATTAAGGAAATATGATTAATCCATAAAGAATATGTGGGATAGTATACTTCTAAAGTGATTCTCATGGAACATATAGGTTCAAACTTTCATCCATGAGCAAAGTCACGTAAAGATTCACATTAAAGCGTAGCGCAAAGGAAACTGGCCACAGAGTAGGAGACACAGGACGGGTGCAGACTGTCAACTGAATTTTGTTGAAGAAAAAAAACCCGCTTCTTATACATGGCACGCGCATAACCACAAATCAACAAACAAAGAAAAGCAAACACGCGCACCCCTGTGAACGTACCAAAAACATGCAAACGCGTTTAATAGTTGCGTGAAAACCCTTATCAGCAAGTGATGACAGCGCATGTGCTAATGGCAGTTATCCTACTACGCGTACACCCAATTCATAAGTTACGCTCAAGGCGTGAGCGTGTTCAGCTTCATGTATCCAGGTTTTTGCAGCAATAATCAGACATAAAAAATTGAATTCAGGTGCACTCAACGTGAAAGCTGTAGGAAGCGGGGTGCAGTGATTCACGTGCCCTTCGGTGACGCTGGCGTTCACTGGCAAGAGCACGCTGACGTTCCAAACGTGCAGCCTGCAATGGTGCCCTCTCCCGTCTTCCTCACTCTCGTTTCCTTTTCCCACCCCTTGCTATGATATGCTACACTATACACGGCTATGCTATACTTTACCCTCCCCCTTTCCCTCCTCCTTACCTTCACATAACTCCCCCAAACCTTCACTTCCCTTTACCACCCCCTTGCTATGTTATATATGCTATACTATACACGGATATGTGCTATGCTTTACCCTCCCTCTCCCCCTTTCTCTCCTCCTCACGCGCACTTCCCTTTCCCACCCGTTGATATCTATACTACGCATGACTATACTAAACATGGCTATGCTATACATGGTTTTGCTTGCGTGTCGCCAAGCGACGACGCGAGATGCCAGCAGAGAGGTGACAGGGAACATGAGCTCGACGACACTCCGGGCCCCTGAAGTGCTCCGCACTTAAAAAGACAAGAGCGGCAGAAAAAAAAGGAAACAAAGAAAGAAGAGCTGCGGGACAAAGGCGCGATGCCGCATGATTTCCTCGGGGGTCAAAAGGATTAAAAAGCAGCAGGTTTTCGGTGTTGATGCGACTGACATTTCTTTTTTTTATATCATGTGTTCTTCTACGTTTTATAGTTAGAAAGAAGTCGGAGACCTGGTTAGCGAAAAGAAAAAGAATAAGACTTTATTGGGCAACACAGAGGGAAAAAAAACACATACGAACACACACGCATACACAGAAAAAGATGTTCTCAAAACGAGCAAGAAAGCCTGGACAAATTGCACATATGGCGGAAGTTATGCCATCCGTTCTTGCCGCGGTTGGGGCATTCAGAATCCTCCGGGGGGCGCGAACCCCCCGCGGCGACAACCTTTGACCCGCAGGGCTCGACTGCAGCCCTTTTGTGGCGCCGGCGGTTTCCTTTCGTCGTGTGGTGCCAGAAGAAAAAGATGGCGGCGGCGTGAGTGTGGTAGCATCCACCACTCCCACCTGCCTCAGCAATGCTGCCGCCTTCTCAGCTGCTTTGTGGCAAGTCAACGTAGCGCGAAATCAGCACCACCCTCGAAGGAACCCGAAAAGAATAACGTCTTTCGCGCACAGACGCTTGAGAGAGAGGGAGAGGAGGGGGAGGGGAGAGAGCGTTCGCGTCGTGGTGCCAATTCAGACATTGTCACCGGATGGGGCGCGGACCATTGCGAGACGGCCCAGAAAGGGATGGTATACAAGGGGCGCGACAGAATGAATTGGGAGCCGTAAAAACGTCGGAGGAATGGGAGCGCGGATGCGGAAGATAAAAAAAAAAAAGAAGAAAAGGAAGATCGCCTAAATTTTCAGTTTTCTTCACGCCTGCCTGAATCTGTGAAGTTACGGTCATGTGTAAAAGCGTACGCGAGTCAATGGTCGCACACTTGCTTGGTCGGTTTGGTTTCTTGTCCACTTTTTTTTTTTTCGCATTAGTTTAGATAGTATACGGCCATCGCGGTTATATGTATGAACTCGCGCAACCTATTGTGTTGAGTGAAAGCTTCTTCGTCCACCGTCTTTCCTGCGCTTTAAATTATTTACGAAGATGGCAAATTCTCAATTTTCTTAAATATAAAAGTCGAAATCTTATACGCAAAAAGTAATAAAGCAGTTGAGTGTTTTTAATGGCGTGGTAAAACATGGCAACAATGCAGTTCAGGCTTCCGTGCAAACTTTTTAGTTTCGCAGATGTTCGACACAGCGAAGCACAACAGACCTGCAAACAAGTAAGCGAAGTGGGAAAGCATCAAAGATAGTTCGCTTAGAAATGACGCTCAGCGTCTCAGGTAGAAACGAAAATAATACATACATTAACATTTATTCGGTGCTCAGTCCTCAACAGTAGCAATGCGTGAGGCCGGACTATATACTTGATGTTCCTTTACGATGTGCACAGCGCATATAAAAAACTCCGTCCAGGTGCTCTAAAACTCAAACTGGCAGTGCATGAAATCACATTTAGAATCATTTGTACGCGACGCACCAGGGGCGTAGCCAGAAATTTTTTTCGGGGGGGGGGGGGGGGGGTTCAACCATACTTTATGTATCTTCGTGCGTGCGTTTGCATGTGTGCGTGTATATATGAGCAAGCAAAATTGAAAAATTTCGGGGGGGGGGGGGGTTGAACCCCCCAACCCCCCCCCTTGGCTACGCCCCTGCGACGCACCATCACAGTCTTGAGCTTTTCCACTATATGAAGCACACTTATTTTTGCCTTCATGCACTGGCTGTTTGGGTTATGTGGTCACGTGTGTAGTGTTATTTACACGTTGGCTATTGGCGACGTAGTGAGCAATCGCTGGCCACGGGGTATCACTGGAGCCAACTGTTCGACAAGTGCGCTTGTCTTTGTCAAGGCAGCCGAATTAGTACGTCGAGAAGAAATGTTATTAATCAAAGAACTGCAAAAAGACAGTCATGTTACGAACTGTGCCCAGCATAATTTGATAACCACAACAGAAAGCTCCGTTACCGCAGTCTAGCACCCATAGCACAGTATCAGGATAGTGGACATATCACAGAGCATAAATCCAGTCGAAATAGGCCGTCTCAAAAGTGGCCTTACGTGCTGGCCCACAATAAAACCAGTTGTTGCCTTCACGACGAAAAGTCCACTTGTTGAAACATTGGCTCAGCGACATTCCCTGCTCAAGGATTTCTCATCGCTTGAAGCCTCCACCTTTCCATGAACATCGAAACACGCACGTGCATGAGCGCTATACGTGTTTTGTATGCGTGAATGTGTGGGTGTGTGCATATGCCATTTTTGCGCTCGTATAATTTTATACCAAAATGAACTGCCAAATAGCCCAACAACAAATTCTTTCATGCAATGCTGCCTTCTTTGTGATGCAGTTCACTTGAAAGTCAGCTCTAGTATTTGTCATCCATTTTGTGTTCTTTTGAGTCCACATGTCGCTTCTCAAATGTGGGCACAAACTATGTATAGTAAGGAAGAACGCATGCTCAGCCACATCGCGCACCGTCTCCGAATCCTCGACACAGTGGCAGTTGTCTCTTTGGGCAAATGTCTGGTCGTAGTCTATACCACGTGATGCCATGTGCGAAATAAACGACGCTCAGTTCGGTGCTAATGGCCTCAACCGCACTGTCTATACTGGCACGCACATGGAGGGGGCAGAGCAGGGCATAAAAAAGCCAAGGTCATGGCAACGCCTTCGTTTATGTTTATTACGAGCGATAACACATGGGGGCCAGCTGTGCGCTGCATCGCTGAAGGAAACAGACCCGTCTACCGAGAGCGGTTGCGCGCCAGACTGTGAGCTACGTGAGGGGGGAATTATGTGCAGCACTACAGCTTAAGACAGCGCGCGAAACATTGTGCCCCTGCGTCTTTCTTTACGACAGAGATTGCAGCAGTGAAGTTAGGAAATGTGTTTTAACTAACTACGGATGCTCGTTCGACAATCGAAACTACAACACTTAGCTTAAAGTTACGCGCAACATCGTGTATTCCCATGTGATTCCGCGAAAAGAGGGTGCTACATAAGCGAGTCTCAGAAAACCATCTAATAATTGCATCCACACTTCTCTCAACATCTAAATTCCTCTACAAGAGTCGAGCGTCATTGGCTGACCAGCATCTAAATTCAACATGTAAGAGCCGAATGTCACTGGCTGAGTAGTCTGTTATTCGTCACTATGGGGTCTCTGAAACAGGCGTTCATCAATATTCCTTGGTTAAGGATTGCAAAAGAGCGGCCAACTGTTCATCCTATATGAGAGGCCTCTCAGACCTCCTCGTATTGTCCATGATGTTGTAAATCTGAGAGATATTACATCTTATAGTGCGCTTTGCATATAAAGGCAATACTATTCAGGGAAACGCAGCATTTAAGAAAATAACCGACCCGCGATTTTCAATAGGATATGCGTTCCTGCGAATATGCAGCAAAAGCCCCCCTCGAACTTGAATGCATTAAGCCTGGTTCTCTCTAGAGCGTTAAAGAAGAAACGTTTGTTGGGTCAGATATTGCGGAATTCAGGATAGCGCGCCCACTGACAAAGCTTTACGTTTATTTAGTGGCGCGCGATACTCAGACGTAGCGCAAAGGGCGTTGCTTCCTGTTATGCACGCAACTTAAGAGACGCTGCCCCAAGGATACGAAGAGGAGGAAGACATACGCTGGGGTACGTGAGGGAAGAACGGGAGTCGCCATGCGTGCGCGACCCCCCGCGACCCGACCGGTGGCGGCCACAGCGACGGCGCGACATTCCCTCTCCACTTTTGTTTTGGGAGCCCGGCGCGTTTAACGACGTCAGCAGTCGCGGGCACGAGGAAAGGTATACACACACGCTGGAGGCCGCACAGTGGGGCGGTAATCTAAAACGGCCGCACGGAAGCCACGTTTCTCGCCCCCGGGAAAAGATGGCTTCTGTCGATCCCCACTGTGAGAACGCAGACAGGGCTGCCGGTAGGGGGGCATTTGATAGCACTCGCTGAGAAACGACGCGCTAGCTGCTGCTTTAGGAGTCTAGGGAATGCGTCCGGAACTGTCCCGTCCAGGGCGCTGCACGGCTCGCGTGACAGTTTCCAGCCAGCTTTGACGAATGGCTGGCAACCTGTTCAGAGATTGCGAAAGCCGCTTCTCCCGAAGCTCATACGTTTCGAGTTTCAACGGGCTCGCCTGTTGAAACGGTGCTATATGTCAAGCGCCAAATGCCGTAAGCGACCATTTTTGGGCCGCAGTATATACCCCACCTTATCGTCGCCTGTTGAGGTTGTCCTTTTTTCTTGAGATAAATGTCGCAGTGACCGCTTATATAGCTCCGCGTGGTGGCTATTTCCACACACTCGAAAGCCTTCTGTGTTTATTTCTCGAGATATATTGAGCTGCTGAAGTAAAGATATCGTGTGCGTGGGAACTTAATGCTATCGAGAACTCACCCATTTGTTTTATATGATATCAATAGAGAGTTTATAGCATGACTAGAAATCTGTAGACCTGGCTTGGCAGGTCACCCGTATATGTTGTGTCGTTCGGCATGCACTATTGCGTCGTAACTTGTTGCACTACCTGCTGCATTGATCCTTGTTTCTGTGCTTTGTCATGTCAGTACCCACCCCGCTCCCAATGAACTATAACGTTAACATTGTAATCAAAGCAACAGATGCGCCAAACTGGTTGTCTGTACGACCGGTGGCGGTGAATTTCCCATGCCAACATTGTTCTCAATCGGGCAGCAGCGAGAAAATGTGATCAGCTGTAAGGCTTTTTTCATACTGACCCACCTACTATTACACAGGTCTGCCACAGACATCAGTACGTTTTCTAACCTTCATCTTCATTAAATGTATATGTTCAAGATCTTCATTGAATACTTGACGTCAGCTGATTCTCGTAGGGTACGTTTGACACGATAAAACAACTAAAACAGTGCGCATTAATGACAAACAATCGGTACCACAGCCGACCAGAGTACAAATCACGCAAGGTTTCGAAATGCAGTGGTGTAAGCGCAGGTGTTGCGTCACATCGTGCGCACAGAGAGCCAGCGCATTTAGAAAATTGAAATATAGCCCGCTGACAGTGAGAGACGAACTTCTCAAGCTTTAATGTATCCTGTAATATATTTTGTAATGTTCTTTGTTGTGAAAAATGTATTCGGACAGCTGGTTTTACGGTCCATTTGTTTCGATGATGACAAACTTTATTTATGTACAGGCAAAGCTCCTGTGGATTGCCCCGTAGGGGCCTTGCTGATGGTCGGGGCCCTTAGTCCAGGGCTCCGCTGGCTCTTGCCATCCGCTCTGCTCTCTGAACGAGCCTGATCTGGTCGTCGAGGGCCGGGCTGGACAGCAGTGCCTCCCATTGCTCACATGAGGTGTTCATGTTGTGGTGTTCGAGGTCGTGTAGTGTGCACTCCAACGTAATGTGGTACAGGGTTGGTGTGCCCCCGCACCATGGGCATTCATCCCTGTAAGATGTGGGGTGCATGCTGTGTAGTGTGTGTAGGTTTTTGTAGGTTCCGGTTTGGAGTCTACGCCATGCAGTGGCCTCCTTCGTCGCAAGCTTTTGATGAGGTGGTGGATACCGCCCTCTGTGGTAATTCAGTATTGTGGCATACTGGAGGTCAACTGGCTCCGGGTCCGCTGCAGTGGACGTAAGGAGCGCTCGGTTGTGTACGAAGCCTCGAGCTGCCCGGTCGGCGTGCAGGTTACCCGTGATGCCAGAGTGGCCTGGTATCCATATGACGGTCTGTATGTAGGAGTCGTCCTTGCCTTCCCTTGGTATTTGTGCAAGGACATGTGCCGCAGGCACACCAATTCTGCCCTGTAGGAGTACACAGTCTCTACTTGGAGGTTCCCGGCTGTCGGCGCCCATGCAGGTAGCGGCACAACGCACGCGGAACTCCTGGCCATCTCCTTCTTCTAACTGGGCACCAGAAAGTGTTTCTATCAGCGTGTGAAGACTACTGTAAAGCTATGTTTAGTATGCCACAAAAATGACCTCGAAGTAGTTATTCCTATACACCGAAAAAAAAAAAAAGAAAACACCCCATGCACTTTCTCAAGCGACACTGCGAGGCCGGCTGATTAAATTTCGGCGGCTCTCTTGCTTCGCTCATGGGCAGAAGTGTTATTGAGTTTCTCTGAAGAATAACAAAAAGAGTGATGATTCCAATTGTGATTTTGTCAGTGCAACACAACACGCAAATTGGTGAGAACCTTTGTTTAAGCTACACTCCAAAGAAGCATCCCGTCCTCGGCTCCGTGAAAAGAAGAAAGTCGCTGTTTTGCTTTGCATAAATGGCTTCGCCGAGCAACAATGGCGGCATCACTAAGGTTTGACTGATCCACCGTGCATGATCTGAACAGACGCAACAACGTATGCACAACATTTAAGCATTCCTGATGGCTTCAAGTGTTGAATCCGCACTAACTGTGGGAAAAAAAGAAAACGACACATCAACCATTATACAGACAACACTGGGTTCCTGGGCTCAGCGTCCATTCGTCTCTCCTCTACGAGCCACCGGCAACTTTGACGCGAAGATTACAAGGCGGCTCCCCGGGGCGCCATGGCCTCGAGGAATACTGAACTGTCCCAGAGATCGAGATCTCACTACATTGCGTCAGTAAAAAAACACATTCTGCGCGCGCACCACAATGGAAACGGACCGGAGCGAACAAAGAGCGCTTTAGACTTCCCTCCCACTTTGTGTCTTTCGTTCCTCCTTTCAGGTCGCCGCCCGCAAAAGAAGAGGGAGGCGCTGCTGCTTCTTCAACAGAAGCAGGCTCGGGCCAGATAGAGACAGACAGACAGAGCGGCTGAATCTGCCGGCGCCCAGGGTAAAGTGGTCGGCGCGCTTGCGCATCGCATTCCGGACAAGCGTCCGCCGGTGGTGGTTTCGTGCGCGCCCCGACGGCCAGCGAGACGGAACAGCACGCACGACTCGGACGCTGCTTTCTCGAGAGCGCGCAAGACCCGAGAGAGAAGCGCCGCTGCCGCCGCCATTAGGACGGACCTCTCTCCGTCACGCAAAGACGATAAGATTCCACTTTCGTTCCAGCTTTTGTGTCGACCGAGGCACTTTCCATTTTCCAACTTCTTTCCACTTCTGGCGGCCTCCTGCTATTTTGCTCTTGTTTCCCTCTTTTGTTTTGTTGCTTTCGGTTTCTGTTCTCTTCTTTTTTAGCCGCAACGCTTTGCTTCCAACCGCGGTTTCCCCCCCCCCCCTTTCCCCCTTTTTTTCAGTCTGGCTTCCGAAGGAGGCTTGTGACAAGCAGTGGCAAAACGGGAGCTGCGTCGGGCAACTGCGCACATGTGTACCGGTGGGGGCGGAGCGACAGCGGAAGAGGGGGGGCAAAGAAGAAGAAGAGAGGCCCCGTTCCTAATGACAGTAATAATAGCGACACCAACGGCTCCACTACCCGCGCTCTCTCTCTCTTTCTTTCTCCTTCTCGAGCCTTTTATTTCGCGAAGATGAGACTTAGCTTCTCGTAGACTGTAGTGTAGATTTCTGCGGGATTCCGCACTCGGGGAGCAACACGTGTTTTCTCCGCCGGGAGGCGGCGCTCGCCAACCTCCTCCTGTGGCTTTTCTTTCGTGCGCTGCTGTTGAATCGTACAACTGAGTCGCGCGACACGGTGTATACTTATGTTCCGGATGCTGGGGATCTTTTGTTCGGAGAGCCCTGGACAATGCGTCAGCGAATCCGTGTTTCTGCGATGCTCTATTACTGGTTTTGACACGCAGAGCTGCTGTTTTCCTTCTGGGCTCGGGGCAGCGGAAAAATATGTTTGCTTCTGATATCGCAGTTGGCTCCTCGGGAAATGGCCACGTGAACTTGGATATCGCGTTGTCAACATCAACATGAACTTGAGGGAATGTTGTAATAGCGAAATTCATGCAGGATGAAGATAAAACAGGCCTTTGCTTTCAAGCGCAGGTGTCGAAGCATGCGTCTTCTGCACGGGGCATTCAGAAAACGGGAATTTGGAAGTATTTCGCAAGCCCACACAATGATATTAGTACCTGCTTCACTGTTTTTTTTTTTAGGACAGCACACCTGGACGAAACTTTATGAGTAACTCTTTTGTTTATACGTGTGCGTTAGTTTACGTGTTATCCTAGTGTGTATGTAACTATTGTATATGCAATATTCAATACCAGACACATGGAGTAACAAGGCAGGCGATGAGCCAGGCTGTCATCTCTGGGGTAATCCATAAATAATTGTTATTTTAAATGCGAAGCATTTCTTAGCGAACGCACTTTGGCCGTTTCTATCTATCTATCTATCTATCTATCTATCTATCTATCTATCTATCTATCTATCTATCTAGCCGCCTACGTCTGGAGGCTCTCCTGGTCGCCTCCATAACTTGTTATATACCAAACTTGGCATAGCTGGAGATCAATGTATGACGAACACGATTCACTGGTCATGACATGAATAACGCAACATACGTGTCGCGTACGTCATGAAACCCTTTCTCTCAGTCACATGTGGCACATACCCCCATACCAGAGTTCATGTTATACGGGTATGTGCCACATGTGATACAGCGTCTCAACCAACATAGTAACCGCGAACACACACACCTTGACACGGAAGGAAAGTGATAATAGAAATAACTGTTGGGGTTTTATGTCCCAAAACCACATATGATTATGAGAGACGCGGTAGCGAAGGGCTCCGGAAATATTGACCATCTAGTATTTTTTAACGTGTACCGAGATCGCACAGTACACGGGCATCTATCATTTTGCCTCCATCGAAATACGACCGCCGCGGCCGGGATTGAACCCGCGACCTTCGGGTTAGAAGCCGAACACCGTAACCACTACACCACCGAAGCGGACGCAAAGAAAGTGGGGAAGCTGAAGACAGAGCACCCCTGGAAGACTCTCAACTACCATCCACTCGTCCGCGTGGTACTCAACGTCGACCACGTGGATTACGCAGACTGGGATCAATGCTTCCTACAATAGCTCTGCCGAAAGGACCGTGTCCCTCATGATTACCGGTGACTTCAACCTTGATTTATTGAAACACAACAACACCTGCTTCTTAGATGGCTTGAAAGACGGCTTGAAAGCCAAGGGGGGGGGGGGGGGGTTCGCCCCCCCCCCCCCCGAAATTTTTCAGTTTTGCTTGCGTATATATACACGCACACATACAAACGCACGCACAAACATACATAAAGTATGGTTGACCCCCCCCCCCCCCCCCCCGAAAAAAATTTCTGGCTACGCCCCTGGTCGCTTCCGACTAATTATTGCCTGAATGAACTCCTGCACAAGCCTCATGAGATCGGCGGTCAGTAACAATTTTTACACCACCTCCCGTGTGACTGCCCAGCACATGAAGAGGAGAGGCTTGCCCTTCGGACAACATCAGAGTACTGGAATGGCAGGCCTTTTGCAGGAAATATTTTAGGACAGGGGTCTCGTGAATCTGGTATGCGCAATGCACCTTACAAAAGGTGGTACGACCCATAAATGTTTTCCTTCGTCCACGCACTTTCCTGGACAATCAAGTCGGAAAGGACAACAAACAACTCTGTATACTCTGTCGTTCGCAATTGTCGACTCGACGGAACGTTGAGTGCGGGCTGTTAACATTATGTCCGGTAAAATTATGGCTATGACTACGACTATGGTTACGACTGTGGACCATATATATCAGGCCCACTCACTGCCGCAGTCAATGTTATGCGAAACATCTCGAACATTATTCCGACTCCTTCGTAGTGTTAGCTTATGGAAGTACGTTCTTAGGAGCAAACGGCATTCTCCCTTCCCTCTCCCCCCTCATTCACAATACAGACGCATACGTTCATATCCGCATATACATATGCGCCCACACACACACACACACACACACACACACACACTCTCTCTCTCTCTCTCTCTTTATATATATATATATATATATATATATATATATATATATATATATATATATATATATATATATATATATCGCTCACGGTTACACTTACACATATATGCTTGTTGATGACATGCGCGAATCATGACCACGCGTGTCGCTTCTTTACTTTCATTTCTTAGTGTGCAGTGCCGTGTTTCCATTTTCTCCACGGGAATCGTGGCTGCGAGACAACATAGCAAATAACGGCGCAAATGTCATAAATATGAAAACAAAAATTTTCCATACTTAAGTTCCGGATGTCCAGGAGTCCTTCCCGCAGCCTTATTCTCAGCGCCGCTCAAAGCGCAAGCTTACAATAATACATCCGCGTCCCTTTGATGTGGTCGTCCTCGTCACGACCGCCGTCTTTCATTCGCTGCCGCGCGT
The DNA here is from genome assembly GCF_013339695.2 of Rhipicephalus sanguineus. Lineage (NCBI taxonomy): Eukaryota > Metazoa > Arthropoda > Arachnida > Ixodida > Ixodidae > Rhipicephalus > Rhipicephalus sanguineus. The sequence continues at coordinate 155,707,105 of NC_051180.1, forward strand.
CATTGAAAAAAAAAAGTAACTTGAATATATCGCGCGTGTTGTGGCCGCGGGGAGCGTAATCAACCACCGCGGTGATATACGCGGTCGTGTTCTTTGCTACGGAGCCGATGTTTTGCTCCGAAAAAGATTCCTTTCGCTGCGGCATTTCCTTGCACGATTCTCGAAAGCCGAGAACATACCTTCCTGGCTTTCATATTCTCGTTGCCGGCCTCATTCTTGAGGTTCGTGGAATGCGCGCAACAGCGGCCCTTTCTCCCGTTGAGGGCAACGGACGGAGTTGTACCACAGTGTGCGCCTTGCTAGCTTTTTTTTCACGATTAATAACAAATGAAAATATGCCATGGGCCAACAAAAACGTGCGAGAGAAGTGATATTGTACATTCTAAGCATGTTAACATTCCTGAGCTTTTTCATATCTTTGACGGATGAACAGATCTTGATGCACTTAGGATACAACCGGTGCTATTTGTTTGATAATTTAATTTTAGGGAAGAACGTATACCATTTAGATCCCTCTTGAGACGCCCAATCATATGCCTACTGCAATGTAGACATTTTAGCACATCGAGGTTTTACAATTGTTATTGTAAAATATTTGAGTAAAGTACTTCGAGCGTGTGTTTAATCGAATCGTGTGTGCACTGGATTTGGAGCACTCACTGCATATTGTACATTGCGAACTGAATCTGTTTGCAGCTGTCCGATTGGCGTATCAATGGCTGCCATTATAGAGTGACAGAAGCATGACGTTCCCTTGTTTGTCCAGTTCAAGCAGTTCATTGGCTGAAGTGCATATCGCAAGCTGTTGCGGTTCCGGTAACTTAGACCAAATTCTAACAACTCTACTTTATTTTAGTACGAGCTGCACTCGGTATCGTCTTTAGAGGCTAAACATGGGACCGATACTGCAGTGGCATGAACTCTTTTTTTTCTTTTGTTTGCTGACGACCATACTGTCGCTTTCTGGCGGTTTCTTCAGCTTCCAAATGAGATTGATTGCATATCCACATATGTTTTAAGACAGCCGACGCCTTTTTGATCTTGGAGTTTTCCTTTGACGGGTTTTCCTCTGCAAGACCGATGGTTCAGACGTTTAAAAAACCCTGTCCTGCAATCGTTCTTGATGTGGGAGGCTAAGCGTTCCAGGAACATACTGCGGGTTTCTTGCGCACGCTGCTCCCGTGGTTTAGCTTTATAAAGTTGAGAGCAGGCAGTCACTTATGTGCGGAAGGACGTACAGAATATCGAATGTTGCCGACCTATGCATATCAAGTTGGAGAGTCGCCACTGAAGGCCACTTTAGAATGACGTGGGTTATCCGTGACATCCCCAGTAGCGGTGACCCTTCTTGGATGGCTTGACGAGCACTCTCAAACCGGTGGCCGCCCCTGCGCCGTTAATGAAACATTCGATCTCAGGCCGTGGCCGCGAAGCGAACGCAGGTCCTCGAAATTAGGAGCGCGACTGCTTGCCTACTAAGCTATCACGGCGAGTATCGCTACTAATGCACGGTGGTTGTGTAGCCTCAGCTAACGCATCACCGACCAACCATTAGCCTGATTGCTTGATTTAGTGAAAGAAATGTCCCAGTACCTATAGCTATGGCAGCAACTATATATATATATATATATATATATATATATATATATATATATATATATATATATATATATATATATATATATATATATATATATATATATATATATATATAAGGAAGAAGATGGCAAAGAAGACGCAAGGGTACAGTTCTAAGAGGGCGAAAAAGAAGAGGGACGGAAATAAACAGTAATGGCGACCGTATTGGATTCGTGATTCCTCGGTGTCGTTACAATTTTGGCGCAGTCGACAGGATCCTGGGCGCCTGAACAGCTCCGATTTTCCGACGACCATGCGCGTCGACGTCGCTGCAAGATGTGTCAAGACGGTGAGCGTTGCATGCTGCGTCTATGGTGGAAAGTCGATCTGTCCGCGTGAGCTCTGACTGTTCGGCGACATATCGCCAATTCTCGAAAGAAGATATGAATTGCGAGGAACTTAAAGCGGCCATCGCGCATACTGGTCGGCTCCATAGTGAAGATAGACTACACGAAGCCGGACTGACAAAAGAGGTGATTGCTAAAACAGACAGCCCGTTAAGAGGCAAAGATATTTTCCAAGATATAATCAAGCTGCAGGAAGAAAATAGCAAGCGGCAACAACACCTGTTGGAGCTTATAATGCAGACAGGAGTTGACCGATCTCTGAAACCACCTTTGGAAGTAATTAAGCCAGAGATCTACGATGGATCATCATCAATGAATGCTCAGGCCTGGCTTGACTTCTACGAATATGCATGCGATCAAAATTTTTGGAATCACGATCGCGACAAAATAATGCACATGCGATTCTACCTGGGAGGCGTTGCGAAGACCTGGCATGACATCCGAGCAACAGAGAAGGCAGGACATCCTTGGGCGGACTGGAGGCAGAGCTTTCTAGCGACATTCTGTGAAAGCAAGTTTCGAAGTTGGGACCGTGCAATAGCCTTGAGGTACCTCTCTGGTCCTGTTACGAACTACTTTTTCGAGAAGTGGAGGCTATTGCATGCGGCGGACTCTGCACTCTCCGACTCGTCACTTGTGTGCCTCATCACGTTGGGACTTCCTGAATGCATGCAGCGTCATGTTCAGCTTGGAACACCACGAACGCCTGAGGAGCTACTGCAGATTATGAAGCTGTTGTTCGTTCAAAAGCGACAGTCTTCGGCAAGAGAAGTGACCACCGCTGAAATGTTTCCAGCACCTGGATGGCCAGACCCATTCAGCGAACCCGAGCCGTCTACGAAAAACACAAGGCAGACGAAGAAAAGGAAATTTACCAAAGGATGTTCTGACGACCCTTCGTCCCAAGCATACGAAAAGATTTTTCTCACGGACCGCGCCAAGCTAATATACGTGCCTGCGCAAGTAAATGGGAAGGACGTGAAAGCTCTAGTTGACAGTGGAGCGGCAATCACTGTCATTAACAAGGACGCGATTCCTCAGCTAACTATAAGAAAAGATTGTCCCGTCATCGTGTACGGCTATGATGGCAGGAAACAACTGTATGATGAATGGACAGAGATCTTGATTACGTGTCAGGGCAAGAGTACGACTGTGAAAGCACTGGCCCTTCATGGAGTGAAGTATCAACTTCTTTTGTCCCGCCCGGTAATGCAAGAATTGCGTTTGAATCTATATTGGGATGGACAAGTTACCACACATGATGATCGCCTGCTGACTACCTTTACAGCCGTTGCCGAAAACCCCCGCAAGCCCACTGCCGCAGAACACGTCACACGCATGTATCCTGAGTTACTTTGTGTAGGCGGATACCCGAAGGCGACCACTAAGTTTGAAGTACCATTTGAGCTCCGAGATACGACCACAGTGAAGCGGAAGGCTTACAACATGTCCAGAGAAAAGAAGTTGTGGCTGAAGGCAGAGCTACAGAAAATGCTTGATGCCGGTGTCATACGCCCTTCTACGTCTCCTTTTGCTTCACCGATAACTATTGCACCAAAAGAGGACGGAACATTTCGTCTCTGCACCGATTACAGGCAGATAAACAAGCAGACTGACCTTTTTCCCTTTCCAATGCCACATATTGACGAAATAATCAATGAAACCGGAGGCTGCAAAGTGTTTTCGCGTCTCGACCTTTGCAAAGGCTTCTGGCAAGTACCTCTGCAAGAAGAAACGAAGAAGTTTTCGGCATTCATTACGCCATTTGACGTGTATGAGTACAACCGGCTGCCATTTGGCTGGAAAAATTCTCCAGCCTGGTTTCAGAAGATGATGAACAGTGTTTTGAAGCCATACTTGGCAGTCTTCTGCAACGTTTATATTGACGACATTATAGTGTACTCAAGATCAAAAGAGGAGCACGCTGGACATCTCGGGAAAGTGTTACAAGCTCTTAGTGACGCGGATCTCAAGATCAATGAGAAGAAAAGCGAGTTCTTTAAGTCGAAAGTGGTTTTCCTTGGAAGAGTGTTCGACGGAACCACCAAGAGCACCAAACAGGAGTCCGTTCAAAGGATCGCAAAGCTCACGAAGCCACATGACATTCACTCACTTCGAGTTTTTCTTGGACTCGCAGGCCACTTCAGGAGTTTTATTAAAGATTTCTCCAAGATGACGAAGTGCTTGACGGAGCTCACGAAGAAACAAGTGCCTTTTGTTTGGACCGAAGATTGCGAAAGGGTTTATCAAGAACTTGTACGTCGTATATCATCGGACCCTATTCTTACTCTACCGGACTATAGTTTACCTTTCGAGATGAATACGGAGATGAATACCTCCAGCTCAACAGCTTAGGGTTATAGGATACTACTCCTACACCTTCAACCCTACACAGCAGAATTATTCCACAACTGAGAAGGAGGCTCTTGCTGTTTTAATGGCTGTGCGCTACTTCCGATCATACATCGACGGAAGAAAGTTTTCATTATACACGGATCACCAAGCATTAACGCACCTGTTGAATATGTCGGAGCCAAGGGGAAAATTGGCCCGCTGGGTCAATGAACTTCAACAGTACGATTTTGACGTCTTCCACCGTGAAGGTAGCCATCTTACTGACGCCGACGCCCTGTCTCGGTTGGCGGTCGAGATCCCGCATGGAACAGTTAACTTGACGAGATTATGGGAAGGGTATGAAAGTCTGCACTTCAAGGATGGCAAGTTCGTCGTACCAGACACACTGATTCCGAAAGTGCTTCACTTATATCACGACAGCCCCGAATCAGGTGGTCATGATGGCTTCTGGCGAACGTACAACAAGCTTCTCAAACGGTTCACATGGACAAACATGAAAAAAGACGTCGAAGCCTATGTCAAGTCGTGCCACTTGTGTCAAGTGAATAAAGCGAAATACCGGCCTCGACCCGACGAGCTCGTCTTGCCAAACCATTCGGACAAACCCTTTGAAGTCGTCCACGCGGACTTTGCGGAACTGAAAAAGAAGAGTTCCGGGGTTCGCAAGACACAGTCTTTCTTGATTGCCATAGATCAGTGCACCAGAATGGTAGCGGCACGTCCTGGACGAGAAGACACGAACAGCGTTATCGCCTTGCTTGACCGAGCGATGTTCTCACCGCTGAAAGTCGTCATATCTGATAATGGACCCGCATTTTTAAGCAAGAAACTTCAACAGTGGGCAGATAGCCGTGGCATTACACTACGCCGTTGCGCTCCATTTCACCCGCAGGCCAATGGAATGGCGGAAAGGGTTATACGTGACATCAAGCAATTCATGTCCATGTACCCAACGTTTAAAGGCGGATGGAAGTGCTGCCTAGAAGCGGCTGTGGCCCACCACAACAGAACACACACTACGAGTCTTGGCTGCAGCCCGCATTTTGCTGCCTATAGCGAAGTGCCCATACTGCCAGCCGACAAAGAACTTAAAATCGATGATCAACTGCAATTGTTTGAACACCGAAAAACCAACCAGGAACAAAGGAGATACCGAAAGGCTATGAAACTCCAATTCGACAAGCGACACCAAGGACACAAGCCGGATATTGGACTGAATGATCTTGTGCTCGTGCGGAAGGGTCTGCCTGGTAGCGACACAAGAATTCTTGGACCATTTAAAGTCATAAAAATATCGGTACAGCAAGGTGTGCTAAAGACCATTGGCTACCTCAATGACGGACAGCTTGAATTCGCCGCTACAAGCAACGTTCTTCGGTATCACCCCAGGAGGGGTGACGACAAACAACGGGGGGAGTGTAAGGAAGAAGATGGCAAAGAAGACGCAAGGGTACAGTTCTTAGAGGGCGAAAAAGAAGAGGGACGGAAATAAACAGTAATGGCGACCGTATTGGATTCGTGATTCCTCGGTGTCGTTACAATATATATATGGTGTCCAAATATCACGTAGCATGATTAAAAAGAGGAATGTCGTTACTCAAAGCACACCTAGTGCATATTGTTCCCAGTATACTGTAGCAGCCACCGCTATGTTTTTTCGTTAATGACGTTTAGTTAATTAGTCCCAATTATGTTTCTAACTCGACAAATACTCACCTAATTATTCAAATGTCAATGAGGCATATGTAGGTATGTTCAAACGACATCTAACTGCGCTATTTTCAACAACGTACTAATTGCGTGATGGCATTTTTAAATGCGGAGCATATCTTAGTCGCACCTGCGGCGTCGGCCGCCGTCCACACCCCCACTGCGCATGCTCGGCTCGTCTCGTGCCGGCAGCAGGCCTCTCCTCTCCCTCCCTCCCTCCCTCCCTCCCTCCCTCCCTCCCTCCCTCCCTCCCTCCCTCCCTCCTCTCGTTCGAACGCGGGCGGTGTGCATATAAGCGGCGGAGCGCGCGTTCGGAATTCAGTCAAGGGCGTCTTTACTTGGCTTTCGCTTGACGCTTTGCTTGACTCGAGTAGATGCGACGGAAGCAACAGTGCCTTCAATCAGCGTCCCACCACTCGTTGAAGGCAACGTTACCCTACCCTCACTGTCGTCGGCGTCAACAACAGCAAGCAACGCAGAAGACAAGGCTGCGAAGAGACGAGCATACGACGCTGAACGCAAGCGTTTGAAGCGAGCTGCGGACCCGGAACTTCGTGCACGCTGGAGCCATTCAAGTCGTACTTGGTGTGCGCGTCGTGTAACAATGAAGCATTCCCAAACCCTACCCAATTACGCAACATTCACGCGATACCCCCACCACTCTGCGACGCATTTACTCGAGTTCCCCCCGTGGGAAGATGCGGGCGAAATTTTTTTTTTGCTAACAAAGAAAGTCCACGAAATCTGAAAAATGACACGCGACTAGACTTCAGCGCGCATCAGGAAGCAGCGCCCTCAAACAGGATCTCTGCGAGGTAGTAAGCAAAGACTACGCTCCCACCTGTTGCGGGTGGGAGCGTAGTCGATATATATATATATATATATATATATATATATATATATATATATATATATATATATATATATATATATATATATATATATATATAGAGAGAGAGAGAGAGAGAGAGAGAGAGAGAGAGAGAGAGAGCTCCTATTATTGCACGCGACTAAACTACCTCTGATTAAAATTTCACACTGTAGGCATGCCCGACTACGGTGCTGTAATCCAACCTCAAACCTTCGGCATCCCCCAAAACATCGCTAAGAAACGCGACCCTATGTCCGAAGGCTATGGTTTGGTGTCACATTGGCCAATGCCCATACACGTTCCGCATGAGGGAGGATGACCACCCCTGAAACCTGTGGCCATTTCTACGAGGAATAAACAATGCGGCATGATCTGTGCCAGTCTCTGCGGTACGTCGTACACAGATAATCGCTTTCCGACGTGCTCTGACAGCCAGGTGACCAGCCTCTGTTGGAAGAAAGGTTTTTACAGCATCAACATCCGTAGAATCGCTTAAGGATGCCGTATATATCAGCGATATACTGCGCTTCTTGCTAAACAGCGACTTGCGCGAGCGCCTCTGATTTGAACGCCTTTCCTGCTATTTTTTTCTTCAACATTTTAAACGTCATTTTCTCTTTGTAATCTATGTAGCTCCTATTTCTCTACTCTCTCTCTCTCTCCGCCTCGATCTTCTAAAAACACATATGCGAATATTTAACTCTGTGCATGTTCACTTCAACGTTCACGAGATTATAAGCGACGGCTCTATACAGGGGGTCAGGCATATTTAGACTCAGACAAAAAGAAAAACAAGAACAAAAAACCTAACTGTAGTGCTAACGTGATAATGACAACAGAAAAATAAAATACTGCTGTGCGCGGTACGAAGCAAATGGGTCCAGACACGTGGCGATGACGTGATTGGTCTGTGACCCGAATTTTATAATCTAATTAAAGGGCGAGTACATTGATGGGATTAAAGCCGCAGTGAAGGCTTGCTAATAGTGCGCCGAAGACAACCCTGCCTTTTTAGTATGTGCTGAACAAGCACGTCAATTCAATAGTGCCCGTGCTTGGCAGGAAACAGAAGATGTTAAACATTATAAATGCAGAGCCTACCACATATAGGTATGCACGGGTTTTCAATGTTTAAAATCGTATTTCACACACACACACACACACACACACACACACACACACACACACACACACACACACACACACACACACACACACACACACATATATATATATATATATATATATATATATATATATATATATATATATATATATATATATATATATTAGATTGAGACAGCGCTCTGAGCTCGAAATTGGATTCTGGAGCGTAAAATTAAACTCCGTCTTCTCTGTACTCCGTCATGCAAAACAACGTATTTGCATGCCGATATTTTGTATTATTTTAGAGATGTTGGATCATTTGGAGCTGTTTATATTTTTGTTTGCGCTTTAAGTTCGACATTATTAGTCGCGTATATTGCCTGTACTGACAAAGAGTAGACGAAATTTACGATGATTCACGGGGCCACCACCATAATTCGGGAACTGTCTGTCCTCGCTTTCGAATTATTAAGTACGTGTTTCGCTTGTTTTGTAGATATAAATTCGCTCGTGTCTCTTCTCTGTAAAACGAAATATGCATAAGAAAAAAAAAAGCAAGTTCCGAATTCGGAATGAATTGTTTTGAAAAGCCGGATTGAACTTTAATATATCGCTGTTTGCTCATTCATTCAACGTTCCGGTATCTTTCATCGAAGCAGTAGGAAGATTACCTCTCTTTTTCTGTTATAGTTTTTCTTGCTAAGGGTCTTTCTCAGCACACAGTCATTTGGATCTTCTCATGCGCATATAGTATACGATGACAAAAGTAATTTCGGTGACTTCTTATTCACCATCGCTAATATTAAGCTTGCATTGAATATCCGCTTTCTTTTGAACTATCGTAAAGATACGCGAACGATGCATTGGCGTCATGAAGCATTACACTGTTCCTATTAAGGCTATGTTTATTACAATAAGAAATTTCGTATAGAACTTAGTTTGCTGCAGTGCACCCAGGAATGAATAAGTGATTATGTGTACAATATATAATTCCAGTAATCAGAACTTCCTGCGCTACAAAAGCCGATGCACGCATAAGCGAATGAAGCAATTAAGAATTCTAAAGAAGAAGAATATTTTATTGTCACGGAGCTGAGTAGTCGGCATGGTTCAAAATCCTGACCTCAGCTTTGGTGAAGGGCAATTTCTGCAAGTAGAGAGATACAGATGTTAATTATGGGGCCTAAGCTGGCGGTTAATTATCTTGAACTGCCAAAAGCTCTTCACGGCCTCACATGCAGATCGACGTCGTGCAAGAAATTGATTAGAGCCTTTACCATATCACGCCCACGGGAGCGATCAGGCTATTGTCCCAATAGAACCTTTCCAGATAATAGCTGATGCATAACTTTTGATAAATTTCAGTCGTCAATTCGAAAAAGAGGAAGATGATAATTAAAGCTAGTGTTTTTTTTCTCCTTCATGGAATTTGAAAATATGTACCTCACCAAAAAATATTAAGTCTATGAAAACATATTTAACATTACCCTTCTTTGGACACACCATTTTAAGTGTTAGATATTGTGCTATATCTTTCGTTTAGTTACCTTTCTTCATGTCTAAGCACGGCTCACTGATTGCTGTTATATTCTGTCGTCTTTGATTTTCATCCCTAACTTTAGTTAGATATTCTGTTTTATTTAGCTGTTATCAGCACTAGCACTATTTCATTATCATCACCCGGTTCATGGCTTATCCGCCACACTGAGTGGTGCCATTAAAAAGACGAATTGCCATCGTGATTATGTCGTCATGTGACGTACATTACTACCTGCTGTTTCCTCACTGTCAAATATGCTGGCGCGTCTCAGGAAACGCAGCCGTGCTTTTGTGAGTTCGCACATCGCAGAAGTACGAAAGCGTTTTCGCAGGGCCTTCGCGCGGTGGCCTGTCAAGGAAGTGCTTTAAACCGCAGTGTAGTATTGGGCTTGTTGAAACACATTCGTGTCGACATATTTATCATTTATTTTCATAGATATTAAATATATAGTCTGTCTTCGGTTGCCGTAAAATAAATAGGAAAAAGGTATACGCCTCTAAACAACTGTTTATTTGTCGACTTTTCGATCAGAGACCGATCGACTTTGAATTCCTGTTATATATATATATATATATATATATATATATATATATATAGATATATATATATATATATATATATATATATATATATATATATATATATATATATATATACAGGCACGTAGTCAGGATTTTTTTTCGGGGGGGGCCCAAGGCCTAATTATTCGAAAGAAAGTCTTTTCATGGCAAAAAGAAAAAAAAATTGCCCGGGAACATAAAAGGCTGGACGAATTTCGGGGGGGGGGGGCCCGGGCCCCCCGCCCCCCCCCCCCCCCTTGCCTACGTGCCTGTATATACATATATATATATATATATATATATATATATATATATATATATATATATATATATATATATATATATATATATATATATATATATATATATATAACGCTATATGTGATAGACGTGCCGTTGCTCATACGCCATAATTTCATTCTATCGCCCGCGCACTTTTTCCTCGTCAGCTTCATGCGTCACATGATTCCCCCTCCCCCCGAAATAATGCGAGAGTTACAAGGCAACAAGGAGACTCGCATAGGGGAAAAATGTCCAAACATGCAGATAGTTCCATATCCCAATAGATGTCCCTAAACTCGCAGAAAAAATATTCAGGGTGGGCAGCAGTCCGGTTATATCTAGGAGAGCTCTGGTGGTCGAGGCTGGCTGTTGCGCATTGGATGACATGAGCATATTCTGCACATGGACACTGATAACACAGCTTGATCTCGTGTGAGAAACGAACGGTGGGGCACCTTGTAGCATCGGCACATCGGGTGTCGTGTGCGTTGCATCCTTTGCCGTGACTGGTACCCATGCAGTGCGTGCAGTTTGCGTGTTCGTTGACGGAGGTTGATGGGGCGATGACCGTTTCCTTCCAGAATAGAAGGTGTGGTTTGGCGTCTTTGTCGTCGTTTTGTGTCCTTTTGTCTCAGTCGCTTCGGTCGTAGGCTGAATCGTGACCTCTGCTGGAGAACACTTGCTTGACTTTCCCTCTTGCGAAAATGTCTTGCATGTGGTGTCTTGTTTGGTCTTGACACCTTGAATTTGTCGTCACTTCAAGTGACTTGCTTGTAAACGTCTTCCTTTAATCCGTGAGCGTTGTTTCGATGTCTTTAGTGGTCCTTGTCGGACAACATGTCGCTTAACGTGGCCGATGTGCTTGGGCTTGTCTCGTTGATGTTGCGGCCGATGTTGCGGATGTGGCATTCTTTTCAGAACATGACTTTCCTTTCCGTCGTGAGTTAATGCAGTATTGAATGGGTCGTTGGTGCACAAAGGGCTAATGCTTGGCGTGTCGGGCATTGATGATGGTACGTCAGAATGATTAGAAAGCTCTTCACAGGGTTCTACGACGCCGTTCGCTACAAATGCTTCTGGCACTTGGCAGCGTGCGAGGTACGATGCATCTGAGTCATGGGAGTTGCTTCGACTCTCGGGTATGTGCACCGATCAATCGTGAGGATGGCTCCACACTGCTTCTCCTTTCAAGTGGGTGAGCATTAGACGATGATACGGCAGCAGAGATACCTTGGTTAGGTTCCGGTTTCGAATGTTGGTAACAGTGCGTAACTGTTGAATTAAAACCTTGCGGCGAAAGACACCTCTTGGACTCGTCCTGGCGTGGCTGGGTATTTTCCCGATGCGTCAGCTCGTTCATGGTGAAAGCAGAGACCTTGTGAGGCATGGGGTCATCGTTGTGAAGAACAGAAGAGCCACCTGATGCAAATCCAGGTGGTGGGTCACGCATGGGATACGACAAATAAGCTGCATTGGGTTGTGCAATTACGCCTCGTAACCTATGGTGCAGTGAAGAGGTAGAAGATGCCAATTCTTGTGCAGAAGGAAAGCCTGATGGACGGCTATGTCTTTTCGTTCGAAAAGAACGTGGACTGCGATGGCTGAGTTGTAAGTTCTCTAGGTGGTGGATTATAGACAAGTCTTCATTGTATTTTTTTAAATCGGATGATCATTTGCTCTTTGATTTTGTTCCATGATTCGTCGTTTTGAAATATGTGCGTGAGGTAAAACTTGAAAGCCTCACCGGTGACGTAGTTGTTGAAGTCGGCGACCATGTCCCGTTCCGTCTGATATTAACACTTCTTTCCTTTATATATATATATATATATATATCATTCACTCTGACGAAGGCAGGCCCTCCTGCCGAAACGTCAGTAACGGTAAAGCTTGCTTCGCACGTTTGTCGTACTTTCTCAACCGCATTTCCCACCAGATCCATTGAATTTCATCCTCGCATATATATATACGTGTGTGTGTGTGTGTGTGTGTGTGTGTGTGTGTGTGTGTGTGTGTGTGTGTGTGTGTGTGTGTGTGTGTGTGTGTGTGTGTGCGCGCGTGCGTGTGTGTGTGTGTGTGTGTGTGTGTGTGTGTGTGTGTGTGTGTGTGTGTGTGTGTGTGTGTGTGTGTGTGTGTGTGTGTGTGTGTGTGTGTGTGTGTGTGTGTGTGTGTGTGTGTGTGTGTGTGTGTGTGTGTGTGTGTACACAGTGACTGGGTACGATTTGTTTATGGCATAATTCCAGCGTAACAGCTTTTTGTGAATGTGGGCCCTCTAATATATGGAAAGAAATACCGTGCGGGAAAAGTGGTGGATGGGCGAAGGGGGAACCAATCAGGCGCCGTCGTTTCTTCGAAAATACTCTGGGCACGAATTCAAAGGCTTCTCTGTAGTAAGGTCTGTTCGCGATCGATTAACCACTTTCGCTCACAATATGTCCAACATGTTCATTGCTTGATATCTGCAGTAATGAAGAGTTCTAGTATACGGCAATTAACTTCTAATATGAGCCCGCAATTCCTCGCCGACGAAGTGCTTTGGCACAGCAGCGAATAGTATTCACTTATCTTTGATTGCATGCGCAGCGTTTTTTTTTTTTTGCTTCTGCTTGGGACTGTACGAGAGCTCTTTCTTTGCTACGCCATTTATTTCGTAATTTTTCTTTTCACTGACGAACGCCATTCGATTTCCATAGTGTTTTTTCCATGCAGTCTCTCTTTCGAATGAGTATTTTACAGTGCGGTACCCGTTCTAAGAGTTATGTGCTGTGGCTAACTCAAGATCGTGCTCATACTTCCCGCGCGTTGCTTTCAACAGAGACGGAAGGAAGCATTGTAGTGCGCGCACTGCGGACAGCGACGTAATTTTCGCCGCTAATGTCTTCCGAACAAAGACGGGATGAGGATCGGACGGCAGCGGGCACAGAATGCGAAACCAGGCTTACCAGATTAGTTGCCGTTTGCGAGCGCGTTTCGCCATACCCTTCAGTCTCATTTGTGTTGAGCAACCCTTCTGCGGAGGCAATTTATTTATTTTGCAACATGTGGAACTATGGCATCCCAGAGGAGGCTTCTCTAGATGAAACTACTGGATGAAACTCACTAAAAGAAATACCGCATCGATGTCGTTGATGAAACTGCAGAGCACAACCTAATGCTATACCGCAAAAACTGCACAAGCTGTAATTTGCAGAGGAACAACCACAAAAGTAAGGAAGGGATATGAATGGTGCGCACGCGCTGAATACTGCCATTAACGGAACAAAACTTCTGGAGACGAAACGATGAGCCGCAATTAGCCTTGCGACTTCTGTATAGGCGAGTGGGAAGAAAGAGGGAACGGGGGACGCAATTAAGTGCCGTCCGCAAAAGCACCCCCCGGCGGGTTCCCCGGCAGACAGGGGCGCAAACAGTGCGCCGGTCTCGAGGCTTCTGTAACGAATGAGTCCCGCAGAGGAAATATAATCAGCGGCCGTTTTCGGCCCGCAGAATGATTCTCGTCTGGCCATATACGTGATTTTTACGCGCCGGGGCAAGGGCAAACGCAAGGGGTTCCGGCCCAGGGCCGCATTCAATTTCCACCCCGAGTCCCCCACCACCAACCACGCACGCAAGAAGGGGCCTCCCTTCTGTACGTCGCCCGCTTCTTACGTCCCTCTCTCGTTTTTTTTCTTCGCTTCCAACTTCGTGATTCTTCTCATCCCTTTCTTGTTAACTTCTGCTCCCCCATCTCTCCAGTTTTTGTGTATATTTATCGCCCGTTTATATATCAAATAAGAGTTGCGTGTGCCGTGCCAGGGCCTGTGCAAAGAGGTCATTGGTATAAGAGTGCAACGGGGGGTGACAGGGGGCCGGCAAAGGGTAAGGAGGGACGGGAGGGATGGAGGGGAGTGGACGGGACGATGGTGTACGTTTTGGGCCGGAAGAAAGAAGACCGCGATGCGCCCGTGGATGTTTGGCCCGGCCGGCGCTCACGTACTGGCGTTATTTTCCCAGGACAGTACTTTGGCGGCGGCCCTTCTGATTTCTGCCAACGTCCGCGGAAGAAAAACTGGCCACAAATAGGCACCCGGTGCTCGCACAATCTACCGGAGAGGGATACGTGGAGCTCGATGCCCAAGGGAAGCAAACAGAGGCCGAGAAGAAGAAGAGGAAGAATACGCTGAACATCCACAGATCGGGTAAACAGGAAACAAGAAGCGCAAAATGAAGTGGCCAGCGCCGTCTCTTTTTATCTATGGATGCGTGTATGGCCGTATATCTATCCTGGAACGGTCATATATAAAAAGAAGTGCCTCAAAAAGAGTTTGCGCGGCTCGGTCTTGTTAAATTGATTAGGGGAACGAAAGAAACAAGCAGGAAGATTCCCTAAACATCCCGAAGTGTTCCAAGAAACATGGAACAGGAATAGAGGAACGGAGACTGGACATATAGAGCGCCGGTCAGCGGCTGGCAAGTTTTTTTTTCTTTCCCGTTCTTTTTTTTGTGCCATTGAGGTTAGAACGAAGGAGCTAAGCAGAAAAACAATCGTTTCTTGACTTGAAGCTGCATAAACGCGCCAGACCATGCTACCGATTCGGTTTGACAGCGCCGAGCGGATAGGCCGGCTTGGTTCAACAGTCAAAACAGATTACTGTCCAGATTTATCTAGAATAACCTACTAACTCGGCCGTCCACGTGGCGTTTACTGGGCGGTGGTATAAGAAGAAAGATTAAGATGGGCGGTTTATGTGGGTTTGACGAATTTACGAGCAGCAAGAAAGATCGGTGAACTGCTAGCGTATTATACTTCTACGAAGAAATTCTGTGTTTTTGCTTTTGTTCGTATTGCTGGTTGCTAAGATTAACGAGAGCTAGTTCTGACGTTTAAATTCACTTGCGTTGATAGTTTGAAAATATTATGTGCAGAACTTTTCGAGCGCCACGAACTATGTGCTTATTATTCTACAAATGTAAATATTTTGCACGATTTAGGCGCACGGTAAGGAACCCCAGGTGGTCTAAATTTTCGAAGCCCTTCACTACTGCGTCTCTCATAATCATTTTGAGGTTTTCGGACGTAAAACCCCACAAGTTATTATTATTAAACATTCAGAACCATTGGAGCATCACTGTATAGAAATAAACTACGGTAGATATTGAATGGTGAAAATTGTCATTGTCTGTGTGGACAAAACGCCCATTCAACGACACACGTGAGCGTTGTCAGAATGCGTCGAGGGTCTCGACGTGCTCGCTTGCACGAACGAAATTTGAGGAAACCATCAGCGTTGCGGAAAACGCGCCAAGAGTCTGTCTGCGCTTCGTATGGTATGATATCCGTATTGAAAATAGCTGGGTTGGTGGTTGCTGGAATTGCTGGTGGATATGGTGGAAACAATAGTGGACAAGGTGGAGAGAATAGTGGATGGGGTGGAAGCTGTGGTGGTCATAATGGCTGATGATGGCGAGAGTGGAAAAAATGGTGGCATCTGGTGGTGGTGGTGGCTCGAGCTTCTTTTGGTGTTAAGTGGAAAATGCTGGCTGATGGTGGTGATGCAAAACATGTTTTGGTGGATGGCTTGGTGAACGAGCTGGATGATGGTGGCATGTTGGAGGCACACGTGACATTATGTGAAATCACTGTCATTTCTAATATTTTCCTGCTGAATGTGGAGAAAAATATGTAACCGTTCAAAGAAGCCAACGCCGATCACTACGCTTTCTAGCACGCTTTTTTTTATTCATGCGGCGTCAATAACTGCCTCAAATTTTTTGTGGAGCAGCAGCCGTGAATATTTACATTTTGCACACGTACTTATCAGGTTTACATCCACTATGTGTTGCTGTACTGTGATGTTTACAAGTCTAGAAGGTGTCGGTGTGAACAGCGTCAGTGACTGTGTCACATCGCCGCGCAGCTGTCGAGAAGTAAATGAGCTCTGGCTGCGCAATTGCCCCCTTCTAACGTGTAGACCAGAAAACAACCGTCGTTTGATACCGCCACGCTAGAAACGCAACTCTGGCAATTCTTTCACACTACCTTACCTCAGCGGCACTTTAAGGTAATAGTGAAAATGCATGCGAAGCTAAAATGCACAAACTATTGCTCACATGCACAAACACTTCTATGTGTTTGTGTATGGCAGAGTCACACTAAGAACAATAAATTGTGCTGCAAAAATAGTTAGTAATGCAAGCGAGATATTAATAATACTGCTATAATAATAGAAATAGTTTCCTTTCTTTCCGCACGATCTGTTCATCGTAACATGTCATGCTATAGTCACTGGCCAACCTAACTCTACCTCTTTCTCTGTTTCTTTCTATCCCAGTTGGTTGCTTCTACTGAAGTTCCGCAAGCTATTGTAATTGGGTACATTATAATTAAGATATACGGATGCACTCCGCGGCTGCTTTGTTGGTGCGCAGAATAGATCAGTTGCCAACTTGCCAGATAATATCCATCTCTCGCTGTTCCGAGCATGGATTGGCCAACGACTGGGTAGGAACATACGTAGTACCCCCTGCCTATATCTCCCCAGGGCCTCAATAAAGTTGTTTACTACTACTGCTACTCTCAAGATTTATACAATGCTATGCATTATTAAATTTCCTTCGGACGAAAAGAACTTGCGCATGGGCAATAAAAAGTCGAGAAAATATCACGAGAAATTATACAGCTGCGCGTTTATGTTATTTTTTTTGCCGAGCATCGGCATTGTTGTTTCACTTTAATCGCCAGTGGTGTGTATTACATGCCAGTCATCACAAAAGGTCTCTTGATCGCGTGACTGGCGTTCACGTAAAAGTACGAAGGCATGGAGTCATGAACTGCCAATGTTGCTGTTGTGATTAGTTAACGCGCTAGAGATTTCAAGATAAAGTAACGCTGGTAACGGCCCACAGCTGATCTGAATTTCTGTAACGTAATTATGGGGTTTTACGTCCCAAAACCGCGATGTGATTATGAGGCACGCCGTCGTGCGGTACACCGTATTAATTCGGAACACCTTGAAGTTTAACAATTTGGGCTGTCCGGCGGGCCGAGGTACCCGCCAGGCCTCAAGAACTCCCGCCGTCACGTAGGCGGCACCTTCTGCCCATCCCACAAACACGCAAAACACTTCAATAAAGTTCTTTGACTGACTGACTGATCTCGGGTTCTTTAAAATGCACGGCCGTTTTTGTGTTTTGCCCCCATCGAAATGCAGCCGCCGTGACCGGGCGGAGTTCTCGTGTGGCGACAGAACTTCGATGTTAGTTGAAACTTCCCAGCAGAGTCGGCATCGGGTTTATTGTAATGCGGTGGTACACATCGATCGCATTTGTTTAGTATACTTATGGATTGCGTGACAGCAGCAATGACAATATTATTGTTAGGTGAAAATGATACACCGATTTTAAACATGGAGTATGTTAATATGAAACATAAGGATTTTTAGAGCATGCGAATTTCCCTGAGGTCTTAAGATCGTAAAAACCCACTCATATCGGGGCTCCAGTGCGACATTCCGAAGACAATTAAACAAAATCAAACTTCAGCGATCCTACACGCCCTGAACTCACTGCGATAGCAACAGTCTGTCAGCACGGGCGCTGATATTTCGTCAGGAAACTTCCTTCAACCCCCTTGCGTCCCGCAAAATCATCTAAGCTTCGCTGCAAGGTTGTCTACTGTGGCCTGCTGAAGGCACACGCAAATGCATGTTCCCCAGCTGCACTGCTGAACTACTGTGCAAGACTCGGGGTGTCCGGCTGCTAAGCTCAGCCGCCGTAACATTACCTCGATCCTGAGTGCTGCTAGTGGGGAGAGGTTTTTGTTGGCCGGTGTATTTTAGGTTAAGCTGTCGCCCTAAGAACAACATCATAACGACCATTAGAGGGTGGCGAATATGCCTTAATAGGAAATGTGGGCGCGAGCACAATACCAAATTTCATGCATTTATCACGCTGTTGCAACGGAAACATTAATACACACATGAACGATACGTAACACTGGCGTAGCCAGGGGGGAGGTTGGGTGGGGATTCAGACCCTTCCTCCCCACCACCCCGTGAAATTTTTTTATGTTCCAGTGTATATATACACGCACACGTACAAACACACGCACGAGCATACATAAAGGGTGGTTGAACCCAGGGCTTAAAGTCTCCCATCATTGGAGGGGGGGGGGGGGTCCTCAGAGGGCCGCTACCTATATACATGCGTACACACATACATACAGCCCCTCCTTAAGAAATGGAAAGGGGGCCGCCCCCCCCCTCGCCCCCTGACTTTAAGCCCTGGTTAAACCCCCCTCCCCAATAAAAATGTCTGGCTGAGCCCCTGATAAGTATTGAGGAAGCTGTTTCGATAATGCGCTCTTGTTGCGCCTATAACAGTTCATTCTCAACATATAAGCCAAACAAACGCGTGCACATCGAAACACGCGCTGCTTACAAATATTCTGCGTAGATGCTAACTAGACCTGCCCAAACGTCCTCCTGAAGTTCGCACAACGAAAGAATAAACGAGGCAGTATACACTGCGTGCCACGACAGCCCCCTCAGGCCTTTATCGACCTTCTGCTGTTTATCCTCCCTACCTTCTGCCTTTCCGTTTCGTTACTTCCTTCCTGCTTCTAATCCAGCCACAGAAAAACAAACAAAATATGAAGCCCCGTGCGAAGGCACTCCCGTGAGACGTATAGAAATGCATGTTAAGAGCAGTTGGCCAGGGACCTCTCGAAGAGAGCAACCAGAAGCTCTTGTTCAGCGACCACTTTTTGCCGCCAGCGTGCCAACCGCGCCCGGAACTACTAGTCGAGATTGGAACCGCTGATAATCGACGTATGTTTAGGTGCGATGTCGCAGGAGAAGCACACAGGGCCTTCTGGTTCCCCGCTCCCGGTGAAGCTGAACAGTCACCACCAAGATGCGGGCATGGTTAGGTGCGTCACGATGTACAAAAAGAAAAAAAAAAGAACGCTTCAGGGAAAATGAAGGAAGAAGGAATGCTGCAAGCAGAGCGGAATATCGTCTTTCCTCAATAGACTCCAAACCGTAGACGCTCCGACCCAACTGTTTTCTTCCTTGTATTTTTGTATAATTATTTTTTTAGGAAGGAGGCTTGGCTAGTTATGCGCGTCTTCAGTATTGTAATGGCCCTTGGATAAGCTGGTTGGGAGGCTCACGCAAAGCCGAAGGCGCAAGAAAAGCATGGAGAACAGAAACCGGTTGGGGTAGGGGGGGGGTAGGGTGAAGGGGATGGCAACATTGCCAGAGGGCGGAAGGAGCATCAACGCTCTTGTCCGATAGCAGGGAGGACACGCAACTACCGTCGTCAGGACTGTCTCGCAGTCTCCGAGCTTGGCGGCGTCGTACAGTCCAGACGATCTTATCGGTTCGAACTTTCACGGCTGTGATGAATGTGGAACAGGCTGCCCTTGGAGTGCTCCCCCTCATGATGGTCATGACCGATAGGGGGAGCGCCCTTCTTCACACGCACGACGTGGAGACCCCTATGCCTCGAGAAACACCTGGCCGAAACCTGCGTACTTGCGATGCTTTATCGGCGTAGACCGTGCAAGGCCAGTACAATGGTGCGGTAAAAGCTGAGTGTCACGATTTGCCCCTTCTGCACCACTAGTCCCTTGTTTCGTTCTGCGAGAAATCTGCAGATATCTTGTTCTTTCTGACATGCCACTAAACTCATAAACTGTCGCCTTAGTGCTGAGCAGGAACTCTAAAGTGTAGGTATACATACTTGGCACCGAATATCTACAGAGGGCCCATAAACAGACACCCTACTATTCCTCTCAACTGCCCTTGATGAGGTGATACGCGCCGTGAAATCCTTCTATGTACAATTAGTATAGACAAAGTAGTCTAGTGGGCCCCTCTAAAAATACCTTAAGCGCAGGACAATGTGATGTTTATCAGAGCGGACCTAAGGTAAATAACGTCGATAACGGGATCTCAGTGGTGTAGCCGCGCACAGTATAAGTATAGTTAGGTTCAACTCGAGATCACGCGGTTGCTGGCCATGACAAGCTGCGCTAGCGAGCGCACATTTGGTCTTTTTTTAAGCGGTATGATCCAGCATAAAGGGAAATGAGATGAAAAAAAAAAAATTAAGCGCGATGAAAAAAAAGAGCAAAAGAAAACAGACGAAGCCAAAATTGCGCCGTCGTAAATCACCTTGTGCGGTTTGCCAGACTAATCAGGTGCTTTTAGCAATATTTGTATATTATCCAGCCAGGTATCACTTAATTGTTACGTAAGAAGGTTAAGTGCAAGAGAAACAAACTTTAATGTTTAATCGTGAGCCATGCTTCGCGCTACTTTGACACCGCACAGCTAATTTCGTTCGCACGCCTTATACATCATATCGCAAGATAGGCGCTTGACTTCAGGCCCTCCTCTTTTAAAACATAATTTCCTACCCAAAGTCTCCGAAATTCATCTGCCTAACATGCTGCTGCGCACATAACGCGAAAAAGACAGACATGGAACTCAGACAGGTACGCAGAAACAACATGAATCGACCAACAACAACGGTTTTATCCTTAATCGGCATTTTGTCTCGTTTCAGCGCAATGAACAACTTTGTTCCAAATTCCATTATCTTTTGCCCAACTACTAACTCCGAAGAGAGACAGACATGAGCTTCAACGGCGCTGCATTAGAAAAAACGTTATTGCTTTACCTGTGAAGGGCACCGCGTAGAGTTGTCAGTCTGAATGTACTGCCAATAAAAGTATTTAAGCAAATTAATGAAAGCGTATTCACTGAATTGCATACGCCGATGAAAGAGAGATATCCCTGAATCGGCGAAGCAGTGCATAGAAAAAGCTGTCTAGCTTTCTCAGTCGACAAAAGGCTTCAATTCAATCAACGTCTACGAAAAAAGGTCCGCGTATATTATTACGCCATCCTCGTTTCACACAGATAACGATACCATCTGTTCGAGCACACTTCACAAGCGCTTCATTTGGCGGCCACACTCCACGCATGCGCACTGTAGCGTCAACGTGACGAGGCGCTCTCGAGAGAAGGCCCAATTTTCCTCCGCGAATCTCGGGGCGTATACCGTCTCTTTCAAACACCACCTCTACTCAAATCCGTTGTGTTGGGGGAAAAAGAAAGAGCACAAAGGCGAGCCACGCGCCCCATGGAATGGCTACGTTGAAGCCCGTGAAGCACCCTGGGGCCCAGACCACAAACCAAACACGCTCCTCCGTTGTCGAGGCCGTACCGTTTCGGCGCATTCTTTGTGTGCACTGATCCTAGCACGCCAACCCGAATGAGCAGGCCTCTTCAGACAGACGGAAAAAAAGCAAACAGTAGGTAGGAAGGTTCAATAGGACGGGGTCTTAATCCCACTCCAGTTAATCCTAGGATCAGGGGCGTTGGTCCCGGCACGATTTCTTTTCGCCATTGCCCCTCGCTGGCCGAAAAGAAAGGAAAGGGGGGAGCCGCGAGATTATTCAGACCGCCGGCTATGGCCGAACCCCCCCGTACCCTTCCTTCGTACTCCTCTTGGCCCCCGGGGGAGGTATAGGTCGGCGAGGGCTCCTCCGCATTGCAGAGCCCGACGTGTGGCGCTGGATGGGACTCGCTGCAAACGACGAACGCGCCAGTCGATGAGAAACAGGTTCCTCGCAGACTGCGAGGTTTCGATAGCCTCTCTCGAATGTGTGCCCACAGCGGGTCGTCGATGGCCCCAACACCAACCGGGAGCTTCTTTCTATACAGTTTCATCTTCCACTTGAATGTATTACCCACGCATTACCTCCCGCATCCCTGCTTTCCTCGTTTGCCGCTTCCAGCTGCTGCTTATTTTGAACGAAACGAGATGTAGAACGTAGCCACGTAACTAAGAGATATCTGAGCAAGAAGAAGGCTGAATGACGCGTTGTTTGTGATGGTGGTGTTGCTACGTACAGGGTTACAGATTGGCAGGCTAAGCCTCATTGTTTCTCTCCATGCGATATTTATTTATTACTGCAAAGTCATCCACATCGTCAAAAATTTCAGTGATATGCACGACACTCACTTGCCTGGTATTCGCGATTCTTACATGACAATTGTTGCGTATACTAGTGTAGAAAGTGCCTTCTCATCTTCATCGTTTTTCAGCGCAGGACCACTTGAAGCCTGAAGGGCAATATGAAGCATTTATTATTGAACCCTTCAATGCGCACAGTCCAAGATGCGGAAGTGGCGCAGCCAGACTTAAATGCTTATGCAGGGTTGTTTGGGTTGATCCTATTTTTAATCTGTGTTAAAGCTATATAGGGTTAGATACCATGCAGGGGTAGGCGAGCAGGTTTTCGTAATCTACGTGCTTGAAGGTGCTTGAAGACTACCGCAAAAACAAAGAATAATTCGCGGACCGCAATCCAGTTCGAGACATGACAAAAAAGAAAGAACAAGACAAAAGAAGGCACTTATCACAACAATCCCGCTTATAGAAGGTGGATTAATCTGATTAATAACAGCCTTGTCTTAAGTCTCGGTTTGCCCTCTGATGACATTGGAAAGGGAAGCACCGATAGATAAGAAACAACCCTCTAAGGAATTTGCGTTGGAAAACTCTGAGAGCCATCTCATCGAGCCGACGTCAGAGCACTAAGGTAATTCGCCCCAGAAAAACTAAGTAAACATGGACAAATTCTCGACATGGTGGGATGTAAGTAGGCTACGAATGAATGAGTGTTCCAACATCTACTCATTTGGACCATTTGAAGAGGGCTGAGAACTAAGCGGCAGTGCTGACGAAGCCAGGTTCGAAACCAACTGTCTGACCAACCTGGTTCACTTGGCATGTGACATGGGGCTAATGCCGTTCTTCCATGAACCCCTTTAAAGCCAACTTTAATCATCGAACATACTCAGACGTACCATGCACGAACTTCCAGGCGCCACCGCTAGATAGCGCAGCGTGTCCATAGGGAGGAGCGATAGAGGAGACTGGCTCAATCAAAGGTTTCATTTAACATGTCGACGCAGGCAATACGGTGGATCTTTATAGTACTCCAACGCAAATTAAGCAGAGTGCTATTTGATTATCTGCATGGAGAATTTTGTCACAAAAATGGCGCGGACAATTTTATTTGTTTCTATGTGATAAGCGTTGCTTAGTATGAGTGTTTCATCGAGGCTTGCGTAATCGCATATAGCGCGAGCTCACATGCAACTGAGAGGCCACGCTAACATTTATTTTACCTGCGGGTGAACGTTTGATGTGCATCAAGGTTCATTTAGTTCCCTGGGTACTGGTTCTTTTGCTTTTATTTTTCCCTATGAACAGCATAAGCATATTAGTATGCTTGGTTTGTACGGTACGTTTGCTTCTAGATATACCTTGTGTCTTATTTGTTGTAGTGCTGGCAAAAAAAGTTTATTCTTATGTACTTCAGTGGATAGTACTGTTCACGACACTAAATCATCGTGCATATGAAGCCACACCACACAGAAAACGCACAACTACGACCGCTGCAGTCAGTACAGGGTGTTGTGTCACTCAGATGGTCATCATCAAGGACGATTGCCTTGTGAGCTACATGGGCAGTATTTATCGTTTCGCGGAATTCACAGATAGGCAAGATAGAACACCAGCGTATCAATGAGGTTCTTTTTTATTTCTATTCACAAGTTCAGGCATTTAGATGCTGAAGGAACCTGCCTTTTTTCCGAGACGATAATCATTACAAGAAAATCTCCCCTTTTTGAAGACACCTCTTTCAAACGTCAATACCAAAAAGGCAACGAACAAGCGCTGACCTGACTTACGTCCCGGAAACAGGGCAAACATACACACGCTGGAAGCTTGCTGGTAAGTGTAGCGAGTCGCTGCGTAGTTTGACAACCAGGTTAGGCCAACCGCATTCCTTTAACTCGTTAGGCATAGGTCTGCGAGAAACGCTACAGCCGAGGCCAGCGTGACAGTTGAACGTTAGGGGAGCGCGGCTGCGCAACCAAGGCCGCTTTGCCGAAGAGCGGGACGGCCCGGAATTGAATAATCCAATCAGACGCTCGGCTTGGCGCCTGATGGCATGTCTCCTGACTGCCACACTGCGCGGCGACGTCCCCGGAGGCGCTCGATCCCCACGCGGAAACCATCGCTAGGCATAGGCCTCCACTGAATCCCCGCTGTGAAGCCGGTAGCTCCTCTTGCGCGAGTATACCATGTATTACGGCATGCAACAGGGGTGTGTTGTACGGCTGCTTTCATTTCAATAGCGTTGCCGGAACTTACAATCGACAGATGTTCTGACTTGCACTTAACTTTCGAATTCGGCGGAACAGAACCTCACAAGGGCAGTAATTTCATCGAAGCGTCCCCTTCCCTCCCCGTTGCTCGAGTACGAGAGCGAACGAGCTCCGCAATATGGATGCAAAAATGAAACTGAAGTGAAGACGTGCTTCTCACAAAGGCCTATCATTGGTCCCCGGCTATTCGAGCTAAAGGTGGGAAGTGAACAGTTCTTTCAATGCAACATCAGATGTCCTTGGCTGCCATTGCTGTAAATAAACGTGAATCGTCATAAACCGGAGCATTAAAAAATGACGCGAAAGGTGCGAACAGAGCAAACGCATGAGGCAGAATTGGTGCCCCCCTTCAAATGATTAGAGGGGTGGCCGCCCCCCCCCCCCCCCCCCCGCCCCCCTCGTTCGCATACCTATGGTCATGCCTAAGTTCCATTATGCTACATTCGGCCAGTCAGGAGACTTTCGATTTCCACTTCCGGCGCTTAAATTCACTGCTAGTTTTCTCTTCCAGTCTGTGCGTAACTTCCTTCCTGCTTATACACTTCACTTTCAGCTAGAACCTAGTTAAGGAAAAGCAACATTGGTAAGAAATAGTGAGAAATGACCTTGTTGCAAAAACCGAGTGGAAGAAAGTGGACCGGAAGTGACGTTGCGTCTTGTGAAGCTGAGCGTTGGGTGAAAGAAGAAGGTGCTAAGGATATTCATTATATGTAGATTGGAACAAGGCGCCTTTCATGTGCTGACTCTTTGATTGGCCTCATCATCCGATCTAGTTTTTCGCTGGCAAACCATCAGCAGTTTTTGTTCTGTGTATTTCCGTGACTATTAAATACAACGACATTTGGCCCAGAACGCTGAGAACGCTTTAGTACAAATTTCATATAAACACATTCCATAAATCGCAAGCGATAAATCTCATTATCTTACGCGCGAGACGCATTCAGCTGACAACTTCTAGAAAACGAGTGCAACAAGGTTACTCCATTTGGACGCACTGGGTACAACTTAGAACAGGAAAAAACCCGACTCCAACAAGTTAAGCTGTTAACCTTGCTCTTTTTGTTATATCTTTAACCCATGAGAGACGCCTCCTCTTCACTATAGTGACCATGCGTCTCAACAAGGGTCTCGTCGCTCGGCCTTTTCTCAAGGCAATTCACTTGGCTTCTAGTTTGTAACGTGTATGGTTAGTCTACGTCTGCATTGCTTCCTTTTTGAATTTTTTTGTGCAACGAGTTACACAGACACGGACCTCAGCAGCTTTCTTTCTCAACTGTTTGTGTGACCCGCAGCATTCATTTTCGTTCCTATTTTTTCCCTTTGTCTGACGGCTCTGACCCTACTTTTTCTTCCCATTTCAGGAATGTCAAATTCTTCTATCTTCCTTACAACTTCCTTCCTTCCTTCCGTCCGCTCTTCCTCTTTTTCCTTAAGTTGCTGTGCTCTGCTACCCGAAAAGCAGGCTGCCGTTGCGACCCTTCCGGAGGCAGAACGCCCGCCGGAAGCCTGCTTCTTTAGCTTTTTTTATTATTTCCTCTTCCTATGGCTCAAGTATGTTCGCTTATAGCTGTCTCGCATCTACCCTACTTCCTTATGTCCCTTTGCACGCTCCCTTTTTCCCTTCAAAGACTTCTTACTAACAAGGCCAACAAGAAACTCGCTGTTCTATCCCATATTCCGGTGGCGCTGCTAAAATAGTACGAATGCGAAAGGTTTAACTCACAAGACAAAGTGGGGTCAGACAAGCACCGGTTGATCTCCTGTGGTTGGCGCTTAGCAGACGCTGTTGAATTTCACGTAAGTCAAAGTGTAGCACTAGAAAGAGTACACACGCGCTATACTTAACATCTGTTGAATTGTTTGCTGTCAGTAACTTTTACAGCTGCTCATTAAGAAGGTTCCAAGTTTGACAACTCTGGAGGAAATACGCTGTTTCGAAATTATAGTCATTTAGAGACAGCGTATTTCATTTAGTAATGTCAAGCGCCAGTGAAACGCTGTGCAAACCTTTCCTGTCTGATGGGGCTCTGTAGGTTATGCGGTTCCGGGTGCATGGGTGTGGTAACGACAGCCAGCCCGAGTCTGCTATGTTCGTGCCAAAGTGTCTCTCTCTTAGAGTGTGAAAAGGAATCACAGAAACAAATATTTAGGATGATTTCCGGCGCTTGTGGCTGTTTTGGTTGGCGGTGCATGTCAGCCCCAAAAATTTTGGGACGCGGGGCTGACGCCCATAATCCCTCGCCCCGGCTACGCCCCTGGTATGAACGGGGAGTACAGAAATTCATTGCGGCAATGCGGAGAGAGATGTTTTATTAGGAGTAGTAACACCAAAACAATAAGATAGAAATGCGCAGTGTGAACAATAATGTTGCAGTATTTTAAACAGGCGAAGTAAACGAAATATAGATGATGCCATTGTTATGTTCCCATTAAACAGACAACTGTTAAATGAATAAGAAGCGAATGAAGGATGTGGGCAGCATGAAGCGAAGACAATAAAAACGGTGATCATCAGTAGAGTAATTCCACATTCGTATCGCACATGGCAGGGCGGAAGTGCTAAATGGGTGCCTCCAACCGTTGATGCTTATGACGTTGTACGATTGTGTAGTTCACGCTGGTGAAGGCAGGCCCACCTGCCACGAAACGTTAGTAAAACTTCTGTTTCGTAAGTTTGTCGACGTCTTTTTCAACATTATATATATATATATATATATATATATATATATATATATATATATATATATATATATATATATATATATATATATATATATATGTGTGTGTGTGTGTGTGTGTGTGTGTGTGTGTGTGTGTGTGTGTGTGCGCTAGAGACGTGGCGAGGCTCAAAAGACATACCGTCATTTTATAGCCCGCGCAGTTCCTGCCATGGCTTCCCGATTGAAATGAACGAAGAAATGAACGAGGAGTGCCTGACGGGTGAAAAATGTTAAAGTTCGCAGTTAGTTCCGTGTCCTGAGGAAGTTCCTTAAGCTCACAAAAAATGTATAGATTAGAGGATGCTCTCCGGTGGAATCTACAAGAGCTCTGGCGGGCGAGGCTGGCTTGCGCTGTGGACAGCATAAGCAAGCCTTACAGATGGACAGTGACTGTGACAGAGTTCGTGGACATGTCTCAACTGAGTAATAACGGAACACGTTGAAGCATAAAAAGCTCGAATGTTGTAGGCGTCGGATTCTTTGTCGTGAGTGGCACACATGCTCTGGTTTCAGTATGTATGAACGCTGACGTAGGCTGATGAGACGGTGTCCGAGTCTTTAGGGAGTAGAAAGGGTCATTTTGTGTCTTTCTCGGCGTTTTCTGGTGTGGTGGTGGTGTAATCGTTGTGCAGTCTTGATCTATGGCGCAGAAGGCGTCTCTGGCGACGTTCGTTTATGCGAAGATGCCGTACATCTTGAATTTGCTATGCTTTAGAAGGCTTGCTTTACGACGTTGGCCTTTCAACCATGATTTTCCCTCCGAGGAAGTCTTCGTACGTTGTTGTATACTTGTCGGATGATTGGTTGTATAGTCGCTTAGGATGGCTGACTTGCCTGTGCTGGCCTTCCTGATGTTGCTGAGGCAACTGCGGAAGCGAAGCACCTTTCGGAACATGACGTTCATTTTCTTCGCAAGTTGATGTAGTATTCAGTGGGTAGCTGGTGCACAGTGGGCTGATGCTTGGCGTGTCGGGCATTCATGGTGGTCTGCCAGAATTGTTAGAAGGCCTCTTCACTGGCTTCGACGACGCCATTCAATGCAGATGTTTCTGTCACAAGGCAATGTGCGAGGATTGGCGCGCCTGAAACTTCTCTATTGATAAACCGTTCTTGGCAGGTTGTTTCACGAAGGGAAGTTGTGTAATTAGAAGTAACACCTGCGCTTCCATTGTTGGAGCTGGTGTTGCACGGTGAATTCATATCGCTTCGACGTTCCGGTGGTTGAACACTGGAAGATACGGCAACAGACATTGCTTCACCCGATTCCGATTCCGAATATTGGTAACTTTGCGGAACTATTGGAACAAACCCTTGTGACGAAAAAACAGAAACACCTCGGATTGGCTGTGGCGCGATCGTTTATCTTCCCGCTGCATCACCCCACATTTCGTGATCTTAGCAACCTTTTGAGGCATGTGGTAAGCGTTGAGGTGCCGAAGAGCCACTCGGTGCAAAGCCCTGTGGTGGGCCACGATACGGGACGACAAATGAACTGCATCGTGTGGTTCAATAATAGCTCATGTCACATATGGTGCAGTGAACAGATAGGAAACACCACTTTTTGTTCAGATGGAAAGCCTGGCGGAAAGTCGGGTCTTTTTGGAAAAGGACCTGGACTGTGATGATTGAGTTGAAATTACACCGAATGGTATGTTATCAACGGGTCTTCATTCTTCATTATAATCTTTAAACCGGGTGATGATTTCCTTTTTTTCTTTTGCAAGATTCATTGTTTTGGGAGATGTGCGTGAAAAAGAATCTAAACACCTCACCGGTGACGTATTCGTTGAACTTGGCAACCATGTCCCGTTCGTACAACGATGCAGCGGTTGCGTGGAGTTTGAAAAGGTCGAAGTTCCCTACAGATCCATCGTTCACTGATCCTGCATATTTTCATATATATATATATATATATATATATATATATATATATATATATGAGTCTGTGTGTGTAAAGAGAGTGCAAAGAGAGTGCAAGAGTACCATATACGCTAGCTGCACCGCGAGGCACATCTCCCTAGTTTTAATTTGGAAAAATACTTCCATCTACAGCTCTCTCTCTTTCTCCGCCACTGCCAGATCTGGTTGGCAGAATACTGCTCCACGAATCAGCAAATTCGCTTTGTTCGGTTAAGTAATCGTAAACAATGCACGCATCTCAATACGCGAGAGTAAAAAAAAAAGCAATGATTCTCCACACAGTCCCGAAATATCGGCATCAGTTCGTGCGCAGATCAGCATGTTGCGCTGGCCAAATTACGGCACTGGCGATGTGATTTCACAGCCGCAGGAATCCGGAGGGTTGGGGGGGGGGGGGGGCGGGGGGAGGTGACGGCCGGATCGCGTCACATCCTGTGCTCTCTGGCAGGCAGCAGGGAATCACGGGGTGCCGCACTTGGTCTCCCCAAGGACGGGCTTGGAATCGGGAGGTCCGGGGATGTGGGGAGTTAAAACCCCGGTCTGCGCCGCTAGGACGTCGTGAATCACCAGACCACATCTGATTGTGAGCGGGGAGAGAAGTCTCGGGTGGGGCGAAGTAATCCAGATTGCTCCCACATTTTCGGTAATCTTTATCTTTCGCGTTATTGTTTTTTTGCTGAAGGAGCACATGTCAATGTTCTCCGGACATCTTTATTAGCTTTAGATGTGAATCTGATACTGCGATGGGGGACAAGAAACGTGCGAGTAATTTTTGTTACATTGTAAGATGTCGTGCCAGCCAGGTTTCCAAGAGGAAAGCGATTACTACACTCCTTCAGTATGCACTGATACGTCAAACTCACTGTCATTCGCAATGAACTAGCTTTTGCTTCTTCCCCGTTGTACTTATTTTCGTTTTAAAATTTAAGAGAGAGATGTGCTTTGCAATTTTACCAGTTATTTTTTTTTCTTTTGACACGGAGATGAATTCTTTCTTCTTCTTCTTTTGGTGGGAACGTTCTCTGAAGATTACATCACACTGGCACGCGCAATCCCTTCATTATATATGTATGAAGCACTGTTAAGCTCTTAAGTACATGTGACTCACCCCTTGCGGTATCCAGTTGCATTATCATGTCGGTCGTACTAGAGTGCTACTTCTGTACAACCGAAACCCAGAGGGTTATACGTGATCCTTAGGCAATGCGTCAAAGTCTTAGTGTCACTGTGCCCACAGAATCCGTAGATTTGAGATTTGACTTATGATCCAAAGAACCTTACACAGCATCGCGTGCTCGCCTCACTTCTTTGCTACCCTTCACTCCCCAGCACCGTTTCACTGTCAGATATGAAAATTTTATTTGTTCGTTGCTTCCGTTACAGACCCCACCAATCCCCCCCCCCCCCCCCCCCCCCAAGTTTGAGACCAGCTGAGGTTCCTCATCCGGCAGTGATGGTTTAGCGGCGAATGTCTGCCACAGCAAGCTCCAGGAGGCGGGTTTGATTCCAGGCCCCGGCAGCTGCGTTTCAACGGATGCGAAGTTCAAGAAACGCCTCTGTGCTTAGATTTAAGCGCGAGTTAAGGAAGCCAGGACGGTCAAAATTATAATTCGCAATTCCCAGGTACTGAGTGCTCTGCCCTGATCATGCTCTGCATCATTAATGAAATTCCTTAACCAGTTTTATCTGGTCCTGGAAAGTGCCTAGTGCACATTCACTGTACGGTTCACGAAAGTTCATAATAAACTCCGGAAGCACGGTGCAAATAGCGATATGGAAAGCACGCCAATAATACTAGCAATGACTATGACAGAGAAAGATAGTATGTGCAGTCCTCGCTGCTGTTATGTGCTACGCAAATCGCTTATTCGGCTTGATGTTTTTAGAGCGCAGAGGCGCCCGTTCCTGCGTTGAGCAGCGTCGCCGTCGGTCGCGTACCCGATAGACATTAAAAAATTAAAATGAGAAAACAATACCCACGATCGAATGGGCTTTGAAGCCGTCCCTCTGCGTGGCAGCCCAGTATTCTAACACATAGCCGTACTGGTGCTTCAAACTAATTTGGAAAAAGACCTTATACAGGCGTCATGTCGGGCAAGGAATCGTGTTAACCTATGTAATATAGCGCAGAAGAGCAAAATAACAACCAGTCATCACAGAATGCTAATTGCGCAACGAGTGTGTGGTTTAATGCTTCCTACGCACTGCAAAGTGCTCAGCCACAATTCTTCATCGTCATCAGCCACACTGCGCGCTAGGGCGCGTCCCGCAGGACCTCATTAAAGTTATTTTGATCAATCAATCAATCAGCCACATGCAGCATCAATAATGTGCACATAATACCGTACCGATGTGTAGCGGGTATCTCGCTCATCCGCATAAAGACGAATACTGGAGTAGTCGGTGCTTTCGCACTTCACAAAAATTATGATTTATGGCGTAGTCGACACCTTGCGGAAAGCCAAAACTTCAAACACAGTTGGTCTTGCCCCAACACGAAGCTGCGCTCAGAATTCGCATTAGGCAGTATCGTAATCGTCGGCGAATTTTCTTTTTCCTCACGTGCTATCATTTCCACTGCTACGCTACTTCTATAATGCACCTACTGCATCGCATTGTAATATACGCTGTCAAAATAGCAAACAGAAATGCATTCCCTGTACTACAAAAGATGGTAAAGCATGAAAAAAATACAGAAATGAAAGGTCTAGGGTATCCTTTGTCATAAATTAAGAGTATGGGCTTTTGGCCGATTTCGTTATTCACATAGAAACTTACAAAAGTGTGTTAAAGGCGAAACAAAGGTTTGTGTCCCGTCGTCGCTTTAAAAAGTTCAAACATAAATTTTTAACAGTTCTTCGGGCGCCGCGCTCGAATCTCACGACGCTTTAATTTAGGTTAATGCATTCCCGGCTCTGCCATGCATTGCCTGACAGAATGCAACCATTCAACGTGATTGCTTCTCCCTTCGGTGTAAAAAAGGAGCTGCGCGGCAACCAGGCATCACGGGGTACAGAATGATTAATTGGTTTAAGTATAAATTGGCAAAATTTAACGCAGGTCATGTGACCCCCTGGTCACATGACCTGCGTGACGACGACTACTATTACAACTATACTACTACTATGCCGATGACGGCGACGATGACGACGGTATAGGGTAGACAGACATCTTTGCTGTGAAGAAACCTGTTCGTTCTTTTAAAGGGCCCCTCACCAGGCCACATAACACATTTTAGTTAGACACTGGAAGTTGCTGTGTGCCAAATGAAGAGCAGTATACAGCAAGAATTTTTCAAATCGGTTCATTACGAGCTGAGAAAAAAATCACAGCATATTCACGGAGTGAATGATGATGAGTGGGCGAAGCTGCGGAGGTTCATCGGTAAACCGTGAATCTTCCGTGAATTCTGCCCAGTACATCACCACCGACGTGAGATCGGGCGCGTTTATACTAAAGGTTCGATGAGTTATGACGACTTGCAGCTCACTTTAATTTTACATGTACGCTGTGAATTTTCATTGTTTAGAAAACCATTGCTTTAGAAAACATCTGGCGTCTTTCGTTAAGCAGCTGGCGTCTCTTCGTTTTGCTTTAGAAACATCTGGCGTTCTTTCGTTCTGCTTTTACAAAACATCTGGCGTCTTTCGTTGGTTTATTTCATCAATCAACGGCGTTTTGAACAAAATTTTTATTGTTTATTCACGCACAGGAGAAATCTCACCAGGCACTACCTTGGAGTTAAACAATGGCTGCTAATGGGAATGAGAGACAGAAGAAGTCGGCTTTTAGCTAACACTTACACTTCTACTTCTACGAACGTTTCCTACTGGAACATGCCAATGGCTGCTAATGGGGAATGAGAGACAGAAGAATTCGGCTTTTAGTTAACGCGCACGCTGCGAATTTTTTATTGTTCAACAACGCATAGGAAAAATCTCCCACCGGCACCACTTTGGAGGTCAAAGCGCAAGACTTGTTACGGACTACGACTACTACTACTAGTACTACTACGACGACGACGACTACGAGGGACGAACGGGTGCCGCCTTAAGGAGCTTCGCCCCTAAAACAATAATTTGTAGCGGCGCGAAACCATGATGCGAGGAGGCGAGTTTCAAACCCTTGCCACTCGCCCCGTGTAGCCTTCGCAAGCCAAATCTCTTCGCTGCCTTCTTCACTTGACACATACGCATGAACGCGTCATGCGCATGCATGGTCACGCGCGCGTGACGTGCCCGAGCCAGCCCGAGCACGCGAGCGGCGTTGCACGGCCGCTACCTTTTTTTTTTTTATGTAGTGGTCATGTGCGTTTTGTTGGCGTTCTCTCTGGTGTACTGCCTGTTTATGCGGGACGGGCATGAAAGTTGAAACATTTGTACGGGCACGAGAGTGGCGGTATCATGAGCCAGTGCCGCATTAACGTTTACATGGACGCGGTAGAATAAACGAGCATAATGAGTGCTCGAACGCGCCAGAACATTACTTTCGTTTCCAGGGCTGGCGTCTACTCGATAGCGTCTGCTCGAACCGCGGGGACACGAATGCATGGGAAAGGGAGGTTCATTAGCCCCGCATCTCGCTGCAATTTACGAAAAAAAAAATGAAAACGACACACACATTCCTTTTGTGTGTCTCATTATTCCTCTCAAGTTTTATTAATCTGTTCAAGCAACAAATTACACAAACTACACATGTCGTGTCAAATAATTATCGCAGCGTCACGTGCTACCGTTGGCGACGTCAGAGCACAGTCGTCTACGTAGAGGAGCGACGTCACAGCACTACCATCTACGTAGGACCATTTTCTCATGTACGTCATCCCCTCATTCTCTAAAGCGCGCGCCCGCGAGAGGAAGGGCAAGCAGCGTTCACCTTGAAATTTGACCCGTTTTCGCGGCGCGTAGCGTTGCAAATTTTGGCAGACGTGATCATGAACGCCCAGTGTATGCATTGCGCTAATTAGCTCGAAATTGTCAAACCTGGTGAGGGGCCCTTTAAAGGGCCCTTAAACCACCCAGAGGTCGCAATTTGAATGTGTTCTTGCAGTTTTACACGAGTCTACATCTAAGACGTAGCCCCGGGAATTTCGCGAAATGGCGCCGTAATAGACACCTTTAGCAGAGCGTCGCTTACGCTCAACCCCCTCGCATATGTAGCTACCCGAGACACTGCAAGAAAGTGCATACATTTCGCGTTTTTAACGAGCGCGTCTTGTCGCGACGCGGTCAGCTTGGCTGCAAAACGACGGCGAAACCAAGTGCACACAACTTCGCGCTTCGCTCAATCGACTTCGCAGCGGAGCGAGAGATGCGTTCTACGTTCCGCTGCTCGCACGATCGTTCTGCGCATGCGCATTATACAGCTTCTTCTGCGCGTTTGTGTGTAAATTGCTGGCGTACACAGGTCTGACCCGAGCGGATCGTAAACGCTCAGCTAAAAGCGTCTAATCATAAGCGGAGTTACATGCGTTTGATGATCGAAACGCGGCTCTCGTTCGTTTCGCTCTTTCCTTCGCTACGTTCCGTTCTTCGACACTTCTCTCTTCCTCTCCGAGTGCTCCTCCTCGCGGTGCGAGGAGGAAGAGCAAGGGGCACATGTACGTGCCAGCATGCGAACAGGTTGTTGTGATGTTACCATCAGCGTCTTCTACTGGTGACGTCACGGCCAGCGCTGGCAATGCGGGAAAGGCCCAGAGAAAAGCGCGAGATTGTATTTTGATTTTGTGGCGCGCCCACGAAGCATAGCGCTGCCGCGTTTTGGCATTGTTGATCGGGACGGCATTCTGAACTTGATGCGCGTGTTTACTCGAAATGTTAAAAAAATAATGGAGGTTGTTCAGGGGTCCTTTAAAGGCACCACAGATTAACACTGTTTGTCGTGGTGGCCAAAGCATACAAACATCTTTTATAAAATGTGCGCCACAAAAATTGAACCGACAGAACAGAAGGCTGCTAACCATTACTAACCTAAATAACTCAGTTCACGATAAAAATATGTTTAAAGCTCCATCCAGCTCTGCTGAGCTCTTCAAGTCGTAGCAACTCCTTTTCGGCATCCAGACGAGTCGGCAGAGAAATGTAATCAAGTGTAGAAGGACGTCGATATTCACGCGCAACCTCGAATCCCGCTTCCCCTCTCCCTCTCGCGGGTTGTAAATTAAAAGAGAGGGCTGGATCTAAAAGAAAGAGAGCGGTAACGTCAGTCAGGTCTTAGCTTATAAAAGCCCGCAGCAGCAGCAACAAAACCAGGCACCTCGGAAAAGCTCCTCGAAACGCTCACGAAGCATAAAGTATACAACTGAAGCATTCCACCGCGTGACTGGCGGTCGCACGCACGCTTCACCGGTTTCGCCGTTTAGTCTTAGCCGAATTGCCACGGCTCCTCTGCTTCTCACTGTGCGAAACAGAGAGGGAGAGAGAGAGAGCACGTAAAGAAGCGCGAGAGGGGAGAGGAGGAAAGTGGCGTGTCGGCTACTGCTCAGCGAAGCATTGCGCATCCGTTACACGCTTCCCCGAGCGTGTAAGTGACAGCGGCGAGGTGGGGCGAGCACGTACAAATCGACTCGAATCGCACGCGTGGTTCTCTTGCGCGCCACGCGTTCTATTCAGGGAACTGCGCCGAAAAAAAAAAACAGAAAACAAACAAACACACAGCTAATACCTAAACGAAATGCGCACATACATAAAGGAAAAAACAAACCGACCTGTCACTGTAGGAGAAGCGGGAAAGGTGGCTCCTGCAACGCAATCAAGGAAATTGTCTATACAGAAAATTGGGATGGAGCGGTTGAGAAAAGCGGCGCTTAGAAACAGTGCCGCGGTTTTCTAAACGTGAGGCGAAACTAATGGCATTAGAGGGTCTTCCCTGTGAGCGAGCTTTTTATACGCACTCTGCGCCGACTGACGCATTGATTGCCACGCATACATTTCTCAATGCTGTGGTCTGCTTGCGTAGATTTAGCGCTGCCTTCGTTTGCATTACTTAGATTGCGCCTCGCAGTTCCAGAACGGAGCTCGCGTATATTTTTAGCCGTCGGTGCACCGAGCTTTAGCCTTGTAAAGATTTCTTTTTATTGCAGCACTCATGTAAAAGCGTAACGACACTCCTCATTCATTCATTCATTCATTCATTCATTCATTCATTCATTCATTCATTCATTCATTAGAACTAGCTTACTTAATGAAAACGGTGTATACCCTTTTAGATGTTGAGCCGCAAGAAAGGGCCGGGAAAAATGGAGGGACTCATCATTGAAATAGAATAAATTGATCATTACGGCGACATATGTGTCGGCAAACCGTCACTGTCTTCGAGTAAAAATAACTGAATTTTCTGCGCATAATGTGGTAATGCTTGTTAATGTGTCGCCAATATGCATGCTGCATTTACAGCTTTTCCTGAGCACGTTTATTTCGCCTTATGGTTGTTGATCGTATTCTTTACTGCGAAGTCTTCACGTGGTCATCGCGTCCAAAATAGGTATAGGGGTCGGCTTGGTGTAGGAAATAAACGTATTGTTGCCAGTAGCGCCACTGTGTGTGTACGTTCCTCATTTTGTGCTTCTGCTTTTTGTTTGCGCTAAACAGCAAAAGGTATAGCAAAGCAACAAGCCCGCATCGCCACTGCCGGTCGCACACCATCATCATTAGCCTATGTTCGTATCCACTCCAGGACGAAAGCGCCCCCCTGTGCTCTCCAATTTACCATATCTTGCGCGAGCTGACTGTGTTTTGCCTGCAAAGTTTCTAACTTCACCTAAGCGTCTGCCGCCCTTGGCTGTGCTTTCCTTTATTCGGTACCACGTATCGATTCGTCGAACGCAATACACGGCCAGCTGAGCTCCGTTTTTTTTTATTGCGATAGCAATTACATAGCAATTAGACTCTTGGATAGTTTTTGCCGTCGCCGACATGTACCGTATAAAATCCAAATCGATAACATCGCTCCGCGCATCGTATGTTCACATACCGAGTAAAGGAGAGCGATCGCTGGGGAAGAACACGGCTGGAGCGGAGGTGAAACGAGCCGTCCATCTCCGTCGCACGAAGGGCGCATGCTATAACATCGACCTGCCTGCGAGGCCTGCCGTCGACGGCTCCTCAAGAAAAAAGGAAACGCCCTTTCTGTCGTTAGTCGGGCGAAGGAGCATGAATTGGCGCAAGAGGAAAGAGGGGGGGCTGCGTCGTTCGAGCAGCAACTGCGAACTTTGATCCTGAGGGCGCGGTCGCGAGCGCTCTCAGCGCCTACTTCGCGTTGAGACGACAGACAGCACGAAAACCGCTTCGCTCCCTGGAGTGGCCGTATTCACTTACACCAGCGTCTTGTAGATCGGATTCAAAAGAGTTAGCGGCTAGCCTTACTTCGTATAACATTCAAATTTATTGCTACCGCGTTCATTCCTTCCCCCTTGCGGTGAATCTGTGATTTTTTTCCCCTGAAGCCAACGAGGTGATCGGCTAGCCCTCTCTATTCCCTGATCCTCACTGCTGTCTTCCTGTCTCTTAAGGTTGCGCCTATCGTATTGCGCTACATCGTACGCTTTGTAATTATTAACTTCTCGGTTTTCCTTGTTGTCTTCGAGGTTTCTTCTTCACATGTTAGCACTCGGAAAATGCAGTAACCGTAAATCTTTCGCTTTAGGGCAGTGGGGGGTTGCTGGCATTGGTTTGGGAATGCCTGACGTACGTGCTACAATCCATAGTTTAATTTATATTTTCATTATTTTACGCTCCCCTGTTAGTAATTGACCTAGATACACATGCCCTTTCACACTTTATAACGCCCATGGTTGCCAATCTGGCATTCTTGTTCTGTCGCCAGGCTATTGAGCCGAACCTTTGTCGTCTGAAACCTTCAACCCTACTTTGCAAGTTTCTCCGTTGAGGCCCTCGCCTATCTTTTGCAATTTGTCTCCAGTACCGCTGAAGGGCACAATGTCGTCTC
Organism: Rhipicephalus sanguineus; assembly: GCF_013339695.2. NCBI lineage: Eukaryota > Metazoa > Arthropoda > Arachnida > Ixodida > Ixodidae > Rhipicephalus > Rhipicephalus sanguineus. Next base: position 155,745,332 of record NC_051180.1, read on the forward strand.
CAAGTCGTAACTTTCATTGTTCTTCGTTAATCTTTATTCCTAGTTGTTCCTATAATAGAGTCGTTTGAATAGTCCTAAGCATGCAGTGAACAATATCGAAGAGGTGTCTCCTTGCCTGACGAACTCGATCACCATTTCTTTCTCTATTTTTCGGCTTTTTTTGTGGAGAAGCAATGTCTTTATGGATGTCGATGAAGGTATTAACATACGTTTCTAGACCTACTTGACGACGTAAAGCCTCCCAGCTGCTGGTATCCCAACTTATTGGTTGGTTTGATTTGGTTTCCGTTGTAACGTCCCAAAGGCCAACAAATAAGCCGTACATAGCGCAGGGCTCTGCACAGTTTCGAGCATCTGGGGTTCTGTAACACGCAGTAACATTACACCGCACACATGCCTCTCTCATTTCGCCGCCACTGAAGGGCGACCGCGACGGTGCGGATAAAAGCAGTGTCTCCGGGTCAGCAGCCTAGCGCCGTAACCACTGCGCCACCACGGCGGCATGGTATCTCTAATGAGTCCAATGCCTTCGTAGTCTATGAAAATGATTTAAACAAGTTTACTGTACCCAACACATTTATCGGTTACCTGATTGATGATACGAATGTGGTCCATCGTAATGATACGAATGAAGCCCTCTTCCAGTAGCCAGATCGCTTTCTGCATTGATAAAAAATCAGTTGTTTCTCTCACTTCATTAGGAATAACCTCAGTGAGTATATCACACAAAAAAAGAAAAGCTGATGGGTGGATCACACTTCGGCTCTCTTACGTTTCCCTTCTTTTTTATAAATATAACCCTGGCACCTCTCCGTCTCGAGTGTACTGATGAAGTCTCAAGTCATCTAGAGTGTAGCATGTGGTGACCCGAAGCACAAAGTGACATCAGTCCTTGATCTAATCAACTGTTATGCCATCTTGTCCGCGGCGTTTATTGTAGACATGTCTTGCAAGGCTCCTCTAATCTCATAGATAGTTATACCTAGAATTTGAGTATCTGTTAGGCTTTGAAATGCGAAGCAGTAGCACGAGCTGGAAGCAGTGAGGGGATAACTCATATAGGTAAAGAAGACAAAACAAGAAAAAGAAAAGCTAAAAGCGTGCTTAAGCATGACCTCCAATTCGTTTTCAATTACATTTCTAGAAGAGCTAGCGTGGTTTACGTCCAGAAAGGCAGAGAGGTCGACCTGAGCGATATTATGTTCTGGCCTGCTGCTCTACGCCGGGGGAGGGGAACGGGGATGAAAACGACCAATGAATGACAATCAGCAATACCTGCACATCGTTAGTGGCATACAGGAAAGACTCATGCACCTACAGTCGAATGCAGGTTAATAAGATGGCCGAAGCGCGGTAGCCGATTATATACACGACCAAAGAAAAATCTGGAGCTGACCCTGATCCCTGACTTACGTGTGTGGTATAGTGGCACTCGTACTTCGGCGTTTGTGTGCTCTGGGTTAACTAAGAGGTTTGCGCGCTGCCGAAGCGGATCCCAGAGGCCACGTAGAAAGAAGCACGTGGTTCAGATCTGCTCCGTCAGGTGCCGCAATGATAAGAGATGCTCATAAGAAAAGCGTCTGCTCTTTCAGTGAACTCATTCCATTAATATTAATTTATTATCCGGACAGGTAATTGACACTTATTTTAAGTAAACTTATGCTCCGATATCCAGGCCTGTAGCGGGGGGGGCTGGACCCTAGGGTCCCCCCCCCCCCCGGTATTCTGGTGAAGTACGTGTTTCTACCAAAAATAAATAATGAGAAAAGGTGTTTTTTCTGAAATAGTCAACGTTTTCAGCAAGTGCCCCCTCCCCAAGAAAATATTCCCGGCTACGGGCCTGCCGCTATCATGTCTCCACAATAACTTTACTCGGACGAGAACCGTTGATTACTTACCGATTTCATATTCAAAGCAAATTTTCTGAATATTCAGAAAACTGGAAGTGGGTAGTCAAGCGGAAGTGCTTGTAGTAGAAACAAGAGTGTCGCTCGCAGCTCGTACCACTAATTGTCATGCTCATACACTGGGCGCCAGCCTAGAGCGCGCGCTCATTGGTGCAGAAGTGTTGAAGATAGGGCGAGTTGGTTTGTCGCACTTGAACTGGTACAGCACGTCACGGGAAAGAAGAAATGGTGGAGCCGGCCAACACAAAAGAGCAGAGCGCTTACATTCAGCTGATTTTTATTGGCAGGTTGCATCACATGTATAGCCTTGCGCAAGCATACAAAAACACCCGAGCGTAACGCCAAGACGAGACAGCACCATCGCATCGTCACAGACCAACGTTTCATAGGCGGCTCGCCTGATTAAGGGAGGACATTTCATGTTTCATGTTCCTTGGCCTTATCTAAACATGAAATGTCCTTCCTTAATCAGGTGAACCGTCTATGAAACTTTGGTCTGTGACGTTGCGACGGTGCTGTCTCGTCTTGGCGTTACGCTCGCGTGTGTTCGTATGCTAGCGCAAGACCACAGATTTGATGCAATTTGCCGATAAAGGTCAGTTGGAAGTAAGCACTTTGTCATTTTGTGTTGGCCGGCTCGGCCATTTCTTCTTTCCTGTGACACGCTGTACCAGCTCAAGCATTGGCGCAGGCCTTCGAAGTGAAATGCCACTGCCTTCTAAAGTTGCACCCGACTTCGTGTTATATGTGAAAACACATCATTCAAAAAGAAGAAGAAAACGTGAAGTTATAGTTTGTTTCTTCTACACCACACAGTCACAATATGAGGATCAACAACAACTGTGACGTATTTCTGGCCTATGACAGAGAGCTAATTATTAAATCTACAATGTGGTTGATAGGTAAGTGCACTATGCTTACTGTGTACTGACTGACTGGTAAGTGAGGCCGTGGCAAATATGACTGGCTTTTTAAATACCTTTACTTCCTAATGTCCCTAAAGGCCCCCGGAGAAGTATTACATGGATTAAACAGATACAAGAAATATCGGATGAGCTTTGCGTGCTACAGATTGCAAGAACAAATATTGAATTACAAAATGAATTAGAAGTGAAAATGAGAGAGAAAGTACAAATTCGTTTCAGAAATCGAAGGCACCAGATACAAAAAAAAAAAAAGAAAGAACTGACAGACCCACTTAATAACGCTAAGAAGAGCACAGACAGAAGAATAGGCTCTCACGAAGCACTCATTAAATACCACTGGCGTTCTGAATCCTCCTAAGTGCGATTGTGTTTAATGGTTTGAGATCGGTAGTTATTGAGAAAATGAAGAGAAATGGTAAATGGATCGGAATTGACACCCTAACAATTAGCTCTCGCAGCATAATAGGTACTTGTCGGAGCACTGATGTTTTAGAAGGGATACTTCATGGCTACCTATTATGTGGTGTCATGATCAGATAGCCCATCTTTGTGGGTTATGCCCCGCCACGGTGCTCTAGTGGTTATGGCGCTCGACTGCTGACCCGAAGGTCACGGGATCAAATCCCGGCTGTGGCGGCTGCCTTTTCGATGGAGGTGAAAATGTTTGAGGCCCCTGTACTTAGATCTAGGTGCACGTTAAAGAACCGCAGTTGATCGAAATTTCCGGAGCCCTCCACTACGGCGTCTCTCATAATCATATCTTGGTTTCCGGACGTTAAACCCCAGATACTATTATTATTGGTGAGTTATGTGGAATCAAACGTCAGAATCACATTTAGCCGAAGATCATGTGGCACGAATAACTAGCTGCTTAAAAAAAAAGAAAAAAAAAAGAAAGCCGACACATGACTGCAAGAAACCGTGAGCTTTTTATAGGTAGGTTGTTCGGTTAGCATCGCGGAAATTAAGATCACCGAATCCCGAGACTACAGATTTAGGAAAAGCAACAGCAATGTTTCCAAGAAGCCGCCGGAATTCACGAATTTTCAGGATAAAAAGCACCGATGATGATAATGCCTGCTACCAAGCGATGATGTCCGGTATATGTCATTAGTTCATCACATCATCATATCGCGCCATTATGCCGCCACAAATTTGCGTGATTTCTGAAGTCATTGGGGACACCAAGTGACATCAAGGTCATGCCAATTTTTGGTACGCTGATTGACATGCATTCATTCACTTGAGCGTCGCGTGGCTTTTGACCAACTTTTATTACTCAGGGTTTAGGGTTTCGTTTTAGGGGCGAAGCTCCTTAAGGCGTGGGTCGGTCGTCCCCGATGTATGTAGTTGTAGTAGTAGGTAGCCACCTCTAGTTTAGTTCTTGGAGTGTTCACTAGATGGCGGTACTTGTAGTTGATGATGAAAGATGCAAGATGTTATAATAGGAATGATGTCACATATGGCGCGTGTCATTGGTGGAAGGCAACCGTTCGGCGACGTACGCTAGGGGGCGCGGTGTAATAAAACCCGTTCGCTGTTGGCGCGCGCTCGGAATCGCCGGATGGACAAGGCTGCAGAGCGGCGAGCGCGCAAGGCGGCGGCAGCGCGCGCTCGCAGACAGAATCCCGATGTGCGAGCCCGCGAGGGACATTTACTCAAGTGTTTCGCTTTTAATTGTGGGGCGAATTGCACGGAAGAGTTTCACGGTTTACCGATGATTCCTTCCGGAGCTTCGCCCCACTCATCATCATTCACCCCGCGAATATGCTGTGATTTTTTTTGTTTGTTTTTTTGTTTTCATCATTCGTGTTGACGCTACCACAGATAATGTCTCGTGAAATATCGTCAGGTGTCGCCAAGTCTCACAAAGCATCTTGGCTCATAACGGACGTGAGGCTTTAGCCCTAATGATCCATGGTCGTTTAGTATTACTAGCGATGATGAATGCGAGTCAGTCATTGGTGATAGCCGCACTGCTTTAGGAAGGGCACTTCTGATGTTCGTCTACAGAAGTGAAACTGGGCTTTTAGCGTAATTTTAATCGTATAATAATTGCTGGAATTTTACGAGCGAAAACCACGATACGATTATGAGGCACGCCGGAGTGGGGCGCTTAAGGTTAGTTTTGACCACGTGGGTCTCCTTAGCGTGCACCTAAATCTAAGTACGCGGGTGTTCTTGCATTTCGCCCCATCGAAATGCGGTCGCCGTGGCCGGGAATTGAACCCGCGTCCTCGAGCTTAGCAGTCCAACACCACAACCGCTAATTTACTATGTTGGATGCCGCTATGAATACGTCGCACGCTATTAGCGAGTTCAAGGACACCTATACTATTGGTATCCAGTCTCTGAAGAGCGTTAAATACGAAGTCGCTTTTTTTTTCTTGCGATTTAGTCCTAAAACCCGGGTATACCTCGACGTCACCGCCAAGCAACAAAAGACTTCATAGACGCACAACGAATGACTAATGACGTGGCCATGACACTGCTCTAAAGGAACACATCGTTGTTATATAAAAAAATCACAGCATATCCACAGGTGAATGATGAAGAGCTTGGGCGTAGCTCCTGAAGCAATCATGGTTACACCGTGAAGTCTTCAGTGGTTTCGCCCAGCAGTAACCAAAGCGATAGCCCAGTACATCATCAAAGACGTGACAACACTATTATATATATATATGCTTTGCGAAGTAGAGGACGTGCAACAGGAAAACTTTCTTATTATTCCGACGTTTCAGCCGGGGACCGGCCTTCATCAGGGAACACACAATACATAAATGCGCTCTTTTTAAGTAGACACGTGGTATAAGGGGCCGCTAACATGTGATCTATCACTATCACACAGTAATCACTGCAGTAAGGCGAGTTATGCACGGTGACAACAACAGGTCATTGCAAAGGCGTGTAAACGTATCTGAAGAATAGGCGCTTCCATGAAACAGATTGCGTGACTAATAATTTCAAAGCCGTAACAAGATCTACAAACAAAAATACAATTCTGCAAACGCGTATAGGAAAAAAAGAGAAAGAGAGAAAAAAAGCGCTTGAACACGACAAGATGCGTCACTAAACAATTGAAGGGGTGTGAACATCGACAACAAAAAGCAAAGAAAAGCGATGCTACGAAAGCGTGCAGCAAAAATCTCCGTACACAGCGATTATTATTAGATTGTGATGATACTAGAACTTAGGTCCGCGCTGAAAGAAACGTTAGCTTGCCTGGATTTTCATTTATGCCAGATGAGACAGCGTTGAACTTGTGGATGAGGAATGACTCGCGAATTTCTCTATCATGGTGCGAAGGGAAACCGGATTCCAGTATAGTTGCTGTGAGTTTATCGAAAGAGTGGCCAGGAATATTAACGTGCTCGGACAGAGGTAGGTTAGGTAGGCTTATCGCATGTGACTTACGGCTATTGAAACGCAGTCTAAAAGCGGTTTCAGTTTGCCCGATATACTGAAGTTTGCACACAGAGCATTCAAGCATGTATGTACACAACGTTGCTTGTGCCACAGTCAAAATCCCCTTTTATCTTGAGATGAAAGTTTGAAGCTGTGCTCCTAACATAACTTGTGTTACTCATGTGGCTGCATACCTTGCAACGGGGCTTGTGGCAAGGATGACAACCAGGATAAGTTGCGGGCGTAATTTTCGACGACGTTAGTAAGTCGCGTAAGTTCCTCGATCTACGATATACACCACACGTGGGGGATCAGGAAAGATATTTTTAAGGTGATTGCTCTGCAATAATAAGTTGTGATGTTTCTGAAGAATGCTGTTTATGTTCGGTGCCGATGCGGAGTGTGTTAAAACCAGGTTAGTGTTTGAGTGCGCAGCGTTTTTCTTTCGAACAAAAAGTTCTTTGCGGTCAACACCGTCAGCCCGTTTAATAGCATCGTCAATAATTTGGGGTGGATATTTTTGTTTCTTTAGCGCCTCCCGAAATTTGGTGCAGCTTTCGGTGAAGTCGGAATCTGCGGAACATATCTTTTTAAAACGTAGCACTTGACCGTATGGGATCGCCGTTTTGCAGTGCTTTGTATGAGAGCTTTCGAAATGCAGGTAGGATTGCCTATCCGTGGGTTTCCTAAAGAGTTTAGACGTGAGTTTATTAGCACGTATCGTAACCGTCACGTCGAGAAAATTGATTGATGTGCTTGTTGCGCATTATGTGCAGGTTAGTAGGACTTCTATGGGTACGAAAATAGGACCAAGTTATGCAAACATTTTTATGGGCCAGCTCGAAGACAAATTCCTAGATACTTGCAAACTCAAACCATTCCATTATAGGCGGTACATTGATGATGTATTTCTGATCTGGCACCATGGAGAGAGGGAACTTTTGTCATTCATTTCAGACTTGAACAATGCTCATCCAGCCATCTTTTTCTCAGAATCATACTCAAGCACATCAATCAAAGGATTACTGTGGCAGCCTTATAGAGCATAGCGTTTTTTCGTTTAGCGTACCGCATTCACGGTCTCGAAGGGAGGAAACAAATGCGCCAGCGAAGACAGTCACACAAACGGTTATCTGCAGCTTTTTTGAGTTAGTTCAGCTTCTCTCAAGTGTCACGCCAGTAAACAGCACGAAAGAAAAGAAATAACCTGCTGAAGGCACACGGGAAACCATTTCACAAAAGTGAGCGAGTCCTCGTTGATCCGACAATGCGCTGAACTAGAGTGTACTAGAACAGGGGAGTGCTCGGAACGGCCGCAGCACCAATGTGCAGGAAGTAAGGCCCAAACAGGGTCAATGCGCTTGTGGTGCTGCGATGGGCAGTCTGCAATGTGTCGCCGTCTAGCCTTGGAGAAGACAAGTCCACTTGTCGAAACGTCGGCTCGAGCACCCACCCCCTGTTTACGGATTTTTTAATCGCCGTCTAAGAGTTACACGCGGCTCCGCCGAAGTGGTGCAGGGGTAGAATGCCCGTTTCCCGCTCAAAAGGCGCGGGTTAGAATCGCAGCTGTAGATGGTGGGTTTTTATTCTCAGTGTCGCCTTTTCTTTAGCTGTATTGGTTTTCCTTTGTTTCTTAAAGCCAGCTTCTCTAAAAAGCAGCGTAAAATGTGAAATCGCGTTTCTAGTCTTGTATTCGCAAAAATCTCGGAGGCCATACTTTACGTTTTTGTTGAATCCCGGGCGGTGGTAACTTCGCTCACTGTCAAATTTCTTCTATTTTACTTCACATTTTGCGTTACTTTTTGAAGCAACACGTAGTAACTGAAGCTAGTTTCAAGAAACAAAGGAAAACTAATGGAGCTATAAAAGGTGACACTAAGAATAAAACTCACCATCTACAGCTGAGATTCCAACCCGAGCCTTTTGAGTAGGAAACGGGAATTCTACCCCTGCACCACTACGGCGACGCCGCATGCTACTATACGACACATTGCAGGCTACAGATTGCAATGCCACAAGCGGATTGACCCTGCTTGGGCTTCACTTTTCTAAGCTCGTTCCGAGCACTCCCCTGTTCTAGTACACTCTAGCCGAATTAAACACAAGCCCACATAGGTCGCGGGTTCGATCCCGGCCACGGCGGTCACATTTCGATGGAGGCGAAATGGTAGAGGCCCGTGTACTTAGCTTTAGGTGCACGTTAAAGAACACCAGATGGTCGATATTTCCGGAGCCCTCCACTACGGCGTCTCTCATAACCATATCGTGGTTTTGGGACGTAAAACTCTAGATATTATTATTATATGCGCCACCCCCCCCCCCCCCCCCCCCCCAATCTGGCGATCGACCAAAAAATGTGGCAGTCAACCTTTTAGTCAAATGCTAGACACACCATGAACTAAATTGCTAGTTGACTTTGTCATGTTTAAAATTGAAAACATTCGAAAAAAATTTTCATTGCGCTTTTGATTTTCATTATTTGTCCCCTCGTCACCTAGTCGCGCTTCATTCTTACGCACCGCGTCGATGTCTGCGGCAAAATGTTTTCTACCGGTTTTCGTTCCAACTTTCGCGACCGACATGTAATAACCTTGGTAGTCCCATCCAGAACTGGTGTTTGATCCCGCACTGAACTCGAAGATTGGCCGCGCGTCCAGCGCAGCTTTTAAGTGCGGAGCACTTTAGGGGCCCGGGATGTCGTATGCTGTCGTCGTCTCAGGTCGCTTGGCGTCACGCAGGCAAAACCATGTATAGCCTAGCCATCTATGGCATAGGCATGTATAGCAAGAGGGTGGGAAAGGGAGGTGAGGGTGAGGAGTGATGTGAGGGTGAGGAGGATGGGAATGAGCATGTGAGAAGGTATAGCATAGCATAGCCATGGGTAGTATAGTGTACCAAGGGGTGGGAAAGGGAAGTGAGGATGAGGAGGAGTGATGTGGAGGTGAGGAGGAAGCAAAGGACGAAGGGGAGGGTGAAGAAGCATGGCCGTGTACAGTACAGTATAGCAAGGCGGTATGAAGGGGTAGTGAGGGTGAGGAGGAAGGAAATGAGGAGGGGCTAATGTTTATCATAACCGTGTATAGTATACTATAGCATGTGGGTGGAAAATGGAAGTGAGTGCGAGGAAGGAAAGAAGGAAGGGCAGGGTAAAGCATGCATAGCCATGTGTACTACAGCATAGCAGGGCGAGGAGGAGTGATGTGAGGGTGAGGTTGAGGGAAAGGAGAAGGGGGAAGGTAAAGCATAGCATAGTCATATCTACTACAGTACAACAAGGGGGGATGGAAGTGAGGGTGAGGACGAGTGATATGAGGGTAAAGATGAGGGAAAGGAGGAAAGTGAGGATAGAGCGTAGTTAGACGTACAGTGTAGCAAGGAGGTGGGGAAAGGTTGTGATGGTGAGGAGGTGAGATATGAGAGTGAGGAAAAGATATATGAGGGTGAGGAACGAAAGTAGGCGGGGGAGGCCAAAGCATGTCATAGCTGTGTGTAGTATAGTACAGCAAGAGGGCGGAAAAGGGCAGTTTAGGGCGAGTAGGAGTGATGTGAGGGGGAGGGGAGGGAAAGGAGGAGGAGAGAGGGCGCTGCTGCATCACAAATAAAGGCTTCCTTTCACGCCATGAACGCCGAGCAGGCTGCAAGTTTGGAACGTCAGCGCTCGTTTGCCTGTGAACGCGAGCGTCGCTGAAGGACAGGCGAATCACTGCTCCGCACTTCTTACTGCTTTCACGTAGGAGTGCTGTTGCAGATGACATCCGCTTTGGTCAGTGCACCCTGAAATCAGCTGTCAAAACAAGCTTTGCAAGATGCCCTCGACATAACTCACAAGTGGTGCACCCAGATTGGGCTCGAAATCTCCAAAGAAAAAACGAAGTTTATGTCGGTTCCAAAGAATTATAGACGTCGTATACTGTGAGTCCGGCCTCTGCACTTAATTTTGGATCAGCAGCCGTGACATGAAGCTTCAGATCTCCGCGTGCTTGGCCTGGAAATTCACGTCACCGGATCTGTAGGACCTTGGGTCAATAGTGCCAAACAGCAGGCATGAGAAATAATACATCTCATAGGACGGATTGCGACGAAATCTGGTGGCGCTATCTCTAACATGGCTCGCCTCCTTGTCCATTCGATATTGCAACCCAGGCTCGTGTACTGCGCCCAGTTTCATCACCTCACGCTGGCAGAGTGGGCATGTCTAGAGGCGATTAACCACGAAGCCATGCGGGCCCTAATTGGACTGCAACGTATCTCTACGTTAACAGTACTGCAACAGGAGTCCCAACTAAACACCATTGACGAGTTAGTACACCAGCGTCGCTGTGCGCGCAACCTCAAGCCATCAACGTTCTATTCGGTTGCTGCATTGGCGCGGTACATGGGCAAAGACGTTCACCATACACTTTCAGAGACGAGCACTATTGACCCGTGGAACAAAATGCAACTCACTTAAAACAAACCTCTTGATCGCCTTTACAGCCCGGTTCCACACCAGGCGAACGCCCAAGTTTCCCGCCTGCTTCGTGCCCATAACCTAGATGCCGCCACTGTCGTCGCGCCAGTGTGAGTGGCACCACCATTCATACCGCTCTTGTATGCCCATTAATACCAGAGGCTGGCCAGACATGCTCATATTTTGCGGATCCCGTACCACCGGCTCTCTTTGCTGAGCTGGCCGCCATACGTGACGCATTGGTAGCGCTGCTACCTTTTCTTATACGTGACAGATGCTCTCAGCTCATCATTCGTACGGACTCGACGCAAGCTATCCACGATATACGACGAGTGTATCGGTCTACGCCACTGTCGGATAGTATTCACCATCTTGCTACCCCCGCATCTGTGAGGATACGTGGTCAGTGGATGCATTGGGCCGCTTTGCCGGACCTTGTCAAAGTTAATTTGGCAACCCATCCACAGGTTAAACCACACCCACTACCGCATTTTCCCGAGGACGCTCAAGGGCAGATGCTCTGGGAAAAAGAAATCCTCTGACGTACCACACGAGCTCTTATACCTCCGTGAGAGTCAGACCTCCCTGGTGGTTTAATCCGCCGAGAGGAGGTTACGTTGCGGAGGCTTCGTGTTGGGGTTGCGCTTATCCCATCCGTGAACACCCTTTGGGCGCAAAAGTACCGCTGCCCGTTTGGTACATCGTGCCCATTTTGCGACGCCGCAATCAGCGATGTAACTGCCACACACTTATTGTGGACTTGCACGGGTCTACAATTAAGCCGTCGTCGTCACCTCCGTGCAACAGGCCTCAGGCCTGGCCGACCACCCAACCTTGACCGCTGGATTCGTGGACGTCACCACCGCTAATTACTTGACTTTATACACGAAGCAAATTTGTATGTGTATTTTTGAATAAAAAATTATTATAGCACATTTTCGAAAAAAAAAATGCATACATTTCTCAGCACGGTGTCTTCATAGGGTCTCGTCGCGTGTTTCAGTACCCTAAAGGGCACATCAGTGTAACTTCCGGTTTACGTCGCTTGTTACAGCCCAGAAGTGACTTTCACCGAAACGAGAGAGAGAGGTTTATTTATAGAAAGGCAGACAGGTCGGCCTGAGCGATAGTATGCTCTAGCTTGCTACTCTACACCGGGGGAAACGAAATGTAAGCAGCGCTCATGGGCACATTCCTGCTGCAGGGACGAGCAAAGCTAGACTCTACATTGTTGAGTCGTAAGTGTACGTACATATGTAAGCGTTCGTGTGCTACATTGTAATAGCCAGCTATAACAAAGTGCATGTCTCGCCTGTTTAATTCACGTAAAGTGCATTAAAATGTTTCCAATGTCTGGATTGATGGATGGATCAAAGGACAAATGGATGGATAGGTGGACGGACGGAAGGATTGGACGGACGAATGTGTATACGTATGGATGGATAAATTGATGGCTCGATAGAAGGATGGATGGATGAATGGATGGAAGGCTGGAGGGATGAATGGATGGATGAATGGATGAATGGATGGATGGGTGGATGTATGAATAGATAAATGGATGGATGGAAGGAAGGATGAAACGATGGATGAATAGAAGCAACGATGGAAGGATGGATGGAGGAATGGATGGAGGAATGGATGGATGGATGGGATGCCGTGTCGATGGAAGGACGCATTCCAACATAAAATATAACGACTGTTTATTAGCGAGTAGCAGCAGCGGTGCGAGCATTAGCGACGCTGCGCTCAGTCGGGTAGCGAAGGAATAATGACTTCCGAGCTTGACAGCTTCGTTTTAAAGCCATCGTCGATGACGTAAGCCTCTGGTGACACTGCGGTGGCGCTGTCCCTTATCGGAGACGTGGTGTAGCATGCAGCCGTGTCACGCTGGGCTAGCGAGTGACGAGGCGGAGGCTGCGCCGGTTTGTGCGCAGTGTGTGGCCACATCACCCCCCCGCGGACTGCAGAGCCCTCAGGGTCTGTAGAAATCTGGGAGGCATACCAGACGTCCAGAGCGTGTCGTGACCGGAGCGGGCTGCGGCGTCGGCGGCGGCTGTGGATAGATACCTGTGGAAGGAGTGGTACTGCCCGGTTCATGCGAGGCGATGTATGCGGGCTTGAGCCGGTCAATCGAGACGCGGACGTCGTTCCCGTTCAGTGAAGTTTTTGTTGTCGCGATGGACGACCGGGTAGGGTCCGCTGTAAGGCGGCTGGAAAGGCCTGCGGACGGTGTCATCGCGGAGGAAAGCGTGCGTACACGATGCTAGCTCCTTGAACACGAAAGGTGTAGGCTTGCAATGGTGGGCTGCAGGTGACGGGCATAAGGCAGCCATGGTGCGTCGGAGTCGGGCGACGAAGTCGGTGGGATCTGACGTCGTAGCGCTGGATGGCAGTGCAGCGAGGAATTCACCTGGGAGACAAAGTGGTTCCCCGTAGACGAGCTCTGCTGGTGTAGCGTGGATGTCCGGCTTGAAGGTGGCGCGAAGACCGAGGATGACGGCTGGGATGGCCTCAAGCCAGGTTGAGTCCGGGTGGCACACAATGGGTGGCACACACGATACGCAGACTGCCGGGTATTACTAGTAGCCACTGGCGACCGTCGCCGTCGTAATTGCGTCGATGGAGGAGGTCGTCGCGAACGGCGAAGTGGTGGGCTTGGCGACGCAATGCGCGAGAGGATGGTGTGGCCGATGGATCGGTCAGCAAGTCTATCAGTGAGGCAATCCATTGATCCTTGCGCTGTTCGGTAGCGATGGTGTGAACGTCGATTGAAGCTACAGCTATGTGAGACACTCAGCTGTGGGCATTGTCGTCAGGCAAGGGAGAGCGGGACAGGGCGTCGGCGTCAGCATGCTGGCGTCCGTTGCGGTACAGCACACGGATGTCGTAGTCTTGCAGGCGAAGTGCCCACCGGGCGAGACGGCCTGAGGGATCCTTCAAGGACGACAACCAGCATAGTGCATGATGGTCGGTGACGACATCAAATGGGCGACCATACAAATAAGGTCGGAACTTCGTAAGGGCCCAAATGATTGCCAGGCATTCTTTCTCCGTAACGGTATAGTTGGTCTCAGCTTTAGTAAGCGTACGACTTGCATATGCCACGACGTATTCCGGGAACCCAGCTTTGCGCTGCGCAAGGACAGCGCCGAGGCCAACACCGCTGGTGTCCGTGTGTACTTCTGTAGGGGCCGTCGGGTCGTAGTGGCGTAGTATCGGAGGAGACGTCAACAAACTACGGAGCTTTGCGAAAGCGTCATCGCACTCTGACGACCACGAATTGAGGGGCCCGTTGCTGCCAAGGAGCTTCGTCAGCGGGGATATAATAGTCGCGAAGTTGCGGATGAAGCGCCGAAAGTAGGAGCATAGTCCTACGAAACTGCGCAGTTCTTTGACCGACGTAGGTTTGGGGAACTCTGACACGGCCCGAAGCTTGGCTGGATCGGGGAGAATTCCGTCCTTGGACACCACGTAGCCCAGTATTGGCAGCTGCCGTGCTGCAAATCGGCACTTCTTTAGATTCAGTTGTAGCCCGGCGTCGCTCAAACGCGTCAACACATCCCGTAGGCGTTGAAGATGCGTGCAGAAGTCCGGGGCGAAAACTACCACGTCGTCGAGATAACACAGGCACGTGTGCCATTTCAAGTTGCGCAGAACGGTATCCATCATGCGCTCAAAGGTCGCGGGCGCATTACACAGCCCAAACGGCATGACGTTGAATTCGTACAAGCCATCCGGCGTGACAAAGGCTGTCTTCGGTCGAGCGTCATCAGCCATGGGGACTTGCCAGTACCCTGAGCGCAAATCAAGCGATGAAAAGAATTCTGCTCCTTGCAGGCTGTCAATGGCGTCGTCTATTCGAGGTAGGGGATAAACGTCCTTACGGGTGATCTTATTTAGTCGTCGGTAGTCCACACAGAACCGCACAGAGCCGTCCTTCGTCGCAACAAGAACGACAGGAGACGCCCACGGGCTGTTTGAGGGTCGAATAACGTCGCGGCGAAGCATGTCGTCGACTTGCTCGTTAATTACACGACGCTCTGCTGGAGATACGCGATATGGACGTTGCCGCAGTGGTGGTTGAGCGCCAGTGTCGATGCAATGGGTGACAGCAGACGTGCGGCCGAGAGGAGTTTGCGCGACATCGAACGAAGAACGAAATTCTTCCAACAGGCATAAATGCTGGGAACGCTCGACCGACGTAAGGTTGTCAGCAATCGAGGAACGAAATACATCAGCGGATGACGAATCAGATGTGGAAACAGCACTGAGCGTACGGGAGCTGGCGCAGTGCGTGTCACCCGGTGCGTCCATAAGTTGTGCGTCTTCGAGGGGTTCCGCTCTGCCGAGACATTCCCCTCGCACCAACGTAACCATAAACGGGGATGGGTTGGTCACAAAAATATCCGTGTCGCCCTGAGTGATTTCCACGGTCGCAAATGGCACCAGCAAGCCTTTCCTAGTGAAAACGCGGTCACATGGAGAAAGAAGTGCAACGGCGTCGCAGAGACCGGTGCAATAGACTGACACAGCCGTTGACGAATTCGCAGGAACTGTGATGTCGTCTTTGACGAATACCTTGGTTGCAGCCGATGAACTGTCTGCCAGCGTCAAATGTGAGAATGGTGAGAGCTCTAATTCGGCTGGTGCGCAATGAATGACGGCGTCGTGGCGGGCGAGAAAATCCCATCCCAGGATCACGTCGTGAGAGCATGAAGAAATTATGATGAATTCGACGGCGTACAGAGCGTCCTGAATGATGACACGGGCTGTGCATACCGCCGTCGGGTGAATACTTTGGGTGCTGGATGTACGGAGGGAGAGCCCGGAAAGCGGCGTCGTCACTTTTCGTAGCAGGCGGCTTAGTTTAGCATCCATAACAGATACGGCGGCTCCAGTATCGATAAGGGCAGATGCGCGAACACCGTCCACAAAAACGTCTATCACGTTCGATGGTCTTCGCTGAGGGCTTTCGCAGTTCGATAGCGTCGCAGCCCTTGCCTCGTGGACTGCGACGACTAGTTTTCCTGGTCGCGTGCGGCCGAACGTGGCCGCATCGGTGACAGCGAGCGGCGTCGTGGTGACGGTGAACGGCGGGTAGATGCAGCTGGGCGAGACGGCGGCGACGGAGGCGTAGGTGGGTCGTAATACGGCCGGTTCGACTGGATGGTGGCAGGCGACACGTCTCTAGGCGGCTGCACGCGATTCCAATAGCGCGCCACGTGGCCGGCGTAACCGCATGCGAAGCATATGGGGCGGTTGTCAGGTGTGCGCCATCGGTTCGCTGGGGCAGGGCCCGCCCATGGTGCAGGACGGGATTGACGGGGCGGCAACTGATAGGACTGCATGGTGGGCTGCAGTCATGGCCTGTGCGTGACGTCGGCGTAGGCTACCGGTACATCAGCATCGAAAGAGTGAGGTCGAGTGGAGGCTTCGGCGTAAATGTGTGGGGCCGCCGTAGCGATTGATGGGGGCGGTCTTGCGACAACTTGGGCGTAACTCAAAGGTGCAGGAGCCGGATGGTGCTGGTGGTACTCGGGCATGACCTCCGCGATTTCCTGCTCAATTGGTCGACGGAGGGGAGGCAGAAGGGCGGTCGACTGCTGTTGAGCGTACCGAGGGCGAGCAAAGTCCAGCAAAGAGAACTGGCGCGCGATTTCCTCGCGCACGAAGGTCTTCATCTCTGCGAGCAACGCGGAGTGGTCGGGTATGGTCGACAAGCCAGCAAGCTCGGCGTCGCGTGATGGAGAGCGACGGGTCATCGATCGCTGCCGGCGCAGCTCCTCATAGCTTTGGCAGAGCGTGATGACCTCTGCCACTGTGCTGGGGTTCTTGGCGAGCAGCATGGTGAAGGCGTCGTCGTCGATGCCTTTCATGATGTGCCTGATCTTGTCAGAATCGGACATGGTGGCGTCGGCTTTCTTACAGAAGTCTAAGACGTCTTCAATGTAACTGGTGAATGATTCACCGGTCTGCTGGGCGCGTTCACGTAAGCGCTGTTCGGCCTGGAGCTTACGAACGGCAGGTCGGCCGAACACGTTGATAATGGCGGTCTTGAAGTCGGACCACGTCGTAAATTCGGATGCGTGGTTGTTGTACCACAGGCCCGCCACACCCGCGACGTAGAAAACCAGGTTAGTCAATTTTCCGGCCTCGTCCCATTTATTGGGGACACTCACGCGCTCGTAAATGGCGAGCCAGTCCTCCACGTCGGTACCATCGGCGCCAGTGAAGACTGGAGGGTCGCGAATGCGAGGGACACCGGGACATGTCGGTGCGGGCGGGGTCGTTTGCTGGGAGGCGTCTTGAGACATGGTAGGCGGCAAGGTACGGGATCGAAGAGCCAGGGGCATCGAACGAGGGCCGTAGTTGTGAAGGCTCAGCACTCTCCACCAAATTATAAAGAGGTTTATTAGCGGCGACGATACTCAACAGCGACAGTCGAGGCGGGGCCGACTCTCAGCGCGAGTTGCGTTCTCTTCCAAAAGAGCCGAAGAGGGCGACCCACTAGGAGGTGTTCGAGAGGACGACCCATTACCAAGTTCGATCGCTTCGCTACAGCTGCTTTGAACTGTCGGTGGAAACGCTCGATCATTCCGTTGGCGCAGGGGTGGTAACTGGTGGTCCTCAAGCGTTCAAAACCGATGGTCAGCCTGAGTAGCCTGAACAGGTGCGACTCGAACTGTCGTCCTTGGTCGGTGGTTACGCGGCGGGGGGCGCCGAAACGAGCGAAGAAGGCCGACGCGACGTCTTCCGCGGTGATTCCCTCGGAGGGCCATGCCTCGGGCGATCGAGTGTAGCGATCGATGGCGGTGAGGCAGTAGCGATAGGGCCCGGCCGGGGGAAAGGGTCCTATGATGTCGAGGTGGACGTGCTCGAACCGACCGGAGGGCTGAGGGAATGTTCCGAGTGGAGACGTGACGTGCCTGGTGACTTTAGCGCGTTGGCATTGAATGCAGGAGTGAGCCCAGGTGTGACAATCCCGCTGCATGGAGGGCCAGACATAGCGGTCAGCCACGAGGCGTATAGAGGCGCGTATACCGGGATGGCTGAGGTTGTGGAGCTGGTTGAAAAGACCACGGCGATGGGACAGAGGTACATAGGGCCTGCTTCGTCCTGTCGACATGTCGCAACAAATTGTGGTTGTAGACCCTGGAATGGGGACTTGTTGCAGCTGTAGTGAGGACCTGCCCTTGAGAAGTTCCTGCAGTTCGGCGTCCATAGTCTGAGCCTCGGCGAGGACGTCCGCTGTTATCTGCACATAGCTGATGGCTGCTACACGTGAAAGCGCGTCGGCGAGCACGTTGTCTTTCCCGCTGACATGTTGGATATCGGTGGTGAACTGTGCAATGAACGAGAGTTGGTTCTGCTGTACAGGCGGGAGCTTGTCACGACGTTGAGAGAAGGCGTAGTTAAGAGGCTTGTGGTCGGTATAGATGGTGCTCTTCTGTGCTTCGAGAACATGGCGAAAGTGTTGTACTGCTTCGTACATCGCCAGAAGTTCTCTGTAGTAGGCTGGCAGAGTTGTCGGGGCGGTGGTCGTGGTTTCGTCGGCGGAACTGGTGGTTGAAGGGGTCGTTCTCCGAGCTGCGAGTTTTTTGGAGAACAACGCCAAAGGACGCCAGGTGTTGTCCACGCGTTGCATGAGTGCGGCGCCGATGGCGAAGCCAGATGCGTCCGTGAAGAGTCCCGAGGGAGCGTCTGGCACGGGATGGTTGAGAAGCGTGGTGGTGCAGAGGGCGGTTTTGCATTCTTCGAACGTTTTCGCTAACGTCGGTGTCCACGCGACGGGTTGGTTTCCTCGTAGGCCAGCCAAAGCATCATAGAGAGGAGCCTGGTAGTCGGCTGCGCGTGGCAAGAAACGCCTGTAGAAGTTCAGCATGCCAAGGAAACGGCGAAGGTCTTTAGCGGTGGTGGGTTGAGGGTAACTTTGCAGGTTTGAGATGCGTTGGGGCAAGGGCCGAGTTCCCTCAGATGAAACTTCGTGGCCGATGAAGCGGACGACGGAAGCACCTAGCGTACTTTTTTGGTATTGACAAGTAGACCGTAGTCGTCGAGGCGTTGAAACAGCAGACGAAGGTGCCTGTGGTGCTCTTCGGCGTCGCCGGAAAATACCAGTATGTCGTCAAGGTAAACGAAGCAGAAGTCGACGCCGCGGACGACGTCGTCGATGAAGCGCTGAAAGGTGTGTCCAGCGTTTCTCATACTGAAGCTCATGAAGGGAAACTCGAACAAGCCAAAGGGAGTGATTGCCGTTTTCGGGACGTCATCCGGATGGACGGGTATCTCTGTGTAAACCTTCACCAAGTCAAGCAAGGAGAAGACGTGGCAGCCATGAATGCGATGGGCGAAGTCCTGTATGTGGTGGACGGGTTACCTGTCCGGGATGGTGCGTGCGTTGAGGGCACGGTAGTCCCCACAGGGCCGCCAGCCTTCGGTCTTCTTCGGAACGAGGTGAAGTGGCGAGGCCCATGGACTGTCAGAGCGGCGGGCGATTCCTTCGCGGAGCATGGCCTCGAACTCTGCTTTGGCTATGCGCATGCGGTCCGGGGCAAGGCGACGGGCGCGGCAGAAAACCGGGGGGCCTGAAGTAGTACGGATGTAGTGCACGGTGTGGTGTGCTGCACATTGCGTGGCAGTCCGCTGGGGCGCGTCAATGCGGGAAATTCGGCGAGCATGGCATGGTACGGCGAATGATTGTCGACACTGAGTACCTTGATGCTTGGCTGTTGGGCGGTCGTTCGCTGGCTAGGTGTGGAATGTCCCGTTGTCGCGTCGATGAGGAGGTCGTTGAGGCAGTCCGGAAGGACGTTGTAGTGGGCCAGAAAGTCTGAGCCGATGATTAGCTCGGCGACGTCGGCGATGACAAAGTTCCAGTGAAGGTCACGGCGTAAGTTTCTGAGCTGGATGTGCAGGCGGAGCGAGCCGTACGTCTTGATTGTTGAGCGGTTTGCCGCACTGAGCTCGAAAGACGTAGGCGGACGAGGACCTTGGAGATGGGATCGCGGGTAGCAACAAATGTCGGAACCGCTGCTTCGTGATTTGGTCGGTGACGAAGATGCGACGGCCTCCGGGTTGGCAGCTTGCGGCCGTCTCTACGAGCTGCCGTTGGCGTTTCCCGCATGCCCAGCGGAACAGGGTGGTCGACATTGGCGGGCTCTGTCCCCGAAGCGTCGGTGGTAGTAACACGGGCCGTTGTTATCGGGTTGCCGCGACGAAGTGGTGTTACAGTCGCGGCTTTGCGAGTGGCGGCGCTGATGCATCGGAAGACGTTCACACAAGCGTTGTTGAGTGCAGGTGATCTGTCGATCGATGTCGTCGATACGGTGTGCAAGCTCTACGGTGTTCAGCGGTGCAGCTACGGCCTGGATGGTGGGCGACAATTGTGGCAAGGAGACCTCGATGACGCGATCGGCAATCTCCGCAAGTTCGTCGAGGGATAGCCCAACCTGAGCCTGCAGAATTGCCTGGACGTGCGGCGGGAGTCGTTGGAGCCAAAGCGCTCGCAGGAAGGAATCCTGGACTTGTATGTTGCCCGCGAGCGCACGCATGTCGCGCAGGAGCTGCGAAGGTTTGCGCTCGGCAAGCTCTGCTGACTGAAGTTGGCGTACCTTCTGGTCTTCGGAGAGCGACAGGCGGCGGATAAGGGTAGTCTTCAGGTGTTCGTAGAGTTTGGCCGTTGGTGGGTTGGCAAGTATATCCCGGACCTCGTTGGCATGACGTGCGTCCAGGCGGGCGACGACGTAATTGTAGCGGGTGCGGTCTTGCGTGATGTGCGCCAGGGAGAACGGCCTCGACCTGGGCGAACCAGACCTCGGGCGAGCCCGCCCAAAACGGCGGAAGCCTGACAGCGATACGCCAGGTGTCGCATAAGGCAGCGTGAGGGAGCTCAGTGGGAGCTGTGACGTCCTCAGCGGAGCCGGCAGGCACGGCCTCGGTTGTGGAGGCGTTGCGAGAGTGCTGGGGTCGCTGGGTCTGCAGTTCCTGTTGGAGCTGTTGCACCCGCTGGCGCAGAGCGGTGAGGGCCTCTGGGTCGGCCATGGCGGTGCGGTGTGTTCAGTTTCCGGGTCACCAGATGTAGGATGCCGTGTCGATGGAAGGACGCATCCCAACATAAAACATAACGACTGTTCATCAGCGTAGTAGCAGCAGCGGTGCGAGCATAGCGACGCAGCCCTCAGTCGGGTAGCGAAGGAATGATGACATCCGAGCTTGGCAGCTTGGTTTTAAAGCCACCGTCGATGACGTAAGCCTCTGGTGACGCTGCGGTGGCGCTGTCCCTTATCGGAGACGTGGTGTAGCATGCAGCCGTGTCACGCTGGGCTAGCGAGTGACGAGGCGGAGGCTGCGCCGGTTTGTGTGCAATGTGTCGCCACAGATGGATGGATGGATGGATGGATGGATGGATGGATGGATGGATGAATGGACAGACGAATGTGTGGATGGATGGATGGATGGATGAAGGGACATAGGGATGAACAGAATAATGTATGAATGGATAGATCGATGGATGGATGGATGGATGGATGGATGGATGGACGGAGGGATGGACAGACGAATGTATGTATGGATGGATGGATGGATGGATGGATGGATGGATGGATGGATGGATGGATAGGTGGATGGATGCACGAACGAACGTATGAATGGATGGATGGATGGATGGATGGATGGATGGATGGATGGATGAACGGACGGAGGGATGGACAGACGAATGTATGGATGGATGGATGGATGGATGGATGGATGGATGGATGGATGGACAGGCGGACGGCGGGATGGACAGACGAATGTATGGATGGATAGATCGATGGAAGGATGGATGGATGGATGGATGGATGGATGGATGAACGTACGGAGGAATGGACAGAGGAATGTATGGATGGATAAAGCGATGGATGGATGGTGGAAGGACGGACGAACGTATGGATGGATGGATGGATGGATGATTGGACGGCTGGCTGGATGGATGGATGGATGGATGGATTCACTGAATGATTGATTGATTGATTGATTGATTGATTGATTCATTGATTCATTGACGGACGGATGCATGGATGGATGGATGAACAGACTGAGGGATGGACAGACGAATGTATGGGTAGATAGATCGATCGATGGATGGATGGATGGATGAACGGACGGAGGGAAGAACAGACGAATGTATGGATGAATAGATCGATGGATGGATGGATGGATGGATGGATGGATGGACGGATGGTTGGATGGATGAATGAACGGATGTAGGAATGGACAGCGGAATCTATGGATGGATAAATCGATGGATGGAGGGACGAAAGTATGGATGGATGGATGGATGGATGGATGGATGGATGGATGGATGGACGGATGGTTGGATGGATGAATGAACGGATGTACGAATGGACAGCGGAATCTATGGATGGAAAAATCGATGGATGGATGGATGGATGGATGGATGGATGGATGGATGGATGGATGGATGGATGGATGGATGGATGGATGGACAGACGAATGTATGGATTGATGGATGGATCGATGGATGAACGGGCGGAGGGATGGACAGACGAATGTATGAATGGATAGATCGATGGATGGAAGGAAGGGCGGACGAACGTATTAATGGATGGATTGTATGGATTGATAGATCGATGGATGGAAGGACGGACGAACGTAGGAATGGATGGATGGATGAATGAATGGATGGATGGATGGATGGATGGATGGATGGATGGATGGATGGATGGATGGATGGATGGAAGTGTGGAAGGATGGGTGGATGGATGTCAGGGATAAACTCCTCAGCTACCACGATGTGACATTGGTTTACAGAAATCCTCGCCTAACGTACCCCCCCCCCCCCCCCCGCATAGTCCTCTTCTCAGAAGTGACCAGTTTTTGTGGTATAGACTTCAAATGGCCACATTCACGACCCCTTTCCTCCTCTCCCTTAGAACGCGCGGTGAAACCTCTCCTTACCGCAACTTGTGTACTGGCACAAGAGCAGACTTCAATCACAGCTCTCTGAATGGACCGAGCAAATCCAAGCCGCCTTGGTAAGGGTCAGAGCACCAGGAGCGATGGGAGACTGCTCTGCGCAGCTCGCAACCGGAGCTACAGCTTCGGACAGTGGCGCGAGGAAGAGGGCTCGCCAATGCACAAAGGTGTCCAGCCATCTAGAGCGGCCCGACTGCCGATCATCGTTCTGATTCGTTTTCGCCTTCCTCCCATCACAGGATTTTTTCATGTATCAATAATGTGGTTTGCTGTCGTGAGCGCGCGAGCTGCGGCTACACTTCGTCTTTGCCGCTTCATGGGATTAGCCGACGATTGTCGTGGAGGATTCCAACGGTCCGGGTCAGTGCACCGGAGTAATGCACGCGGTGAATAACACTGCAGAGCCCTACGATGCCTGAAACCACATGGCCGAACTCGAAAAGCAGGCTCATTACTTGCCCATAGCGCCCTGCGAAGACAAAACGCAGATACTGCTGTTGTACGATGATCATGCTGAAGAGCTGTCGTTTCAACAAGTATACTTCGGGCAGCCGCGCAAAATCGCGAGTGCACACGCCACGCCTTTCGCCAAGGCCAATACCGAGATACGGTGTACCGATCACCGGGGCATCGAATCGTTGCGAGTACTCCATATGGCCCGGAAGGTCGTGCGCTTCTCTGGTCAACCAGCTTCCCTAAGTGGAATAGCTGGTGAACTTTAACACTGGAGCGGTTCTAGGTCTACGCCCGACGACAGTTGAGTGTCTAACCTGGTCACACTCCGTTTCCCAGATACATCCCTAAGTAGCGTAACTGCCTCAGTCGCGGACGAGGCGGTAGCCGCACATTTAAACGGGTAAAGGCGACTAGATCAAGAATAGGGTACAAATTCGTCCCGCAAAAACCGGGTCTCAGATGCACCCACAGATGGCGTAACAGCAACGGTCGCGGTAAAGCCCCACTACCTTCGTAAGGTAAAGCGGCTTTAGGTCGCGGACAAAACGATAGCCGCTCAGCGAAAGGGGAAAGCGTGACTCGAGCGGGAATAGGGTCTAAAGTCGTCCCGCAAAAACCAGTCACCAGATACACCCATAGATGGCGTCACTGCCTCGGTCGCGGACGAAACGGTAATCCCAAGGGAAGCCCAGGAGAACTTCCAATTCAGGAGATCCTCAGGTGGAACAATTTCCGGCCATGCAGGACAGGCTAACCCCGCCTGCTGCAACATCACCATCACCACCACCAACTGCACCTTTAATGTTTCTGCTGTTGTCACATTGGGTGGAACAGGGATAAGTTTTTTTTTCTGCATAACAAGGAGTTTTAGTGCCGGGGCCCCAAAGCGGCTTGCTTACGTAAGCCTCTTTTGCGTTCTTTTCTATTTTGCATAGTTGCGGCTGGGACTACAAGGGAATGCCAGAGAGTGCGTACGCAAGCGGCTTGGAGTCCCCGGCACTAACACTCTCCACTAAAGGCACGCTACCTTGCAAGTTTGACACTAAAATAAATAAATACTGTACTACCTTGTAATTTCAACATATGCATAAAGCACGGTACCCAGTGCTTTTTTGTAGCAAGTGCTTTGAAGCCAATATAACAATTCATGGCATTGCTTTTTTTTTAGGACACAAAGGAAATAAAAGAGGAGACACAAAGTTTAATATTTTTTAACAATTTCAAATTCACACGATACTAAAGTGTCTAAGCGAAATGCCATAGAGCGTCATCGCAAGTATTTGCAGCGAAGAACATAGGCCTTTCCGTTTATGAGGTCGTTGTTGTCCATCGTGCGAAGACAAACGAAAAAAAAACACAAACACAGAGAGCTCATAAATGCAAATGAGTGTGTTAGGGCAGGTTATACTGCGATTGGCGAGGCTATCAGTGTTACTCGTGTGTCGCACAACCGCCAAAGCACCATCGCTTTCTCCCTCCTTCTCTTAGCCGTTTTTATAACGCGCGTATCGGTTGTAAACATTTCGGACATCGCACTCGCGATAACGCACGTTCCTCTACCAGTTGAGACAATAAAATTACAAAAAAAAAACAGAAATGTCGGTTTCGCTTTCAACGAAGCGCGCATATATGGAGCGGGAATAAAATCATGGGTGAGGTCGTCGAACTCGTAATTTGAATTTTAATCCCGGGGACCGATAGCGCTAGGCGGGCGCGAAATATATACGCACATGCGAACGCGCCGACAGAGCTCCGATTCCGGAGAGAGATGAAACAAAAAGTAACTCGAAGAAATGGAACCGCCGGGCCTCAAGAAAAACTGCCGACAAAGGCGAGAAGAGCCTCCCCGTCTCGCCTCGCGTTGATGCATACACGCGCTCACATACATCTCTGTAACGTTAGGTCCGCGCTTCCGCAGACTTATTTTTTATTGTTTTTTTTTTTTTTTTTTTTTGCGCCCACGCTGGACCGCAGTCTATAGCTACAGCATCGCCTATATGGACGGCATCGACGGAGTGCCGTCGTCGTCTCAGGGCGGTCGTACCAGTCTGGGAAGCCCCGCTCGGAGGGGTCGGGAGGGCGCGATGGGCAAGCTCGTGCACCACCTAAAAAGAAAAAAATAAAGGGAGAGAGAGAGAAAGGGCAAGTAAAGCCCGTGTCGTCGTTTGGGCAATTCGGGGCGCACACACACGCACACACTCTCCCCACCCCCGTCACCCCTCTCACGCCTCTTTTCACATTCATTCCCAGCGCCGCCAGCTATACATTACGGTTACGGCTCGCGAGGAACAGTCTCGATAAAGTCGGGAATACATTTGCATGTATGCATGAATGGCCCTCTTACCTCGGCGAATGCCGCCGCCGGCATCGTACCGCGCATAGGCGCGCGTTTCATGCAACGGCAATATGCTCGTTTAGGCTGCGCTGTGCTGCGGCACAGCGCTCCCCGCCATGTACTATAGCCGCCGTGTATATACGGCTGCCGTCAAGATCGACGTCGACCGAGGAGAAGGCTCAGACGTCTGGCTGGAGAGGAGGAAAGGGTGAAAGGACGGCGTCGAAGAAACGGCACGCGGTGCCGCAACCCCTCTTCTCGTGCGAGATCTCAAGCTTCATCCCACCGGTCTCGTGCACCGCTATTCCCGTACTATAAGCTGTAGCCCGAAACGTGGTGGCGTGAACGGGGGAAAAAAAAAAGGGGAAAAAAAAGGAAAGCGAGCCACCAGGAAGGGACGACACGGCGCCACTGGGGGGCAATGCCATTATGCATTCGAAATGGAAGGCAAACACAAACGAAGCGACGTGGATCGCGCGCCCGCGGTCGCATGCATAGAGGCGCCATTGGCATTCCCGACGCGCGCCTGCTTACCGCTCTTCGCACAAAGTTGGCTTATACCAGCGCTCGGGATGAGGGTTGCCCACACTTGCAATCCCGTGTTCAAAGGTGAAGCCCATGCGCGTCGCGTCGCGCGTGCTGTGACCAAACAAGGCCAACGAACGTGCAAGCATTTTAGGGAGATTGCCGGGGCTTATCGCTTGCCCTTCGCAGAGGTGCTCGCGTCAATCTCTTAATCCGCATCCTGCCCGTCTGACCTACATCGTCCGTCTGTTCCCCTTTCCCAGATTAGGGTTATCAATCCGGGCACTCTTGTCCGCTCAAAACTGCTGCCTTAATTTTCGTTGGTCGATTATTTCTAATGGGGACGAGATGGTTCGGCTTACATGCGAACAGATCTCCAGACGTCGCAATACTTCGGGGGCTGACGTTTTTAGTAGTATATCCGTTTCCTGTGATTTACTCAGTTTCAGTTTCCTAGCGAAAGAGAGAGAAATATTATCGCGATGCGGAGTCTAGGATGACATATGTTTCGTGATTTTAATATTGATATGAGATAACCATGACAGTAACTACTAACTTTCCATTGACTACAGTCCACTTACTAACTGGTCTGTATAAGTTAACTAACGTGTTCAGATAATTATCCAGGAATTGAATATACGTAACTTATTTCATGACGCCCGCGGTTCCGAAGAAGATAGATACTTAAAAATCCAATTTGTGTTAAAAGTCTTCTATTTTAGGAGTTGTCGGCAGTCTTGGGGAAAACACCCGGTATGATGGTTGTGTGAGGCATCTGAAGCCACCCCCCCCCCCCCCCAAAAAAAAAAGATAGTCGTCAGTCTAGCACTCCCCTTCTTTTTCCTTTCTCATTTCCTTTCGTTTCTTGCGCTAAGTCAGCTTGGTTTTATTGTCTGTTGGCGCAGTATTTCCATTTGTCTACTGAAAGCGCAAGAAGCAATTACTGCCAATGAGTTTGTAGGACAGCACCGAAACCGTGAATTGAGTTCTGCGGTCTCACGAACTCATTACGACTGGCTAAAGCACTGATTACATTCCGAATTGAATACTTAGCACAAAGCCTAATCAGGCGTGATTTAGAACCCGACAGCGAAGCCGTGAAAAGCAAAATAAAGCAGTAATGAAAATGAGGTATTAGGGAAATTAAATTAAGCCCACTTCATATGAGACACCTTATTTATCGAGAGACTATTGAGAAAAACCCGGGCTGTTCGCCAGCACACCTGACGGGCTCCCCTCTAAAAAGGGGCTGCTAACGATAACGTATGAAGCGTCACTTTCCATTAAAATTTGCATCCCTCTTTCATAGAAGTCGCTTGGAGCGTAATCCACGGGCCATCCACATTTACGGAGCTAAATTATTGAAAAGGCCGGGAGTTGAGAGAAACCCGAGCACCGAAACACGGAAAACTACGTAAAAAGAGAGGATTTGTACGGGCGCATACCGTGCTAGCGTGCATTTGCCGGTCAATGCATGCGCTCATAGCGAGTACACGAGCGGTCGGGATTACTCTGGGCGCGCACTTCACGAGCATTGGAAACTGGAAGCGGCCGGGAAGAGCGGAACATCGCTAACGACGCTTTCATATTGCGCCGAACAAATATGCGCGCTCGAGCGTAATTCCACGGAGCCTTGAGAAATATATATAAGCGCTTATACCGCAGCTGTCTAGTGCAGTCTAATGGTCGGGAACACTCTTCAAGGAGGTTAGAGATTTGAGATGGCGTAATTTCGCTAATGACTCGGATCGGTGCTTTGGCTGAGATGTGGCGGGGCAGTTTATGCGACAGTTATCCGGGAGCTCTTTATCACGCAGAAGTTATCTCTTCTTTTCTTTGAGAACGCGCGGAAACTGCTATAGGTATTATATACATTGAAATGCGAGAGCTTTTCCAGGTGGGTGGTAGACGGCAGTTTCCGGCCAGGCTCATCTTACAGAGCTTACGCAATACGAACCCGTAAAGAGCACGTTTCGAAAAAAGGAAAAGAAAGGAGACAACAGAAATGACGCGTTTGTAAAAAAAAACAACAATTTAGTCTGTCGTTTCTTGAACATTAGTGTTCGCAAATAAGGAAGACAAATGACGTTTCGGGCGCCGAACAGCACGTGTGCGAACGGAATAACAAGCAGCGTAATTCACTGAACCCCCTCCTTTCGTACATGAACACGAAACTATATATTACAACAGAACCATCGGAACGAACATACGCCGACAAATCGTGATGTTGGACATAATATAACCGAGGCAGCGGAGAGTGGGTCTTATATCTTAATGCGAAACGAGGACTGTAGACGGACGCAGCGCTGCGTTCCTCCAGCCTTCTTCGTCTTTGTTGTCTCCCGCTGTTCTTGCGCATACTAAGTTTGAACCTTTCAAAAAATCTGGTGCAGATATAGAACACCTTCCCTTCAACTACCATAAATATCCAACCTGCTACAAAAAGCTGCCAAGAAATTTTGAAATGACATTAATTAGCTGGTGTTTGTTTGTGCTAACACATACTGTACGACATACAACGCGAAAGAAGGACAGGCATTAAGGGTAAACAGCCCTAGAGCCGTGTGTGTCTTTAATTTATGCACCCTTTTCACACTTCTTGTACTAGTTTCTCAATAAATGTGTGAATTCGTCTAGGAGAGGTCCTCCCTCCTGCGCGCTTAGTTGGCTGTTAGAGAGAGCTTGTCTCTCTTCCATGGAGGAGTACACAGTACTCCTGTTCGTCGAATTTTTTTTTTAACGCAAAACAACGCTGCTGTTGCAGAGACTCTTGGATGAGAGGCCAGCAGAAACAGAAAAGCAAATCACATGAACCACGAGCGAGATATATTGTTGGAAATTTCAGTACAATTTAGCACACATCGAAATGCGTATGACTTTCATTAAATCTATTCCGACGCTTGCGTCAACGTTTTTTGAACGTGTGGCAACATTAGAGAGTTTGAGGATTGGGGATGCAAGACACTGGGTCCCCAATCTGCGTTGGGTAGGCTGCTCTTGCGTTCGGAAGAGCAGCAGAGTTTGAGAATCGGGTCAAACATAAGCTGCGTTGGGTCACACGCACGGGCTGCCACACGTGGCGAAATTAAAATCATGCGACACGCGGGCCATACCGCGTCGTGGCCCGCGCTGCATCTGCGTCGTCCCGCTGGCGACTCAAGAAACCTTGGGAACCCACGCCAGTTTTCAATTTCTGGGTCTTGGGTGAACGCGAACGCAAGAGCCCAAGAATGGCTTGGGTTCTGCGCATGGGCCCTGGCGGCTCGCAAGCTATTTGGGTCCCCAAGCTTCTCGGCGCTCCGATTATCAAACTCTCTATTAGACCCAACGATCCCAGAGATGGGTCATTGTGTATTCAATGTTCATTATATTTTCATCATTGGGGCCCCAAAGAGCTTGGGGACCCAAGAAGTCTGCGAGCCGCCAGGGCGCACGCGCTGAACCCAAGCCACTCTTGGGCTCTTGCGTTATCGTTGTCTCAAGACCCAAAAATCGAAAACTAGCGTGGGTCCCCAGGCGTCTTGGGTCGCCAGCGAGACGACGCAAATGCAGCGCGGGCCAGGACGCGGTATGGCCCGCGTCTCGCATGATTTTAATTTCGCCACGTGTTGCGCCCCGTGCGTTTGTCCCATTTTTCAAGCTCTGCTTCTCCTCCGACCGCAACAGCAGCCTACCCAACGCAGCTTGGGGACCCACCGTTTCGGGTCCCCAATTCTCAAGCTCGTTATTGTGTTTATTACGGCGCACCACACAATGTCAGAGTCTAGGCTTTCTTTCTTTCTTTCTTTCTTTCTTTCTTTCTTTCTTTCTTTCTTTCTTTCTTTCTTTCTTTCTTTCTTTCTTTCTTTCTTTCTTTCTTTCTTTCTTTCTTTCTTTCTTTCTTTCTTCTTCTTTCTTTCTTTCTTTCTTTCTTTCTTTCTTTCTTTCTTTCTTTCTTTCTTTCTTTCTTTCTTTCTTTCTTTCTTTCTTTCTTTCTTTTTCTTTCTTTTTCTTTCTTTCTTTCTTTGTACATCGTCATTTGTGGATTCGGCTTGTATTCTAACTTGTGAATTTGTATTATGGACTTACGGATTATGTGTCATGACTTACAAACTGTTCGTGGGAACTAATTTCTGAATGATTCCTGCGTCATTATGGATTCGTTCTTCTCAGAACTTTCTTCTTTTTTATTGCAGGTTTATCTTTTTTCTATTACAGGTTTATCTTAAAGGTAAAGGAGCAGCCGACGCATCCACGAAGCGCCAGCGAGGTGTCACAAACAAACACACACACACGCACGCATGCACGCACTGTTTCTGTTCGGCCCGTACAGAAACAGTGTAGCTAAAAGCAATGCGAAGGATGTGTTCGAGGTTAGAGGAATGCTACATAAGTGCGTCAAGGAAAGGCTCATACTTCGAGCTACTTTCCTTTATCAGATGTTCGTAAACAGCAATATCACGGCGATGTCAAAGCAAGCATTGCACGTACTACATGTTCGTTGTTTAGCAGGATACCGGCAAGAAACTCCTGCATCCAGCTTATGTAAAGACGACGAACGTCCCGTCCTAGTGAGCGCTTGTTTTTCTTCTCTGTTATGTATTGTTTTGCTTTTGTTTACTCTCACCTCAATCACTTTCGTTGCAGCGAACATTTTTCAGCCGTAAGCCAGAGAAAGAGAGTGGAACGCATCTCGAATGACACCGGCCGTCTCCATCACAAATGCTCCGTACTTGATCAAAACAACGATTCGAGGGACGAGCGGACTATAAGAACGCGTCTTGTTTCACTGCTGCCTTCCCTCTCACGTTCGTACCAAATGGCGTAATCACTCCAAATATACCGCGGCTCTTCGTAT
Organism: Rhipicephalus sanguineus; assembly: GCF_013339695.2. Taxonomy (NCBI): domain Eukaryota; kingdom Metazoa; phylum Arthropoda; class Arachnida; order Ixodida; family Ixodidae; genus Rhipicephalus; species Rhipicephalus sanguineus. The sequence continues at coordinate 155,776,149 of NC_051180.1, forward strand.
CATTTTGATGCACCTGAGTTATCAGAAGCGACTACGGTGCACAAGCTCGAAAGCCCACACGAAGCTATTGTATGTGTACTGTCCGCCATAGGAAGTTTATTTGTTTTTTTGTATCGTTGTGTTTTTGTTATGCGAAAAGGAATTGAGGAAAAAAGAAACGAAAAGCAAAGAGAAGTCAAGAGTGAAATCGGTTGGCCACGCTGATGTGTAAGGTATAGTAGACAACAACGGCAGTAACAAAATGTACCTCGCTTTGAGGGACGAAACCGAACGGCGATGTAGGCCAACCATCTATGATGAATTGGTATAACGAAAAAAAAAAATGGTAAGGGAATTCACATTGCGCAACCAAGAACAAATGCACGTTGTTCCACGAATACAGACCAGTGATTTCCTTGGGCTTTGAAAGAGAATGGGAAGACCATCTAAGCCGCGGAGGTACTGCTGTTTACGTACTCCAGCCAGATATTTTAGACATTCTTCGAGTTTCTTACAGCAAGGCTGTATATGGTTAAATTCTGGCGGAACGCGTCCGCGGACAAAACGACGCGTAGAACAACAATTTTCGGCGCCCCTCGCCATATTTACCCCTTGCCCCCTCGCAACAGCCGGTGCCTCTTTCACAAGTGCCGCGATACTCGGCGGCGGCACTTCCCACCAATCGTTGTGGCCCTTTGTCTCGTGACGTAGATCGCTGTAGCACCGTTGTATCCCTTTGGGCCAGCTATGGGACGGACGCGTGTCGTTCGCTCGGAGGAAGAAGAACGGAAATCGAGGAAGAAAAACGGAAGAAGAAGAACGGAACGGAAAACGACGTGAAGCAGCTGGCGCGCAGAACGTGCAGCCGCAGCCGCTGGCTTCCTTCCGTCTTCGCAGCAGTGGAAGGGCTCTGAATTTTTGTTAGTAATTCGGGCTTTACTTAATAATTAATTTGCATATATTCTTTTCGTAGTCATGCAATCTCGACCCCTCGTCTAACATAGCAATCCTGAATATCGGACCACTGAAATTTTCAGCTTCAGTTTGACTCTCTCTCGCTAAGTTTGGCGATAGCTCAGGGTCATTAGCGTATCCGAATTCAAGTGGTCTTCATCTCGCTGTCGCTCAGTATAAAGGACGACTCCAACTTATTTACTTATTTATTTGTTCATTTATTTATGTTTCTGTTTATTTACTGTGTTAATGTGTCATCATAATATAAATACAGTATACAGTGGAGGGGCATATTTAGGAAACCGAACAAAAAAAATGGCGTACGTTACATATTTCTTGGATAAACACATAATACATGACATAGGTTGGTTGGTTTGTGTGGCTTAAAGGGGTGGTGCCACCAAATTTGTGGCTTGCGCATTCTTTGCTGTAAGCGTTTCCTATAGCTCCAGGAAGCATGATGCACGCACCAAGATTCATGTATTCTCGCTAAATAATGTAATATCGCCTTTTGATCTGGACACCTTTCGGTTTCGGTTTCTGGGCACCGAGGTCGGGCAGTGACGTAGAAGTGTAGGAGGCGTGGTCACGTGACCACACAAGGCTGTGACGCACTTAGCCAGGAAGCGATCGAAACTCGGCGAGTGATGTAGCAACCGATGCTTTGCCGGTACTATAGTGAATTAGAATATATTCTAGTTCACTACAGCCGGTACCTACGTTGCAGAAGTGGCGGAGGTCCGGAGGTCACTCACGTTACTACAGCAGATTTGGTGTGACGTCACTACAACTTTCGTTGACCATCCTACAGATCTACGTCAGTGTTGGCGCGCTAGCGATGGGTTTCGATCGGGAGAAGGGGCATTTAGGTACACTTTGGAAGTGGATTAAAATATGTTCTAAACGTTTGCAGTGTCCGACCCTTCGTGTGGAATGTCTTTGCATACAGAGGCAACCCACAACAGGCTTGTTATAGCCTCGAAATTTGATGGCACCACCCCTTTAACATCCCAAAGTCACTCAGGCTATTAGAGCCGTCGTATTGTGAGTCTCTAGTTAATTGCGACCACCTGCTGTTTTCATATAAAACTTCGAGCGCAAATAGACTACGTGGTACAAAGAATGGAAACGCACACCACGAGCCCTTCTTGTACTGCGTCGTCTATTTGCGCTCACAGTTTTATATGAAATTGCGACACCAACTAGCCAACCTATATAGCTATCCTGTTACAATGCACCTGGTGTTCTTTAACGTGCACTGACATCGCACAGTGCGCGGGCCTTCAGCATTTCACCTGCACCAAAATGCGGCCGCCGCGGTGGCCCGAAAGACCCGAAAAACGTGAACCCACGTCTTTCGGGTCAGCAGCCGAGCACCGTAACCACGGGGCCACCGCGGCGGCTCGAAATAAAGAAAATAAGTTATGCAGCAGCCTACCTTTTTTGCTTCTTTTCTGCATCATTATTGACAACGCATTTATTATAGTGATTTGCTTCGCCATTTGGTGAGGGTGAAGATCAGTGAGAGGGCGAAACGAGGATGTTAGGCCTGTCATGGCGACGATTCGATCATGGTAAGATGGCGGTTTTATTATGACATCGACGTAACGAAACGGATCAGAGGTAATGACGGCACGGCCAACCCATCTTCAAGCTCGCAATTGCAGCCACAATAAGATGTTTATCAAATAAAATTAATTAGCCTTGGATATAGCGTACCTACGCTCCTCGTAGTTCCCACAGTGGCTGAACGATTGCGTTGCCTGATTGTACTGGATGAACAGGACATTCAGTGCGAAAGTCTAGGGGAGAAGAAACTAGGGAGAAAGAGAGGCAAAGGAAGGGCAGGGAGGATAACCAGTTTGTACCCGGTTTGCTACCCTACACGGGGAGAGGGAGAAAAAAGAATAGAGAACGCAAAGAAGAAAGAGAGAGCAAGTAACACGCGCACACGCATGTCAGCGTTCATTGCGCACACTTAGTCACAGCCGAGAAATGTTTGAGACCGGTTCCTCTGAGGTTGTCTCAAAGTAGACTAGAATCCGAGATGTTAAAAAAGGCTTGCAAGGACTAGCTCCAAGGAAAGAAAAAAACTAAAAGCTCATTGCGAGAGGGATCAACCGGTGAACAAGCGACCTGCTCCATACCACTACAGGTGAAGCGGTGCTATATAACACCCCCCCTCCCCCCGCCCTCTTCGCCACCGAACTAAAATCCTGGCTACGCCATTCGCCTAGTGCTTAGTACCCCGCATGCACGCAAAAATGGTTCGCATGAGCCGCACTGTGAGCGTCTTGAGCCAGCAGCACCGCTAAAGGCGATTTCAAATCGCCCGCAGCGCCGATGCACCGGCATCTGGGAGCGTCGGGCTTCCCAACGGGGCTTCTGCCGGGCGTCGACAGAGGCCGCTAGTAAGACTGCTTCCAGGTAGAAGTGATGCCGGGCGGCGGGAGCGAAAAAGAAAGGGTGCGCGGGGTGCCTCCTCAAAGCACCCCCGCCGCTGCCGGGATTCACGCGCAGCGGAGAAGAGGCGACGGAGCCACAAACTTGCGTGCGTGTGTGTTGCCGAATCAAAGCAACAAGACCGGCGCGTCCAATCGGCGTTCTCATTCGCCGGCCTCACCCTTTCTCACGTCGAGCCGCACCAACGAGTCGCAGCACCGTGCGGTGACTGGCCTGGCGGCTCACCCGCGCACCCAGCAACGACTGCCCCTCGGTTTTCTTGCTTTCACGGGCGGATCCGGCCACCGCAGCCGTTTTCTGTTTGCGTAAAGAGCGGGGGGATTCGTCTTTCGGTTGGAATGGCAACGTTGTGAGGAAGGGTGAGGGAGGCAGTGGGTAATTAACTAAAGACGTTCGCTAACGCCGTTATCTCGGATCCGGAAATCAAACTCGGGAGCCGAAGGGCCGCCTCCGGTTCCGGCATGGCGTTATTTTGTGCGTGTTATCCCTTACGTATGTATTCCTGCACTTACTGTTATTTATTTCTTCCTTACCTCAAGTTTCCTACTGAGCGCATGAAGTTACGCGGCCGTGAAAGTTAACGGAAGGGGGAACTTGCGCCGTCTTCGCTGTTGCAATGCGAGGTAAAGGCATTGCCGGAGGACTCTTCCCGGCTAAAATGGGTAGCAACGGAAACTGGTATTCCTTGCTCGATACGGCGTCCCAACGAAGGGTTCGTACAAAGGGCGTACGCCTAAGGCCCCGTTCTCTGTGTGTACATACAAATAAACATAGAAGAAAACAACCGTGCCTGTCAGTTCTTGTGTTACAAGGGCACGAAACAATCGGTTTGATGGTGCTTTCTCCCGCGAACGAATGCAGCTGAGCGTGGTTTAATAGCACCGTTCGTTACCAGTATTATACCGTCGTACGCGGTTCTTTCGCGAAAACACATTAGATAAACTATTTTCATGGGTCTACAAGGTACATGGACTGCATGTAGATATGTTAGGTAGCGTTAACCTACAGGTGACTTCGGATGCAGTTCTGATTCATGCATTTCAACTTCGTTGTTGTTGTTGTTGTTGTTGTTATTCGCCTAGTTTCTGTGGCTCACATCCAGTGTGTGTGTGTGTGTGTGTGGGGGGGGGGGGGGGTGATAGGCCGAGAATCGGGCGGTTTTAACAGCAGAGATGTTTAATCCGGCCGTTAGTCCGTGCAGAGCGAGCAGAAATGATCACCATCATGAACCGGCACGCCCTATCTTCGCCCTCTTTTGCTTCGCTTCCAGAACACGTGCGCCAATTTGTCCAGCGCGGGGTGCAATAAACCTGACGGGCGAGAGAGCGAATACAAACAGAGAGAAAGAGAGAGAGAGAGAGCAAAAGAAATAGAAATAAAGATAGAGAAAGAAATTCTCAAGGAAAACATTTTCTTGGCGAGATTCGAACCCGCGTACCCACGGCCCGAAAGCGAGCGTCTTAACCACTCGCCTATCCAGGGACGCTAGCAGAGCAGAGCCTTATATAACAGGGTATAACGAGGGTGTAGGAAAGGGAAGTGAGGGTGAGGAGGAGGGACGAGCGAGTACAGAGAGAGAGAGAGAGCAAGAGAGAAATAAAAAGAAAGAAAGGGAAGAAAGAAAGGAATACATAGAAAGACAGTACAGAGAGGGAAAACGAGATCGAAAGAAACAGATACAAAAAAAAAAGATATAAAGGAAAAGAGAGCCCGGATAACCATCTATACTATGGAATAGCAAGGGATAGATAGGAGAGAGGAAGGTGAGAGGGTAAAAGCCTAGCCAAGTCAGGACCAGCTATAGGTACCCGCCAGCCCTGCTGTGACCGAGCCTTGGGTGACCAATGTGCAAGCTGCGCTAATATTTATAAATTTATATAAGACCTAAAAGCTCACAGGGTCCCTTGTGCATTCAGCAAAGAGGACTCGAAGGCGAACGCCACCTTCTTTTTCTTCTCATTCGATGATCTGGTCCTGCCCCGCCACCCACCGAGAGCTCTCTACGTCTAACGTGGTATTCCACTGCCTCCATGATAGGCCCACAGTTGACCAAGTTACGATGTCAAGAGATCTGATGACGTCATCATTTGATTACGTCACGTGTCGGCAGAGTGACGTCATAATGACGTCACAAATTTAGGCAATCTGTGATGTCACTCGTGTTGTCCCCGACACTCGTGTTGTCCCCGACACCGACGGTCAATTTTTGCGTTTGATGAGGCATCTACGGTTTTCGCCTTAATAATCGGGAATTTGTAGAATAGATATAGTAAGAAATAAACACGAAGTTTAGGTGTCCCTTTCGGAGAAAGATAGCAACTTGCTGTCGTTTTCTTCTTTCTTTTTGTAACGCCTCGAACCTAATTTCATTTAAAACGCACCGCTTGTGTCTACCGTTACGACGAACAATTAAGCTCATCGCTGCATTCGTGTATGTGAAAAACATTTTTGTCACGCTTTAGTCGCCTTTCACCTTAGTATAGTATAATCCCTCAGAGCAATATGGCAAATCGTGTTCAGTCCCGATAATCTCCCTGCTTGATTTTGAACACTTTTTTTTTGTTAAAAATTTTCAGGAACTCTGCGCAAGAATGTAACAGCTGGTGCAACCAACAGATTAATACGTCACGAAAAAGGGGCACCAACTAAAAAAAAAAGGATTTTTCACGTACCGGCAAATCACCGTTTAACAATACGAAAAGCACTACTCTTGCCGCGAGAAGACGCTTAATTGGTAAACGAGAAAAGGCACAAAAACAAAATTCACTTGGTGACGCCACCTTGAAGCTTCCCGTACCACATGGCTGTTAACGTCATAGATTTTGACGTCACCTACTAGATCGTATACCTAGTTCTTCATCGGTAAAAAATGAGGTACATTGTCGTCTGTTGGGGAGAGAGTTCACGCACCACGTTTCAGGAAATCTTGCTGAGCCATTGTAGCTGAAATACGAAAAAACACTTTGGAATCCGTGACGTCATTCTGACGTACACGTAAGGCGATTTCGTCGCGACACTTAAAAATAAACCTTGAACTTCGTTTCCTCTTCTATTAATAAAGTTATGATGGTGATATTCACGACAGTAGAATTTTCAAATAATAATTCATCACTCTAAATTGATTCATTGTTTACCTTTAGTGTCCCCTAAAGGGACACCAAAGAGAAAATGAATCGGATTAGATTGATAAATTGTACTTTGAGAACTATAATGTTGTTAATTTTACCATCACAGGTGTATTAATAAAGGAGAAAATGATGTTCAAAGTTTCATTTTTAAATTTCGAGCCAAAATTTCCACGTGTGATGTCACGAATTTCTAAAGTATATTTATCATATTTTGGTGCCATTGCTTCAACAAAATTTCCTCAAATTTGGTGTGTTAACCCTATGGCCCCGTCAGCTAGAGGACAGTGTACTTCATTTTTAACGTTTAGGAACTACGCAGGCCCTAGTAGGCGCCTTCAAAATATGTGACGTCACGGCGAATGGTGCGGAAACTTCAATGTGGCGTCGCCACCCACACTTTCTTTTTGCGCGTTTTCTCGCTTACTAAGCGTCTTCTCGCAGCAAGCGTGGTGTTTTTGGTATCGTCAAATAGTAGTATGGTAATACGAGAAAAATCGTTTTGCTCTTTAGTGTCCCCTTATTACCCTCCAATAGAAACAATAATACTTTACTGTATTATCAGAACTCTGTCGCTTCTACCGTGAGACGTTGATACGCTGAGCCCAAGAGCTTCACAGGTCCGAGCACCCAACGTCGGGTCCCATCTCCCCGATCCCGTCGGAACAGAAAACAATGCCCGAGGGTTTCTGACGAGGCCTCCTTCGTATAGATGACGAATCTCCAAGGGCGCACCGCACGGGGCATCGGCAGCACCGAGCCACTCCGCGTGCTCCCGACGGTGTCCAGGTGTCGATGTGGACAGAACCTGTTTGCGACTGACCTCCGGGGGCTATAATCAGCGTCGACCGTGCCTGCAGGAGCGCGCCCGCGTAACGCCATTTGTTCGGTGGAACCAATTTACCGCGAGTCAGTTTCTCTACATACCTGTGTGCTTCATTCCTTGTACTTTCTTTCGGTTACCCTCCTCCTTTCGGTTGGCTAATTATATAGATCACGACACCCCCTCGAAGCTGATGATCGGTCTTCTCTGGGTCCCGCTCCGACATCTGCGGCGCAGGCGAAACAAGACCGCTCGCATATCGCAGAGAGAGAGGGAGAGAGAGAAAAGGAGAGGGGGAACAGTGAAGGGGAGGGTGAGGCCAAAGAAGACACGGCGTAAGGCCATGCCTGTCCTGCATGGCCCCAGGCCCTGCAGGTCGAGCAAGCGCAGACCTCGGAAGGAGAAGAAGCCACGCTGCCTTCGCGCCGCGCGCATTGCTGCCCGGCTTATACAGCGACGATGCGATCGCAAAATGTTTGTGTTGGTCCGTCAGGGGCGAAAGAAGGGGTGGAAGAGAGCCCCTGTCAACCTTGATCTGCCCACAAAGGCTCCTTCTCCCACTCGCCCCGCACTTCTGGGCCGACTTCGTATCGCGGCGAGCCCGGCGGGCGATTGTGTTGTGTCGGCAGCGCGAGTGGCGTACATATAGATGCGACGCGGTGGCGTTTTCTGTTATAGTCGCGTTATGCATGCGTGCTGGCTCTCATGCAGAATTGCGCTTTGGCGTTCATTTGTGTGCCCTCGCCAGGAGGAGGAGGACAAATAGAGAGAGAGAGAAAAGCAGAGATGGGCAGGGTTCTCTGATCCTGTTAGAGTTTCCGGTGCACGTCATTTGTAAGTGGCCAGCCTTTTAGGCCGGCTTGACCTCCGAAAGAGTTGCGCCTGTCGCGCGTGGTTCGTCGAGCGAAAGAAAGATGGAGGACACGTCGTGATGAATGCCTTCGAGAAGGGGATTATTTATTTCTAGTGAAAGGACTGGTAATACTTACTCTCGTAGCTCAGTAAAGCGCTCCGAAGGCCAGCGGCGCAACAGGAAATGTTCAGCGCTGTTATAATGTCGCTGCGTACGTTAACAAAAGGTCGTCGCAAAGAATACTCTAAACGCATAATTCGGTAGGCCCGGCCTACATAACAGAGTGAGTGAGTGATTAAATGGTAGTAATTGACCTTGTTATGAACCTGTGCTTTCTTGCTCTATTATTTTGCGCACTAATAGCCGATAAATTGATCTAAAGATGGGAAAGTGTGACTCCCTCAAGGGCATATAGTTAATCTTCTTGGATTAGTGGGAAGCGGAGATGCACATTGCTTCTCTTAAGCCACAGACAAAATGGCGGTGAAGACAGTTATGGACTGTAACTTGTAACGAGAAGTACAGCTGTAAGCTTTTGCTCCCTGATTTATCGCCTGACAGCGGTACAGCGAGAACTTTCGCCCGTCACGGCCTGGTAATATATATCTACAGGTCGTCTTCTAGAGCAGCGGCGGCGTGCTTTGCATTCGGCTGCCCGAAATCGAACGCTCGGAACACATTTGCTGGTTCATTCAAAGCGCTTTGGAGCGCTACAGCTGTCACCTGCGAAGCATAGGAAAGCGTGTGCTATTCGACAAGGTTACGATCGCGAGGTTATTTTTATTGCTCTGGAAACAGCTCTGAGCGGTCGTCTGAACAGCAGGCGTATTCGTAGATCGAGTCTGCAGGGAGTTTTCCGCCTCTCTGCAAACCGAATCTGAGCTCGATAGGATAAAGTCCAATGTACACCATACACTGAGTTCTCCAAAGCTCTGTCAATCGTGGCATGGCATGCCATAGCATACGGTCGTGGATATATCGCTATGTTCACTGCAATAGAGGCGACGTAATCATTCGGAAGGCCGCTGCTGCTGACCACTCAGCAACAATGTGGAATAATGGTTACCATTACTATCTAAAGGTGTAGGAAAGGAAAATTGACAACCACCTGTTTGTAGCACGAAGCCACAATTAAATCCATACGGATTTCCCAGAAAGAACGCTTCTTAGTTGCCGAAATTTGTCCTGTCCGGGGATCGAACCCGGAACCAACGCCTTTCGGGGTGGCCTCTCTACAAATTGAGCTGAGCAGGAAGCTAGCAATTGGCAGCGCGAGGGGGAATTCATCGACAACTCGAAGCACACTGACACATATTATTGCACATCTGTTCTGCGGTATCCCGCAAGGTGGCGGAAATATTAGCAAAGGGAAATTGACGGTGTGATTGCTGCGGCAGCTAGCGCGGCGTTAATGTGGGCGCAAGTGTTGATTTACCAATACGCGACGTCCAATGAAGGAGGAATACTAGAGGAGGTGTCGATAAGCGGCGTACTGCTCCAGGACCCAAGCACACTTTGCAGAAGTGCAGGAACATGAATTGAAAGAAAAAGGCAAGAGGGGGGGAACTGCAGACGCGCCGAGCCTTCAACCAACCCATATTAATTAATTAAAGAAATCGACTATGATGAACACTTTCTCCAGAAAGCCTAGAAAGAAGAAGTTGACAGGGAAAATGCCCTAACACATCAAAGAGAAAAGAAAAGGAATTAGATTTCATAATCACGCGTGGACCGAGACACAGTACCGGAAACAGAAATAGTAAGTGAGGTGAAGAGTAGTGTTGATCATAGGTTAGTGACGGCTAGTACCACAATCAAACTGCAGAGGACAAGAACGAAATTAATTATTAAAAAAGCAGTCCAACCTAGATGTAATCAGGGAAAAAACCGTAGAATGTGAAATTACATTTGAGCACAAATACAAAAAATTAGAAGAAGGGAAAAAAAAAGAGAAGGAGGACATGAAGGAAACCGTCACATAGGCTTATTTCTGAGGCAGCAGTTGAGATCGGAAGCAAGGTCTCAGAACAAATAAGCTCTCTCAAACCACAAAATACTTCATAAAGAAACGACAAACAGATTAATGTAACTACATCAAGACATCAAATGGAACTTGGTGGACTGTAAAACTTTACCGACAAAGGCAAGGTCAGTTACATTCACAACTACAACGTATATACAGGCAGCAGCAAAAAAAAAAGGGGGGGGGGGGGCTAGCATCAAAGCAGCTAAATGAATACCCTGTATGCGATGGGCCATTACGTACGCAGTAAAAGATGAGCAGGACAATATTTTATGCAATATCAATGACATAATGAAGGTGGTAGGGGACTCGCTGTACACTTAAAATATGTCACCCTAAGATGAGTCAAGCCAAAGTCGAGCAGGGCACTGAAGTTTTATGTACAACTGCTGACGACTTTAGAAGGGCCCTACAAGGTATGTCACGAGGAGAAACGGCCGAAGGTGACGGCATATGAGCCGCTTTGATCAAAGACGAAGGATACTTTACAGATAACAACCTCGCGACGGACTCAACACAGCATGTCATAGAACTTCAAATGCATCCGCGAGTCGGAAAAATACAAATATATTTGCTGATACTAAAAGAGCTTAAGGCGCCCGCCACGGCGGTCTGGTGGTTATGGTGCTCGACTGCTGACCCGAAGGCCGCGGGATCGAATCCCGGCCGCGGCGGCCACGTTTTCGATGGAGGCGAAAATGCTTGAGGCCCGTCTATTTATTAAGGTGCACGTTAAAGAACCCCAGCTGGTCGAAATTTTCGGGGTCCTCCACTAAGGCGTCTCTCATAATCATATCGTGGTTTTGGGACGTTAAACCCCAATAATTATTACTATAAAGGAAAGATGCATAAGCTAGAAAAGTAAAGGAGACAGGATTCTGTCTCCTTATATTTTATTTTCTAGCTTACGTTTTTTTCCTTCACGCAAACTTGATTCAGGAAAAAAAAAAAAAAACTTACGCTTCGCCTCGCCGAATCTGTCATACAAGTGGAATCATTCGCGTTTCCCACTCGCCGGACTGCAATATCTTAACTAACGTACTTACCGTTTACTAAACTCCAACCTACTACCGGTTGTTGATCGGAATTGTACTTATGAACAAACGTTTATTCCGCGTCCATCGTAATGGCTGACAGCTCTGCGTGAACTGCCGGCGGCTGCGTCCCGATACTATCGATCGTATGCGGTGTGATTGTCCTTAGAATGAGGCACACAGACAATCGCTCTCCTACGCATTAGCTCAATTGGACGAAAGGCCTTAGCGACAGGAAAATATCCTAGAGGCCACCCTTTGCCGTTCATCATCACAGAAGCCACAAAAGGGGTTTCGACGATTCCCCCCCCCTTTTTTTTCTTTTTCTTTTTGCTGCTGCTGCTGCTTATCCTTTGCGAATACCAATAATACACTGTGATCGGCTTCGACCATATATTATATAAAAAGGAAACGTTCACTTTTCTTTTCAGTCCATATCTTTCTATTCATTCAACCACCTTTCGCTGAGTATAGAATATGAAACAGATAACCGGTTACGCTCTTATATCTTCTTATCGTTATGCTCTTTCGGCGTCTCAATTTCAATATATTGATACAGTAACTTATACTGAAAACAATCGCCCTTTCTGGCTCGTTTTCACCCTGCATGGTGCTAAAATCCTAAGCTAATCATTTTTTTCACAGCCATTCACTAAAATAAAAACGAACGAAATTCCAGCCGTCACGCGCCCATGTGAATTTCAATTACATCTGACAGGTTCAACGCACATTAATAATAACGCGAAACTTGCAAAAACTAATTAGCTTTATTGATTACACGGAGCCTTTGCAGACATATTGCAAAGGGCAGTTTCCCCCAGATAATTGCGACAGGCAGAGGAGAATTTCTCGGCGCTGACGTCTGGAACGTAGAAAAATGTATAGCGTGCCAAACAATAAAAAAATAATAACAATAAACACGAGCGCATGCTTACAGAAAGCGCGATAATGCTGCATAAGACGTAAGACTCGATAACATCCCGTCTCTCTTTGCTTTGCCGAAGGAAGGCAATGCAGTTTTGCTATGTTATGAGCGACACAGTATGTACGTGTTTGTCTCGGGCACGGATCCTTGCAGATCGTTACCAGGCGATACTGAAGAAGAGACCCGTGCGAGATTCTATTCGGCAGAGCTTTCTGCATGAGCCGGTGGATTTCTTGGCCATTCAGTGATTGCGATAGCAGAGTCCCCGACGGTTTCTGCCGGGGTTTAGTTAAAGCCCGAGAAAAGGGCGGAGGGGGAGGACGTCGACAGGTTGCGCAACGGACGCTGCCGACTCGTTCCTTCTCTTGAGGCGTATTGTGGGGAGGAGGGCACCCATTGTCTGGATAGGGCTTGACGCCCGCAGTCGACGAAAAGCTCAATTCGTATAGCTTGCGCAACGACACTATAGCATAGCATGTCAGTTGCTTATCGGAGGAGAGAGAGAGAGACAGAGAAAAAAGAAGCATCACTTCGAGAACCGTGCCGACGACTCCGCAAACGCCCGTGCGCTGAGATTGCCTCAGAGTGCGCCCGAAAGACGCGAACCGCCGACGGAGAAGAAGATTAGAACAATTTAAGGCACGAGGAGCTTTCGCCCGCCTCGCCTCCAACCGCGTTATGGCGTCATATCCGGCCAACGAGTCCCCCATCAATCCGCGTTTCCAGCCTCTCACGCCGGCGACGGATTCTTAATGGAGTGTAAAAGCGAAGATGTTGCTCCCCGACGGAGGAGGCGCCATTTTGAAACACGGCGCTTGTGACGCACCTGACGTGAGGGATAAAACATGGCCGTACGAGGACCATTGCGACGGGTCGAATAATACAACCTTACTACGAGCAACAACTTATATACGGCGCTCGGCTGCGGTGACTCATCACGATGAAAGCGCGTTGTCATTCTCGGATGTGTTGCCCGAGAACCATGCACCGCTGAGCTTCATATATTATGATTTCGCTTGTATCCTGCACAAAACCCGCGTTGAACGTGTATACAGGGGTATAAAGCTAAAAGAGGAATGTTCTCGCAGATAACGCTGACAGCGGTGGATTGTAAAACGGTGGGGCTTCTGCGATACGCCGTGGTATTCTGTATAGTATAGTGAAGAAAGAGCTCACGTGGACGTAAATGTGACAAATGCGCCGCCCGAGTGTCGAGGACGCAAGCGTGTACGCCTCGACATCGCCTACATCGCGTTCCCGCGGACACTTTGCAATGCTTCTGTCACGGAAATGCAATTACTTATCCTCCTTTGTTGCGCTGTCCTCCTTCGTTGCGCACTCAATTTAGTGTCGTTGCGCCAGTCGGCAATATCTTCACTCGCTCAACAGACAGGCGCGGAATAGTAGCAGCCTTAACCCACAGCTTTATGCCTGGCGCAAGAAAGCCCATTTTGTTCCCATTTTTGAAAAATATGAAAATAAGGTCCAGTACCGCAACAATACAGCGATCGTACGCTCCGAAAAAATTTGCTCTTTCTAGAGTGTTTTCGTGTATCTATAAGGGTTCCCCTTACTAAAAGGTTCTTGTATGAAATGATGCACACATATAGACAGGGTGTTTTACTCGAGCTGCCCTCTACGTGTTCTTCTTTTGCAGCTATCACTGCCGTCCTGCTATTGCTAATCGTTTACATGTCCGCCAGTGGCGCTGGTGTCCGTCCGAGGAATCGCAGTCTTTTGCAGATGTCTCTAAAAACTGAAAATCAAAAGCAGTCTGGGATGCATGACAATATTATAACCAGAAACTGCAGATATAGCGACTTCCAGTGCGAAATCTACTCTGATTCACACAATTAATGCGCGAATATTTCTTGAGTTGTACAAGTTGATCGAAGAAAGGACTCGGAGAGAAGGCGCTGCTTCTGAGCGATACACACCGCGCATCTGACGCATACTTCGCTCAAAGTTCTTTCTTGCCGCTGGAATGCTAACGTCAGCGGATCTGACCGGCATACGTATCAGTGTATTGCTGTAGCTTTCAGTTTCTCGGCCACAAGTTCGGCCTAATAAAGAGTTTCATCTCGACGTGCTGACTGCTGCCTTTGTCGACGTCACGACCACGTGACAAAATGAAGCCAACGGTAATGAAGCCACGGGAGACACTGTAGGTGTTTGCAGTTTCAAGGAGAAAGCCGTATGTGTCTCATGCGAACGTGACCTTGAAAAAAAAAAAAAAAAAAGCCGAGGTGAGAGAAATGAAGCAAAAAATTGAGGAGGGGTGAAAGATCTAGGGAAGGGTGTTTGAGCTCCACTAACGTCGTCGGCTATTTATTGGGCAAACTGTTGCCTTCTTCATATTTAGTGGACCGGTAGCGTGTAAAGCACCATCACTTTGCAGATATGTTTCAAGAAGTGGTGTTTCGAATAGATGACTTTACCGTAGAGATCCACGTTTGTATCTGTGGTTTCAACAAAAAAACTTGAGCCCCTTCGTAAATTTTGTCGGGGATTCTGACACCGCTCCTAAGCCAAGCATAATGTTTTAGGCAGTAACGACGAACCTTTAACTCATAATCTGCATAGTATGGACCGATGGGGAGTAGTGGGACCTAGCTAATTTTTGTGGTGCATACCCGTTCATGATGGACCACGACGACGACATGACACGCCGACAAGCCGAGACCCTAAGGTGCTTCGCCCCTAAAATATCACGTGACTGCGCGAGCTGCACGTTCACTTCGTCATTGCAGCGTACGCGTGACTAAAAAAATAAAACGGCGTTCCTCTCAAGCGTAGCTCCGAGGCGCACGAACTGCGCGCTCGCTCTGTCTTTGCGGCGTTCGCGGGACACAAAGTGCACCGTAAAATTGCCACAGCGTATGGCTTTCGCCAGGGCGAACGCATAAGGTAACCTGTGGATATTTAAACCAGTTGTCTTAATCATGAGATAAAGGGAAAGAAATCATTAGAGTGTCCCTCGCTTTTATTTCGCGCTGTCCAATAATATGCATCCATAGCACACTAGCCCAGCTTACCACTCGTTTGAAGTGCACGAAAACGCAACTCGCCGCTGGTGGGGACCAAGGCCGAAACATTCGCATTGTGTTTAGTCCCCACCGGCGGCGATTCTTTTTTTTTTTTGTCCCCTTTGATTAATTTCTTCTTGATGCTATGGCTACTTCACCGCAGTTAAAAACCCCAAATAACACCCGCTAAGCTTTTTTTTTGGTTTCATTATCTGCTGGCTTTAACCTTCATATGGCTTTGTCTAAGAAGAAAACGGCCCCCTCCATCCATTCCCCTAGTTTTATTAACTCTATATAGTCGTGGAGGCTCGGAGGCATTGTCCAATCGCAAGATATTTCGGCTTTGTTGTCGACGGGTAAATAAGTACCTTATGCCAAATCTGTTAAGCGTGTGTGTGTGTGTGTGTGTGTGTGTGTGTGTGTGTGTGTGTGTGTGTGTGTGTGTGTGTGTGTGTGTGTGTGTGTGTGTGTGTGTGTGTGTGTGTGTGTGTGTGTGTGTGTGTGTGTGTGTGTGTGTGTGTTTTCCGTGGTGGTTGCAGCACGTTCCTCTCCACCCCCCACCCGATCCCTTCTTTAACCATTGACGGAAGAAAAGGCGAATCCTAACACTCAGCCTCTTTTAAGTGATGGTACTACAGTGAATAATACGGCACCTGGAGTGTGCGGTGGCACCTCCAGCTACTATATATGTATAAACTGGCGGCACTCTTTTTAGCTACCTCTGAACGAGCCACAAGGTGACACAATTTCACTGAAGCTACGACAGCGAGATGTGAAAGGCAACGCAGGAGAGAACAGGAAAGAAAAAGTCGTGTCTTCCCAATGTACCACCGAGGCCTGTCACCTTCATAGTTAATGCGGAATTCTGATATCCCGAGGAGGTGGCTTCGCGGCCCCTTCGAACGTGTACTCAAATTAATACTGCACACACAAAAAAACAGCATTCACTGCGCATAATATTGCACCGTCACTGCTAGTATTAAATCACAAAGAAAATGCGACTCAAGAAGTATAATACGGGCAGACGTGCTTTCGCTCGCTGACGCTTGGTGGCTGCAAATGTATATAGAGCAACACCGAGCCAAAATAAACGTAAGGAAGGTTAGAAAATAAAACGAGAAACTCGGTCCCTCTTCTTCACCACCGGGATATGCACGAAGCACCGGGATGACATCCGCAACTTACCGTGACCATGATGTATTCGAACTATAACTCGGTGCAAGCTACTGCGGAAGCAGTGCGTACGGCTTTGCTCGCTTGAAAAGCTTAAGTGCGAAAACATCTCTCCATTTTTCAAGGTGTCAGTCCCGCGCAGAACGCCTTTTTAGCTTCCGCACGTAGTAAAAAATTGCGCTATGTGAAACGAGTGAGCATTGTTTTCAGTACTTCAAGAGAAAAATAAGAAAGGTGTGGTGTCCAAAAGGGGTGTTTCAATGACTAATCCACCCACGAGGTTGTTTTATTTTTGTTTCTTTCCGTGTGTACTTAACGCAGTCGGCAGACGTTTCTGCGGTAAGCTGCTGACAAAGGAATGGAATTTCGAACAACATTCCTGTCGCACCTGCTAGTTCAAGATACCTGTTTAGTTTGTTTTTAAGCCCAAATGTGATCTTACACGCATGCCACCTGTGTTTTCCGCGCCTTCGCCTAACAGCAGATCTATGTTCTACACGATGCGCTCAAAGAAAACGACGCATCGGATGGTGCAGGATGCAGTTTTCGTGATTCGGAAATTACGCCTGCGCCGCCGAAAAAGAAACACCCCTCGCGCACGCTTCATATCCACAACGCAGCGGGGCTGCCCCGGCTGGCTGTGCAAGGAGAGGTACACAACACACGCCTTACAAGACGCGGGGCAAGAAACAAACCGAGGCTCCGCTCCAAACTGAGGCTCCAGGTCAGGAATAGCTGCGCAAATATGCCTTTTTCGAACCTAGAAGCGGCCTCACACCGCTCATCTGCGTGTCTGATTGCACACTTCACCTGCGAGCGCGCGTGCGCGAGTGAGGCGGGGGAGGAGGGACCAAGTATACACCGAGTGCCGCAACTGCGACGCCGGTGCCATGGCATGCTCTTAGCGCGCGGAGGGGTCGTACGTTGGGTCACGGCACCTCCGGAAAGAAAGCGTGACTGGAACCCCCTCCTCCGTCGCCGCTGCTTCCTTCTTGGCCGCTCTCTTCGGGGGCTGCAGCTTCTGGTACTGCTTACTCCTGCTGTTGGTTGCATATTCATCCATTATTTTTGTTTCTCATCGACTGCTCTGTTACTTGCAGCGCTTGGGGTCCGCTCACCTCTGTGAGGGGGCGTTCCCCGGTATGCGCTCGTGCCTGCGGAGCGGCGCTTATACATCAGTACGCGAACCTGGAAGAAACGACAAGACGGAAGGAAGAGTAGCAGAGGGAAAGAAAGAAAAAAAAAAACATGAAGGACCGATAAAAACAGGAGTTTGGGATACCGAGCCGGAGTAATATGCAGCTAGGGCCTCCTCCTTCCCGTCGACTATAGACGAACAGTCGACTGGTCATTCATCGCGATGAGCGATGTGCCGTTCAGCTATAGCGTTTTTCGCGTGCGCTTATGTAGTGCGTGCGTTTCGTCGTTGCCCCGGGCTCCACGGCGTGGTCGACCAGAGAGTGGGTTCCGCTTGCGGTCAGCGGGCAGCTGCCGTCACGACTGCGGCAGTGCCGCCGATGCTATATATGTATGCGGTGGTGCGTAATGCTTGCCCTTCGACGTCGCAATTGCTGTGCACGAGCGGCAGTCGCCTTGTTACGAGGTCAGATGGAAAGCCACGACTCGGGCAGCGCCGTACATGACGGCGATTGCGTTATAAGCCGTCGAAGATTGCGCTCGGCCTGCGGGGCACCCATATATAAACGCCGGGGTGCAACCATCCGGAATTAAGCGCCGCTTTGGTTAAGCCGACTTCACTCCGAGAACGAAATGCGGAAGCGATGTGCGTACGGTGACCGAATGTGTTATGCTTCGAGTTTGGATTTTGGTCTTCACGGTTGCGAAGCTTTTGAAACCTCGTAAGTTTGCAACCAGATTACAGTTTCGAAATGTAGTTTCCATGTTAAGTGTTTGCAGGCACGTAGGCAAGGGGGGGGGGGGCGAAATTCGTCCAGCCTTCTATATTCCCGGGCAACTTTTCTTTTTCTTTTTGCCATGGAAAGACTTTCATTCGAACAATTAGGCCTTGCGCCCTCCCCCACACCGAGAAAAAAAATTCCGGCTAGGTGCCTGAGTGTGTGTACCCTCTGTCGGCATGTTAGCCAGGACATTTGACATTCGTAAGCTCAGGTGTTCGCGTTCACTATAACCATAGTAGCGCAACGCTAAACTAGATCACACACACACGCTTGCACAGAGATGCACAAAACGAGTGCGCACACGCATTTAGAAAAACACGTGCTCGTACAGGCATACGGGGCAACAGTGCATTTACTTTATTTTTATTTATTTACACTTCACCTATATCGCCGTAAGGCAATGCGTAGGGGAGGTACACACGGGTAATAACACAACGCCGTTAAGAATCGATATAATAGTTTCAACAACTACAACGATACACAAGATACTTTAAAGAAAAAAACACTGGAATAACAGTGAATTACACAAATTATAAACAATGACACAGTCATACATTTTAAACACCTAAACGCTTCGAGACAACAAACCATTCTTCTTGGCAGTGATATTGTGGGCATTGTTACAGGGAAGAACAAAAGATTTCATAATCAGTTTCATTAACGATATCGTCCGGGAGACGGTTCCATTCCTGTATTGTTTTTACGAAGAAGGAACTACCAAAAAGAGTGGGTTTTGTAGGGGTATTCTGATATTTTCCGTAATAAGGAGGTGTGTTTCGTTTAACACACCTCCTTTCCTCCTGGCTGAAGAAGTTGTGGTTCGTTTACATTAATGCGGCTGTTACTATTTAACCTTTTTTCTTCGTAGTTTAAGCATGGGTTGTGGAGGAGCTTTGTTTCATTTCTCAGTATGACGTGTTCACTTTCGCCACACGAAAAACGCGGCATCAGCGTTCTTTCCGGCTGAACGATGCCGCACGTTGTGCGTGCCATTAAAGTACTTTGCTTTACTCTGTGCCATTTACTCAGTTTACAATTTACTCTGATTTACTCTGTTTACAATTAGGAAAATTGCACGACAAGTTATAATCGTATATAGCACGAAAAGGTGAAGACCAACATTCACACGTAGCTCTCTTTGTCCTCGTATCTTCGTGATTTTTGCACTAGCAAAATGACACACAGTTTTTTTTTTCTTTTCTTTTTTTTCAGGCAGAAATACTACATATCACAGGACAGGCCTGTCATCGAAGAGACGGTCTCGGGCTAGGTCGTGGCGTCGTACATCAGTATGTGGTGTACAAAGCCGTATGCGTCTGTGACATACTTAAAGACGAAGAAAAACAAGCCTAAATGAGCGTTTGTCAAAGCTAAATATTGAAAACTCCAGTTGGCGCATGACGCGCGTTGGACATTTTCGTCCTCTCGCAGACATAGTTTATAGCCGACGATGCTGAGCTTTTTGTTTATTTTTTTTTCTTTGAGGAGAGTAGGGGGGGGGGAGGCTACATTATTCATTTATTCTTCCCAGATCAGGACATATTATGTAAAAAAAAACTTTATCTCGCCGCATGGAACTATAGAGTAAAACAGAACGTGAAATACACTTCCTTCCGAGGCCTATAGCGTTAAAGAAACACATAATGAAATTCTGCTTCAGGAAACGTTCTGTTTTAATAATGGAATCAATTTAAATATTCCGCTGCTCTTTACGATTGGAACACAAGTCTGAGTAAGTTGAAACATACAGGCCTTCTAGTGATTATTAAATTCTCCTTTATTTATTTAAACTTTTCGGATGGCGATGGCGTTGTGCTTATGCGGTTTCTCGTTGTTATAAGGAATGCACGACAAGCTGTGCCAGACCACTAATATATGTTGTTGCTTTACGTTGCACGGTGAGTTAATTTCCTGTAGTTTTCTTTTAAAGCAATTTTTTTTTTACTCTATGCTCGTATGCTCTGAGTTGCCTCAAAAAGGGCAACGAGAGGCAATCTAGGAAAAAAAAAGAGCTACTTGCAGCTTTTTGTTGTTGTAGACACGAAAAAAAAGTGTAGAGGAATTCTTTTACACCCTTGCAATGACCTTGCATTGTAATAAAGTACCGACACACATAACAAATCCATATCCTCAGTTTTTACCACATTTTCGCACAGAATATAAACTACAATCCATTGGGAGTCATTGGCTGGAATTTTTTTAATAAATTCATTAACTCCACTAATTTGTTTCACACTCGATTGAGGATAACTTTTATTACCTTTCAACATTCATATTCACATATATGCAAATTACGCTTAATGTGTGATCGTGTAATTTTCCTTGATTATTTATTTATTTATTTATTTATTTATTTATTTATTTATTTATTTATTTGGTTTTGACACATAGAAAACACGAGGACACAGAGGAAATAGGGAGGGAACAGGCTGACAACTGCCACCTAAAGGGGCACAACGCTTGCCTGCTCATTTTTATCACTGTGTTAGGAAAGGCATGATATAATTCTGCCATTTATATAATCTGTTGCAAGTATCCTGCCACAGGTATGTAATCTGTAAACGTCTGAATCGATTTTGTTGCCAGTCTTTTGCAGATTTTCGAGTGTGTTAGTTCGTTATGTACCCCCCCTACCCCCCCCCCCCCCAAAAAAAAAAAAAGAAAGTAGTCAATATAGGCCTAAAACAAGACTGACAATACTCAAAACCAGTGCAGAATAAACTATCAATCTCTAAAATAATATAAACTATCGAAATAACCAAGGAATAATCACAATAATTTACCTAGAATCGCGAAAAACACTTCTGAAGCATGCGGCTGATACCCGGGTCGAGAAAGAGAGGGCGCCACCGCCTCGGCAAGCACGCGATTAACGAGGTGGTGGCAACTGCCAAGGGAATCGCTGGGTTGCCCGTGCTATACGAACTTCCTATAGGTTTCACGGTAGTGGAGCTGCATTAAGCGCGTGGAGTTACAATTACACCAAGACCTACACAAGAACGACATTTTTTGAACCTCGTCCGTGAGCCGTCCGTTCTACGCCGAACAAGTGGGCTTCGATTAAAAGCTACCGGGCGGTGTACCCCAAAGTCTCGGCAAATTTCATTTCTTGCGTGATCTTGGCTCAAAAAATCACGTGTTGGGACGACACTGCTGTCTTCACGGAGCGCTCACTTGAAAAGGCTGGCTGCGTGACCTAATCCTTCCTGCTAAGTTTTTCTTCCTCCCTGCTATAATGCTCAATATTAATCATACGACGTCAGAAAGCATTTAAGCCGCAGCTCTAGGTCGTCACGCTCTTGTGCTTGACTAAACCATGTGACGCGGTTTGGAATCCTCCCAAGGTTGCAGAGGCTTTGAATGTTTCCTTTTCTTTCTTTTTTTTTTTGAATAGAGGCGTAAAGAGGCAATCAGGTAGACAGACAGGAAGTTTAAGAAGTATTTTAGGAATGTCATTCGCATTAAAGCTGTTATCGTTTGCTCATATAGACACGGTGATGAAAAAATAGACAACCGCCCGTTTCTGCCACGAAGCCACAAGGAAATCAGCACGGAAGGAAGGAAAACGGGAGAGAGGAAAGAAGGGGATGTTAACCAGTTTGACATGCATAACCGGTATGCTACCCTGTACAGGGGGAAGAGATGGGGAAGATCGAAAGAAGAGTAAAGAAAGAGAGAAAGAGAGGGGAACACACACGAACACACATAACGTCACAGCGCAGAGCGGCAGTTTTGTGCGGTATGCGGCATCATTAAAAAGTCTACAGCCGCTCGTGTAAGTCTGTTGTCCTTAGGAAATTGAGCAATGCCTTGGTTGCTTGAACTCTCAATGACTCATCAGGATGACATTGGAGAATCGTGTCTAGTGTCAACGGTTTGTTGTGAAGATGAGCGAGAGCGAATACCAGGGATCGTCTCTGCGCAGCGTAGCGAGGACAGTCGCAGAAGATATGTTGCAAGGTCTCCTCGGTGCCGCAGGCGTCGCAAATCAGCACGGATTTCTCAGAAAGAAAGCTTCTTAGTTGCTGAAAAATTTGTCCTGGTCCGGGGTCGATGAATTCGCCCTTGCGCTGCCAAATGCTAGCTTCCTGATTAGCTCAATTGGTAGAGCGACCGCCTCGGAAAGGTGTTGGTTCCGGGTTCGAACCCCGGACCAGGACGAATTTTTCGGCAACTAAGAAGCTTTCTTTCTGAAAAATCCGTATCGATTTCCTTGTTGCTTCGTGCCACAAACGGGTGGTTGTCTATTTTCTTTTTCTTAACCCTTCCGCCACCTTGCGGGATTCCGCAGAACTCATTTGCTATACGGTGATGAGAACGTAAATGGTCGGTTGCACGGTTGGCATGTTGACGATGGGTCCATGGATTACTCGCACGTATCTTGGTATTAGAAACGCATTTCACGGCTGGTCTTCGTGTCATGTTCAATATAGCGGTATAAGCCCGAGACAAGTGCAGAAAAAGCATCGAAGAAATTTTGGGATCGTGGGATCTGAACAAAATATAACGTTTTAACATGACTGCAAGCCTAGGCGATTAGAGCGTCGGCGCTCGCTTATGACTTTGCCTTGAGCTGCTCCTGAGACGAAAGTTCGTCGTTCATGACGACATTCTGTCTGCGCAAATGATATGCATCCTCTTGCGTGCGCGTACTGCACTCTTTTTCGTTTGCAGATTATTTCTATTCCATTTTTTCCATTGCTCCTTTACGCAGTGTACTTTATTAAACCAGACGCTCACGCCGTTTCCTTTTTGAACGTGGGCTTGAAACCACGTTCAAAACGTGGGTTTGATGAAAAATAGGGTAGTTAATAAATTCCGTCGTTACATTCGATTAGTCGACTAAAACTGTGACTTTGTGATTTTGCATGTCACCTGCCTCTTTCGTCTCATTACGAGTTCTCCGTGTCTGCCTAAACTTAACCAGTCGGAAGAAGCCAGCATACTAGTTGCCGCATACAACTGGCCGCATGAATATCGATAAAGTGCAGGTTCCGTGACAGCTTCCGCCTTTTCGCAATGACGCAAAGTAAGTTAGCTTAAAGTCATGATAACCGTCCTTATACAACTAGCTTTTACATTTCTTTATCGCGCAGTATAAGCTCATAGTTATGTGCATTATTATTCATCCACGTTTTTCTACAGTAGCTCCATTTTCTTCCTCTCCACTGAAACCGCTTCCTCTCTCATTGCTGACGTCAAAAAGACGAGAGCAAAAAAAAAAAAAAAAACAAGTCAGAGCGGATGTTTCGGTAAGTCACGCAAGCTGCAACGCGCAATATTAATTGCATGCAGCACGACAAGTGGCTTAAAAGTTAACAGAGGCGCTCCACTCCTACTATGCTTCGAAAAGACGTCATTCAGTTGAGCTTCATTGCATAATTTCATAAACTATGATATGTGAAATGAACCTGCACTTGCATTGCGTTCGGGCCGGTTAGGTAACATTAGCTTGCTACAAGCATGCGCGAGGCTTTCCGCCACATATCGCATGACGCAGCGTAGCAACGCGGCTCCGCCGAGGCCGGTCTTTATCTCGTTCTAACGCATGGACGAACTGAAACAGTAGCTTTTGTTGCGCTGCGCGTTATTAGTGAAAATGTTCTTTGCGGTACGTGTACACCGCGATTGAAGCCAAGGGGGAAGGGATGGGCCCGGCTTAAACTGGCTGTTTTGTCACGCAATGCTCTGGTTGGGGGGCTGCGCTCAAAAAAAAAAAGAAAAAAAAAGCCGGATAGGGACAGACGGGAATGCGAGTTGCGTGCTAAGACTCGCTGGCCTGTGGCTGAAAGACTACCACCGGCACGTTTCACGAAGCGCTCGCAGTACGAAGGCG
This sequence comes from Rhipicephalus sanguineus, assembly GCF_013339695.2. NCBI lineage: Eukaryota > Metazoa > Arthropoda > Arachnida > Ixodida > Ixodidae > Rhipicephalus > Rhipicephalus sanguineus. Next base: position 155,800,282 of record NC_051180.1, read on the forward strand.
GCTGCTGCGGTGTTACGCAACAAAACTAAAGTATGCGAAAGGAAGAAGGTCCGAGGAGCACGGAGAAGACGGGCTTTCGTAAGATCTAAAACAAACTCCTTATATAAGACTTCCATGCCTGCGAGTGGCTTTAGCCGCGTGCTTCTTATTTACCACTCTTCTGGAATGGCTGGGGTAAGCAATCTTGTTTCCGGCGAAGTTTAGGAACTGTGAATAACCACAGAAGGACAGAAGGGCTTGTCCTGGGAAGATGGAGGACGTCGGGGAAGGTGCAATAAGCGTGTTTAAAGCCGCGCATGTCTTTTTTTGTTTTTTTTTTAATGAACGAGAGCGTTACCGAATATTAGCGTAGTCGTAACGTACTAAGAAGATGGAGTGACGTTCGCTTAACTCTTCTGGAAGCAGGATGGACAGCGCGTTCAAGCTTCATTAAGGAGCAATTATGCCCTCGCTGTTGTGCCTTTGAGAGGATAAACATAGCTCAGCTTGATTTCGGTGCGCCATTAGCGATTGTATTTTAATACGGTGAAAGTAAGCAAAAACAACATCCGTTCTACCAATGTGGGTAATCTTTCATGTCCTAATTACACGGGGGCGGGTTAACAAGCTCGAGCGAAAACTTTAATATATGAAACGAAAACGTATATAAACCATTCAATTAGAACGCTAATTTCGTCGATGAAGTTACAGAAGTTATGCGGTGCTGTTGTAGCATGGTGTACATAAAAAAGAATTTCTGGAAATCATCAGCTTTCGTGCTGCACATCAAGTTATCGTTTGGGCTACGGAAGATCTTAGTGGTGCATCAGAAGGCCGTTACAGCAAATGATACAACATAGAATAAATCTCGAGATAAGATATGCCCAGGCTGCTTCAGAAATAGAAATTGAATAAGTAAAGTCAGGGGCCACTGACGATGAAGGTACACAAGGAAACTCTTCCACCCTTCCAGCGAACATTTCTAATGTTAGAGCGTTTCGTGCGATCGGCCTGCTGTAAGAGCGAGATAGCTTTCTCGAAGTCACTCTGACAACGACAATCAGCTCCTCAGAATGAAAATGTTTGTGAATTTGATGAATTGTTTTTTCTAGACAAGTAGCATAAGATGTATACTTTCCCAATATTTGAATGTTACTATGGAAACAGCTGGTGCTTTAACGTTGAGGTCTTTTTTTTTTCAACTCCTCGTTTATGCAGCCTCACAAAAATGCTGCATGTGGAGTTCCTCGGTGCGTACCGTAGAACACAGTACACACCATGTGTGTGCACAACACAGTACAACACACAGAGAGAGAGAGAGAGAGAGAGAGAGAGAGAGTGTGTGTGTGTGTGTGTGTGTGTGTGTGTGTGTGTGTGTGTGTGTGTGTGTGTGTGTGTGTGTGTGTGTGTGTGTGTGTGTGTGTGCGCGCGCGCACTGCTAGACATAGTCACTTATCTGAACATATTGCCTTTGGCTAAGTACCATATCATTAATTTTGTTCGCGGTTCACCGCGTGCGGAGGTGATACGGGCGTTTTAACAGTGCTTTCCTAGGAACCATTACTTTGCCGTATGTAGTGCTATAAACTGGAAAAGGATGTTAGACGGTGACAGTTGGTTAAGGTTCACATTTAAAATAGCGCAAAACACGATAGCACAAAAGAAAGAAACGCCTTGTCTTGCGGTCTTATTTGTCTAGTGCTTCCGTCTTTTGCGCTGCTTTAAGTACGTACTATAAACGAGTGCGTTTGCCTATAGTCTTACATCCACACGCTACAACCGGCCTTTAGGTGTTGTGGCCGGCATTAGTCTAGTAAAGTATTTTGTAGCTTTCGTATGGGTAGAATCCAACTTAAGCCGATAAGAGTGAGTCTTGCTAGGATGGAGATTTAACCTAATGGTGTTTGAGTGTACCAACGTGTTTATCCTGTTCGTTCTCAACCTTTAAGCGGGATAACTCGGTTTCGCGTGTAGTGCAGCATCCTGACTGTCTAGAAAACGAATAATGAGCACCATACTCACAGGAACACGCTTTGTATCTCCTCCCTTTTCCGCTGGGCGAGCACGCAATACCCTCTAAACAACAACCACGAAAAGTCTTAGCCTTTTCAACCCAAAAAAAGTGAAGAAAAGAAAAGAAAAAGAAAAGGACACATCACGCTTCGAACGAGGTCGTTGCCACGGCGGTAGCAGGTGAAACCTTGTTCTGGCATTTAACCTGTCCGTTTCGCACGTCGAAAGTATACAACTTCTGACGGTAACATGTATAACATCCAAAGCGCGAGTATCAGTCGTATCGCTTGAAAGGGAACCGAAGAAAAGAAAAGTAATAACAAAAAAAAAGAAACACCTTGTTAAAGAAATATATATCCTCCTAGCCCACGAGGATCATGTGGCAGGCACTCCCTTGAATCGATGCCTACCGCGATGGCTCTCTCGAGGCGCGACCGAGCCGGAACCTCGGGGAGGTTCGCGTGTATCCGTCTATACCGGCGTCAGCTCCCGTGCGGTGGTGTTCGCACAAGCGCCCACGCTACCATGTTCGGGAGCATAATCACGTCTCACTCAGATTCCACCCTCCCTTTTCTCTCGCAACTCTGCTTGACACGGGAAGAACAGGAAAGACAGCCCCCAGGCCCCCCGTGCGGTTGCATCTCGCTCCGATCCATCAATACGCGGTGCCCGGCCACGCGGCGTCTTTCTCTGACAACCCGTATTTTACTTCGTGTCATGTCCAATGTAGAGTTCGCAGAATTGACGCTACTCGAGTGCAGTATCTATCTATCTATCTATCTATCTATCTATCTATCTATCTATCTATCTATCTATCTATCTATCTATCTATCTATCTATCTATCTATCTATCTATCTATCTATCTATCTATCTATCTATCTATCTATCTATCTATCTATCTATCTATCTATCTATCTATCTATCTATCTATCTATCTATCTATCTATCTATCTATCTATCTATCTATCTATCTATCTATCTATCTATCTATCTATCTATCTATCTATCTATCTATCTATCTATCTATCTATCTATCTATTTCATGCAGCTTGCTTCATTGGAATAAAGCAAGCCCCGCCAAGGTGGTCTTGGTTATGGCGCTCGACTGCTGACCCGAAGGTCGCGGCGGCGGCTGCATTTTCGATGGAGGCGAAAATTTTTGAGGCCCGTGTACTTAGATTTAGGTGCACATTAAAGAACCCCAGGTGGTCGAAATTTCCGGAGCCCTCCACTACGGCGTCCCTCATGATCATATCGTGGTTTTGGGACGTCAAACCCCAGATATTATTATTATTATTATTATTATTATTATTATTATTATTATTATTATTATTATTATTATTATTATTATTATTATTATTATTATTATTATTATTATTATTATTGGAATAAAGAAAAGATCGATGTGTGGACTAAGAAAATGACGTGTGAAACAAATTAACATTACCGCGTGATATCTTTGTAAATTATTTTGCGCGTTGCGTCACACTACAGCAGAATGTGTGCCCACCCGCTGTCATAGCTGCGTTCCGTTCATTCGATTCGTGTTGTTTGCGCACAACGTGACGTATTCATTCACTTCACGTATAAACAAAACAAATATACAGCTCCGTAAACAAAACATCCAATGATTCCTCACCCCGTCGTTGTTTACATGTTGACGGATGCGTATGCAAATCGACCCCCGGAGGCAATCGCCGCTGGCGGTCGTAGCGGTGGTACTTCGCCAACAAACATCTTTGAGGTGTACTGCAGCGGCTGCGTTTTTTCTGAGCTTGCTTCTTAGAAGTAACATAATGGAGAGGGGGCGGCGATGGTTGGGACATGCGCCGAGAGAGGGCTGAAATGTATACAGTGAGCGCAACGCTCGCCAATAAATATCCGAGCCGCCTATTCACGAAATGAACGCTCAGGATTTTGGGTCTTACGTCTCAGTCGGAGCCGGGAAAGATATGTTGGCGAACCATAGAAACAGGCTGTTCGCGAAACGACGAAAGGGGCGCACTTCCATTATACAAAAGGCGAGCGGTTAGGTATACCTCTGTCTTTCAAGTGCTCCGGAACGTGCATTTTAGGCTAAACGAAAGAGTACGGGAGAAATATTCGGTAGGGTATATTCAAACAGACGGTGTCTACATCGCCTATCTAAATGCCTGCCGCTACAGCTTTTCGTTCAATGTCACAAAGGCAGACTTATTTGGTTCCTTTCAAGAAACGGGATCCTCCGAGCTGCCGGGATCTTTGAATTGGAAACGAAACGCGATGTGTATTACGCCTGCCTGTATTCTCGGTCGCGTGTGCTTTTGGGGTGCGGTCGATGTTTGCTTTGGCGAGAAATCTCGGAAAATAGAACCTTTAGACAAGACGCGTGGATTTCTTGGGCGAGCAAGAACAAAAGAACCTACGTGATGAATGTTTGAAAGGAGGTTCAACTGAACAAGCGGGAACCGCGCTCTTGTTCAACACCTTCGCTTCTGGTCGATATTCAACGTAAACAACTGCTGCCAAGGATTCCACATCGCGCTCTACGTGTGTTCTTGATTCCAATTTGCCTTCAAAGTCTGACGTTTCACTGAGAGTCTACATTATACTGAGCGCGTTTCGAATTTCGCGAAAGCTAATTTGCATATGCCGGCACTTTGGTTAATACGAGGTGTTCCCGTCTTCGCCGAAACAGAAACATTTGACTTGGCGGCCTATGTTGTAACTTTAAAAGATTGACACAACTGGACGTGTTCGAAAAATAAAAACAACGAAACTCCCGACATTAACATCTGAACAGAGAGGTCCTACTGCTAGCCGTACTGACATTTGTTACTCTATCACTTTTTTCCTTCAAAATTCTTATTGATGTAACATGTCCTCCATTCAAACACACAATTGCAGGTTCGAAACTACCATGCGTTGCCATTGTCAGCGGCAAAGCATGGATTTGGGAGCCGTTTTCCAGCGCTCGTGTCGTCGGTTCTTTCCTTCTTCTTTTGTCTTCGTGTGTGTGTGCGCTATTTTTGATGAAGTTCTACCAACTCGGCCAAGTAGCTACTTTGCTTGCCATTGTCAAGCTGCAATGAATACCTGACGAGTGGTAGATTGCAGCTTGCACAAGTTGGTGTTCCATGTCGGGTATAACATCTGTTCATTTTCATTCGCACATTTTATTTAAGACAATTTTACAAATTGTCTTGAAAGACGTAGCATAAGGCCCGGACTTGGCTTGGCTTTGTCACCCAGTCAGCAGCCTTAGCTTTGCGACAACCTTCACATTATCAACTATACTGCATGGTGCCAGGAACAACACAAAAGCGCCACAAAAACGATACGCAAGAAAGAACTATTCTGTACTTTTTAGAAGAAAAAAAAAAGAAACATTTGTAGCGCAAAAATATATATATATAATCAGGAACACCAGATCGAGCGAAAAAAAGGAGCGGACATCGAAATATGAGGTGCTTATCTGCTCAGCCTTTAGTTTCGCTGGTTTTTTTTTTTGCTTTATTAAAGAGTGTCAGCGCTACAAAGATTATATCCCACTGATAAATCTGAGACTAGATTGGTTGTTCTTTCCGGTCCAGCCTACATGTCAGAAGATTGCTTGGTTCGTTTCTCTATCATCAGCGTCATCGAGATCAGAAAGCATTTCCTGAAAAAGATAATTCGCAAACACAAAGACAGAAACGCATAACGGAAATGCTGCGCGCTTAACCGGATGAGAAACTCCTCATTTTCTACTCTAAACTAAGGAGGAGCCTAAAGAAAAATAAAAAAAGAGACCAAAGGCAGGTTAGCGGAAATAAAGAAGAGCAAGAAATTTGCACCCTTTTAAACGTTCCTTAAAGAGCTTACACGGCTACCCGATCGCGAGGACCATAAATCCTCATAATCATTGCTATCATACATATGAGCCTAAATAGGCTCCATATAAAGCCGGAATGCTGCCATATATCGTACTCGAAAAGGTCCATACAAAAACTCGTATCATATGTGGCCAACCCTCGTACGATACTTGTAAACATACTGCTTCTTATTAAAAAATGCTATATGAATAGCTATATGACTTGCGAGGCTTATGATGCTTTTAACATAGCACCGGCACAGCGCATGAAATTGCGGCTTGCTCAATGTATCTTAGCTTGCATACTCCTTCGAAAAATACCATTCCAACATACATCGTTCATCGATCGTCTGGCGGCTGCGCGCCGGTGACGAATTCAGCTTTTGGAAAGCAAATTAGGTTCATTTGACGTTTTTCCTTAAATCTAATGCCGTAAAAAAAAAAAGAAGTTGTAATTCCACCGTTTCGTTTCTTGCCCTTTTTAAAACGGAAGCACTAAAGTCAATCTCCAAAGAAAAAGCAAGACCTTGCTGCTCTTTCTTGTGATTCCTTCAACAGTCGAAGCGGTGCTTTAGTATTACGAGGACTGCGAAGGCCAATTAGTGAATAATTGCGCTAATACAAATGACACTGTTATTGATGAGTAAGTCCATTTGGCACGAATGCGCAGCTGTACCAAAGCGTTGTTTGCATTTCAAACCCGACACGTGTCGTTCTCATTCCAATCAATCAATCAATCAATCAATCAATCAATCAATCAATCAATCAATCAATCAATCAATCAATCAATCAATCAATCAATAAAAGCTTATTTTAAAACAATGACGTTATTAAGACTTTAGGACGAGCGCTAAGAATGGCGTTTGGCTGTCACAATAGTTTCACCTGTTCCATGGTATAAGAGAAAGGTGTCGTATATTACAACGCTTAAGCAGATCTTAAAAGTCTGAAACTTGTCGTACAGTCATACATATAAGAGAGCACTCGATCTCTTGATATGTCGTCACGAAGCTCTTTAAAATCATCATCAATCTACTTATAAAATTTGTGGCGTCATCTTTTAGATGTCACCAGGTCACACCGGCATTACTGACCGAAGCTGCTCAGTCTTGTTGTTTAAAGAAGACAAAAAGAAAAGAATTTTGGAATAATGTTATTACCACGCACGCCTATTTCTTTTATTTTAATCCGATCGGGCGTCACCCGCAGGAACATGCTACCACCACGCGTCACAGGCCGCGCCGCAATGTTTAGAAACTTCGCGATTGTTTCAGATCGTTGTGTTAAGATTACACGCGGGACACGAGTAACCGAGTTATTCTAGAGCTAACGTGTGCACCGGAGATACCGCTGGAAAGTTCGATAAGGCATCTATTAAATCCGACGCATTTCATAGACGAGCAGTTCAGTCGACGCCCGACATCCGTGCTCGCTGTTATCATTGTACAGCGAGTGTTGCTTGTACTTTGACTCTTTCTTTTACTGGGCGCAATAAAGCGTTTCATCTGTACTGATTGCGTCCTGCTGTGACGTTAGTGTCAGGTTTGGGCCCAGGACCACTCAGCAAGGAACTGAATCGAAACACGAGTGCACACACACACACACACGAGAATATATTTACAGGAAGACGTAACGCTTAACGAATAACACTTAAAGTAGTAGAAACGTGCAGTTCTAGCTGTATTCAATGTCTCTCTAAATTATAAGCGTCTCGCCGTGTTCGATGTGGCTTGCTGGACGCCAGCGCCGATCGCTCGTGGACTGTGCGCCGTCTGGCTCGTTGCCGTCCTCAACGTGCGTCGCAGCACGTCATGACACGGCCTTCTGCCGCAGCAGCAGCAGTGGAGTATCGGCAGCTGCTTGGTAGCTCCGCAGCAGCTCTCGGCCACCACGTTCGTCTCAGCAGCGCACCGGGGTCGCGCCAGCCACCCGGAACGGCAGCAGGAACATCGGCCCTCAGCAGCGAAACTCGCGGCCACTCTGGACGGCAGCCAGAACCACGGAACTCGCCTGGTCCCTGGGCCAGTCACCCAGCCGGAGTCCAGGTCTCGTTCACCGGTTGTCCAGCTGTCAGGAACGGCAGCCGGAACAGCAGCGGATCGCCTGGTCCGTGGGCCAGTCGCCCAGCCGGAGCCCAGGAACGGTAGAGCGCCTAGACGACGTTGTCTAGTTCCCCGGACCAGACGTCCAGCCGAGAACTGACTGTCCTTGCATGCGCTCTCTCGAACCACCGCACGCACCACGCGGCACGCTTCGTTTTCTTCATCGCCCCCGCACGGCGATCACTGAGTTTTTTTTTCCCGCGCCTCTGTATCATGACACCTGCTTTCTTTCCCCGTCACAACCGCGTGACATCATTAAGAACTCACAGAGTGCATTATGCATTCGCTTAACACGACTCGAAGGTGAAAGCCATGCGGCGTGGCTATTTTACATTCCATTTTATATAACGCGAACGCAGCTTTTAATCATTTTTTTTTTGCTCACGCGAACGCCGCAGAGACGAAGTGAACGCGCAGAACGCGCTCCTGGAGCCTTGAAAGCGAGGGTGGTCACGTGACTTTGTGCGATTTCGTGTAGCCGCCGGCTTTTCGCTCAAGGTGACGCTCGCATGAGACATGTGGAGTCCTCGCCTCAATAACAGATTTGGTAACAATGTTGCACTTCATGCCTCGAACCGTGACACGTAATTACCGGTTCTTTTCCGAATCGATGTGTTCAAGCATTCCTGGAACTTACAACTGGCATCACATACTGTAAGACATTAACGTGCACTTGGCTGAGACTAGCAGTTATCCGTACGGATGCATACTGGATCTCAATTTTAATTGAAACTGGTGACACGCCCTCGTTGAGATCTCGCGGGAGTGAAGACGTTATTAAAAACCTCCCGAGTAATTGTTTCCGCGACGACATCTCGTACCGTCTTCCTCGGAAAGCAGTGCACGCACTACAGTCAATACCGATTCAGAGATGAATATATTCTCATATCCCGGCTGTGTGCTTCGCTGGCGCAGAGCACGGTAGTATATCGCTAGAAAATTACCAGCGTAATATTATCCAGTTAGGCAGGGCCAGCTACTTAGTGCACGCCCGGCCAGTCTTTTAAGTGCGGAGAACTCTCGGGGTGCGGGCTGTCGTCTCGTGTCGTCGCCTGACGAGTGGCGTCACGCTCAAAGTACCAAAATAGGCCGAAAGAGGGCGCTACAGCTTAAGTCAATACCAAAATAGGCCAAGAGAGGGCGCCATTGCATCACAAATTAAGGTTTCTTTTCCAGCCATTGACGCAGAGGAGGCTGTACGGTTGGAAGGCCAGCGTCCGTGAGCGCCAGCGTCGCCGACGGGCTAATTCGTCTGTCCGAGCCATCGAAGCGATAATGAAACGCCAGCGCCGGGAGCTGGACGCAGATCTACGGAAGAGTGAAGCGGAGGCCAAATGCCAGCGAAGGCCAGGTAACCCCCAGATTCGGAAGACTCAGACTCAAGCTGATCGCTAAACAAAGACAGGCGAACCCGCATCTTCGGCTCAGACAAACACAAGTCAAGCGTCAAAAGAGGCAGGCGGATTTTCAGCTCTGCTCCGCAGTTTGTGCAGTTTCACGGTGTGGAACAGGCTGATTTTTTTCTTTCTCTATCTCTATTGTTTAGCTCTCTTTATATTCCTGTACCTCTTTCCACTATTGTAGGGTAGCAAATCAGAAGTGCAACAGACAATCGCAGTGCCTTTTCTTCTCTGTCTGGCGTAATGCATGGCGCATTCTACGTTGGTTTCAGTTTCATCTTCATATAAAAATGACACTATGACAACGTAAATTTCATAATTTGACGGGTCAAATGACAAATTAGGCACTATAGAAAGCGTGCACTGCTTGTAGACAATGAACGTAACTGCTTCCAACGTTTTTAGAACCAAGGCTGTTCATATACAGCATCAAAGCGCCCGTACACTTCGATTTATGTGCGCCTTAAACAATCTCAGGTGGTGTTAATTAAAGTGGAGTCCCTTAATGTGGCGGCCCATACACTCATATTGTGGTTCAGGCAAGTAAAACCTCAAAATCAAATTTTTTTCTCCCATTAAACTAATGAACACCGGTGTGCTTTAACGGTGGCTTCACTGCAGTACAAAAGTGCTCACTGTGAAAGCATCTTTCTGTATACACCAATGGGGGCATCCATGGACGACGCTGTTCCTGAAACATGCGGCTTGCCGAAATTGGTACCAATATGGTACGAATAAGGAGAGGGACACGGTAAGCAGCATTTAGTGCACGCGAACGGAAAGATGGTCCATCACGTCTCCCCTGATTTTACACTGCCCCCGTGATCGGGCGGCCCGCCTTTGAACAAGCGACGATGCCGTGTGATGACGACATCATTTGACACCAGGTTATGTGACTTCATGATGACGTCGCAAATTCTGGCATCCTGTGACGTCATGATGACTTACGTGATATGTTGACGTCATCAAATGATGATGGTTTCTTGCATCACTCGTGTTGACGGCGGCGTTCACTTTTCGCGTTCGACGATGCATCTAAGGCTTTCGCCATATTAGGGCACCCAGCTTCTACATATTCATTTTTTATTCAAGATGCTGAGCGAAGAGTGCAGGCTTTTGGGCTGGTTGGCTCGATAGATTTTCAATGAAGCCATAGCGCTGAAATCGCAGGCACCAAGGAAGACCAAGGAAGGAGGTGCTGCAAGAGTCCTCACCCTTGTCACTACGGATAACGAGCATCTAACTTTACGTAGTTCTGTAAACTAGTAGGCGTTATCGCTCGACTGAAAGTAGCCAGGGAAGTTCGGCTGGTCAAATAAACTATAATAAATGGCCGCTCGCTTCAAATACTAACTGAAGCTGATTGGTGAATTGCGTTCTCTAAAATGTGATTACGCCACTTTTAATGTGAGCAGAGATTTTACATGTTCAACAAGGTAGAATCGGGATACATGTGGAGACGGAGGCGCTTTCGTGAAGTTTGTCCTTTATTAGATAATGCCTAGATTTAGAAGAAAACCTAACAGCACGCGTGACCAAACAGAATAAAAGATTGGACTAAAATCTATCTGACCTGTTTAAAAGCTATTAGTGTCCACTATAAACAGATGGATTAGGATATACCAGGAAAATGAATTAGTGTTTAAGGAGCGGATGGCTCTTACTCATTCATTAAGTAAATGGGCTGAATAAGCGTATGCATGGCCAATTAAGCTTTTCCTCTCCTAAAGTTGCTTGCCACTAAGGACTTTCTTTGAGACAGGGCTTATTAGATCGAATAAAAAAATTCTGGTATCAAATTGATTGCTTCTAAGGCCGAGACGAACTTTGTTTGTTGCATTGCGCCTGATTTGTCGGTAGCTTTGATATCATAATACTAATTAGCGCTGCTCTTTCTAGAAAGTAGGCCTTCTGGACGATGGGAAGTATGTGCAATTTTAAGAAGAGAGGCTTCTTAGAAAGTTCGTCTTGTTGATGCCAGCGCCAGAGGGATCGATTATCGCTCTTCCAGGATATAAGCCACCACTTCTCGATTGAACAGAAAGTAAATAGCAAAGAGAAACCCGTGCAGTGCTCAGAATGGAAAAGAAAGCATAGAAATTATCTGTTGATCCCCAAAGCCCGTAGTCTTTAACAAATACTTTCTTTTATACATCACACTAGTCTTGTTATGGCTGGTGTACAACTAAACGGTACATGGACATGCTATGTGACAGATGAAAGAGTAGGCATAGAACTAAGCCACGTTTTCGTTCCGCTAATCCAATTAAGCTGTAGGCCTGAACGTCGGTTACACGGTTAGGATTAATTATGCCCAAACTTTCTTACTCGAAGAACCCTCGCGCATAGTGTTCTAAATGCTCGTTTTCTCGTCTACGAAAACAAAATGGCTACGGGGTTCTCCGATATCTTCTTCGCAGCATCTATCAGGACGAACCTTTTCTTTTAGTTACGAAATATCGGCTGCGAAATCAACGGGTTGGTGGACTCTAGCCAGCTTGTAGATTTACGCTCTGACGCGCCCAATCCGCATAATCAGCGGACGCGGAAGGCGTGAAAAGCACACAGAAACACGAGTGCATAATAACTGCCCGCAAAACGTGCGCTAACGTTGGCTCGTTAGAAAGGGCACTAATGTTATCAAAGAAAAGCAAGGAAAGAACGGGAAGAAGGAGCGCCGTCAACAGGCTATAGAGCGCTAGCATGGAAACAATTTCGGCTTACTCTATATCCTCTGCCACCATAAACCTCGCGTGCTGGAAACGTGATGGAGCCACTGGCCACGGCTTTTACTACACCGCGAAGCTAGTTATTAACGTCGCTCGGCTTGCATCGGATCGCCAGTGTCAAGGAGTGGGAGGGTTAAGGCTTTCGAGCGTCGGCTATATTCTCCACGCTCGAGGGCCTCCAGGAATCGCTTCGCCGTCGGCACACGGTTTCTCATCGCGTCCGGCCGAAACGAACGGAGAGGGAGGCGTCTCTGTCACCTCGAAGTGGCCATAACTCGCTCGCTGAGAGATCGGAGACAACAATGGCGAACCCATCCGCAACGGCTCTTCCACGCACGCCTTATCATCTCGGTGAGGAAGGAGATTTGAAACGGCCCGCAAGGGACAATGAGGAGCCCACGGCAGCGGATGAAGCGACGCCGTCGTCTTCGCATTTCTCGGAGAAGAAGAAGGGACTCTTCTTCGTGTGCGCGCGCGCGACAACGGGCTACCACTGTGCGAGATGTTCAGAACACGGGGGGCGCCTTCACGGTCGCTTGTCGCGGCATGCTACGCCCCGAAACTGAGGCGACTGTTTCCGAGACGCAAGTCGGTGGAACACAGACGCAACAGGGAAAACCGGTGTTCGTGATGTCCGCTCGCGTGGGGACGTCGGCGGCGGTGTATGTTAGTGTGCGCGCTCAGCCTTGCGTATAAAGTCAACCGCTGCGGCAGCGTCGGGGAAAGAGAGTTCCGTAGTCGTGGTCAGCAGGTGTCCATCCTCCTCTCGTTTTGGAAGCACAGCAGTGCGTGGCTTGACTGCCCTCCTTGTCCAGTGTGGGTCGGCGTGAGCTGTCGACCTGACTTCAGTTGGCAGTCGTTCCTCGCACGAGGGGTCAAGGTGAAGCAGGAAACGCGCGTTCTCCGTTCAGCGCTGGCCAAGCTCACCTCTTCTCTACGCGCTGCCCTCTCTCTGGCATCTACTCTTCCCCTCTACTTCCCAACCCTCCACCGTGCGCCGATAGGGCCTCGCGGTTGTGTTTTATAACTGGGTGATGCACATGACGTGCTCTGGCTATGCGGCTGGCCGCTTCCAGCGCCTCCAGTTCTGCAGGCTTTAGGACTTGTTTTTATTATTCGTTCGACTGTGTGTTCGTTCGTACGTCGGGCGCAGTACAAAATCGTTGCGCGTGGGAAGAAGATTGCCCTAGTTCTTTGCAATATTTTTTTATGTTCCATTTCGATAAAAGGCGTACAGCCGCCGTTGGCAGTGCGCACAATGGTCTTTGTTCAGTGACAGTTGCGATCGCTTCAGTTGTCTCGATTAGTGAGATATGACTGGTGCTGCTTGAAGGACACGCGGCCCCGGAGGTTCGAGTCCCTTTCGAGCTGGCACGAGCGTGTCACGACGGACCCATCGTGCTTTTCGTCTACCACATTTTATATCGACCAAGCGATTCCATCATGTTACTTCTTCCCCCTCCGCCCTAGTGGAAGAAAACGATTACAATCGCTGTCGACAATCTTCATGCGACGGTTCAGTTATAAATGCGCGATGAATGTTTGTTTTGTACGCGGAGTTGCCCCATACCTAGGGACAATCCTTCTTTGTCCAGATCTATGCATTTTTCTTTGTTGTTTGGGGCATCTTTTTCACGGGCCAGGTTAGCCTGGCAATCAGTGCCGCCAATTGCTCCGCCTGAATTTCAGTGATGTTTCTGTGAATTGTTACAAGGGTAGTTATAGTTTGTTACTGTGGTATCAATGATATCGACACTCGAGGTGCATTTCCGGCGTCGCCGTCATGTACCTAATGAATATAGGCTAAGTGTCGCATAGATACTCATGTAGAAGTAGTGAAACCGTCTTACGCGCACTATTCTCAGTCCTTCGGCAAACAGTACAGACGCGTTAGGAAAACCACAGTTTTGTAGAGTCTGTTTCTACAATGAAGCGCCCTCTAGCAGGGTTGCCATGTTAGCCTACCCTGCGTCAATTTGGCTACCTCTTCAAACTGTTGGCGGCAGCAAATAAGTCTCGGCTACTTTTTGGCTACATTGATGTTCCCTCGACTTCAGACAAATCATACAAGTGTGGTGATACCGCACAGGCTGGCGGTCGAGTTTGCAGTGCCAAAACATATGGCGGCCAAGGTGTGTTTTCAGCTCCGGAAATTGAATTTGGCGCTTGTAGTACACAAAAACAAAGGCTTTCGGACGCGTGCACGAGTGGAACGCAGATAAAACTTTTGTATGGAGCCTGAATTTTCCCACCGCCTATTGCTGAACGCGACTTTAAACTGAAGTTGGAGGGAACAGGACAACCGAAAGCGCTCCGTATTCCACATCGAGGGCCCTTAGCACTCTACGACACTAGAAATCGAATTTCCGACGAAGGGCTTGTGCGGACTTCACCATGACGCAAGAAATGGTTGTGAAAAATAAACACCACAATTTATGATTCGATCAGAGTAACCGTGATTTTCGGAGAACTCATGCAGTCGTCCATTTTATTGTCGCGAGAAGGCTGCTACTTCCAGTATATTTCAGAAAACTCACGCAATACGCGTAAACAGAATATCATTTTTGAAACAGCGTAAGGCACTTTATTATGATGAACGAAATGATTGCTAAAGTCAATAACTTATGCTTGAATCTCAACAATTCAGATTTCGAAGTGCTCACACTATTGTTATTTACATTGCCACGAAAATGCATTTGCATTTAGCCGTTTCATAAGAAACAAAAAAAGTCGCAGTTGTTTTCACACAAGCGTGGCTACGTTTCGCTTCTTTAACTGCCCGTGGGTTAAGTCGGCTACGTTTTCGCTAGTTTTCTCCTTTTTCGGCTGCTTTTTGTATTTTAGACCCGGCAACCCTGTCCCGAATGTCCATGCTGGGGTGTACGTTGCCGCTGTTCTTATTATATACATGAGTTTCTTCCAATTGATTAAGCCCCTTCACTACAAGTGGCGTGTGTTGCGGGGTCAAAAGTGACCGAAAATGACCGTGAACCACGTCTTCAGGGAACCGGCGGCTTATCGGTGCTTTTATACTACTCGACGCAGGCAGTATTGGTCAGGAACCGCAGATGCTGGGCTAGCGGCTGCGATTAGTTGTACTTATCCGCAATGTCTGACAAGACATTAGCAACAATTGTTGCAAGGATAGTTATAGATTTTTACTGCCGTATCAATCATATGGACACTCGAGGTGCATTTCTGGCATCGCCGTCATGTTACTCATAAAGCCGAAATCTATAACATCCCCCCCATGCTTAGTATGCTCTATCTGCGAGTGAAAGCCTGCGAAGGGTGTAGATGGGCGGGGCGGAAGCAGAGGTGGAATGCACCGGCCCACTCCATCGGGCGAAGGAGCATGAAGTGGTTCCGGAAGAGGGGGTTGGGTGGGAGGGGGGCTGCGTCGCTTGGGCAGCAAATCAAAAGGGCGCGGTCGTACACGCTATCTTGACCGAGATCATTAGACAACTCATACACTTGTACGCGCTGTGTTCTCGCCACGTAATTTGCGGCGAATTGACACACAACACGAAAACCGCTTCGCTCCGTGGAGCGGCCGTTTTGCGGGCGCTTTGTAGAGTTGCGCCTGATCGGATCATAATGTAGTTAGCTGCCAGCCTTACTTCGTATGACTGTGACTTTTTTTCAAGAGTACTGGACTAGACGCCAAACTATAGGGAAACCACCGTGTTACGTGGCTATAGCATACACGCATCGATTCTTCCAGTTCTCATTGTAATATCTCATCACTCTTTCCGCCACATACAGACTATGAGAAATTGTATATGTTGCGAATTGTTGTAGTCTTATCTAGTTCTGAGGAATATCGGGGTATAACGTGCAGATACCTGAAAAAAAATCCGCGAAAAACAAACAAAGAGCGCCATTTTACAAATGCAGCTGCAATGAAGAAACGAGGATTGTGCAAACCAAATGACCAATGTAGAAACTACAGATATGTAGAGGACACAAGTAGAGCAACAGCTTTTCACTATTTGACCTGCGAAAATTCCGTTTCCCAGAAAAAGTCTACAAGCTATATTTACCAATCTACTGTACTTATAAGAAGCAGCCAACTTCGACGAATCAATTTGGTCGAAGCCATACCGTCGAAAGTAAGGAGTGTATGCCTAGTCTTCTAAAAAATAGTTTTCTTTTATACTGTGATCAAATGCAATTTACGAGGAAAAAGAAATCCTAAATTATAATTTGAAACATCTAAGATACTTTTTCTCACATTGTTTCTTTGATATAGTGCCTTATATTTCCATCGCTCTTTCGTGGAAGTCCCACGCATGCAGTGCGAAATACTTCATTCAATTTCGATCGGTTCATTTTGTAGTTTGTTTTATCATTTTGTTATCGCGTACATCTCGATAATCTTTACTTATCAGTCTCAACTGACTTGAACCATTCTTGGGGGAAACCATTGTAGTGTTTTTATGTTATTTAGAAAATTACGTCTCATTTTGTTACGTTATCTTTAGTATATTACAACAGAGTTAAAACTCGATGTAACGAACCCCGACTTTACGAAGTTCCCAATCTAACGAAGAAATTTCGATTCCTCAGCAAATTCCCATAGAGCTCAGCGTTATCACCAACCCGAATTAAGGAACTAGCTCGGCCAAGAAACTCAATTTAACGAAGGTTTTCCAGAAATAAGTGAGGAAAAAAGCGGTGATTTCCTTCCATTTTTGCAGAGACGGGTTTTTCTTCGATCTTGTCCTATAACACTATCTCATTAAAACGCCTAGGAGCCCTACTCACGACCCTATCTTTAGGTTGACGAGGCCATACGCCGCGCCCATGCATGGAGCAATGGACTCGGCAGTCGGTAGCGCTCTTACGTAACGGGGTGATTCCACGAGAGATCGAACATGCCTGTCCGGTCGCACTTTTTGTTTTGCCTGGGTTTTTTATATGTTATGTGGGCACATTCAAAGTGCACGGAACTGAAAATTTTATTTCCAAAAAACGCCCCCAGCGCGCCAAAAAAATATTTGAAGGTGGCGGCGCGTGCCTCCTGTTTTTGCTCACTGCAATGTTTTCGGATTTCACGGCCGAATTTAGCGCGAACTATAAACGATGTGTCGAAAATTTCTTTTGCTGGTTTTAATACGCATTACTGTGAATTACATCCATGCTTTTTTTATGCCGTCCTCAAAAAGAAGAAAATGTGAAAAAATGGCAAACACGGCCGAAATCAAAAAAGGGTCCTAATGTTTGAGGCGCCTTGGCGCCTTTACTATTTCAAACAGAAACTTGAAAACAGTGTCAACTATAGAAAAGAGCCTTTGCAACGTTTATACTGAAGGTCCATTTCCTACAGGCAGCGCAAAAAAAGAAACAAATAGTTAAAGAAGCAAGTTCTTTCAAAAAAGTACATTTTCAAAAAATAAAATAAAAAAAACTCCGGTCTCAATATTGACGGCAATTTTTTATCGAAGAGCGCTTATGTCAATGAACACACGGTTTTAATATCATATGTCCTCATTTGCTTTGTTTACGAGATATAACTGGCCAAATTGACCCTTTCTGTGAGTGCTCACTTCAGTGCGACTGATGATTGTTAAACGCTTGCATTGTGCGTAAATCGCAGTTTTAATTATTCTGCTGCAGCAAAACCTTGCTCTGGTGGCTTTTCGTCAAGAAAAATGTGTTCTCAGATTTTATTTGGTTCTACCGTGTGCGAAAGTGGGCTGCTTCCGCCCTCTAAAGGGTGATTCCACGAGAGATCGAACATGCCTGTCCGGTCGATATCTTTGTTTTGCCTGGGTTTTTTATTTGTTATGGGGGCACAATCAAAGTGCACGGAACCGAAAATTTTATTTCCAAGAAATGCTCCCAGCGTACCAAAAAAGTATTTGAAGGTGGCGGCGCAGACCTCCTGTTTTTGTTCACTGCAATGTTTTGGGATTTCACGGCCGAATTTAACGCGAACTATAAACGATGTGTCAAAAATTTTTTTGTTGGTTTTAATACGCATTACTGTGAATTACATCCATGCATTTTTTCTGAGTATTTCAAGGAGCCTTTGCAACATTTATGCGGAAGATCGTTTTCCTACAGGCAGCGCAAAATAAGAAGAAAATAGTTAAAGAATCGAGTTCTTTTCAATAAAGTACATTTTTAAAAAATATAAGAACTCAGGTCTCAATTTCGACGACACTTTTTTGTCGAAGAGCGCTTATGTCAGTGAAAACACCGTGTTAATATGTATGTCCTCATTTGCTTTGTTCACAAGATTTAACGGGCCAAAATTACCCTTGCTGTGTGTGCTCACTTCAGTGCGATTGATAGTTGTCATCAGCTTGCATTGCACTTAAATCTAGTTTTAATTATTTTCATGCAGTAAAACCTTGCTCTGGTGTCTTGTCGTCAAGAAAAATGTATTCTCAAACTTTAATTGTATCTAGCGTGTGTGGGGGTGGGCTGCTGCCGCTCTCTAAATGCCGAACGCGTACGCAGTTTGCAGCTTACAACCTCAACTCACCCCGCCAGTATTCGCTAATCAAAAGCACGCGAGACACCGCGAACACATGGTTTAGGTCACTTTGTCAAAACTCTCCTTGCACACAGAATAAAGCAACTGTATGCAGCGAAGGCCAACTTAATCTGTAACTAAATGCCACAATCAGCAGGCGCGCTGCTATGCAGTTGTTTTCTCACTGCCTGCTTGCTTCCCTTCCATTACATGCATTGTACGCTCTAACCATCTTCCCCATTCGATGCACACTGTGCCTAAACAACATTTGCAAAAAAGTTAGCCCAATGATTTCCGAGCAGTTTATTTCACTTCCCGCAATCACATGTTTTCGGCGTCGCAGATAACGTCTTCCTGTATCATGACCTTTACCTCAGCGTTTCAGCAGCCAGAAAACGTGCGGTGCGGCATGAGTAAGCCATGAGTGGCCGAAGCTGCCCAATTTATGATGTTTTGTTGCCACTTTCCTAAAGTGCTTTCCCACGTCGAGGACAGCAGAGGTCATTGGTGGCACCAGAAGGGCATTACCCTTAGTTTTGACAATGAGTGCGGCCTACAAATTAAATATTACAGCCCAAGGCGCTTAGACACCCTTAGTCATAAAATGTTAAACCGTAAGCAGTTCTGGAAAGGCATAAATGACAGCTGCGCAGATGTGAGATAATTTGTGCGGCGCCGTTCAGTATAAACGTTTCGGCTTGCTCTAGGTCTAGCTGTTCACTACACGCGATGCGCGCGGCCCATGGCTACGTCCGAGTATTCTGTGTCGATTATTTACGCGTTCACAAAAAGAATATTGCTCAGAAAAACATTTTATTTGCGCAAATTTTTTTTCTTTGCTGTTTTTGTTGTTGCCTACCTCCAGAAGCTACTGTCATAGGCTGAGGATATTCGAGACACCTGCGAAGTCTGCTAGCACTGCCTTACGCTCCTCAAGGAAAACCTGTCTACATCTAACCGCGATGAGGTAGACCAGGCATTCCTTCAAGAAGAAGCGGTTGATATCTTGAACAGGCGCGCCCATCTTTCCTCTGATGATTGTAGGCGAGGTTGTAGGCTGCAAACTCTTTACACGTGAGCCATTTAGAGGGAGGTAGCAGCCCACTTTTGCACACGCTAGACACAAATAAAATCTGAGAACACATTTTTCTTGACGAAAAGCCACCAGAGCAAGGTTTTGCTGCAGCAGAATAATTTAAACTGCGATTTACGCACAATGCAAGCTATTAACAACCATCACTCGCACTGAAGTGAGCACTCACAGCAAGGGTCACTTTGGCCAGTTATATCTCGTAAACAAAGCAAATGAGGACATATGATAATAAAACCGTGTGTTCATTGACATAAGCGCTCTTCGATCAAAAATTGCCGTCAAAATTGAGACCGCAGTTTTTTTATTTTATTTTTTGAAAATGTACTTTTTTGAAAAAACTTGCTTCTTTAACTATTTGTTTCTTTTTTTGCGCTGCCCGTAGGAAATGGATCTTCAGTACAAATGTTGCAAAGGCTCTTTTCTATAGTCGACACTGTTTGCAAGTTTCTGTTTGAAATAGTAAAGGCGCCAAGGCGCCTCAAACATAGGACCCTTTTTTGATTTCAGCCGTGTTTGCCATTTTTTCACATTTTCTTCTTTTTGAGGACGGCATAAAAAAAGCATGGATGTAATTCACAGTAATGCGTATTAAGACCAGCAAAAGAAATTTTCGACACATCATTTATAGTTCACGCTAAATTCGGCCATGAACTCCGAAAACATTGCAGTGAGCAAAAACAGGAGGCACGCGCCGCCACCTTCAAATATTTTTTTGGCGCGCTGGGAGCGTTTCTTGGAAATAAAATTTTCAGTTCCGTGCACTTTGAATGGGCCCACATAACATATAAAAAACCCAGGCAAAACAAAAATTGCGACCGGACAGGCATGTTCGATCTCTCGTGGAAATCACCCAACGGATAGTCCTACGGGCGGCGGTGGTTTGTTTCGTGATTTCATGGCACTAATTGTCTCCTTGCAATTTTCTGGCTCCGCCTGTTCGCACATTTACTTCATTCGTTCTCCGCGTCTCCGCGTATCGTTCGCCCGTCATTGCTTCACGTAACCGACTATCTGGCCTGCGCATAGCCCGGACATGGTGCCCCCTATGCCCAGTCGACATGGGAGGATCCACGTCAGGGCCGCACTCGAGAACTTTTCACATGCGCAGGAGTAGATTCGTGGCAAGAACAATGACTTGGTAGGTTTTGGTTGTCGCTACGTTACAATTTTAAATCTCGAAGAGCCGAGAAATTTCTTTCTCGATTTTACGAAGTTCCTGATTTAACTTGTACCGGAGCACATCGGTGTCAGCTCTGTGCCAGCGTGAAAGAAGACGTTGACGTTCGTGTGGTTCGTGCTCGCCGGGTTTCTGCCTGAACCAGCTTGGTTGTCTCACGCCTTTTAGAGAATAAGTGTTTGCAGGAGAACACGCTTGTTGCATTTGGTGGAGGTGCTGGGAAATAATTCGAGCGCCCTCATCACTTCGTTAGATCGAGTTTCAACTGTATCTTGCCTCAAAACCTTGGTTACAATACCGCGTTTTCTATCCCTCTTGCATTCTGATAAACATTCAAAGTTATGGCTGCCCAAATATATCTATAGTGTCCTAGTCCTAAGGTATAGTGTCCTAGTGTACTACAGTAAAGCGAATACTGTCTTAGTAGATGAGCTCTTCGAAACGAATAGCCGCTATTTGTTAATATGGGTATTTACTGATGGGTTTGCAAACATTTCGGAATAACTAGTACATCTTAAATAAACAGCATACTAGCGATAAATTACAATAACGTTCTTCACTGTGGGCCTCAAACAGCACAAGCGTAAACATGCTACTTCGTTCGAGGAGGCATATTTTACCACCGTCTCTGCAGCGATCACTGGCACTCTTTGAAGAGTTCTGTGGAGGCAAAAATATGCTTGTTCGTTCCCGAGAGAAAGAGAGAGAAGTGAAAGAGAAAGGCAGAGAGGTTAACAAAGTTCGGTTGGCTACCCTGCACGTGAGGAGGAGTAAAGGGGGAACAATAAGTAAGAAAGGGAATAAAAAGGAAAATAACAGATGAGCGTGAACACACCCATTACGAATACACGCTATTCATTCACAAGCCGTCGTGAAGTCCGGTCGACTTCAAGAAACACAATAGGGCTACAGTTGCCTTGTGAATGTACGAAACATTAGGCTGTGGTCCCAGGATGCTGTTTGCCGAAAGTGGTCTAGCGTCAAGGCGATGTAGTTTGGCTCCTGCAGCACCTGGTTGAGTTTAGTAGGATGGGCAGTTGCACAGAAGGTGTTCAATCTACTCCTCGCAGCCGCATGAGTTGCATGCCGTAATGTTGGCCATTCCAGTGAGAAAAGAATATGAGGTCTCGCCGGTGATTTAAACGCGAAAACTATGCATCTGGGACGTGAATATCGCTTGATAACTGCGAAAACGGCTGTTCAATATTCGATTCTGAAAGGGATGCCGGTTCCATTCACTTCTGGCACAATCCAATTCGTGTTCGATTCGGTCTCGGAAATCGCTATTCGCGCGCACCTAAACATCTCACTTATACCTGCGCGAATTCACGCGAAAGGGGTCAGTGCCGCGAGCCGGCGAGAGATGGCGCCGCTATCCTCTGCAGCGGCTCATATCCCAGGGACGCGGCAATCGATCCCTCAGGCGGTGGCGTCAACAAGACGCGCTTTCTACGAAGCCTCCTTAGCGCTGCACGCGCGTCTCATCCCCGAGAAGACCGAATTTCTAGGATAAGCGGCGCGCTAATTAATGCCAAGAAATCAAAGATACCGGATAATCTCGCCCAGTGCTGCGAAGGAAGTTACTTTCGGCCCGACATGGTAATCAATTTGATGCCAGGATCTTTCGATCCCGGCTAATGAGCTAAGTCTGGAAGTAACTTGAAGAGGGAAAAAGCTAGATTGGACATATATTCGCGCATTCTACCCACTTAACCTGATGAACAAGTAAGCCTCACGAAACAAAAATCAATTTAATCTCTGCATGAAGATTGCGAACAAATTGCCTTGCAACTGGCGGAATCATGTACAGCTTAGCTTACACTAATGAGTACTGTTCCGTGTGTATCACTGCATCCTTCATTACATTCGAGCAGCATGTAAGGCGTACCGCCCGGCAAACATTGCCAGCACTCATTAAACAACCCATTCGTCGGCCACTCTTTCTCTCTTTCTCTCTCTAGCTCTCCCTGTTCCCGACAGAAACATGACGCTCACTTATGGGGTCGTGGACTTACTTGCAATAATGCGTCGATTGATTAATAATGATTTTATAGGAACAGCATGACCCTACATGACCCTACATGAATAGTGGTAGCGCATGCGTGAGCCAACCGTCGATTAACTTGCATAAAGATGAAATCGAATACCTTAACAGTTATCTTCCACGTAGACCACCACGCGTGCCGGATTGATAGGTTCGCCTGTTGGATGGGCATGCGCAGATAAGTTTTCGCGCCTTCTTTCTTTTCAGCCGTTGTGCGTCTCTTCAGTTGTTAGTCGGCGTTTGTGGTGTCCTGATCTCTTTCTTGTGTCCGTGTTTGCACGCCCTGTCTTTTTACAATGCCTACATGACCTTCTTCAAACACCCTATTACACGACAGATGGAGGATTATTGATCCTTATCCAGGACTTCGTCGGCGGGAACAGCGTCTCGCATCATTTTAATCAGCTCAAACTAATCGGAAAGCGCGTTCTATGAAATATTCCGAATCCCCGCGTAGTCCGAATAAAATTGCGAATCAGACGTCCTCCAGTGCCCTAGCAACGCAAGGCGAAGTTCGTGGTTGTTGTTGTTTTGCTTCATAGATATCATGAACTACAATCAAACCCACATTGTCTCATCGTCTTTAGCTATTTCGCGCGTAGACACGAAACTGTTCACACGTCCCAGTAAACAAGCAATAGGGTTTACGTTGGGCGCTTTGAGACAGCCGCTATCGACTTCATCATCAAGAAATCTCGCGCAACTAAAGCCGCGCGGCTGTATAATGAAGGAGGAATTAATTAGGATTAACGCCACTGCACCGGCTGTCGAGACATGTCATCAACATTTTCGCAGGCTGTTTAACTTAGCGTTAACCTGTTCATGGACCTTCTCTTCAACACGTATGACAGCAAGCCACTCTAAGTCGAGTTTTATAGTTACGTTAGCACTAGTACTTTTTAGAGTTTTGTGTTCAAACGCTGTCATGCGCAAAAAAAGAAAAAACGACAAAGCTGTTTCATCATTATCTTTAATCCTAGTCAGTTTACGTGGCAGAAATCACGGGCTTCGTTCAGAAGCAATGGAAGCGCGACGGGAACGTAGTCATCCCGAATTCAATTACTCAGACGGCGACTAAAATATT
This sequence comes from Rhipicephalus sanguineus, assembly GCF_013339695.2. Classification (NCBI taxonomy): domain Eukaryota; kingdom Metazoa; phylum Arthropoda; class Arachnida; order Ixodida; family Ixodidae; genus Rhipicephalus; species Rhipicephalus sanguineus. The sequence continues at coordinate 155,824,220 of NC_051180.1, forward strand.
AAACGTTCTGCGGGAACAGACAGAAGAGAGATTAAAGGCAAAGAGGTTAATCAGGTTAACATTCTGGCTGGTTATTCGGGGGCCTCGTTGCATGCTACTACATGTAGACCGTAAGTTACACGAAAAAAAAAAGGGTAGTTAAAGCGCATGTGCTCATGGCGCCATGCGGCAAGGAGTTCCTTCCATAAGATCCTTTCGGAGATGTCATCGCGGAGAATCCGTTTACTGTTTGCAAAAAAAACAAAAAACAAAAAAAATGAAGCAGAAAAGATTGCAATGGGGATAGCAGCGAGCAGTCTCAAGGATAGGAAAGATATCAGTGAAAGATAGCAGTGAGCAGACTCAAGGAAGGATATCAGTGAGCAGTCTCAACGGTGTGAACTGTACTTTGTGAGATAAGTGTTATCAAGACCCGGTCTATAAGGCACGTTATGAAGCTGGTAGTAGAAAACGTTTAAAACAAGGAGGGGCTAATGAGGTGGCTTCTAAATAAAAGAGAGAGAAAGGGGCCGGGAAAGTGGGATTTCGTTTAAATCAATGAAACACCGATTAAGATATCGATTATGCACAAGTACGAGGAACTATTGCACCGGATTAATAATTGCTGGCGTTTTACCTACGCAAACCGCCATACGATTATGACTTTTATGAGGCACGCCGTAGTGGAGGGCTCCGCAAATTTCGACCACCTGGTGTTCTTTAACGCGCGTAAATCTAAGTACACGGGCCTCTAGGATTTCACCTCCATCGAAACCAATGCCCCTTGTATTACAATTCTGAATAGAAGAACAGAATTCTGATTAAAGAATATAGTTCACTGATCAGAAGACTGAACCGAAGCACTTTAGGAACGAAGTAGCCGTCCCGACGTGCTTGCAAAACACGAGAAGCGAATACATTGGTTCGTTTCAAACGAGGCGCTCATGTGATATGTTCTTACAATATCTCTACGCCTCAAAATTTTGCTATGTATCCTTATACCTCTCGATGAAATTTTATTTGGATGCTGCACAGAGAGTTCAGGATACATTGTACGACGCAAGCTTCATAAGCTTACACGTGCTGTGCCGATAAAAGATCACCGATATATATAAAAAAGCGGTCGAAATGTCGTGAATAAGTAGGCTCGGCTTTTTTTCTGAACCCTCTAATGCCGTGCGCAAATAAATAAATGTTTCGAAATGAATGTAAAGGTACTCTCGCTTTGCTATCTAAGTGCACTTCGACGATTAAGCGTTCGCGAGAGCACGGACCCGACGCCTACATTTAGAACCACTCAGCCTAACTGTACAGTTGCCTCCGTCCGAGCTTAGCGAAAGCTTTTGAGTTTAGATTCGAAAGGTTCGGACCGAAAAAGGGGCACTTTCCGAGCGCGCACTGTGAGGGATATCAATCTGCATTTCGGCGTTAAAACTCGACACTCAGTGCCTACCGTCTACCCGGTCACTGCTTTACATCACCGTCCAAAGAAACCAAAGGCAAGAGAGAAAGAGAGAGAGAGAGAGAAAGAGAAACGTCACAGTACCGATTCTCCGAGAGTCGGCGTCCCAATTACTCAAGGCATTAAAAGTCCATTACTCTCCGCTGGCTAGGACACAAAATATACGACAAAGAAAAATTCGCGAATGCCGCGCGGAGCACACTCATTCTTCGTCTTGTTGTCGTGCGGTTTGGCCCAGCCGAAGCTGGCGGCCGCAATAAACACGAATTGCAATGAGCACCGACCGCCGGCTTGGCGTTTGCAAGCGGCTCGAATTCGGACCCCAGAGATGCGGTGGGTGGATCCACGGTAGTGTACATTGTAAGAGGTCCGAAATATAATTGAAACGGCCCAAAGCAGCAGGACACAAAGGACAAATCACCATTTGTGTACAAGCGGCGAAGGAGTCTTCTCATTGGTCAGTATAAACATATAACGCGGCTGCTCCAAAGAAGGCAGGGGAACAAGGGCTGGAACGAGTCGTTGTGGAAGGGCCTCTCCTTTCTGCTTACGAAGCATCCAAGCCAAGTGAGCATCCCTGCGTCGTCCGCCGCCGTTTTTGTCCGGTCGCGGCCTATCGAACAGCCGCTGTTCCCGCGGGCATTAGAGAAGGGAGGGGGCGAAGTAAGTGTGTGTCACGGGGTTGTGATCCGTTCCTTTCCTATTATTATTTTCGTTCTCGCTAGACCAGACCGAATCCTTGCTCGGCCAAAACTCGATAAAGCGGGCGCGGCGTCGTGGTGAGGAGGAAAAAGACGCCGCGATGCCTCGAGAGAGCAGGCCGCACGCGAGGTCAGCAATGACCCTCGGCTGCCCAACGACGACGACGCTTGCACCACCACCCCCGCAGCCCTCTTCCCGGTATCCCGCGCCATCGCGCGCCGGCGCGCGTTTGTCCATCAAACATCGATTAGCCGAGAGCGCGCCGCCAGTGTTCTGCTATGTTTCAGGCGCGCCGACGCCGCACAAAAAATACTGCACAGGACCAGGCTGCGGAGTTCCATCGCCGAAGCCGCCGAGTCCACCGCGTCTGTCCACTTGCACAGGAGACGGTCGACGCCGCTGTATAAGCACCTGGAGGTTGTATAGGATTGCGCCGGTCGGCACGCTTTTACGCTGATGCAGCCGTAGACCTACGCACCAGCGTCGGCTTGAGTTATGGAGAAAGCGACGGATGGACGACGCATCTTCTCTACAGAGGCTACTCGCTCGAGATGAATCTGCTCATGACGACAAAACAAATATTAAAAAAAATATGATTTAGTAACACAAGTGGTAAACGCGCCACGGGCTGGCCGTCTCTGGAAAGTTTCGCAGGATACTATTTCTTTTTTTCCTCTCTCGAAGGCCGAAACGAAACTTCTTTCCGCGCGTGCACGCATCAATCACGCGTATTGGCGAGATTCGAGCTCACTTCGGGGTGCTGCCGGGATGTGTAATACCGCTAAGAGCGGTCTTCCTTCTCCAGGATACCCCGTGTCCGAATAGATTACGCTCGCGCGGCATCCACGCGGTGTGTAGTGTACGCACTAGTGTACAGCGTTGCCCCGTTCCAGACTCCTTTCCACGTTCCGGGGTTGGGCGCCGTGTCAAAATGTGTTACGTTAGATAGAGCGCGCCAGATTGCTCGAAATTCAATAACGAGACAACGGAGGGCCGTCACGTAGGAAGCGGGCGCGAATCTCGCGCACGAAATGGAAGGGGTTTGGGCACGCGCTGTTTTTTTGCCGCCTTGACGCCGCGTGCCCGCTGCTCCAAAGACACCGGAACTCCACCGAAGAATGAGCGCGCATTCCTCGGTGCTTCCCCGCTAGCTCCTCGCTCTTATGCCATGGCGTTTTTTCAGGCAACTGTAGTGAAAGCGAACGACAACGATGTCAACAACGGCGTTACTAGCGAGGAAAAAGAGGAAGAAGAGATGAGACGAGAGAAAGAGAAGAAAAGGGACATTCCGTCATCTCCGCGGAGCCAGTGGCTTCGCAACTTTTCGGGCCGGTCACGCCAAATCTATTGCGGCCGGAGCGCATTGAGCGTAACGGAGACGCGAGCGACAATGACTGCATATCCACGAGTGCGAGGGTTCGACATTTTTTTTTTTTGTGTGCGTGCTACAGCATCGAAAGGCGACGACGACGGCGTCACCGACGCTTGCGGCAGCGGCTGCTCGACGCTTCTGGCGCTGACAGTTGCAAAGGATCGGCGCGAGAAAATGGCGATGAGTTCCACCAAAGCGCCCGCTTCTCGAACAAAGGCCTCTCCTGCACAACTCTCACGCGAAAAGACCCCCCCCCCCTCCTCTTTTATTACGGAGATTTTTTTTCTTAACCTTTTTCTTTTATACTATTAGAGAGGCTGAAAGATGATGCGAGTCGCCAGTCACAGTGACGACTTTCTGCCTGCCGCTGGCAACAGAGTCGGACACGCCTATTTGAATACGCCGCGACCGGCACGCGTTAGAACGAGCCGACCACTCTGAATGAGGATGATAAAGGGACAGAGGAGGTCAAATGGCCGGGGAGACGAGGCCATTGTGCAAAAAGGCCGCCGCTCTCTGTTCACCATCGCGACTCCTTCCCCCTTGCTCTCTCTAGCACTCGCAGCGTTTCCCTGCAAACTCAGCGCTTCGAGCTGCGCGGCGCTGGCTCGGATTTCGGGCCGCGGTCCGCGTCTTGCGTGTCTACACTTCGACGGCTACAATGGGAACGATTTTGCAAGAGGAATGCCTCTGCAATAGGAAAAAGCGCACCCATGGGGGAGAGCTCGGGTGGCTGTTCTGCAGCGACTCCTATACGGTGCCTGGCTTCCATAAAATTTACAGTGCATGCTTCAGTGACGTATGTGGGAATTCAGTAGGACACCGAAACACTAATCGACGTACTTAATAAGGAAATTACCTTCACCACCGATTGGTAGAAAGCAAAGGTGTAAGCCAGGCATGCCGAAGAAGGCTGAACTACCTACGTAGTAGCGTGCGTCCTGTCACGACATAGTGCCTGTCACGGGATTTGATAATAATAATATCTGAGCTTTAACGTCTCAAAACCACGATATGATTATGAGGGACGCCGTAGCGGAGGACTCCGGAAATTTCGACCACCTGGCGTTCTTTAACGTGCACCTAAATCTAAGTACACGGGCCTCAAACATTTTCGCCTCCATCGAAAATGCAGCCGCCGTGGCCGGGATTAGATCCTGCGACCTTCGGGTCAGCAGTCGAGCACTACGACCACTGGACCACCGTGGCGGGGCTATCACGGGATTCGAGTGCGCCTAGTATGAAAAAAAAAGGAAAAAAGAAAAACGACATCCAGTGCATGCCTAAGTAAGCAATGTTTTTTAGTTACCTACCTCACATGAAGAAACACTTATGACGTAAGTGTAGACGCCAACCGAGCCAAAGCTAGGTTAACCTCCCTGCCTTTCCTCTTCGTTTCTCTCTCTCTCTCTGTGAGGTAAGCGAGATGTTTGTTATACCAAAAATGCCGAGATTAGAATCTTCCACAAGCTCACTCCGCACTAACTATAAAGTAATTAGATTCCGACAGTGGTTACGAGCAATCAGCCCTAAGTAACCTCTGAAAATAGAATGAAGGAGCGCGTTATTCTCTCCTGGCGTTTCCCGTCTTTGCGGCACACTTCGGGACGCCAGCAGTATGTTCACGTGACGTCATGAGGAAATAAGCTCTCGATTGGTCCATATAGGATGGATATCAGTTGTGAATTGTATCCTGCCCTGCTTTGACATGTAGTCACGCCACCGTTCTGCCTTATCTCGCATGGCTATCGTGCGCGATCAGCTGATTCACTTAGTCTCGTGCGTTTTTATAATGCGCAAGCGGAGATAACGGCGTGTAGCCGAAAAGCGCGAAATCCTGATAGGCTCAACGCTTAGTGCTGACATTGTTCACATGTTATATAAAGAAATAAGTGGCGGGGAGGTGATAACACCTCTAGGAAGGGTAGTGAAGGCGGGAAGGAGCACTATTCTCTCGTTTTTGAAATCGGAGTGGTTTAAAATCCTTTGACTCAGCACAACAAATTTATTTGCCAGTCACATTTTTTAACAGTGGTGCGTTCTTATGGCGAACACCCCGCGAGATCATCAAGACTTTTTAATAGAGCAAAAGGGTAAGCATTAGGTAATCAAAACTCTACTACAGCCATCGTCGCACTTTTGAAGCACTAAGCAACGATTACGAAAGAATGCATACGCAAACGTTGATTTCGAACTTATCAAAAGCTTCTTTTTTTTTAGATTTCGGTTCGTTTACTGCACTAAGCCTCTATCGTCAAGGCCACGCAACTTTTTCTTTGATAACTGAACTCCGTTATGTTTACGCTGATGTTTATGTTATCAAAATAAGACCTGCAAGAACAGATAAAGCGCATGAAATAACAAAGGAATGACAGCATTGGTCAACGCGAACAGTGCACCACGCATTATCTCAGCCGTCCACTCTGTCCTAACAGCAGGTTTTGGTCACGCTGGGTATCGATGTCACAAGTTCTTTTGATATGCGAGATCACGACAGAAGAAAGAAAAAAAAAAGACGAAGAAGACGCGTCATGTATTGGCAGAAGAAATGAATGCTAGGAGACCGACCGGGAGACCGAAAGGAACAACCCGGGTCTGTGGGTGGAGGTAAAGAATTCGTCTCATGTCGACACGGATTGGATGCGTGCATAGGATGCAGCATCGGCCAACTTGATACTTCATTTTTTGGGCAGGAGAGGGGGGATTCGAGGACGACAAAGAGGGTAATGGCTTGGGGTGCCTGACGCCATTTCGAAAGACTTCCAAACTATACGATCGATAGAGAAATATGATTCTTAATGTGTCTGTTTATATAGAGTGTTGCGAAAGCTGCATGACGACGTTGCATCATTCATTTCTTACCTTTTTTTTCTTGAGTGTGCTCACAGTAAGATTAGAACCGTCGCTTCTGCGACCACGTCATGCAAATCAATTCTATACTTCAAGAGCGCAGAGCGTTCGAAACGTGCCCAGTGAATTAAAAAAAAAGAAAGAGAAGAAATGTCAGAATTGGTTTGATCGTGGGTGCAGCTGTCTTAATAGCTCGATCGATTCGAGAAAACTGCTTGCATCGCACGTGAATGGCACACACCGCAAAGTTCGCTGCTGCATTCCGCGCACGTGCCCCAGGGCAAAGCAATGTCGAAAGAGGTGTGCGAAGTCTCTACACAGAGTTCATAGAGCAGGCATTTCATAAGCATGGCGGCAGGATCGGAAACCCGTCTTGTGAGATGCAGTTTGATGATGGGTCCGTAAAAACGATAAATTCTGCTCACGTACGCACCCAGTGGCTACAAATACACACTGGCGGAAGGCCAAACTATGCGAAATTTCAACCTAGACCCTGTTAAGCTTGCCTATGAAAGCTTTGCTGGTAATTGTTTTCTTATTGTTGGAAGTCGTTGTGTGTGAGGCATTGAGCAACGGATGAATCGGATGAGAGGCAGGCAAAGCGGGGCATGGGGGCATAGTACGTGATACCATGCCTACATTAAAGATTCAGCTGTGAGTCATTCAGTCATTTGGCGTTCAGTTAAAAGTTCAGTTGCGAGTCTGCGGACGTCCAGACTTCTTCCCTCTTCTTTGTCCGTGTTTGTTAGTACAATTAAAAAAACCTTTACGATGGTACCACGTGTAGCGTAGCGTCGGGACGGACGCATAAACAACAAAACACGTTCAGACGTACCCTGTAAAGGCCAGCTTAACATATTAAAATGGTTAGTATAGCATTGAAAACAGTTGACGCCATCGTTTCTGTTACCTGCTGTGCTGGCACGTATTATATGCCTGACTAACGTTAGTTCGTGCACAGTCACAATCAATGTTATGGGATTTTGTCACCGATCCCGTGCCGTTAATCCCTTCTCGCACTTGAGTCGTTCCACAAAGAACATCATGCTGCACTTCTTCCGCGCCCCAAACCCTCGTCTACAGTCACAAGCGCAATCATCTATCCTGGTTCCTAATGCATAGTAGTCTATGACTTCAAACAGCCTGTATAGTGTGGTGGCTGCGCCATCAAGATCGGCCACAAGTTCAAGTTTTTCCATGTCACAACATCAATGGGATCGTAACTCGAGCCACTGAAAGTCACTGCTTAGAGGTAAACAATGCGAACACGTAGGAAAGGTAAATATGTTAATTTCATCTTGGCCAGTTTGCTATCCTAGCCGTCGGAAGGGCAAAGGGGAATTAAAAGTAACATGGGGCGGGAATTTATACCTGTCACAAGCTTGCATGCGAACTGAAGCCTATGGAATGCAGCGCAGCATTGCTGAGCATGAAGTGGCTGCTGTTTCACGTTGAATTAGAGGGAAACGTTCACGCAGGCTGCGCTGCTGATTAAGCCCACAACTCTAGACGTGCTATTCCGGATACCGTTCCCTGAAAGTGACCCATCAGCTCTGGTGCCTTGTGCTGCGTGGCGCGCGCAGTCCACTGTCTGGACCTAGACAGACCAGCAGTGTGAACCTGTGAGCACTTACGATCCAATTTGCGAGTTTCAAATTCCAAATAGCCTCGAAAGACGCGATCGGGTATGTTTTCACAGGGTTCGGGTACATGCAGACTAAACTAAATAAACATACTGTCGGTGCAAAAGCAAAAGAATAACGTTGTCACGGGTGTTGCTTAATAACTGTACATAGCAGGCACGTAGGTAAGTTGTTCTTCCTTAAAAGGTCACTAAGGCCTGGTACCAGTCATATCAAACTCCTAAGTTATACAACCTTTGTGCGGCCAGTACTGGAATACGCTAACACTGTTTGGTTGCCTCGCACAATTACTAACATAACTCAACTAGAGAAAGTTCAAAGAAAAGCGATACGGTTTATTCCCGCCAAATACAAACGTACTGACTCGCCCATTGAACTTCTGGCATCATCCGGTCAAGACACACTGGCAGTCAGAGTAAAACAAGCTGGTTTAAATTTTATGCACAACCTTCTGCACAACCGCGTTAACATAAATTCTTCAATTTACCAATTTACATCGTCTTCTCTGGGTACCGCATATCACGTAATACACAATAAAACGTTAGCTGAATACGTTTGCAACTCTGACACATTTAGATATTCATTTTTCCTTACTGCTGTTAGGGAGTGAAACCGCCTTGACCCAACAATAGCAAACATTGAATCACCATCAACCTTTTGTGACACGATAGAAAATAAGTAATAACCACGAAACAAAAAGTTTCATGTATGTGCAATGTTGTTCTTTCATTGTTTTCTTTATTTATTTCTTCTTTTCTTTCTTAGCGAATGTTCTTTACGTTGTATTAGATTATATTAAGTTTGTTAGGTTGTAAGTGCTAATGTTTTATTAGAGATAACTACGATTTAAAAATATATTCTTAGGCACATGTACCGTGTCCCATTTCTATGTACGGATACACAATTGTACTCTGCAATGTGCTGTATTCCGTTGCATGCTCGCGTTGTATCAGTAAGCCCACCTGCCTTGGTCTCCACGCGAGAGTGGCACTATTGAAAATAAATAAATAAATGTGAGAAACGGCGACTCCAATACGCAGAAAAAAAAATCAGGAACCCTTGCTCTATAAACGAAGCTTTGCGTCTGCGCGCCTGACGTACTACTTTATTTCTTTTTTTTATCACATTGCGTAGCGCTCCCTCCTAACTGTTTCCTTTCTCCGTGACAAGAATTGGATCTTCGTCCACGTATTTAGCAGCGCAGCACTTTAGTTGCTACAGGCAAGCGTTCGCATCATAACTAAGGTCATGCGTTCATGTCATGCCAACAATGAAACGTGACAACGTGAAATGACAAGCTACCTCGATAGAAGGTCAGATTTCCATATCAGAAACGGCTGATTGCCAACAAGATCACGATTGAGAGAACACCAATTATTGGAAAATGGTGCACACAAATACGCACTTTACCGGCGCACCTTCGGGGGGCCGCACTTCTGTAGGCTGGCCGACGCCGCCACTGAAATATGGGAGTTAGAAAAGCTTCCCTTAAAAAGAAAATACGGCCGAAATGCGGAGCAATTACAGTGCTACGAAGCATTGTGCGAATTGTCCCATCACAAGACACCAGCGCTTGACCATATGGTTGTGCCAATGCGTCCGTGACGATATCAGTGGGTAGAAAAAGTGAAACTCCTGGCGTTACCTTCCTGCCACAAGGCGATGTCTGATTGCGTGTGCAGAAGGGCAGACCTTGATTGAGCCGACGAACACCGATTTGAGGCGTCTGCAAGAGCGGGCCGATCGCCTGGAGAAAGTGCAACACTGAAGTGCACTTTACTGGCGACAGACCGCATTAAATTATAAATCCAGGGAGAGCAGGCATAGAGAGGTTTGCTGTGGTGGGGTATATGTGCTTTTTATCGCGCGTGTTTGTTGCTGCTTTGAGTATATTCAGGTCAGGGGCGTAGCCAAGGGGTGGGGGTTGGGGGGGGGTTCAAACCCCCCGAAAGTTTTCAGTTTTGCTTGCGTATACATACACGCACACATACAAACGCACGCACGAACATACATAAAGTATGGTTGAACCCCCCGAAAAAAATTTCTGGCTACGCCCCTGATTCAGGTATAGTTTGCCGTTTTACTGGGTAGCTAGGCAGCGAGAGTCAGCAACACACCCCCGCACGGGAGTGCTGGTTTTATCGTAATTAACTATACTGCGTAGGTCCCACTACGTTATGGCGTATAACTTAAACATGAATGGCCTGGTCTACGACTGCCTAATTATACTGTCAAATTTATAAGCAAGAAATGTGTTTTAGGAGCCAGACCGACTTACTGTCGAGATTTAGCGATACCTTACGAGTCATGGCGAGATTCCCATGTAATGGCCCGTATTAAATGTTTCAACTTTCTATTGTGCCCTGTGTGCAACGTACGAGGACAGAAAGCCAACTTAGTTTGCTTTTGCAGGCTATTTATGTAGAAACCGCAGCCTTAATGTCCCAACTGAAGGTTCATGAAAGACGATCTCTTGAGCAAAGACACTTCCTTGGAGCATGGACAAGCACTGCCTTTACGTTTCGTGCAACGAAAGAACTTTTGCACTTTCTCACAGAGACTATTCCCATTAAATTACTTTAGCTTGCTCAGTTTTTGTTGTATCCGGTTTTCTTGTTCCAGTTTCGTTTTCTCCCCTTTGGTCATCGTCAGAGAGAGAGAGAGAGAGATAAACGTTTATTTGAGAAACAGTGTTCCGAGCGATGCCCGGTATCACACTATAGTGGAAGGGCTCCCTAGTCCAGGAAGCCTCTGGCTTCGACTGTCCTCTTGGCCCTGGCGACGAGTTGTCGCTGGTCTTCCAGGTCCTCGAGGGCGAGCTTGCCTTCCCACGTTTCGGTTAAGTGGTCGTCGTTCGTATTTCCTACTGGATTCACGTTCGTCTCCGGTTGCATATCGCGGTTTGCATGACACGGGCATTCAGGAGCAAATGTGCCAGGGTGTCCGGTGCGCTGCAGAGTGGGTAAATGAAGCTATGTTTCGTTGGGTAGAGGCGGTGCATTAATGTTCCATGTATGTGTGTGTTGCTTTGCAGGCGTCTGATGATTGCGCTTTCTTCTTCAGTTTTAGATGTGGTGCAAGAGTATACCCGTCGCTCCATTCTGTAGTGTTGAAGTAGTGACGAATGGGTGTTCTGTACAACCTCCGTCTCTTCAGCTATGGGTCAGGTATCCAGGTGGGTCGAAGACAGCCCGGCTGACGTGCTCGCGAGCAGCGGCATGGGCCGCTTCATTTCCCTGTAGACCCGCGCCTGTCCTCGTGTATTCTTCGTTTGTATCTCGTGCCTGTTGCACCGAGTTTAATCATGAACCCATATTACGCAGGTGTATGGGAGTGGAGTGCTTCGCCGTTTTATGATGTTAAATGCATCGGCTGAGATGCGACCCTTCCCATAATTCGTGCAAGCCGCTTGCGAGTCGGTGAAGATCACTGCGGCGCCTGTACATGTGGTTGTGGCCACTTCTTCCACTACTGCTGAGTTGCGTGCCTTGACCGTGGCCGACGCTAACTCTCCGCCTCGAGAGTCTACGACGCTGACAGCGTACGCGCTTCTACGCGAATACTTGGACTCGTCGGTGTAGCGGGCGTCCAGGTCTTGCTTCAACCTTCGTTTCTAAGCGCCAGTTCTAGCCTTTTGTCTACTTTTGTGGAATGTCGTATGCATGTTGCGCGGTATAGACGCGATGGACAGGGACTCTCTTAACTTCCAGCGGGATGCGCTTTTTCCGGTCCGCATCGGCGATGTACGTCTAGCTGTAGTTGAGGTACTGGAGCACCGACGTCCCGGTGGGCGTGACCTTGAGTCGTTCCTGCTGGCTGTTCGTGTGAGCTTCGGCGAGCTCTTGCCACGTGCTGTCGATGCCCATTTTAAGAAGACGTGTAGTAGAAGCCATGGGGGGTAGTCCCAGGATGACTTTGGTTGCCTTTCTTATCATAATATATTTTTTTCTATTTCGGCAGTTTTCAAAGTGAGGTACGGCGTGCCGTACGTGAGGCGGCTGGTGAGCAGAGCTTCCATTATTCGTAGGGTGTCATGTTCCTTGAGCCCGTTTCGTTGGTTTGCGATCCCCTTGACGAGATGCGTGAGTTGCGAGAGTGTCCGTTGAAGTCTCGGTAGGGTGGCCGCTCCCGATCCATCCTTGTGGATGTGAAGTCCAAGCACTCGTAGCGTCTCGCCTTTTTGAATTATTGTCCCATTTAGGATGACGCTAGGCTCGGGCTCTTCGTATATGGAAGGCCTGCCCCTCGTTCTTCATTTGAGGACAAGGTGCTCGGACTTCTCAGGGCACTGTGGAGGCCGCAGTTTCGGAGATACCTTTCGATGGTATCTACGGCACCTTGTAAGCAGATCTCTTGTCTTCCGATGTTCGAAGCCCTGGTCCAGAGCGGGATGTCATCAGCGTACACCGCCTGCGGCACATCTGGTATTTTATCGAGAACTTTTGGCAAATTGATCATGGTCACGTTGAACAGTAGCGGTGAGATGACCGATCCCCGCGGCGTGCCTCTTTTTGGTAGCTGGAAGCTTTTGTTGCGGATGTTCCAGATGCCAACAGTTGCCGCGCGGTCCGTCAGAAAGTTTCTGACGTTCGTGTAGGTCCTAGTGCCACAGCCGGTGCCTTCGATGTTATTGAGGATCGCGTCATGGCTGTCGTTAAGTAAGGCCCCCTTGACGTCGACTCCGAGTATTGAGTACTTGCTTCGATGGTCGAGGCGATCAAGGAGGCATTTGAGTAGTAAAAGCACATCGTGCGTCAAGAGGTGCTGCCTAAAGCCGAACATGTTATCTGGTAGGTGTACACTATCTTCTAGGTACTGGGTCAAGCGGTGGTGCGCCATGTGTTCGAACAGCTTTCCCATGCACGAGGTAAAATTCGCGTAAGTTCTCAATGCTGATCTGTTTGTGAGGCTTGGGGATCATGGTGATCTCCGATTGCTTCCAAACCGCAGACAGCTCTGCTTTCCCCCAGCAATCGTAGTAGTATCGGAGAAGAGTAGTGGTGGCCTGATGCGGTAAGTTGCGTAATTGTTTATTGACTATCCGGTCTTTGCCGGGGCTGGTATTTCTTGTCAACTTCGATAGGGCTGCGTATAGTTCCGCCTGCGTGAAGGGCTGGTCGAGCTCAGGGTTTGGTGTTCCAGCGCATTCTATGATGTGAACTGACGCGAGAGCAGGGGCGCCAGTACCGCGAAGCTTTTTCTGTATTTCTTGTAGATGTTCTTCCGACGCGGCGTAGTTGTGGATAATCTTTTGAAGATGCTGCTTCTTAGCCGCTTTGGAGGGTTGCGTGGCTAAAAGAGCGTTTAGCAGATGCCAGGTCTTCTTGGTGCTCAGAGTCCCCTGTAGTTTGTCACAGAATGCGTGCCAGTTCTGTCCGGCGAGTTGGTTCGCGTAATCTTGAGTTTGCTTGGTGAGGAGAGCGATGCGTTTCCGAAGCTTTCTGTTAAGTTTTTCCCGCTTCCACCTCTTTAGAAGTCCTCTTCTAGCCTCCTAGAGGTGTAGGCGATGCGCATCGACTGCGGGCGTATCGGCGTCGAGCTGTATGTCCTTAGTGTGGCGTTCGGCTGCATTAAGCACATTCTTGAACCACTGTTCAATGTCGGTTATAGTGGTTTCAACATCGAGGTCATCCCTAAAGGATTTCCAGTCCGTTAACCGTGCCATTACAGTCTTGGTCTGTCTACGAGTGTGCACTACGTCAAGTTGGCGGTTAGGATGATCGCTACCTAAGGTTTCCTGTAGCCCAATCCACTCTGCGCCGGTGACATTCGCCGTAAAGGTGAGATCGGGATCGGTGTCTCTGGAGACGCTGTTCCCGATTCTTGTCTTCTGGAGAGGGTCGTTCCAGAGTATTAGTCTGTGGTGCTGGGCGGCATCGTGCACCCTAGAGTCCTTCTTCATGGTGATATGATAGCCCCTTGCCGTATGCGAGGAGTTGAAGTCTCCCACTATAGCGATCTGGTGGCCATTCGTGCGCTTCCTGATTTCTCGCACGAAGTGATCGAAATGTGGTAGCTGGTCTCGAGGGGCGCTGCATACGTTGGCTATGAATAGACTTTGCTGCGTCTATCGTTCCGGCACAATCTCTATCAGCGTGTGTTCTCTGTGTGTTTGCTCGACTTCGTGTTTTTGCGCTGAAAGAGCTTTCCTGTCAAGAATGGCAGTGCGTTGAGTTTGTGTGCAGGTCATGTATCCTTGCAGACGGACGTCTAATTACAATTATTTATAATTAATAACTGAAACTTGCAGAAATCAACATATCACTTCGTTTTCTTTCTTGGAATGCAGTATCGATTGGCTTAGAATTACTTTCTGCTAATTTTACATAATTGCAGACAATGCATCATAAATCGCGCTTGAAGTGCAAAAAGAGAATATAGTGAATGGTCGTCGTCATTCAATATATTTTCTTATTGGATTTCAAGCGCGATTTATGATGCATTGTCTGCAATTGTGCAAAATTCGCAGAAAGCAATTCTAAGGCAATCGATACTACATTCCAAGAATGAAAACGAAGTAATATGTTGATTTCTGCAAGTTTCAGTAATTATTTGTAATTAGATTGTAATTAAATATTGAGGTATTCCAAAATCGTCATGTTCCATTTTTTTCATAAAAAGAATCAAATCATAGGCTCAAATGCATGTGCAATTTGTTGTTGGTTCTATTTGGAGCAATGAAACATAATGAAACATACCGTACGCATTGAAACATAAACAAGGCCCTTAAAAGATTAGGTTATTAACATGAAGAAACCGAACTCCCATTCGTCCCATTCTCGGACATGGTTGCGTAGTATGGACCCCCCTCCCCCAGGAAATGGGACATCAATAACCTCGAATCCACTCAAGAAAGGTCTGTGCGTTTTGTGCGGAAACGATTTCACAGGGATTTTTCTACGTCAAATTTGATTCCCCAGCTAGGTCTCACTATGCCTGCAAAGCGTGGTCACTTTGAATACCTGAAATTTCTTTACACTCGAATCGATTCTCCAAGCCTCGACACTCTAGACATATCTTAAGTTTTTCTAGACCTTTATCTACGAGGAGCGACCGCGCCTTTAACATTGCAAGCTTTTTCACCCGCTCTGAAATGCTCAAATATAGCTTTTTTCCTTCAAAAATCGAAGCTTGGAATTTGTGGCCCGGAAGTGTCTGTTCCTTGTCATTTTTGGAAACCTGTTCATGAATGTTCAATTGTCGTTTTTTCTCCTCTCCTGCAATAGCCTCATTGAGGCTGCAGTACTCAAAAATAAACGAATGAATGAATGAATGAATGAATGAATAAATAAATAAATAAATAAATAAATAAATAAATAAATAAATAAATAAATAAATACTTTTGATGTTGGTTCTCGAACACGGCACGTCGAAAGAAGCGACGAATCACGCAACGCCTTTGCCGAAGTGCTCGGCTACGGTCATACGCAGTGCACTGAGGTTAAATCAGTACACATTGACTATTCAGGAGGTTCAATTCATCCAATGCGCCGAGCATCTTTCTCGCTCTTGACCACTAGTTCGAAGAACTGGTAAAAGCAAGTTTCATCCACATATGCGTACATATGCACCTCAAGGGGATATAAACGGCTTAATTTGTGACCAATAAAGGAGGCTTACCTGCAGCGCTGCGTGCTCCGGTGTCATGCATCCTGCCTGAGGTCAGACACCACATTTTTGTGCCGTGCTTTGAATATGTTCCGCTACTGAAGCGTAGTGTCTATAACGCCTCACTTGTCGCTATAGCAATCAAGAGTAGCTTGTTCAGGTAATGCCGGGCAAAGCACTGGCGCATTTATCAAATAGCCGATCTTCCTCTCTCTATGTCGTATCTAAAGTCACGCAATTATGTTAACCGGATTCATGTGCACAGAGAAGCTCGAATGACTTCATATGCTGATGAGATGGGGCCAGGCCCTCAAGGAGTTTGCCGTTGTAAAAGATCGATTGTCAAGTTTACTGAGGACATACCGGAACTTCGGCTGTTCTTTATAGATTTCAAAACAGTGGCGAAGGAGACAATAAATGGTCGCCTGACGTTTTGCGTTAACGCGCCTGCGGGAATCAGCCATTCTCGAGCATTGCTGGAGTACTTGTACAAGCTTACGAGCCACGACCGAGCAAGTGCGGAGTAGGCGTCATCAAGGGAGTTCCTGTAGACCTTGATCAAGCAGACATTCTCGCTGCTCTTCTTCAAAGAGCTCCCGTCAGATCTGTAAGGCGACTGGGAACGTCAGAAAACGTCCGCATTGTGTTTGTTACCGAAAGTGCTCCTGAGTACCTCATCTTGGGCTACACACGTTACCGAGTGTACAAGTACATTGAGGCTCCGAGACAGTGCACCAAGTGTCAGCGTTTTTGGCCATGTTGCTGGTGCCTGCAGGTTACAAGCACGATGCTCACGCTGCGGGGGCAACCACGACCGATCTGCATGTGGAAATGAAGAGCCACAGTGCCCTAACTGCAGGAAAAAACATGAGTCTACGTCAACTCACTGCCCCATTTTGCGTAAAGAGAAGCGGATACACAATTACAAGGTGGAAAACAACGTTGGGTACCAATTGGCAAAGGATGCGGTACGCCAGAAACAAAAACCTCAAGGTGGTGGCCAAGCAATGATGCCCCCAGTTGACAAAGGAATGCCGTCGAATCCGCCACGAATTGACGACACAAATGAGTTCCCGTCTCTACCGACTTGCTCATCAGCTCCGACTCCTCACACACGAGGTGCTCAGGAGCGCTCATTTGGCCTGTCGAAAGAGTCACGGGCCCCAACGTCTTGGCGTGGATCACGCGAGTGCGGCGCTCGACAAGACCATGGAAATATATACTCGTTGCTATCTGCTCTTGTCGACGCTGTACGCAGCTTCCTCACTCCAATGTCCTCCCCGGTGGCTAAGTCTATACTGACGCTGCTTGATTTTCTCTCTCTCCTGTTCTGGCACAATGGCGTTAACAGCTCAGCCAACCAGTTTCAAGAACATTAGGAAACAGGCAACAGTATTTCAATGGAATGCCTGCAGCCTCCGCTGTCGTCTCTCCGACTTCAGACAGTTTGTATACAAGCATCGCTTTCCGGTGATCGCCATCTCAGAGTCGCGAGTACGCACCGGCATTCGTCTTTCAGGATACACCATCACAGTTTCTTCGACGGGAATGGATACCAGCAGAGTTCTCTTGGCTGTTCGTAATGATTTAACTTTCAATGTTCACCACATATCAGCCGATGTATCCAATGAATATGCTGCAGTGACAGTGAAGTGGGACACTTTGGCCTTTACGGTGATTGCGGCATACATACCACCTCGTGCTACATTTGATGTGGACAGGCTGCAGGACATAATAAATGGCACACCTGGACCTCACATACTAGCCGGGGACTTCAACGCGCATCACCCTGCCTGGGGCGGTCGAAAGACTTCAGTCCGCGGTAGACGCCTTTTTGATATCGCACATCGAAACAACCTGGCGATTCTTAATGATGGGCAGCCAACCTTCTTCAAGAATGACCGGTGCAGCGCCCTAGATGTCACCATGATTTCCGCGCACCTCATGTCCACGGCAACCTGGTTTGCTGACATCGAAAGTCATGGTAGTGACCACGTGCCAACCTACATCTCCTTGGGCGGTCCTAAGCAGTACACGCAACGGAGGGTGGTTCGTTGCACTAACTGGGAGTTATACAACGCTACAATCGAAGATTCAGACCCATCTGGAATGACGTATGAGGAGTTTGTGGCTGTGCTCAATCAAGCAAAACAAAGTAGCACCTGTGAAGAGGTTTATTGGTCGTTGAAAGACGTAATGGTCGTCAGCGGCAAGCAAGCGAGAAGAAGCGTCCAGAGGCACAGCGGCGATCCGAAACACGAGCCGAGCGAGCCGAGCGTTGGCGATGCTGCTGGATGGAGGCGCATCTTCTTCTTCACAATCACCCCCGCTGAAAAAGGAGCCATCCTGGCGACCTAAGAAGTTTCAGGTAGAGGCTCATGGTACGGCTTGAGGCGGGAAACATGGACGATGTCACGTCCAAGCCGGCGCATGTCATCCGATAGAAACTGGCTCGATAAGAAAATTAACTGGAGAGGTTTTCTCCAAGATGGTGTAAGGGCACTCGTACCTTGGAACGAGCTTCGAGGAGAGTCCCGGAGTCTGGTATGGGACAGAGAGCCATACGAGAGACCCTGGGGCATAGCTAGGGTCTGGAAGTGAAGTGCTGCGGTTTTCTGTCTGTCGCTGCTGCTCTTGCGAGGTAAACGTGCGGGCGAGCTGGCGGCACTCTTCGGCTTGTCGAGCAGCTTCGGAGACAGGTGGACACTCGGAAGCATCAGGACGGTAGGGAAGTAGGGTGTCAATAGTATGTGAAGGCTCGCGTCCGTAAAGGAGAAAGAAAGGCGAAAATCCGGTAGTTGTTTGTATCGCGGTGTTGTATGCGAATGTTACATAAGGGAGAACACGGTCCCAGTTGCTATGGTCAGATGCGACGTACATCGAGAGCATATCACCCAGGGTGCGGTTAAACCGTTCCGTGAGCCCGTTAGTCTGCGGGTGGTATGCTGTGGTTGTCCGATGAATGACGTGGCATTCCGAGAGCAGAGCTTCGACGACCTCGGAGAGAAAAGCGCGGCCTCTGTCACTAATGAGCTCTCGAGGGGCGCCATGTCGAAGGATAAAGTGACGTAAAATGAAAGAGGCGACATCCCGAGCGGTAGCGCTAGGCAAAGCGGCAGTTTCGGCGTAGCGTGTCAGGTGGTCGACAGCCACGATAATCCACCGGTTGCCATCTGCGGTCATTGGAAGGGGACCGTAGAGGTCAACGCCGACGCGATCAAATGGCTTGGCAGGGCATGGAAGCGGCTGCAATGCGCCGGTCGCACGTAAAGGTGTCGATTTGCGTCGTTGGCAGTCAGGACAGCACTGCACGAATTTCCGCACAAAATTGTACATGCCGCGCCAGTAATAGCGATGGCGAAGGCGCTCGTATGTCTTGAACACCCCGGCATGGCCACATTGCGGATCGTCGTGAAGAGAGGCGCATACTTGTGATCGCAAGCTGCGTGGAATGACCAGTAGCCATCGGCGGCCATCGGCAGCGTAGTTGCGGCGATGAAGCAGTTGATCGCGGATGGTGAATTGGGAAGCTTGACGACGGAGGGATCGAGATACAGGAATGGTGGATGTTCCACATAGATAATCAAGAAGAGAAGCGATCCACGGGTCAAGACGTTGTTCGGTGGCAATGGAGTCGAGATCGAGAGATGACAAGGGGTGGACGCATGTGGTTGCGCACGCTGGATCTGGCGGTAAAGGTGAGCGGGAGAGGGCGTCAGCGTCAGAGTGTTTGCGTCCGCAGCGGTATACTACGCGAATGTCGTACTCCTGGATGCGAAGTGCCCATCGCGCTAGGCGGCCAGAAGGGTCCTTCAACGTGGCGAGCCAGCAAAGCGCGTGGTGATCGGTTACTAGATCGAACGGGCGGCCGTATAAGTACGGCCGGAACTTTCCAAGCGCCCACACCAGAGCCAAACACTCTTTTTCAGTCACGCTGTAATTCGTTTCGGCTTTCGTCAGCGTGCGACTAGCGTAGGCGACGACGTATTCGGAACAGCCGGGCTTTCGTTGAGCGAGGACAGCGCCAAGCCCGACCCCGCTGGCGTCTGTGTGTACTTCGGTAGGAGCCGTCGGATCGAAGTGACGAAGAATAGGTGGGGAAGTGAGCAGGCGGCGTAGTGTAGCGAAGGCTACGTCACATGCAGAGGACCAGGAGGAGAGGTTCACGTCGCCGCGAAGAAGCTGGGTTAACGGTGACATGATGGATGCAAAATTGCGAACAAAGCGCCGGAAATAGGAGCATAGACCTACAAAACTTCGAAGTTCCTTCATGGTCGTGGGCTTAGGGAATTCCGCGACTGCACGAAGTTTTGCAGGGTCAGGTAATACGCCCTGTTTGGACACGATGTGGCCTAAGATGACGAGCTCCGGGGCAGCGAAGCGGCATTTCTTGAGGTTAAGCTGAAGGCCAGCGTTGGTCAGACAAGTCAAAACGTGCCTGAGGCGACGGAGGTGTGTAGGGAAATCATGGGAGAAAACCACGACATCGTCGATGTAACACAGGCACATAGACCACTTTAGACCACGTAGCGTATTATCCATAAGTCGTTCAAACGTAGCAGGCGCGTTACAAAGTCCAAAGGGCATGACGTTAAACTCGTATAGGCCATCAGGTGTAATAAACGCAGTCTTCTGGCGATCGGCTTCAGCCATAGGAACTTGCCACTAGCCAGACCGCAAGTCCAGTGACGAGAAGAATTCTGCTCCGTGAAGGGTGTCAATGGCGTCGTCAATGCGCGGCAAAGGATAGACGTCCTTGCGGGTTATCTCATTCAAACGACGGTAGTCCACGCAAAACCGGATAGATCCATCTTTCTTACGCACCAGTACGACAGGAGACGCCCAGGGACTGTGCGATGGTCGAATAACGTCTCTACGAAGCATGTCTTCGACTTGGTTGTTAATGACGCGGCGCTCTTCAGCGGAGACGCGGTATGGTCTTTGACGCAGCGGCTGGTGTAAACCGGTGTCGACGTAATGTTGTACTTGCGACGTGCGGCCCAGTTGAGGTTGCGACACATCCAAAGAATTCCGGAACTCGTGCAGAAGAGCAAGTATAGGTCAGCGTGTTCGGCAGGGGTGAGGGTATCGGCGATGGCACTGGAAAATATATCACTGGATGACTCCCCGAGTGCCGACAGGGCATTTGGTGGGTCGCAGCAGTCATCCGGGACGTCAACCAAAGACGAAGAGTCGAGATCTTCCACGCGGCCGAGACATTCGCCTGCAAGCAGCGTGACAGGTGCAGAGAGCGGATTCAAGACGAATATATTGCTGCTGCCGGCGGCGATGTCAATCGTTGCGAAAGGTAGCGGCAGAGCTCTACGACTCGTGAAGACATCGGACGGCGTGAAAAAGACTGTAGCGTCGGTGTGGGCGTTGCAGGAAACAGGGACCAGTGTGAAAGTGGCAGGCGGAATGTCGGTATCCTCACGAACGAGCAGCTTGGGCGGCTGATGAAGAGCGTCAAGTAATGGGGCGTCACACAATGGGGAAAACTCAACTTCGGCGCGTGCGCAGTCGATGACGGCATTATGGCGGGATAGGAAGTCCCACCCGAGGATGACGTCATGCGAACAGGCAGAAAGGACAATGAACTCAACGATGTACAGATTGCCTTCAATGACTACTCTTGCAGTGCAGGCTGCGAGAGGCGTCACTTGCTGCGCGCTTGCGGTGTGGAGCGACAGTCCCGAAAGCGGCGTCGTTACCTTTCGTAATACACGGCAGAGATTAGCGGCTATGACAGAAACGGCGGCGCCGGTGTCCACAAGGGCAAAAGTACGAACACCAACAGTTATGGCGACCACGTTAGTTGGGGAGGAGTGAGGGCTTGGACAGTTCGGAGATGGCGCAGTTCTTGCCTCTTGAACTGCGGCGTTTAGTTTTCCTGGTCGGAAGGTCCGGGCCGGCGACGCATGGGGGACGGCGATCACCGCCGAGGAGATGGTGAGCGCTGCGGCTGGAAGTCAGGGCGGTGAGTAGGGGCATCGCGCGGTGATGGGCCAGGAACGTATTGGAGTAAGGGCTGGCTTCCGGCTTGCGACGACCGGGCACGGTCGCCGAAAGTTTGGGGGCGACGGCGGCAATAGCGGGCGACGTGTCCAGGAGTGTAGCAGGCGTAGCAAATCGGTCGATTATCAGGCGTCCTCCATGGATTGGCGATTGTCGGTGCTGCCCAAGTGGAAGGATAGACAGGCGGTTGCGTGGGCTGCGAGTGCGTAGTGCAAGGTGGTTGCGGAAGCCTACGCAGAACGTCAGCATACGTGAGGGGCGCGGCTACAGGCTGCACGGCTAGCGCATAGGCGACAGGAGCGGCCACAGGCTCCGATGCACGCGCGTAGTGAACAGGGCTGGATGGAGGCGGCTCGCGGCGCGCAAGGGGAACAGCGTGGGCAACCTCCTCCGAAATAACAGTGCGGAGCGGGGTGGGCAGACGGGTGGTAGGCTCGTGAGTAAAATGCATTAAGGAAAGTTGGCGGGCAACTTCCTCGCGGACGAAGTCTCGAACCTGCTGAAGCAACGTCGAATGGTCAGGCATGGTGTCGAGACTGCACAGCGACTCGCCACCCCGTGGAGGCTGCCGAGTCAGAGCGCGCTGCTTCTTCAACTCGTCGTAGCTCTGACACAAGCTGACGACTTCTGAAACTGTGCCCGGATTCCTAGCCAAGAGCATTTGGAATGCGCCATCGTCAATGCCCTTCAGGATTTGTTTGATCCTGTCAGCTTCGGGCATGGTGTCGTTGACACGTCGACAAAGGTCGACGACGTCCTCAATATAGCTTGTGAAGCTTTCTCCAGTCTGCTGCGAGCGGACGCGCAAGCGTTGCTCTGCGCGCTGCTTGCGGACAGCTGGTCGACCGAATACTTCAGAGCAGGACGTCTTGAAGACGGTCCATGTGGGGATGTTCTGTTTGTGGTTGTTGTACCACAATTCGGCGACGCCAGTCAGATGACTAGCTTGTCGGGGTCATCCCACTTATTATGCGCGCTCACCAGTTCGTAGTGGTCAAGCCAGTCTTCCACGTCGGTCTCATCTGCACCGCTGAAGACCTTTGGGTCCCGGAGCCGAGGAAGCCCGGTGCAGGTGACGGACAGGGACGAAGGCGCCGGTGGGTTTGCGTGGTCAGTCATGATCGGCGGTAGCGTCCGGCTACGCAGCTCCAGGGTGTAGCGACGGGGATGAACAGCACCCTCCACCAAATGTGAAGAGGTTTATTGGTCGTTGAAAGACGTAATGGTCGTCAGCGGCAAGCAAGCGAGAAGAAGCGTCCAGAGGCACAGCGGCGATCCGAAACACGAGCCGAGCGAGCCGAGCGTTGGCGATGCTGCTGGATGGAGGCGCATCTTCTTCTTCACACACCAAACGCCTAGAACCACCTCGAACTCATTCAACGGTTGACGTTGAGTATGAGAGGCTCCGGGCCATTCGCCGCCGATCTGAAAGACGTGCTCGTAGGACATTGTCTGCAGATGACATTCGCGAATGCAAAAACAAATCCAACGTCACCTGGATAAGCTAGATAGGAGGCAATGGCGGGCCTTCTGTTCTAAACTGGACCCAAGAAAGCCGCTGTCAAGAATACGGGGTATCTTCCGCAGCCTAAAAACCACACCGACTCAACTGCATCCCTTCAGTTGCTTTATCTCGTAACAGCAGCGAGCTGGACGTGGCGGAGGCTTTCTGCTCTAAGATCACTGCAGTAGTGGCGCAAGCAACCTTGCCTCATGTAGCACAAGTGGTTTTAGCGATGACGAGCACCACAGAGGCGGATGAACCTTTTTCGATCATGGAACTGCTTGGAGCATTGGCACTGGTGAACAAGGCGTCATATCCCGGACCTGACTGCGTTAGCTACGCTGAGTTAACGCATTTAGGCGACAAGGCGAAGATGCACCTTCTTGCCGTATTCAATGCCAGTTGGGAGAGTGGGCGTCTTGAACCTTGCTGGAAACGAGCTCGTGTCATCCCTATTCTCAAGCCTGGCAAGTCTACAACGGACCTTAACTCCTATCGTCCCATTGCTCTTCTCAGTTGCGTAGGAAAGCTTATGGAGAAGATGGTATTGATGCGCCTGGACTGGTTGCTGATGAACATGAATGCATACCCTCCACAAATGTCAGGGTTTCGAAAGAGCTGCAGTAGCATCGACAATGTGATTTGTCTCATTAACTGCGTAAAACTCAACAAAGCTACGGGCAACATCACTATCGGCGTATTCCTCGACATCAAGGGAGCGTTCGATAACGTGACTCACGAGTCCATCCTATACGCCCTGAAGTCTGTCGGAGTTGGCGGTCGTATGTACCGCTGGATCTTGGAATACCTCACTGATCGGTCAGTCTACATGTCCACAAAAGAAGGTGACATAGCCCCGCACACAGTGCATCGAGGAGTTCCCCAGGGCGGTGTTCTAAGTTCAACCTTATTCAACATCTCTCTCATTGGACTGGAGAAGTGCATCCCTGCATCGGTCGAAATCTCTCTCTATGCAGATGACATTTGTATATGGAGCAGTGGTCGCAACAGACGTGTCTACGAGCAAGACTACAAAAAGCTCTCAATTCAATCGAAAAATTCTTATTCGGGCGAGGTCTAATGATGTCACCAGAAAAATGTGCCGCCGTTGCTTTTACGAGGCATGATGTTTCGCGCTATAGGTTAAAGGTAGCGAATTCTCCCATTCGGTATGTGCAAAGTCATAAGTTTCTGGGAGTGACAATCGACAGGCTAATGACATGGACGCCCCAAGTTCGAATATTAAAGGAAAAAGTTGCATCATACGCGAGCATCTTCCGCATGTTATCAAGCAACGCCGGGGGCTGCTCCGTAAGTGCCCTGCTGCGAATGTATACGGAATGTCTCTGTGAAGTTCTTCTAAGATACAGCCTTCCTGCGTTACATGGCATTTCACAAACCAACATACAAGCGCTGACTGGAGCTGAAGCGAAAGCCCTGAGAGTGTGCCTTGGCCTACCAAAAAACACATCAAGTATTGGAACCCTTGCCGAAAGCAGACGCCTATCAGCTGCAGTGCTTCTGCAGCAGGAGTTTCTTCGAGTTCACTTGCGTTATGCCACCAGAGTGCCGGGGCATCCGCTTGCTTCAGACAGCGGTCTTGTGGTGCGGAGCTTGCTTCCGCTGCATTATCAAAGCGCATCAATGCCTACGGAGCCATCGTGGAAAATTCCTTCGTGGTCAATAATCACTTTTGTGCCTGGATTCAAGAACAAGAGACGTACACCCGGACCAGCACTAACATATTTCACCCTACAGCACGTGGAAAATAATTATAGGGCTCACCGTCATATTTAGACTGATGGCTCTGTTACACCTACATCGTCTGCAATTGGTGTCTGGATTCCATCTGCCAATGTCACCATCTCTGCCACTCTTAGTCACCGTACTTCATCTACAGTGACTGAACTGGCTGCGCTACGGGCTGCTTTTAATTACACTGTAGATCAGACAGCTGAGTCTTGGGTCATCTTCACCGACTCAAGAGCGGCGCTGCAGTCTCTGAAGTCTCCACGCACGCAAGACCAACTCGTCATGGACATCAAATATCTATGCAACAAAGCCTGTGACCTCCATCACCGCATTGCTCTGCAGTGGATACCTGCCCACTGTGGAATACAAGGCAACGTCCAGGCTGATGACGCTGCCAAAGCTGGACATGACGCCTCAAGAGAAATAATCAAGATACCTTTCTCGAGAAAAGATGCCGCGACAATCGTATCGGCACAGGCTTGGCGGCTCCAGCGATCCCTCTGGACAGATGCTAATCACCAGTATGTACCACTTTACAAGATTGACCCATCGTGTAACTTTGATATGCCGCGAGACCTAAACAGGCAAGATGAAACATGCTTGCACCGCATCAGACTGAACGTCGCATACACCAACTACTTCAGGAGCATGATTAAGCTGTCGGACTCACCAATGTGCGTCCAATGCAACGTCCAAGAAGATCTACATCATGTTCTTTGTGAATGCAAGCGATACGCATCAGAGAGACAGTCTCTGAAGGCAGCCTTGCATCTTCAACAGGGATCGTGCTTAGAGTTGCGACATGTTCTGGGCCCATGGCAAAGCAGCACCTGTGCGCTACGTGCCACGAAAGCGCTGTTGAATTTCTTGCGGGCCACGAGCCTGAACGAAACTTTGTAAACTTGTGTGACTGTATGTGTTATGTGGTTATCACTGTATATATCATAATCGTCACCCAGCACCTGGAGTAGCATGTCAGGCGAACAGCCAGGCAAACATCTCCAGCTTCATTAAAATGTTTATCTCTATCAGTCATTCCGATTCCACAAGTTCCCGAGGTAGGGAAAGCCGCCTCGTTTAACAGCCAACACATCAGTGTTACGTCCCATCATGAATGATATGTTAGTAGCTGCAGCATCATTGACGAATGGAGGCTGTATAAGCGATGGTTGGTATCTGTGCAGTGCAAAAATGACCCAGTGTGGTATTACACACTAGATAGCGAAGTACCCCTGCAGCGCCTACTCTTGATAAAAGTATAAGGAGTGTTAACTGATCGGTGCTCTACCATGGTCACATCAAACAGCGTCATCGGCATGGTCGTTACCAATGATGTCGCGATGTCCCAGCAGCCATAACAAGTACCTGTTGACTAGACACCGCAATATCCACCTAACCTGTGATTCGGGTGCGATGCTCCAAAGATAGCACTCAGGCCTTCTCCCCAGCCGCCATGAACAGCTGGTATAGCGAAATCGTTCTGCCACCTGCCAGTGATGTAGGCCGAAATTTGTTTTGGTGGGGGGCATGTCCTTGATCCGTAGTGGGTGCCAGGCAGGCAAGTGTGGTCGAGTGTTTTTTTTTTTTTTTGCTCTGTATTCCATGATAGAAAGAAACTTCGGCAGACGGAAGGAGGGGGGAGGTGTAGGGGAGGGCATGTGCGCGGTGTGCCACCCCCTGGCTACGTCCCTGCCACCTGCTATAAAAACGTTCGGGCTTGGAGTCGAAACGCTAATATATCTCTGCAAGCCGGCCTCCACTACATTGTCAAGACCAGCTATATTGTTACGGGGTCGTGACGTTGACGAAGGCAGCAGTCGGCGTGTCCCAGATGAAACTCTTTATTTGGCCGAACTCATGGCCGGGAAACGGAAATTCAAAGTATACATGCAATAAAGCAATAGACGTTGTACAGTGATAGCGTGAACAGAGCCGTTATCAGAGTCGGCCGTCCATAATTTGATGTGCGGCTAGGCGTGCCTGCATTTATACATGTGGCATCGAGCATTCGAGTATTATCGCTGGTGGCTGCGCTAGTTCCAGATCAAACGCAACTGTTCGCGTCTGTGCCAAGGTCTGTACGCTCAAGCCTATCAGAAGATTGAAAAATAATCGGGAAGCTTCCCAGACATTCGGGCGCGGTTTGCGAAAGGCAGTGGCTATACGCGTAACAGATCGGTTACATGGAAATACAAAAATGAGTGCACGTGGCAATATGATCTTTGGGCGCATAACAACAGATACCCCAATGCACTGCTGCAATTCATGCACAGTACAGGACTCTCAACTCATATTGAGTATAATACACATCAAGCGTTACGCCTTGAGTCAAGTATTCGCCTCAATAAAAGAAAGTTGAATTTCAGTGCCTGTTAGGTCATTGCGCTGTCGACGACAATGAACGAGCCGATGAAGCTGCTCCTGGTTTTTTAAATGCGAAGCATTTCTTAGCGAACCTTTGGCACTTTGAGCATTTCTAGCTACGTATCTATCTATCTATCTATCCGCCTACGTCCGGGGGCTCTCATGATCGCCTCTTACCTTGGTGTAGACCAGAATTGGCATGGGAGGGTAAGAGCATTTGACAAATATGACTGTCGGGCCATGACATGAATAATGTGAAAATCATGTCGCGTACGTCGTCAAACTCTTTCCTTCAGAGACGTGTGGCACATACCCGTTTACCACGGGCAGCGGTGCATGGGTATGCGCCACAGGTGACTGACAGCTTATATCTCCCCCGGAACGCCGAGAACAGACATTAAATGCACGAGCGTTAAGAAAAACTGACATCGGCAGCGTTGACGCGACGAATGGAAAGAATGAAATTTAGGATCCCAGCAGGAATCGAACCCAAGCATTCTGCGTGGCAATCAGGTATTCTACCACAGAGCCACGCCAGGTCTATAAACTGGTTTGGAAAAACAGCCTATGCAGGCATAATGTTGGTGCAACGTCAATTGTGCTCGTGGTGCTTGCTACCTAATTTTACAAGAAAGCAATAAACACTACATGATACTCCTACGCTGCATATACTCCAACGATACAGGCGTCATATCAGATTAACGGTTGTGGTTCCAGTGTTGGCTCCGCTTTTATCGCAGTCTAATAAACATTACATTTGTATTCCTATGATTCAGCAAGCTATATTGAAGGATTGCTCGACTCCGGAGGATTACATCAACGATAGTTACGTATGATATTCACATCATCGCGCCGTCAAGTGCTCATGGTCCGCCAGAACGACGCAGTGTCCTCTTCATTTCTTACGAGGCTGGGCGATGGCCTCATTCTGACCGAGGATGATGGCAGATTCATTGACAGCCGCTTTGAAGACTACGCTACGTAGGCCACATACACCCAGGTAATCTACGAATACGACAAGCGCTACCCACTGATGTTGGTCTGCGTAGCACAATCCAGGCCTACCAGCCTCGACGGCCTATACCTCAGCAACGCGAACGGTGATTTCAGATTCCGTCATGTCGCCGGCTCTATCGACAGACAATTTGTCGACGAAATGACTGAGGCATCCACGATTTCCAAAAGCTGTACTATACCTCATACTTCACTACACATGGGCCCCTCGTCACCGCGATCACGACCTCATCCGATAACAAGTCATGACCAGCTGCTGGTTCTCCCTGATCACCGGGATTATGACCTTGTTCAAGAACTGCCTAGAACTTCTTCCACACATCCACACGGGTTCGTGAAACGTGCGTGCGTTCTCCATCATAAGGGACAAGTATAAGCACAACATATCAGCCTTCTGGTGTTGGTATAATACCCACGTTCCCGTTGGCAGCGTTACCCAACTGTAAACAACTGGTTATATAATTCATATGCGGCTCTTCAACATATGTGTGCGTATAAAAATATACAAATCTTTAGCGTCATTTTGTAACGTTTCGCTCAGTAAAAAAAATTACGCCACAGTCACCTTCCCGCCGCATGCTTCGCATAACATCGTCTCCCATGGTACGTGGGATCTGCCGAATTTTTTAATTAATTTAATATCAGGTGTTTAACGTCCCAAAACCACCATATGATTATGAGAGACGCCGCAGTGGAGGACTCCGGAAATTTCGACCACCTGGGGTTCTTTAACGTGCACCTATATCTGAGTACACGGGCCTCAAATATTTTCGCTTCCATTGATAATGCAGCCGCCGCGGCCGGGATTCGATCCCGCGACTGGTTTTTTAAGTAAACAAAAATTAAAATAGCGTGGCTTGCACTAAGCCACGCAAGGCTCGGTCACAGCAGAGCTGGTGGGCACCTAGCTGCTCCTGGCTTGGCTAGGCTTTTACCCTCTCACATCTCTCTTTCCCACCCCTTGCTATCTATACGATACGTGGCTATGCTTGCGCTCGTTTTTTAAACTTTTTTCTTGAGTCTGTGTCTTTCTGTCTCTCTCTCTCTATGTATATTTGTTTCTCTGTCTTTCTATCTTTTTCTGTCTTTCTATCCTTTTCTGTTTTCCTTCCCTTTCTTTCTCTCTAGTTTTCTCTTTCTCATTCTTTCTGTCTTTTTTTTTTCTCTCTTTCTCTCTGTAGCCATTCTCTCAGCAACAACATTTTTCACTTTTTTGCCTTTCTTTCTATCTATTTCTCTCCTTTTCTTTGTTTCTATCTCTTTCTCTCTCTCTCTCTGTACTCGTTCTCCCCTCCTCCTTTCCCTCCTCCTCACCCTCGCATCTGCCCTCCTCACCCTCACTTCCATTTCCCACCTTCTTGCTATACTACACTACACGAGGCTATGCTATGCTCTGCTAGCGTGCCTGGATAGCCGAATGGTTACGACGCTCGCCTTCGGATCGTTGGTACGCGGGTTCGAGTCCCGACTCCCCAAGAATTTTTCTATTTCTCTTTCTTTCTATATATTTCTCTATCTCTGTCTCTTCCTTCTTTCTTTCTTTCTCTCTGTAATCGTTCCCTCGCGCATCAGAGTTATTGCATCAGAGTTATTACAAATAGGCGCACGTGTTCTGGGAGCAAAGCAGAAGAGGAAGGCGATGAAGAAGAGGACGAAGAGAGCACGTCGCGGTTCAAGATGATGATAATCTGCCTACGAAACACAGCAAACCTCGACCATAACAGCTCTGGCGTAGAAAAAGCATGTTCAACGTGTGCCTGCGTCATTGTCTGATGCAGAACTGAAACACCGCATAATTGCCGTCGCGGGTACCTTAACACGAACTGGAATTCACCGCAGTGCACCGACGCACAACTTGAGCGTTCCCTGCAGGTTGTACCACCACTTGGCGCAACGTTACTGTGTCGCTTGTGCCTGGGCGTCGCCCTTAGAAACAACCACTGTTTCTGTACCGCCATGACGCTCCGTGCGCCTCGTTCAGGGTTTGCAATTGCGACGAGACCATAGATGATGTTCTCATACACTGCCCTACTTTTATCATTGAAAAAACAGAAATTGCATGCACCGTATGCATGTACGACAGAGCGCTCGCTCACTGAGGATAAAATACTGGCACCTCGAACATTATTCGCACCACAGGCCATAAATGCTACACTTTTCAAGGACGACTTATCTTGATTGAGCGACGAGCTATATCCTGTGCGTTAACTCGCCTCAGTTAGGGTGCCTTGATGCGCGTTTTGTTGCACACATCGAGGCACACTAGCCTCAGTTATCCTTTTCCTCTTTCTTTCAAGAAAGAATAAAAAAAACAGCGCAAGAAGATGGAACACGATGGAATACAGCGCTTTATCTGTGCGTCTTCCCAGAGCTCCCTCTTTTCGAGCAATTTTTCTCAGAGAAGACGTATGTTCAAAATGTGGCATTACGTGAGTGAGCAGGAACTACAACGAAAAGGCAATGCTATAGCATAGGTTACCTCGAAGGGTCTCCGCGCATGCACTAGTTTCTCTTCAGGTTTTGTCAGCTTATATAGCTAGGAATGATATCCGCCGCAGCATGAATCGCTACCCAAAAAATCCTTTATATGCTCTTAATATCCATTAAGCTAACGTCACCAAACGAAAAGTTTGAAGGATGCACCATTAACATTCGATGAGAGAGAAATCGAAAGCTAAAACAGGATACATTTCCATAGATACGAGCTCCTGATAAACACCGGGGCCCAAAGTTTCAGCTTCGCTGGTTAACCTTATCCGTATGGAGAGCTTTGGAGGTGATTTTTCAGGGGCGAATGAACTAACGAAAAAACTTTATTAATGCAAAGTAATTCTCCCGGTGAAGGTGGAGCCCTCAGTCTAGGGCCCCTGTGGCCTTTGCCATTTTGCGAGCTCTGTCGACCAGCTTGAGGGTCTCTTCAGGCTTCGAGCAGGACAGCGCAGCCTCCCACTGCTTCGGTGTTGGTGTGCTGTTTATTGGCACAGCCTGTGAGTGTTGGCAGGCCCATGCAACGTTATAAAGCGTTGCGTGTTCCCCGCATAGCGGGCATTTGTTGCCGTATGTAGCCGGATAGATTTTGTTAAGTAGACTGAGATTTGGGTATGTATTAGTCTGCAGCTGTCTCCAGGAAACCGACTGCTCTCAACTGAGGACTTTGTGGGGAGGGGGTAAATCATCCTCAGGGCTCTTCGGTGTTCCAAAATTGCCCCATAGCGTCTAGTGAGTGTGTCTGGTTCCCCGTCGTTGTGCGCCCCCCGGTTGGGGTATACTCGGCCGTTGGCGTCAGCACGCTGGTTCCAAGTCACAGTGTCATGGCCTGGTGTCCACGTAATGGAGCAGCACGAGAAGGGGATTTTTCTCGCCTTGAGTATGCGGATGGCAGCAGTGGATAAGCGTCCGCTGCTGTATCGTCTGCCCGCTTCTTGCGAGTCCGTAACTATTTCAGCAGTGGACTCTTCGCCCTAGTGCGTGATGGCGAGAGCGATCGCTACTTCCTCAGCCGCGAGGATATTGTTGCTTTTGATCGAAGCGCTGCTGACTTCCGTAAGCTGGTGATCAACAACGCTCACTACCTCCGCGGAGTTTTCTCTGTATATGGTAGCATCAACGTACAGTACATCTGTTGTCCCTGTGAAATTTCTTTCGTGTGCTTCTGATCTTGCCTTTCTTCTGGCCTTATGTATTTGCGGATGCATGTTTCTAGGTATTTGGCCGACCTCAATGATCTGGCGAATGTCCTTCGGTATGCTCTCCGTATTGTTAGTTTCTCTGCAAGCATCTCTCATGCCCAGAAGCACCTTAGGGTCTAGGCTTGTCCGTTGTGTGGTGTCCGAGCTCACGGCACAGCACCATGTAATATCCCCTAAAAAGGTTTAACAATCGACTAATATCAATCATAATTGTGACGGAACAATATGAAACACCTAGAAGCACGAACCGTTTATACTAGTCAGCGATTTCAACGTAGACGTTATCGACCTGAGGACCTAGCTTTGTTGTCGGCGCTCACTGTCCGCTGTCATGGTGGTTAGAAAATCGTTGCTATATTCGAAACATATGTGTGTATGTGAATAAAAAAGGTTCACAATAGACGAACCACAATCATAATTGTGACGAAACAATATAAAATATCTACAAGCACAAACCCTTTATACTAGTCGGAGACTTCAGCGTACACATTATGGACCTTAGGACCGAGCTTTGTCGTCCAATTTTTATGTCACTTTATGTCACTCAATTTACATTATATGGGACAACGCTCGGGTAACATACGTGAGACACAAGAAAAGGTTGAACAGTACACTAATATCAATCATAATTGTGACAGAACAATATGAATCTCCTCCAAGCACGAACCGTTTATACTAGTCGACGACTACAACGTAGACATTATGGACTTTAGGACCTAGCTTTGCCCACTCGTCATCATTCACTTCGCGGAGATGCGTTCCATACCACACATTCTCTTTCTGCCACAAAATAAACACGAGAGGACGCTGCGGTGCAAATGTGTATGTAAGCGCGTTCCAGACCACACATTCTCTTTCTGCCATGGTAAAAACGAACGTAAGGCACGGCATGCGGCAGCTCAACGGGAACGACCGCGACAAGCGGTCGTTCCCGGAGGCGAGGGCGCGGAGGCGAGGGCGCGGGAAGCGGCGGCAAAACGACAACGCCGACAGCAATGAGCTACCCCGGAGACGACTGGCTTGTGCAGTATATGACGTCTCGATACGCTCTACGATGCATTTCGTATGGCTGCAAACAACCAACAACCACTAGGAGAACGTGCATTGACCTCGTCTTTTAGGCTAGATCCGATCGAAGAACCATTGGCTCTACATTTCACGGACCACAAAGCAGTAATAATGAAAGCAAAACGGAATCCACAACTCAACACGATATACGAGTTATGACCAAAAAAAAAACACATTGTATATAATTGTACAGACGCATTGTTACTCATTTACTTGCGCCAGTGGGCAATGTCACGGGAGATTCGCGGTTACCGAATGATCCCCAGTGCTCCGCCCACTTATCATCATTCACTTCGTGGTTATGCGTGGATTTTTTTTTTGTTATTTACTTAGTATGAACCAACTCGGCCAAGCATTCGTTTTAGCACAGTTCCTTTTTCTCGTTGTGCGGTCGCCTCTTTCCCTCAGTGTAAAGCAGCAAATTAGGCGAACCCTGGCAACCATCGTAGTCTTACTTTTGCTCCCTCGCTCCTTTTCATTTTTAGTCTCAGATTTTTTTTTGTTTTATCGTATAACTTTTGAACTAAGTTTCCTCTCCCTCTTCACCTTGTTTTTTCTTCTTTTTTCTGCGCGCCATTATTTTAACCTCTGGTCGTTTCGACAGCAAACATAAAGGTTACATGCCATTGATTGATTTTTGATAACCATCATTATCGAAAGACGCAGCGCTACATATTGCCACAGAAGGATTATTATCAAGTCAAAAAAAAGGGCTGTAGAACAGGTTGGGAAGATTAAGCTTATCAACTTCGTCGTTAACGTCTTCATAGTATCCCATTCGTAATTTACCGTGCGTGTAGGCAAAGCCCCAGAAGAGATACACGCAATGAAAGAAATAAACTAATAAGTATTAGTGAACTAGACGGCTACAATAACACGCCTTTCCCCCACCCCCTCCCCATTAAACTAACACAGAGTTACCACGAATAAGCGCTTAGTAAGATCAAAAGCAAGCGAAAATAAATGTCTGGTGATGACATCATTTTTAAGAGGAACTAAAGAGAAAAGTGATTTTTTTTTTCGTTCTGAAAAATTACCCCTTCAGAATAACAAAATAACAAGTCTTGCCCCAAGAAAGCGCTTGGTAAGCGATAAAACGATAGAACTCTAAAAAAAAAAAAAATGTGGGTGGTGATACCACTATGAAGTTCCCGTACGAACTTGCTGTGACGTCATAGATTTTGGCGGCGTCGACCAGGACCTACATAGCTCTCAATCAGTAGAAATTTAGAATAATGTAATCTGAACGGGCCAGAGATTTAACGCTCCAAGTTTCAGGAAATTTTGCTGAGCCGATGTAGCTAAGGTAAGAAAAAAAAAAACTGACATCCGGGTTCAAGTTGACAGTCAAGTACAGGGATTTCGGCGCCATGCTTGAAAATGGGGCTGTTTCCTTCTCCCTTTTTGAACCTAAGATGGTGAAATTAATGACGATAGCGTTTTCAAACAATAATTATTCAGCCTAAATTGAGTGAGTGAGTCAAAACTTTATTGAAAATTCCCGGCAATATTGGGCGGGTTGGGTCCACTAGAAACCCGGCCTTGGTGACGGTCTCGAGCCCTTGGATGCGGGCAGCTGCCTCTGCATGCCGACCGGCCCACATTTGATCGGAGAGGTCGTGGCTGAGCACGCCCGCCTCCCATCGCACCCCGCGGTTCGAGACTGTCGTGTCTACCCCGTTCGTAGGGTATGCCTGCTGCTCGCTACCGGTGCACTCCCACAGCATGCGCTGCAGCGTCGCTCTGGCTCTGCACATTTTAGACTCGATGGACGTATAAATGTCTGGGTAGCAGAGGAGAAGGATCACCGGATTGGAGTACGTAAACGTCTGTAGTCGTCTCCAGGCAACCTCCTGTTTCTTGTTTAGCTTGGCGGGGGGTGGTGGCTCGTTTCGAGAGCTCGTTTCGCAGAAATTCCGGTGTCGGTGTCGGCGTCGTTGGTTGTGAGCAAAGAATCAGCGCTGTTCTTGAGCGAAAATTCGAGATAGATGCAAATAAATAAATAATAAAATGTTTCGTCCGGATGAAAATTGAACCTAGGCCTACGGCGAGGCGAGCAGGTGTTCTACCAAGAAGCCACGCCAGTGGTTCCAAATTACTTCGTAAAAAAAAAAAACGCTATAAGAATATCGTGTAGTGGGCGGAGTCTCCTTAACACGTGTAATACTGCGTGGCAAAATCATAAAATTACACCATCTCCCGCTAAATGGGACCATGAGTAGATACGAAGCCGGAGCACTTGCACGATCGCGTTCCGTTGGCGTTCGTTGGGCATGCTACCGAGCTCGCGTCGTGGAACGCGAAGAGCGACGCTACGCGCGTCGTATCTTCCATATAGCCTGGCCGTTAATTCTCACAGGGCGAGCGGGGAACGCGGTCGACAGGCGGGCGAGAGGGGGCAGCGTAGGAGAGGAGAGAGAAGGGGAGGGGACGCGCATGCGCTCGAGCTCATCGCGGCGTTGCGCAGGAGAGAATTTCGGCATGTCTAGCCCGCGTTTCAGAGGAAGAGTGGAAAGGGGGAGGGGAGAGGAGAAGTGGAGAGGGGTATGGGAGAGGGGTAGGTGAGAGGGCGAGTGGAGAGGGAAAGGGGAGAGGGGTAGATGACATGGGGAATGGTGAGGGGGAGTGGAGAGGGGGTGTGTGGAGAGGGTATGCGCATGCGCAGTAAGGGAGGTCACGCCGCACACCACCACCGGATTGAGCTCCGCCTTAAGATACTTCGCATCTAAAATCGCCCCAGGCGTCTAAACAAGTGAGTTGCGCAACGAGTGGGTGGTTTAAAACTACCCACCCATTACAAATTGTGCAGCTGTGCAGGAGCGCGTGGCACCTTACGGACGAGTAGTGGCTACTTCGCCAATCTGCAAGAGGAAGAATTATGGCATAGAGGGCACTTAGCAACTGTACGTACATCCGGTAGACATTCTTGGATAGTTTGAAATGGTCACTGTTGCGTGCACAAACATTCCTTCCCTTCCGGCATGGTTGCATGCGATGCGCACAGGTCCTGATTAAGGTATCGCGTTTTACTCTAGAAGACGAAGCTCAAGCCTTATCCGAGTTTTTTTTCCCACCTGTTCAATCTGTACTGTTTCGTGATGTTTCTGAAAGTGGTCATGCGAGCCCAATTGTTCTTTATTTTCACTTTAGTGTCCATTTCACTTTACTCCGCGAGCTCGCTGTCACATCACGGCTTTTTACTTCGTGTGCTCTGGCGTACCAGTAAGTGTGTTATCAACAAATGATTACATTCTATTCTAGGAAAAGCAAACGACAACTTCGCAGAACTGCCAAGAAAATTTCCTGAGGCAAAGCAATCAAAATAGATAAAAAGAAACGAACCACGGAAGTGGCTGATGTGACAATGACGTAGCGGGCCACTAGAACATCGGCCCACTAAGCATGAAAATATAAAAAAATAATGAACAAATAAAATAACAACATCGCCCTCGTATTTTTATTCTATCTTCTACAAGATTACATTGTACCGCAAGAAAGTATGAGTCGTAAGAAAGTATGAGTCAATCGTTCCTTCGAAAGTACAAAGACCCTTGGCCCGTGCGAAAAAAAGAAAATGCAGCAAGCAAAGACACTCAAAGGTCGCCGTTTCCTTAAGCAACGGCGAGAGCGCCATTCGCTGAAACATGAAACGCGATGACGTGACCCGTTCAGAGATTCACTTTAGCAAAATCCACTAATAGGGACTGCGAGACATAGGCAGTTCTTACAGCAGGTTTGACCTTCGCTCGGTGCCACACTCACGTTGCTCCTCACGAAGTGACCTTTCGTGAACTTTATGCTGGAGACTGGGTTCCATAATTATGCGTAGCCATTTATTTAATGGCGTTTAAAAATTTAAAGGATTTGTCAGATGGCACATTTCATATTACCATTACCCACAAAAGAAGTTTTACTACTGGGACTCACTGTCAGATTTGTTTCTACGAATAAACTGTCCTGGACAGCTTTGAAAATTCCGTAGCGGCAAGGAAGCTTGTGTCAAAGCACTTTAAAAAAGTAAACGACGCTCTTTGTATGAAGCTGAACGACGTTCTATAAATTCGGAGTACTTAGGAGTGTTCACTACCACTGTAAGGTCTTTACAAAGGTAAACTTAAAAGAAAAAAAAAGAACATTGTAAGTACAGCGCGGCAAAACTTTTCAATCTGGCCTGTTGATTTGGAAGTGACAGACGGCCCTTCAATTTAGTCAGACCATATTTTGTTCGAAGAAGACTAAGTGGGCAATACCATTAGCTTTCTTACTGCTTGTGGGAGCAAGGGGCATTTGAATCTCGGCGAACAGAAACGGCTAACAAAGGATGGCGTCTGGGGCTGTGAATGAATAAAAAAAAAGAGAAAGGCATAAGGGCAAGAAGGTTAACCACGAAAGCGACTGGTTGATTATCTTACGCTGTGAAAAACTAAAAAGACGAACACCAATGAGAAAGATAGAAGGGGAGGGAACGGCGGGAGAGTGAAGTCTTGAAATGACGTGCACTTCAAGAATGTCAAACAAATGCACTTTGCAGAGGGTGATTGCTCAAGGCACTCATCAAAATCGAAATGCACATATGGACGAATAATGGCAACTCAACCAGCATAACTTCCGGCAGTGCAAAGTTGGAATTCTGTCTTAGGGTCCACATATATATGCGGGCAGACACACATGGCCTAATACATTGCGACAAGAATACTGATTTTAGGCCCCGTTCAGCGTGCACCGACACGAACAAATTTATTCACTGAACTATTCTGAAGTATTCAATATTTTATTCGTTCTATTTCACGCCATTTTATATAAATATAGGCGTCAGACTATTTTTAGCCGAGTAAAACTGACTTAGAACGTACTCGAAGTAAATTAAGGCACATTCGAATAGCAAGAACCCCAACGAATGCGATTTAGTCCCACATAAGCACCTTTTCGGAGGCAGTCTGAATAAGTATTCAGAAACGAGGTATTGTGCTTCGATGAAACATTTTATTTCTAAGCCTGCAAGACATGAAGGACCACCAGTCTCTCGTGCTTTAAAAGATTTCATTATCTGGCTGCGAGAGCGAAACATAACTACCTCTCAATATTTGTGTTTTTGATACTGACGCATGTTTTCACTGAAAATATGCTTATGAAATAACAACGTACGAAGCTCCAGTAGACGTCCCGAAAGAAAATGTTAACATGTTGCCGAACAGTTTTCCAGCTGGCTTTGGTGAAAAATCGTGCGATGCTTTGTTTAACCTGCGCCGCGATTATCAAAAAGCTAATTGCGTAAGCGCGAGAAAAATCTCCATCTTTGAAATGGTCTTCCTTTCCACATGCCACAAGAACAACCAAAGCTGGTCGCACGCAGGACGCTTGCATTCTGAGCCATTGAGGCCACCCTATGCATGAAGCTTTAGGCAGGTTTGAGTCATTGAATACAACAGACATAAAAGCGATCGACAAAAATCTTATTATTGCTGTAGTAGATTTTTCAATGGCACGAGACGAAGACAATGACAAAAAAGCTCATTTAGATCAGACACACAAGAACACCAACTTCTAAGGGTTTATTAAGGCCATAGGCGTGCGCAGGGTTGCCCTACAGGGGGGGGGGGTCTAGAAGGTTCGTCGCAGCGCCCCCCCCCCACACCAACCTCCTTGCCCCACACAAAATTTTTTTTTAAACCTCCTTGCCCCACACTTATGTCAATGTATGGCGCTGACATTGCGCCCCCCCCCCCCCCTGTTATGTGAATGTGCGGTGAGCACACCTATGATTAAGGCAATAACCTTAAGTGCCTCTTCTGAAGAGAAACGTAGCGTGCGGTACAAAAACCCACGTGAACTTAATAAATCAGAGAAATATCGGGGTTCCAGTCGGATTCGAACATGGCTGCTCTGTGTGGTTGTCGAGTATTCTACCGCAGAGTCAGCGCTTGAAACCTTTTCGGAAAGGTCATCCGATACAGGCGTAACGTCGGGTGAGGAGTCAGATAAACGTGTTTTCTCGTTCTGTCGTCGTGCGTCCGTGTTGCACGCCAACACTCTATCGTGTTGCATAGTCCCGTTAACACTTTTACTATCTATCGCGTGGGAGAAGCGTAGAATCTCACCATAGCGTGATACCTTGTGAACTGCGTAACCAGTGGGCGGTTTAAAGCTGCCAAGCCATTAAAAAGGGCTGAGTTATAATTTACCATCATCATCATCATTTTCGTCGTCGTCGTCATCAGCCACGACATCAACAAAAGTGTGCAGCTACTCGAATGATCTGTCAAGCTCCCATGATGATTGTGATTATGACGATGATAACGACGGTTATGATGAAATAGCCACACCGGATGGTTTTCGTATTGGAGCCGTGTTCGAGCGAATGCGTGAGAGTTTTAAATGCGAATGCATTTCTTAGTCGGGCTATCTTAGGCATCCGGCGTTGTCCGCGCGCCGGCAGGCGTTACCTCTCCGCTCTCACTCCCTCTCCCATAGCAACAGCTGCGGGCGCGCGCGCTTATCCTCGCCCCTAGCAACCGGAGCATGTGGTGCGAGAGAGTGTAGGAGGGGGTAGGTGCAGTGCTTCGCCGCTGCTTCTCTCGCCGTTCGCTCTCTCTCCTCCCTGCGCCCCACTCTCCCGTCCGCTCGCGCCTCACTCTCGACCGTTCGATGGCTGGGCGCCTCTCAAGAACATCCGGAAATGTGTGCTCGAAACGCCGCTATGAAACGCCAACGGCGACCACAAGGCTGAGATTATGGCCGTCAGGTACAATGACAACACAAACAGGTGCTGATGAATGTGTAAATAAATGGTTACGGTACAAATCCTCGTCTCGTCATTAATTTACGCCATTAAAATTACTACGCCGTGTACTCTCGGCGCAAGAAATGCATTCGCAGTTCCTCACGATTCCCTTCGGGGAGGTGGGGGCATTTTTTTTTTCATTCCATCAGCCGTTTCTGATATGGCAATCTGATCTTCTATCGAGGTCCCTTGTCATCTCGCGATGCCACATTTCATTGATGCCTGGCTATGAACGCATGACCGTCGTTGCTGCCGGTAGCAAGTGAAGTGTTGCGCTGCTGAGCACACGGATGAAGGTGTAATTGCCATCACGGAGGATGGAAAAACTTAGGAGGGAGCATTGAGAAAGAAGGAAAGATGGAAAGAAAGAAAGAAAGCAAGAAAGAAAGAAAGAAAGAAAGAAAGAAAGAAAGAAAGAAAGAAAGAAAGAAAGAAAGAAAGAAAGAAAGAAAGAAAGACAGAAAGAAAGTCAGGCACGCACACGCCAAGCTTCGCTTGCCCCCATTTTCCCGGTTGGAGAAGGGCTTCTGAATTTCTACAATTTTATTTTTATAACATACCTTAATGTCCAGTCTATCATATGCAACCCTTTGCTTAGGCCATTCCATGCGTTTTATATTTTCACTAATTATATATTAATTTTTATTTTTATAATTTTGTTTTTGACATACAGCAATGCACGCACTATCATATACAATCCTCAGTTTAACGCATTTCACTCTCTTTATATATCTTTAATTTTTATCAAGGTTTTCGGGAAATTCGCACCGGCGCTTATCAGGTGGTCTGGAAAAATAGGAAAGAGTCAGTCGGCACTCGTGCCTAATAAGTAGCATCGTGTCAGTACTCACTTGAGTGCTCATACACAATTATGCAGATGTTTTATTGTCTCCTACAGTTTTTAAAAGTTCTATCCTCATCATTATTGGCCTCTGCTGTTTATTTTTGACCCTGCGATTGCTACAATAAAATTTTATTCGGCTTATTCTGCAGCTTTAATTCTGACTCTGGTTTTGCTACGATCAGATGTAAGCATTACTGTTCTTTTGCATCGAAGAAGTTTTCACCGAGTAGTATTTGCGTAACTGTTTTGCGAAAGTTGCCGAAGCCTTCTCGTTGCGCAAAACTATGATTGATGAATCTTGCCCGACCCATTTTTCTCCTTTGTTTTGTTATTTGCTGTCAACATATCGCGTATGATAAAGATCCTTGGTTCACGCGATAAGTGCTCTCTATACGTGGCCGCAGGCTATAAAGATTTCGAGAATGATTGAATAAACAGCTGTAAGCTAGAGATCGTGCCTTATTTATATGTGCCTCTTTCTCGTTGTTTTTCCATGATTCATTAAAGCAATGAGCGAGGTTGTGTAAACGAAAGTTCTGGTCGAGCTTTTGTATTGCCCCTGTTTGTTCCTCTGCAACATAAAAAAGGACAAAACAGCACTTTGAACGTTCTACAAATGCTTTCTGAGAATACTAATTGCCCTTCTTCCCTGAAACTATGATTTTTCCCGCAATATGGGAAACTTCCCAGAATTTTGCAGCAATACGGACCTGGCATTACCTGCGACGAGAAACGCTGACCCAGTCCTATTACTGCAGAGTAACAAATGCTACCGCTTGAGTGGTAGCGTATGTGCCAAAGGCTCGTTAAAACACCACCACCCCGTTTTGTCACGCATCTAGTATTTTAATATAAAGAAATTAAAGATTGTCGACGCAGGACCACGTCCATCTCAAGATCACTACCTATTATACAGGAATATGCTATCACTGCAAGAATTACCATGTATAGCAAGGTTGCACAAATCTTTAAACCGATCATTTTCGTATACCTGTCTGCGGCACCCATGACCATCTTGAGCCACTCAGGCTAACTAGGATGAGTGACGATAACTCATTCTTCAAAGGCCATCTGGTAATTTACATTGCACAAACACAAATGCCTATAAGAAATAGATCAACGCAGTCTTATTGCGGAAGATGTGTGTAAGGGTCACGGAAAGGATTCATCCTTTTTTCCCCCTTTAATTATTGTCACGATTAACCCTGCAGTTTAGTTTTAAAAAACGCAGTTATATTTTCAGCTAGTTATAGTAACATTGCTTGAACTGCATGGTTACATGTTGTACTCATTTTCACACGACTCTGATTAATAACTACGCCCTTCCGGTCACTGGATCTCAAAGAACGTCTGCATCTAAAGGCAAAAGGAAAACGAACGATTATTATTATTATTATTATTATTTTATTATTATTATTATTATTATTATTATTATTATTATTATTATTATTATTATTATTATTATTATTATTATTATTATTATTATTATTATTATTATATTCCGCTTCAATGGTCATGTTTCGGCGGAAGTTGCAAGGTGTAAAATGTGCAGAGAGGTTTCAGAGTCTGATTATAAATCAACCATATAGAAGCCCCACTGATAGTGGATATCAAGTTCGAAATAGTGGTGCTCTATTATTCCGCTGACAGTGCACATCAAAGAGACAAAACAGGAGAGACAACTGAAGCAAGAAAGCTGAGTAGTTAGCGCGGCAGAATGACTTCTCCAATATACAACTACGCACGAAGTTTTTTACGATGTTTCTTTTCTTTTTTTTTTTGCATTTTGGGGTGGAATTCGATAAACACAGCGGGTTGAGCGACAATACTTTATGACTTACAAACAACGTAAAGATGGCGTTGGGAAGACACTCTCCTTGATCCTAATTGCGCCCCGTGTGCTATTGTGCGTGGTGCACATTACAACAGTACACCCCCCACACCCCTCGCCATTTCTACTTCCCTTCGTCCTAACGTTCCTTGCGCGAACTCCAGATAATGAGCAGGTTCCGCTCCAGCGCTTTGCGAGATATTTTCGTGCCCTATAAGGCAGAAAAAAACAAAACAAATCAAAACGAAAAAGACAGAGATCAGTGCTGTCTCTTTAACGTGGAACAAATTAAACTGTACAGAAAGTTATGTTACTATATTTAGGAAAGTCGAGAGCGGCGAAAACAGTGCACATGATTCAAGCTGGTGCCATCGTGGAAACCAAACAGAAAAGCGGAGTTAAAACGAGATCTATAATGCAAAGGGAAAGTCCATACTGATAATAAGAAAAAGTAACGGAAGCTTATTTGGAACTGAAGCAGCCCCTGAAGCGAAGTCAGTTGGTATGCATTACGACGGTGGTATGCATTACGACGAGAGGTGCTCCGTGACAACGTCCACGGCTACATTAGAAACGCGGACGAGTGGAGGGCCATCGTGTGAAGGTAAACATTACGAGATACAAGATGAACGACAAGATGAAGGACAAGCACGATAAATAAAAGTGCTGGTCGTGAAAAATGCCTACTTCGTTGGAATACGTATCTTAATTCCCCTTGCATTTTATTTTCTGCCGTTGTTGTACTCCGTTCTCATAAACGTAAAAAAAAAATGTTTCCCGCTGTTTTCGAATGTCTCTCCATGTTGAACGTCAACGAAATTATGAATTTCCTTATACTTAGTCTTGTGCGTAATGCCGTTAACACTATTATTGCGTTAAAGAGAGGTCTGCATTTTACAGCTGTAAACGTAGATTGAACAACGTCACTGGTGATGGATCCAGTGGCGATTGCTTGCCGATAACATCTTTCGATACCAATCAACCAAAGCCCGGCAGGTTGCATGGTGTACTAGCCTGGTCCTTTAACGGTAATATGAAAAGTGCAGAAAAAAAAAGCCGCTCTTGAGTCAGAATTTGCAAGAAAGGTTGTGATGTAGACCGACGGAGAAATGAATCCCAGACATCATATTTTTTAGCGCAAACAGGAAGAAAAAGAACGCTTGCCCTGTGCACTGTCTTCTTCTCTTCTCAGCCAGTTCGTTCTTTTTCTTCCTGTTTGCGCTAAAAAATATGATGTCTGGGATACAACACCAACTAGCCCGAGAGGAAGTTTTATTGGAGAAATGAATTAATGCGACAAATTTAA
Source organism: Rhipicephalus sanguineus (assembly GCF_013339695.2). Classification (NCBI taxonomy): domain Eukaryota; kingdom Metazoa; phylum Arthropoda; class Arachnida; order Ixodida; family Ixodidae; genus Rhipicephalus; species Rhipicephalus sanguineus. The sequence continues at coordinate 155,868,004 of NC_051180.1, forward strand.
AAGTTGTGAAAATTTGAAGAGCACCAGCAATCATTGCTTTCACAGTCGGGATTACCGCGTAAACTCTCTTCGCGAGTCTCAAGCTGAAACTCCGGCGCGCAACTATGCGCACTCCCTTCCTTCCCCCGTCACGCTTAAGCCCACCAGGGAGCCTGACGCCACGTGCATACATTCTGCAAGCCTTTCTACGCAAACTGCGCGGGCCCTTCGATCAAGTACACATTGCAGAAGACGAACTGCCCCTTCGAGTAGACGCCTTGTAGACGCGAGCAAAGATAGATACGTGAAGCCTAGCGAGTGCTATTAGTCTGTACATGCCAGCACACATCTACATTGTTCGTAAAGCCAACGACATTGTTTGCTTGCATTAACTCCCGTAACATCGCTTTTTGGGATCGTGTACAAGCTACTCTGCTGAAGGAACTTTTTCTTATATATGGCATTACAATAGCTGAGGAAAAAACTTTATCAAAAGCCCCTTTGCAGCTCATTCTCTAAATGTTTGTTTTCATATTCGATATTAAACGTGATGTCTTGCTCTTCGCTTCCTAACATTCAGCTTGAACTCCTTTGGAACACCTCTCGTGAGAACATCTCTACACGAGCCAGGTTACTGCTAAAGTCCCATGAAAAAAAAAAAAAACTGACGCAACAAATTTACAGATAAAACCCTAATGGATGGTTACGGGAATTCCCATTTGAGTCTTTGCAGTTCCCATCATCAATTATATTTCGCGATATGCACGTGTTCTCCGGCAGGTGAGAAAGGCAAAGCAATTACCATACATCAACGTCTTGTTAGCGGTGAGGTATAGGCGCTGATAGTAGGTGCTCACGTTTATAGATCAAGCTCTTAGATACGCCAGCGTCAGGAACTCGTTTCTATAACTACATATGTTTTTCATTTTCCCAGAGCAAATATGGACGAGATAAAGGAGGGAAATGCACCTTCGGATATTCGTACAAGGACTTGCGATGGTGAAAAGAAAAGTACGCTAGGAGGTATTTTTTTTTTTCACAGCCAGTAACCCTCGATATGTCAGCTTCTCACATTTGTCCTGCTTTTTATTAAGATCACGTCAGCACGTACGTTCGGCTCACATCACTTGGCTAAGGTGAAGCACTAAGTTTTGTTTTAAGTTATCCGTTATTGTAAGCTTGGAGATTTCAGAACACGTGTGTCTGCTGACGTCGGGAGACGCCACAGAATCAATCAATCAATCAATCAATCAATCAATCAATCAATCAATCAATCAATCAATCAATCAATCAATCAATCAATCAATCAATCAATAAATCAATCAATCAATCAAATGAACTTATATTTGCACAAAAGAAATAAAATTCCGCCCACCCTATTCACATAAGAGGGGGGGGGGTGCGACGTCCGCCCCACACACTGACATAATAGGGAGGGGGGGCGCAATGTCAGCGCCATACATTGACATAAGTGGGAGCAGGGGGGCGCTGCGATGAACCTCCCCCCCCCCCCTGAAGGGTAACCCTGCGCACGCCTATGCTATAGCCCTGGCCACTGATTATCGTTGGTCTTCCAGTTTGCACGTGAGGCTCGATGCCTGTCCGTCTCCGGCTGTTCGCTTGCAACAGGCATTCCAGGATCCAGTGTGCCAGGGTGTCGGGCAGGTTGCAAAGCAGACAGCAGCACATTTGCACGTATACCTTCTTTTGTCATGAACCTGCTCCGACCAGCCCCACTTTACGTCATTGCGAGCATCTGAAGAACACGCTTTCTTCGTTGGACAGAGTTGGTTGCTGCGGAGATTATAGTATCGACGTAGTAAGTAGTGAGCATATGTTGGAAATTGGAAATATTTATCTCGAACGCCGAGTGAGTCTTGGATGGCAAGGCTAAAGGCAGAACATTGTCTGCCTGACTGAGGTCCTTGTCACCCATACTTGTCTCTAACAGTGAGGCAGCACAGAACAGAAGGACATACGTGACATTTTTGCATAAGAACAAGAAAACATAGAATATTGGTACGGGTGAATGAAAAATGAGTAACCTAACACAGTTTGTAAGCAGTACCAATTTTGTCCAAGCTAATAAGATTTGTAATATTACACAAATGTTTACAAGCACGTTTCGCTGACAATGTGACAAAATCGAGAAATATTTATGCCTACAGCACGCAACCAAGACGATACGCGCCAAAAATAAATAAATAAATAAACAGAGATGCTAGAACTGCATTCAGGCAATAGTAGAAAGCAAGCAAATTTTCATAACATTTTTATAGCAGCTCAATGATCTGTAGTTTGCGGAGGCCGTATATATTTAAACGGCCTGCGCATCTGCTGCTCACTAAACAAAACAAAAACAGAGAACAGAAAAAACCATGGAAATAGCGAGAATGAGAGAGAGAGAGGATTAGAGGAAAGGCGGAGCGGTTAACCAGGTCGAACGTGCCCATACACGGGGGAAGGAGGGAGGAAGAAAAGGCAAAAAATGACGCACACACACGCATAACTGCGTTCGTCGCGCAATCACAGACAGTCGCATAACATGGTAGTCTTCAGAAAGCGCAGCACTGCTCTTATGGCCCGCAGCGCAGACCGCGTAAATAGTCTGCCGTAAAGTCGGTCTAAAGCTGGTTTATGAGAAACTTTTCGCCGAAGATATTAAGAACTAAACATAAAATGCAAATCTGCCATCTTTTGTTTACAGATATTGCTGAACAGGTAACGCATTTTACATATTACACGTCTTGCAAAAATATAACTACTAAGTGTGATTGTGGAAAGGACATCATTGCGCTGTTCAGGGCTCTTGCTGTTCTCTTACCTTTTTCTATATTTTTGATTGAGTAGAAGTCTCTATACGAGGAATTTGTTGCACGCGCGCCGGCATTAGGATATAGGTGTACGATGGGTGCAGTAAATATAAAACCGTAATCCATGCATCGCCTACGCAAAACACCCAGAATAAGAGTCCGCAGGAAAATAAAACTAAGCTGGATGCCGCGCATAACCGTATGTACGCGAATACGCGTGCGAACTCGGCAACAGCACGGTCACTATAATAGTACCCGCTATACTCAAAGTACTCACCGATTCATGCTGTCAGCCGCTAAAAGCAAAGCGAGGCCGCTCAAAGGAAAACGCCGCAACGGTCGCACGTTACGGGATCAAGAACGCCTTAAGTGCAACGAAAGATGGGGCTTATGTATACACACGCGCGCAGCACAAACCACCGACACAAGTTGCCGTAACAAGCGGGAGACGCGAGTGCGAACACAGTCCCGCCGAATCCATCTATACTACATCTGCAACGTGTATGGGTTTTAGCTTCGCATTTTACCGCCCCCGCGGTCGTATCTTGGAAAGCTCTTAAAAAGAATTGAACCGTGACCAGATGATCGCAAGGGCTTGCTCCGTCTCCAAGACGAGTAAAAGAGAGAAAAGAAAAAAAAAACGGCACTGTAAAAGACTTCGGCGATGCGTATGAGCGAAGTACCAACAATGACCGTAAAAACGGCTTACTTCGCGCCCAACGGCTATCTCGGCATCGCGCTGCCCCAAGCCAGCCATGTAGTAGGGTGGCGCGGGTCACTGGCCGTATCTGGGTTATCTTTTTTTTTTTTTTCGGGCGCGCCCCCGCGGTGTCCTTTAAAGTTTTACATTGCATCAGCGCTTTTGCTTGCGTAAGAGTCGTTGTTCCCGTCGTTGTCCGAGTAACGGAGGAGTCCGTGGGTGATGCGCGCTCGAAGCCGCCGGGCGCTGGTGCCGCAATATTTGCCGGCCCGTCTCCAGTGAGGCGAGAAGAGAAAGATACCGTCGGTCGGCCTTGTCCTCGGGCGTTCAATATTTGACCCCCGAATTAGGCGCTGTCAAAAGCATTCTTTTTTTCTTCTTTTGTGTGAGACGAGGCCTCGCTGAAAAACGCGGTTGCTAATTATTTGTTCCGTGCCGCAATGCTGTGGAGGCGATCGTTGCGATAATGTGCGCTCGCCGAGGCTTTGATTACGCTCATTTAACTCCATTTACCTCGCTTTTCGCAATTAGCATAGTGTATCACTGTACGCATACTGGGCGAGCGTTAACATACGTAAACACTCTTTTCTGTAAAAATAGCAGAACTTCGGCGTAGAATAACGTAACTGCAGCGTAAAGAAAGCTAGCGAAGAGTACGAGTTTACTTGAACTAACTATATCAAAATTACCGGGTTAAGCTTTCGGATATTGCGAAGTGCATAGGTTACGAGGTCGGCGTATGTCAGTAGACTCCTCAATAATTTGAACAATGCGCGGTTTTTAAACGAGGCCCGAGGTAACGGTTACACGATTCTCCTTGCATACACGACAACATCGAAGCAGGTGGCATTGGCCTCAATCGAACCCTGAACCTCGTAAGGGCCGCTCAGCGGCACTAAGAAGCCCGTTGATAGCTGTTAGCGAGATAACCTGTCCACTCTGGCATGTTAAGCAGGCATTCAAAAAAAAAAAAAAAAAAACGTCCGCTGGTCTCTTATGCATTCGCCTCCGAGATCGGAGGCGTTGCAAGCTTTTTGCACGTCTCGTGGTTTTGCACTGCCTCCGGGATCGGCCCACCTATGACCAAGCGACGTTGTCATGTGTCATGTGAGATGGAATAATTTTCCCGCGCAGTGAACCCCTTCTACTGTTCTGTGTAACGAGTGGCGTGTGAATGTGTGTTTCTATCGAGCTTACATGCACTCAACATAAGTGCAACCCTATAGATCACGTAAAGGCGAACGGCGACAGCAACGGGCGGGCCATAAATCTTGCTCGCTGAGCTTGTATGTCATGTTCGTGATCCGTTTTTACGCAAGATTCATGCGTGCGACTTGTTTGCGCAATTTAAGTTCGAATCTTCCAAGCGAGAAGCCAATGCCGAACAGACCAAACCCGCTTCTTATTAGTTGCGTGCATAAAGCCTTATTATTTACCAACCTCGACAAGAGAGAGAGAGAGAAGAGGGAGAAAGGAAAGACAGGGAGGTTAACCAGAAGCAGTCTCCGGTTTGCTACCCTGCACGTGGGAAGGGGAAAGGGGATGTAAAAGAATGAAAGAGAAGAAGAAGAGTTTGTGACGACAGCACGCGACAAAATACTACAACAACAATAAAAAAAAAACAAACAAAACGAAGTCATAACAGCAGTCCAAGTACTACACAGCAACATCAGTCATTTTTCTTCCATCAGTCATTTTCTTCCATCAGTCACAGTTTGACATTTAGTCTGGTTGCTTGGAGAAACCGCAACAACGCCTTCAGAGCGGCTCGTGCTGAAGACCGGGTAGGCCAGGGCCCTAGGATTTTCTTCTCCGTGAGAGGGCGGTTGTCCAGCTGGCCTAGTGCGGCTGAGAGGGCCGCTCTTTCGGAGTTGAAGCGAGTGCACTCACAAAGAAGGTGCGCGACTGTTTCGCTGCACCCGCAGACGTCACATGACGGGCTCTCCGCCATTCCAATAACAAAGGAATATGCATTTGAGAAGGCCACTCCCAGCCATAGACGGACCAGCAAGGTGGAGTCACGTCGTGATAAGCTGGACGGGATGCGTAATTCAAGATCAGGGTCCAAGGTATGCAGCCGTGCACTTGTAAATGTCGATGATTTCCACAAGTTCAACGTTATACGACGAGCTAGCACACGAAGCTCTTTTGCGGCGTCCGATCTTGAGAGGGGAATGGTGATACTGCTGACACCGTCGTGAGCGGATCGGGCAGCTGCGTCCGCTTGGTCATTTCCCTGAATTCCACAGTGACTAGGCAGCCACTGGAATATTACTTGGTGCCCTTTTTCTATTGCTGCATGGTGGATTTGCCTAATTTCCCCGACGAGCTGCTCATGTGAGCCATGACGTAAAGCAGAGGGTAGACTTTGGAGGGCTGCTTTGCTATCGCAGAAGATCGACCACGAAGTAGGTGACTGCTCCATGACAAATTGAAGAGCAGCACGGAGCGCTACTAGTTCAGCAGCTGTAGTTGAGGTTGCGTGATACATTTTGAGCTGTATTGTGGTAGCTCTTGCAGGAATTATTACGGCGGCGGTTGAGCTTGCAGTCATAACTGAACCATCAGTGTAAATATGGGTGTGAGTGATGTACACCTCATGTAAATACAGTAGTGCAGCCTGTTTAAGGGCAACCGATGACATTCTTCTTTTCGTCGTAATTCCAGGTATGGTAAGGCGCACTTCGGGTCGATGTAGGCACCATATAGGTGAGGATGGTCTTGCTGCAGGCGTATAGTTCGATGGCAAAAAAGTACTATGGTCAGCAATAATGCGGCTGAATGTTGTATGCGGTCTTTGTGCAGGTAATGATGCCAGATGGTGCGAAGGTACCCGGGCAAGGTGTCGAATATGAGCCCTGAGGGTATCCGTGGTTATGTACGTTGACACAGGATGGTCTCCTGCAATGACGATTGTTGCCGCTGTAGACGCACATTTCGGAAGACCGAGGCATGTCCTAGAGCTTGAGCTTGCAGGCCCTGGAGTGCATTCAAATTTGTTTTGCAGGTATTTCCAATCACAGGAAGACTGTACCTCGCAAAACCGAGAAATAAGGCATTGTAGAGCTGTAGCATAGACCTTACTGATGTGCCCCATGACTTTCCACCCAGAAACTTGAGAAGATGCGCTATGGTAGTCAGCCGTCTCTTCATGTACAAAACGTGTGGCGTCCATGATAAATCGCGGTCGATGATTACGCCTAAAAAACGGTGCTTCCGGTCGTGGGCAACTGCGTGCCCATTGATCGTTATTGTGTACTGCCGCATTGTCTTGCGTGTAAATGCGACAAAGCAGCACTTCTCGGGTGACAATGTGCCTCGCTATAATGCAGCCTCTATTGTTCCCATCCAAGGCGCTATCCCACGGACGCAGCAAATCTACGGCATCACATTACAATGCACAGTATTTTACAGCCTTGAAATGAACGTTCAAGACCAACTCGAATGAGAATTTTTTCAGGGTATTTAGCTCAAGCTCGAAACGTGCGTCGCAGCGAAAAGAGGATCGGGATATCGGTTTTATTTTCAAAGCAGTACGCCTTTTGTGAATACCGTGTGGATGAACACGAAAGTGTGTAAAAAAAGACAGGAAAAAAAAAAAAAACGCCAGGCCTGCGCTGAAACCGCAGCACAGTCACAGCGAAAGCTGGAAGAGCAGCGTTTCTAGAGCCCGTTGTAAGCTCTCTTGGGGCTACAATACGAGTACACTAGAAAGGTACCCACTACGCCATAAATCACAATTTTTGTGAAGTTGGGAAGCACCTACTAAGCCAATATTCGTCATTCTGCGGAGAAGTGAGGCACCAGCTTCACGTCTGCAAAGCATTATGTGAACTTTGTTCACGCGATGACTGATGACGATGAAGAATTATGGCTCAGCCCTTTGTAATGGGTTGGAAGCTTTAAACGGCCCTCCAGTTATGTAATTTGCATTGGGTGACGCCCGGTTGCTATTTCCCTCTCCCGTCATGCTGTATAACATACGTTGCCTAGGGAGAGAGACGGGGTGGGGCGAAGAACTTTAGTGAGACCCCAAATAAATGGATCATGCCCTTATGGGCTTCTTTGGTAACCAATACAAGTGCACTTGCGAGGAATCCACTAGGCTCTAAATCATTGTAATTTTACTGAGACCTCGACGAAATGGATCATGCCCTTATGGGCTTCATTGGCAACCAATACAAGTGCACTTGCGAGGAACCCACTACGCTATAAATCAGTGTAATGTTTGAGAAGTAGGGCAGAAGGCACTGGGCCATTTTTCGTCATTCTACGAAGAGCCGTGGTACCTGCTAAACGCATGTAAGGCATTATGCGCACTTTGTTGATGCTGTGCCTGACGACAATGAAGAATTATGGCAGAGTCCTTTGTAATGGGTTGGAAGCATTCAACAACCTACTCATTGCGCAATTGGCATTGTGTGACGCCTGGTCACAGAATTCGCGTTGTGCGACGCGTCGCGCGACGCTTGGTGCTTATTTTACTCTTCTACCACGCTATATTGCATATGCTAATGTGGTTCCTTCCCGACATGAAGCCTGTGTAGGACCCTTTTGCATAGCAGTTTCAAGCACCGGCATGGCTCAGAGGTTGAATACTGGGCTCCCACGCAGAGGGCCCAGGTTCGAACCTCGTTCCATCCTGGAATTTTTTTCTTATTTCGTTTTTTTTTCTTATTTCGAGCGATACTGGTTACGGACACCGGCGGCGGCGGCGACGGCGGCGGCGGACAACTACGGCGCCAAAAACGGCCGGTGAAATGATCTCATAAAAGCTTTCGCTATAAAAGCCGGCAGATCCCACGCATTGTGGAAATCGATGTAATGCGAAGCAGCCAGCAAAGAGCTGCATACATCGTCTTGTATGTCATTTAGGAAAATGCGTGTCATGGTTTTCATGTTAACTCCTATTATTTATGTTCGTCCCACAGTAACGTCGCGCAATGCCAACTTCGGGGTCGATCAAGCTAGAGAAACGGCCGCCAGCGGCCCATGAGCGTGGCACGCAAGTCATGCTGTACATGACATACGTGTCATGACTTTCATGTTAACTCGTGTTATTTATGTTCCTCACATGGCCACGTCGCAAGATACCAATTTTGGTGTATATCAAGCTAGCGAAGCGGCCGCCAGCACCCCATGATCGTGGCACGTAAGTCAAGCTGTACATGACATGCGTGTAATTATTTACATGTTAACTCGTGTTATTATGTTCGCCACATAGTCACGTCGCGCAATACCAATTTCGGGGTAGATCAAGCTAGCGAAACGGCCGCCAGCGCTCCATGAGCGTGGCACGTAAGTCATGCTGTACGTGACATGCGTGTCATGATTTTCATGTTAATTCGTGTTTTTATGTTCGCCACACAGTCACGTCGCGCAATAACAATTTCGGGGTAGAGCAAGCGAGCGAAATGGCCGCCAGCGCTCCATGAGCGTGGCACGTAAGTCATGCTGTACATGACATGCGTGTCATGATTTTCATGTTAACTCGTGTTATTCATGTTCGTTACACAGTCACGTCACAAGATACCAATTTTGGTGTCTATAAATCTAGCGAAACCGCCGCCAGCGCCCCATGATCGTGGCACGTAAGTCATGCTGTACATGACATGCGTGTCATGATTTTCATGTTAACTCGTGTTATTTATGTTCGTTACACAGTCACGTCGCGCAATACCAATTTCGGGGTAGATCAAGCTAGCGAAGCCGCCGCCAGCGCCCCATGAGCGTGGCACGTAAGTCATGCTGTGCATGACATGCGAGTCATGATTGTCATGTTAACTCGTGTTTTTATGTTCGTCACACAGTCACGTCACAAGATACCAATTTTGGTGTATATAAATCTATCGAAACCGCCGCCAGCGCCCCATGAGCGTGGCACGTAAGTCATGCTGTACATGACATGCGTGTCATGATTCTCATGTTAACTCGTGTTATTTATGTTCGTTACACAGTCACGTCATGCAATACCAATTTCGGGGTAGGTCAAGCTAGCGAAACCGCCGCCAGCGCTCCATGAGCGTGGCACGTAAGTCATGCTGTACGTGACATGCGTGTCATGATTGTCATGTTAACTCGAGTTTTTATGTTCGTCACACAGTCACGTCGCGCAATACCAATTTCGGGGTAGATCAAGCTAGCGAAACTGCCGCCAGCGCTCCATGAGCGTGGCACGTAAGTCATGCTGTACATGACATGCGTGTCATGATTTTCATGTTAACTCGTGTTATTTATGTTCATTACACAGTCACGTCACAAGATACCAATTTTGGTGTATATCAAGCTAGCGAAACTGCCGCCAGCGCTCCATGAGCGTGGCACGTAAGTCATGCTGTACATGACATGCGTGTCATGATTTTCATGTTAACTCGTGTTATTTATGTTCATTACACAGTCACGTCACAAGATACCAATTTTGGTGTATATCAAGATAGCGAAACTGCCGCCAGCGCTCCATGAGCGTGGCACGTAAGTCATGCTGTATATGACATGCGTGTCATGATCTTCATGTTAACTCGAGTTTTTATGTTCGTCATACAGTCACGTCGCGCAATACCAATTTCGGGGTAGATCAAGCTAGCGAAACTGCCGCCAGCGCCCCATGAGCGTTCCACGTAAGTCATGCTGTACATGACATGCGTGTCATGATTTTCATGTTAACTCGTGTTATTTATGTTCGTCACACAGTCACGCCGCACGATACCAATTTTGGTGTATATCAAACTAGCGAAACGGCCGCCAGCGCACCATGAGCGTAGCATGTAAATCATGCTTTACATGACATGCGTGTCATGATTTTCATGTTATGACTTGTCATTTATGTTCGTCATACAGTCATGTTACGCCATACCAATTTTGGTGCACATTCGATGAACCAAGCGACCAGGAGAGCACAAAGTCGTAGGCGGCTAGATAGATAGATAGATAGATAGATAGATAGATAGATAGATAGATAGATAGATAGATAGATAGATAGATAGATAGATAGATAGATAGATAGATAGATAGATAGATAGATAGATAGATAGATAGATAGATAGATAGATAGATAGATACGCTCAAAGTCGCAGAAGTTCGCTAAGAAATGCTTCGCATTTAAAAAACTCACTGTATAGGCTTCGTTGACTGGTGTCAGCGCTGCCGAGCTCCCTGTTCAATAATCGAACGAATGAATTGAGGCGATCGTTGCATTTTAGTGATACTGTCACGGGGTCGTAACGTCGACGAAGGCAGCAGTCGGCGTGTCCAAGATGGAACTCGTTATTTGTCCGAACTTGTGGCTGGGAAATGGAAAGCCAAACTACAGCAATACACACTGTACACTGATAGCGGCGAACAGACAGTCGGCCGTCGAAAAACTGAGAAGCGATAAATCGAGTCGCCTTTCATACGTGTGTGACATCAAATATTCCAGCGTTATCGCTGGTGGCCGCGTAGTCTCTCGAAGAAACTAGACTATTCACGTCCTGCGCGCAATCTTAGCGGAATGATCTAAAACAATCCTGAAGCCTCTCAGACATCGCGGCGCGGTCTGCGCGGAGCGTTGCAAACAGTCGTCGCGAGTGAAGCCCAAATACATCAAAATAACACGCGTGGCAGTATGAATAACCTCACGAGCAGCAGTCGCCGAGCCTCGCACCCGGCGTACAACCAGCCTCATGATAGATTATTATTAATTTGTACAATAAATCAAAATTGGTTGTTGCGTGTGTGCGTGGGTGTGTGTGTGTGTGAGTGTGCGTATATGTGTGCGTGCGTGTGAGTGTGTTTCTGTGTGGTCTTTTGTTGCGCTCAGTAATTTCCGTACTTGCTCAAGACAATAGGCCGAAAGGAACTGCCAGGACGGCGGTGGAGCTCACGTAGACTTGTTACCCGCGATTGATGAGGGGTACGTAACAGCACCTTGATGGAAACTGCACATAACTGCAACATTTCGCCGGCATTCATTTATGAGAGCCCGATACGAAGAAAATAATAAATAACCTTCAGTGGAAGCTGTGAATGAACCGAAAAATTACAGCCGTTACGCTTGCACGCGGAAAGCTATCTGTGGGTATTAAATAGCTAACACGTATAGATTACCCCCCTTAAGTGAGATTAATCGAAGAGGCGAGGCTGGACACGTTATGTAACGAGATAATCGGCATTCTGCTTGACCAACCAGAATCAGCCTATGGTAACAAAAATAAAATCGGGAACGGCGCAGAATCCTGCGCCGTTCTCGATTTTATTTTTGTTATTTTGCCGTGATTATTAAGTCCCGCGATTATGTGCGAATTTGCTGGTTTAGGAATGGATCTCGCACGTGAAGGAGCAGTCTGACGAAAAGGCGGGGTAACTGGGCGTCCCTGGATGGGGCGCTGATATAAAAGTGGGCATGAAGAGGCAATGATTATTATAGTGAGCTGCAGCTTTAATATGGCAGCCTTTTTTTTAGCTTAATTTTAGATGTCTTACTATCTCTTCCACTTCCGGATAAAGAAAATCAGCAACATTAATCTCTTAAATTATGTCAACTAACAACAGGAAATGTTCGCAACACGGAGCATCTCAGCATAACTGCAAGCGAGAATTGTACAGTTCATTTCGAAGTCTCAACCAGCTGCACAGACGTAAAGGGAGATTTACTCACTTCCTTCAGCAACTGAGCCCGATTAGCTGTCTCCAACGTTGACGCTTCATTGAGCTGGCATCGTGTTTTTTTGTTTGTTTTACAAAGTACTTATTCTACAAAGTGAAACGCCGTACGCGAGACCTATACAAACACTATAGTCAAAACATCACACATCCATGTCAGCCACGGTCATAGGTCTTCAAAATGTGCGGAGCTCACTCAGAGTCACGCATGAAATATATTTTGCATTTAGGGCTCACTCGGACTCCGACTCACCAAAATTTTCCTCGTCCGGACTCACTCAGATTCACTGAAATTTTTCTCAAGCAGTCTCGCTCGGTCTCGAATTCCCCGAATTATTGCTCACTCGGACTCACTCAGACTCCGACTCACGGCTCAATCTGAGCCTGAGTGAGTCGACTCATGAGTTGACTAGCATATAATTAAGTTTTTAGACCATAGTGTCAAGGCTCTTTAACGTCAACTTCTCATATGATTGGTACTCGGCGCGTTTTGATTTGGTACCTTGAAATACGAGTTATCGATGATTACAATCCAGTAAGGACATTTTTATTGAAAGAGATGACTCGCACGAGATATTTTTTATCAATAACTTCCTCTGAAAGATTTTGCTGGAGGGAGGTCAAACCCTTCTCACCCCGCCCCCCTCTGTAACTCGCGCCTCTGATCGATAAATATTGAGATGGCATGTGAACGCTAGTGTTTTTGAGTAGGTGTGAGTAGAAGAGTATAAACGTGAGTCGACATAAGACTGATAGTAATGCTGAAGTTGAGTAGATAGGACCATAGGTCGGCAAAAAAAATGTAGAGCTCACTCAGGCTCACTCATGAAATATATTTTGCCCTCAGGGCTAACTCGGACTCAGACTCACCAAAATTTTCCTCCTCCGGACTCACTCGGACTCAGATTCACGAAAGTATTACTCGGACTCAGACTCATGAAAATATTACGCAGCCCGACTCACTCAGATTCAGACTCACGGCTCACTCTGAGTCTGGGTGAGTCGACTCACGAGTGAGTTTGCGGACCTATGGCCACGGTGGTCAATAGTTATGGCGTTTGGCTTCTCACCCGAAATATATAGATTCGATGCAGGCTGCAGCGGTCACATTTCGAAAAAAAAAAAAAGCGAAACGCTAGAGGCCCGTGTAGTGTGCGATGTCGGTGCTCGTTAAATAACCCCTGGGGGTCGAAATTATCTGGAACCCTCCACAACGTCATGCCTCATAATGACATCGTTGTATGGGCAAGTAAAATACCAAAAATTAAGCAATTAACATAACTCATTGAGGACCCTAACAAAGATCTATAAAGTACAATGTGTGTACTTTGTTGTTACTTTTACAAGCGGCAACGTACAGGCAAATAGATCATAAGCTGGTGCTAGCTTGACTGGAACACTGTTAGGTCGTTTACAAGTCCTTCAAACGTCAAATAACTTGAGCGTTCAAAAATGATGAAGAAACAAGGAACTGAGAATTTCGGTCCCACGCGCGGGTCTCCCGTAAATTATGTATTAAAATTAGGAAATACATTCCAAACAACACATCAATTTAACGGGGTCCAGTCAAATATTGAATGGTATGCTCATTGAAACGAATGATTGTCCTCAGGGAGTCTTTGAAGAGATCTTGTTGAGACAGTGCATACGAGACAACACGCAAGAGAGCGGTACATTCACGCACAGAGCAATAACTTGCAAATGAAGTATCTATTCAGGAGTCTATGACAAAAGCACAGAACACAAAGAAAAGCAAGAGCGCGCAATGAGTATGAGGTGTGCGTTGCCTCACCACGACCTATACCCTACAAAACCCCATTGTATGACAACCAAGCAGCAAGCAGCAGTGGGTATGGCAGCACCGCCGTGATTATGTCTCCTGAAGTTACGCTTCTTGTGCAGGTTTTGTACGGGTATATCTGCCTCGGATCGCTCACGGATGTTTCCTTTCCGTTTGATGCTCACCGTGGCTTCGGGTGCAGCGCTTCATTGCGACTGCGCACGGGCCTCAAGACTAACTGACACTCTGGCTCTGACACTCTGGATTAGCTGACACTCTGGCTGGACGTGCGATAGGGGTGACGCCTACCATGCCCACGGTATGACGTCAACAGACGCCCATGTTTTCGCTCGACTGACGCCTTTAAAAGGCATGCCGGCCTCATTCGCCAGCAGTGGACACGGCAGCACCACCGTGACTGTCTCCTGAAGTCCCCTTTCTTGTGCAGGTTGGTAAAAGCAAATGTGGTTTCCGCAGTGATTATATCTGCTTATTAGTGCTGGCGTGTCCACGCACTCTTGGTCATTGTGTCACTGAATGCTTATCTATAATAAACTTTCTGGGGATATCGAAGAAAACCCAGGACCTAACAATAATGCTTTGCTTGAACAGCTCTTACAGTCTCAAAAAGAGCTGCTTGCGAAAGTGACGGAAATTAGAGACAGGCAAGCATCATCAGAGGCTTTCCTCTCGTAGGTTGACAGTATAGACTTCAAGCAATAAAAAAAAAAAAGCTCGAGTCCTTGGACGATGTTCAAAATCACATTTCGTTACTAGACTGTGCTGTGAGCAAATTTGATAGTGAAATGTCGCTTTTGTCCAAAAGAGTTGCTGATATAGAAAACCGCTCAAGGCGTAATAACCTTATAATTAGAGGAATAGCTGAAGAAGACAAAGAAAAAGATGAAGGTCTCATGCGCAAAGTAAATTATGACATTTTTGAGCAAATACTGAAAGGCCAATCAACCTCAATTGAACGTATCCACAGGATAATTAGAAGATAAAAGAAAACAAAACAGGCCTGTTATTTTGCGCTTTGCTGACTTCCGCGACAAAATGAAGGTACTGAACAATTGCTCGAAGCTTAAGGGTACACAATTCAGCGTGCAAGAGCACTTCTCTAAGAGAGTTAACAGTGCACGAAAAAACCTCTGGAATTCAGCTGTGGATCATGCGAAAAAGGAAAGGGGCTAGAGTCAAGCTCATGTTTAATAAGGTAAAAATTAATAACGCCGTTTACGCTTGGGATGACGAAAATAATAGACGGTACGTGTGCTTAGGTCCTTCAACGAGCGTGGATGCGTGACTTCAAACAAATTACCTTGACTGCTTCAAGACCATAAATCTTAATGCTCGAAGTATACTTTACAAACCAGATGTGTTAGAAAGCATCCTTCTTGAGCATGAACCAGATATCGTTGGCATCACGGAAACTTGGCTCCGAAAGGACATATCTGACGCTGACATTACTCCCTCCGGTTACACTCTTTTGAGAAAAGACCGATGCAGTGGAGGACGGTGTGTAGCTTTTCTATCAACCAGAGATATTATTCATTTAAAAAAAAGCATAAAGCGTAGATGTCAGCAATGGCTGAGGCAGAAATTTTTTTCGGCAGGGGGGGTGGGGGGCGCACGCCCTTGATCCGACGTGGGGTCCGGCCAGGTAAGTATGCTCGAGTCTCATTTTGTGCCCTGCATACCGTGGCAGAATAAAATTTCGTTCGGGGGGGGGGGGGGGCAAAGGCCCGGTGTGCCCCCCCCCCCCCTGGATACGCCCCTGGATGTCAGGTTTCTTCACAGGCTGGTAGCACATATGCCAATAGTATTATCAAGGATTTGAGCCAGGGATTCAACCAACTAATCAGACTCTAAAGATAAATTTCACACCACTACCTTGTCATCTTTCCTCAGAAGTGCTCCAAGTAAATGCTGGAAATACATAAACTCCCCTCGAACTGTCGGTACGGACAACACTCTAGATAGAGCTCAGCCTCCTAACACATTTTTTTCTGCCGTTTTTACAAGAGATGATGGCTTCACACCTAAATTTGGCGTAGTTTTGGACCAACCTCGTATCAATGACATTGAAAAAAACGAACGGGAGGTGTTAAATCTCTTGTTGAACATTGATAGCAAAAAGAGTCCTGGTCCCGATAATACAGTTGAAACCCGCAATAACGAAATCGGCGGGGAAAGCCCAAAATTTCGCTCTTGCGGGAATTTCGTTGGCGCGAGAATGCGGCAGAAAAGACGTGGAATTTACAAAAAACACATTATATTTCCAAAAGTCAGTAAGTTTGCTTTGGCGAGCATTACCATGCAGCGTTTTCATGCCTCTCTATAGGGAATCTCGTTTGCCACGGCACAAAGTTCGCCCCATGCACTGGTCAGTGACGGCGGCAATGCGCTGTCACCAGTACCGTCATCAAGTGCGCCTACAGGGGAACCTTCTTCCAGCTCCGCTGGATCAGCGCGGATCAGCGCAGAATCGTGGACAGCGAGCTGCACGCAGCGCCGAATTCTTCGGCGACGTCCATTTTTTCCCTGCCCATTTACACCTCACTGATTATTGCAGCCTTATCTTCCAGTGTGATGAACTTCCGCTTTTTCGTTGGAGGCGGCGCATCATCGCAGGCAGTGAAATCGGACGAAGAAATCGCAACACACAGTTTACGTTGCACCAAGCGACCAAGCAAACGCTCCACAAATGGCTCCACACACGCGACCATGTGCGCGCAAAGGCGCAGAGCCACCCAACGAACGAAACTCCATGAGGAATGTGGATTTGGCTACGTAGTCCGCGATAACGAGCACGTGTTTCGGCAAGCCATCGTCATCACCATCATTGTCGCCAGCTTTGTTTTTTTTTTGTAAACAATGATGGCGGCTGCTTCTCAAGTGCGCTATAGCGATAGTTTTGCACAATTTATGTGTAGCATGAATGCATTTCAGCAGTTTTCGAATGTAGGTAATGTTGCGAGAGTATACTATTTGCGCACTCGTGTTTAAAAAATTTCGTTAATGAGGGACTGCGGTATCAATATCTTTCGTAGTCGCGAGTTGCGAAATGCATTGACTCCTATAGGCGTTCGCCGGTGCTCCGAAAATATTTCGTTGCGGTGAGAATTTCGTTCCCTCGGGACTTCGTTATCGCGGATTTCGACTGTATTCCTAACGAGTTATTGTATAGATATGTCGAGTGGGCCTCTAAATACCTTACAGTTATCTATCAGTTTTCACTTTCTTCTTGCAGCGTCCAATCTGCTTGGAAATGTGCGAAAATTGTGCCTATTCATGAAAGTGCTAATAAGTTGGACGTTAGTAGCTATATAGACCTATTTTCCTAATTAGTACATGTTACAAATTTCTTTAACACCTTGTCTCTAAGAAATTATCTGTATATCTTGATTTTAATATTCTAGATCGTTGTCAACATGATTTCCGCAAGCAGCACTCGACAGTAACTCAGCTGGTTGAGTTAACTCATGATCTTGCACATGCCTTGAGTGAACGCAAACAAGTAGACATAATATTCCTTGACTTCGCCAAAGCTTTTCATAAAGTTTCTCACCCTAAACTGCTCCTTAATATTGATAAAATTTTCAGAAATCCGCTGATCACTCAGTGGTTTTCATCCTATCTCTCGAATAGAGAACAGTATGTTGTGCTTGGAAACTATCACTCTGATCCTTCAACGGTACTATCTCGAGTGCCCCGAGGTAGTGTATTGGGTCCGCTGCTCTTTTTATTCTTCGTTAATGATATGCCCAATACTATCACAGTACCCATTCCGTTGTTTGCATACGATTGTCTCCTATATAATAGAATAGAAAATCCCCATGACCAAACTCTTCTTGAATTAAACTTGCAAACTATTAAAACCTGGTGCGACACTTGGCAAATGGTATTAAACACACACACACAAAAAAACTGTTGTCATGTCGGTTATGAGAAAAAGCAAAGCTATGCTTCATGCATATTCCATTGACAGCACCATCTTAACAGGAGTGTCCGTGCATAAATACCTTGGTGTCACCATAACGTCCGACTTAAGACGGAATATTCATATTGATGATGTATCTACCAAATCACGGAATGCAGTATGGCCCTTAAGAAGACGAATTCACAGCACACCGCATGAAATAAAAATTCTGGTACACAAAACATTAATCAGGCCTACTTTGGAGTACGCCAAAATATTATGGGACCCTTACACGGTAACAAATAAATCTAAACTTGATAAAATTCAATGTCTCGCATTAAGGTTTTTTTTTGTATTAAGTATCGGCGGCATGGCTCCCATTCAGAACTTCACAAAGTTGCCAGTCTACCCTCATTAGAATCCACGACTTCAGTTGAAAGACTAAAGTTTCTCTTTCTTATTATTCACACTCTCATTATCATAAACAAAACTGATTACTTTAAAGGGGTCATGAAGCACCCCTTGGGCTGATTGAAAAAACACATCCTGCGGAAAGCTGACACGGCTATGAACTGCTCTGCCAAATATTACAGTCGTGCGCGCCGCGTAATGGCCACAAGCGGAGCGCGAAGTTGCCGTTTCCCCAGGCACCCTCTTTTCAAACAGAGGCCGGTTCTCACTCTCGTCGGTGGGCGGGGCGTCTGTCCGCTGTACGTAGCAAGAGACATAGCATGCTTATTGGCCGATAGCCGACGTAAATCGAGAGCGGCGTTCGGATCAGATGCGCTTCTTGCTGCGGGGTGCCACCACTTGCCGGCGCCGCACTCCTCAGTACACGGTAGCCGCACTCGCTCAAGCGAATCACAGCGGGAGAGCGATCGCGTTTCATGACGCGCGCTGGCGTAATTTCTTTCCCCCATGCCATCCCTCCCTCTCTAGCTTCCAGTGCGCTCGCCGGCACGAGAAAAGAGAGAAAGCGCTGGGAGCGTGCGCCAAACCCCCGTAACTCCGCTGATTCTTGACGGATTCGAGAAATTTTTGCGGCAATCGATTCGGGAGGCAGTACACTCCGATACTGAGGCCATTAGATCATTACTTGAAGTGGTTCATGACCCCTTTAACATCTAAGCAGACACTTATTTTAGGCACAGACACGGTATGCACATTCCTCCACCTTCTGTTTTTATCGATTGTTTTAAATTTAGTTTTTTCCCTAGGGCCATCGATGAATGGAACGGACTCCCCGATACGGTAGTGCAAATATCGTCATTAGGTGAATTTATGGAAGAAGTTAACCCTATATTTTCTGCTTATTTTTGACGCCAGTGACCGCATTGATGAAGAGTTATTTCAGTAGTGTTTCACTTGTAAGCCTACTTATATTCCCATTCCTTGCATGAAATGCAACATTGTATATATTTAAACGTAACACTTCTTCACCAATATTTGTGCGCCTTTGTGCGCAACGCTTTTCTTTCGTTATGTACGCCGAGAATAACGGTTTTCGTCTAGTTCACTTGTTTGAACATGTTTGGAACTTGTATAATATTATTGATCTATGTTGTCTCATCTGTAGAGCATGTTATTTTGGAAAGAATGTATACCACTCTTGTATGTTCCTTTCTTTTTACTTATTCCACTCCTGTAATGACCCATTGTGGGTTGATAGTATCAATAAATAAAAAAAATTAAAAAAAAAACAACAGCACAAAGCTGCGGGAATTAAGGAACCCTTCCTCTCTATGTATATATTCTCTTTCTCGCGCATGCGATTGTGAACGTGAGGGAGTCCGTATATATCCTTCCTGCTGAGAGTAACCGACAGCGTGTTAGCAGCATGCCCCCGCCGCGCATAATATTTTTCCCTGCGTAAAAACCAAAGAAGAAATTACGTATATATGTAAGTCTCTCGCTCCAATAAGTCACAGTTGCGAGTCAGCACCTGTGTCGTTCATTCTTTTCCTGTGTATGCGTCTGTGCGCGCGCCATATTCTGTCCAATACGAACAAGTACCAACTAAACCAATTATCCGTGCTTCTTCCAATGAAAAAGAAATACGGAAATAGATGATCAAACGAGCGGAAAATAGCTGCACGGAAGCGTTCTGTGTTTCGTCTACATGAAAATCTGACGGCGTCATTACGCACAAAAGCGAGTATTTTTTGACGGTGCAAGAATCCCAACATGGAGGGTCTCAAATCATCTCACAAATTTCGTAAGACTCGGAGACGATCCTGTGAATGACAAAATGTTCTCCAATTTCACACGAAATTCTGTATAATTTAGAAATGGTAGCACATTAATCAAGCAGGATATGTAATTAGATAGAGTCGCGATAATGGATCCAAAGTAGCAACTCGGCAACTCACTACCCCTCCTTATTGTTCTGTCCATCGTTAAGAAATCTCTGCGCACTCGGCGTGTGGCCTCTTTCTCTTTCTGTGTATATATGTTTTTGCGCTGCACTCAAATAAGACAACTTTTCTAAATTAACGTGCTATAATACTGACTAGTACGATGTCGGAATATCGATTTGTTGCACATAAATACGTGTAAAGGTTCCTAATACGTGTAAAGGTTAAATGTTGTTAATTTTCACATTTGATGAACATATTTGCGAGATGAGGGTTAGAAAGAGAGGATACCACAATAGCAGGAGGAGGAGGAGGAGAATGATGATGATATCTTTGCAAGAATACAGGCAACTGCCCCGCCAGGTTGATCCCTCACCATAATTGCATCTTCCGGACTCTCCATGGTTTCTTTAGGGCATACAACTCTGTCCCTTGCACATATTTTACCACACTCAGCACATTGGGAAAGTATGAACTAAACAAAAGTCTATGTAGCCGTTGGGATAACATGATTTTACGCACTCGATGCGATAACTGATACTACTCTCCTTGTGGACACACATAAGCATGCATGTCCTATAGTGCGACTTTTTTATTCCTACACAGCATTAACCGGGCGGCATAACATGGTAAGCGCAAAAACGCATCAAGCAGATAATTTCAGAGTAATATGGAGGTAAAAGAATCCGTACGAACAAGGTTAAGTAAGGGAAAACGGTGGATGCTTTGAGGAGTGAGGGGGGAGCCGAGAAACAACGAAATTCTCGTCGTGCATACTTACATACATACATACATACATACATACATACATACATACATACATACATACATACATACATACATACATACATACATACATACATACATACATACATACATACATACATACATACATACATACATACATACCTTCGACTGAATAAGTTTGCTGACGGTTCTTTGCAGGCGTTCTGACATTGGCATAGCCAGGGGGGTGTTGGGGGTTCAACTTCCCTTGAAAATTTTCAGTTTTGCATGTGTATATATACACACAACCCCCACGCCACCCCCAACCCCGAAAAAAAAAATTCTGCTACGCCCCTGCAGGCTGAGTTTATCCCGTAACTTTCCTTTTCTGCGTGTGTATCTCATTTTCAAAGGCGACTGCGAGTTATAGGGGAAACCCAGAAGAGTGAAACCGTTCCCATGGCGGGGCCCAAAAGCACTCATAACCCGCTTCGTCAGCGATCGGCAAGGCGCGAGCTAGAGCCTCTGCGCGAGCCTTCGAAAAACATCCTCGCGCCTCGGATGCCGGAGGACCAAATGCGGGGAAAAAACGCCACAAATAGGGCACAACGCTCGCCGACCTCGGCGCGAAAGTAACGCGCAAAAGAATTGCAGAGGACACGAGCGAAGAAGCGGCAAAATGCGAACAGTTGTATTCAGCGCGCTTTTCCCGCGCGATGCCATTTCCTCACGTTGCACACTCGAGCGAGCCTCTTCTAAACGGGCTCGGGAAACGCCGCCATCCTAAACCGACACTCAATTTCGCCGAGGCGACGCGCTATCGGACGGCTCAGAAAGCTCGAAAACCGTCGTCGGCGACACCCAACCGAAACCGAGCTGGCGAGACTCATTTTAAAAAAATTTCTTTGGGTCGTTTTTATCCGCCAGGCCCGAGCGCAAGTATGGCGAAGGAGCGAATGACGCCTATATAGAAGAAAAAATGCTACAAGCGCCACCGCAGAAAAGGACGTTAGCCGCTTCACACTGCAACGCCGCCGCCATCTCGCACGTCGCTCCGGTCGCGCAGGCGTTGTGAACCTGCCAGCTTCGGGCGCAGCGAAAATGAGAAGCGTGGCGACACAGGAGGGCAAGCGTTCACATCTACAGCGCGAAAACAAAGCGGTTTCGACGCGGAAAGCGAAAAGTGGCGAGGAGGTTTAACGCTTTCAGTTGTCGTCAGGAGAGAGAGGTTCGTAGGGGCGATATCGCTGCTCTCGCTCCCACGCGTGCATTTCTTCCCCTCCTCACTCGCATTTCCACTATACTGCAACAGTGCTGAGAGGAAAAGAAAACGGCTCGCCTCGGAAGCACGGGGCAAACAAAACAACGCCTTTGCCACCGCTGCCTGTCGTCCCGGTAGAACAGACCCGGTTGCGTGCCGTGGATCACCAAATTCGCAAGCGGGGGTCGCTCGGTCGCCCGACGCGTCCAAAGGGAGAAGGCGACGAGCTCATGCGGAAAATTAGATCAGACACCGCCATCTTCATACGTGGACCCCCCGAATTCGGAGAGGGCGCTCTGGAGGAAGGCTGCCGCCGCCACCGCCGCCGCAAAACGTCCCGCGCGCAATGAAAACTACGAATAAAGATGGAGGTTTGAACTCAGTAAACGAAAAGACAAAGCGAAAACTTCGGGCATCTCTGTTCAGTGGAGGCGCGTCATAACGGACGACCAGTGCACAGACAAACGAGGGCGAGGGTGAAAGAAAGAGAGAAGCTGTGAAAGTGAAAAGAGAAAAATAACGGAATAAAAAAAAAGAGATAGAGAGAGACCGTGTTTGCACTGACAACACAGAGGTGTGTGTGTGTGTGTGTGCACGTGTGAGTGTGCCCGCGCGTGTAAGAGGTCTGGCTCGCTCACCGGCCTCCTCCGACGCGGTGCTCCCGCGGCAATTTCATAGCCCGTGAATCTGTTTAATGCCCCTCGAGTGGGGGCGCGCGGCGTACCGGCCACTTTCTTCGTCACACGAGAAGACCCAGGCTCGTTGCTTCCTTGGCCTCCGCCCCTGGCGACGAGGCCGCTTTCTCAGGGAGCGCATTATTCAGCGCAGCCTACTATATTCTTACTTTATTGCTTTTTTGCGTTCTTTTTTATTGCTTTTCTTCTGACACACGCAGCCTGCTAGGAAAGGGTGAACGTCTTTTCGCCGCGTAGCGCTCGGGTCGCCTCACGTTGTCGTCGGCCTGTCTTCTTTGTAGGCGCGCCGGGACTCTCTTGCGGGTGCGTGAGACGGGGTCTTCCAGCCTCCTCTTCTTCTTCATCGTCCTCTCATCTTCTCCTCCAGGTTTCGTCTTCGCGTGCTCGGGGGCACCCTTGTATCTTCCTTTGTATATATATATATATTTTTTTCTTTTTCTTGACCCGAGAGCATTGTTCGCTGCTCTCTTCTCAGCTGGGAAGTCTCTTCAAGTGTGACGTCGCGCAGATTACGCGAGGCGCGCCTGCGATGCTCCGATGTCGAGAGCGAGCCTTTTGTGTCCCGCGCGTCTCGCGACCTTCCGTAGTAGCTTTTCTGATTTTGCCTTCGGCTTAAAAGCCTGCGCCTCCTACGTGTCAGTTTACTACCCCCCCCTCCCCTCTCCCCCGATTCTTTCTTTCTCAACAACTCCGAGGAAAGTCCGCCCACAACCTGATCCGAAGACAGATGAATGTACAGGAGAAACTCCGGGGCAAGGCTTGGCCAGTGCGAAAAGATGTGTTTTGTTGCGGCGCAGAGTAAAGAAAGGCTTTCATGTTTCGACATTCGCAGGGATTAATATCACAAAGTACCGGGGATTCCCTGCTCTACGTTGAAGCGGATGATTCTGTCATCGGCTTGGTCGCTGACCCTCAAGCACGCTTGGGCGAGAAAGTATTCTGCAGTTTTACATGATTTGTTCAAGCCCGATATTAGTAGGACTAACGTTAATGAAGACGCGTCCCATTGGATGGGAAAGCTAATGGATGCGGTAGCTTTCAAGAACACTTGTGGATTAGAATTCTATCAGTGTGACAGAAATGAGAGCCGAGGGACGCGAAACGCAATCGATCAATGATGGCAGAGGTTTAGATATATATGCACATGGGTTAGTGCAATCAGGTTGTGCAATCGGTTGTGTGACTGTCCGGAGTATAGCACACAGAGACAATCTCCTTGGCATACTTTCAACAAGTTGGACGACCAGCTTCTAAGAAAGACTACTACGCCATCGTCCGGACATAACGTCGCAGAAGAAGGCTTTACAAGCACTACTAGCCTTCCTTCGATCCACTGGCCTGTCAGAGCGCCTCTGAGCGGAACGCTCTCGTGTGTGTGTGGTTGTGATTGTTTTTTTCCTTATAATTTATTTTTTCTCTCTCTCGCTTTCAACCCCCTATTCCCCAACCCCATTGCAAGGTAGCATACCGGATACAAACTTCTGGTTAACCTCCCTGCCTTCCTCTGCTCTTTCTCTCTCTCTCGCAATCAGGTTAGGAAGTTTGCAGGTGCAGAACCTGTACTTGGCCAAAACTACACATACACATGGACTTGGCACATGAACCTGTTCATGGACTTGGCCAAAACTTGACAGAATTGCATGGGAAAGACCTTAATCCTGCAGTGGACATAAAAAAACGAGTTGATGATGATGACAATTATGATGACCAATATTCGCATGCGAGGTCTGTTGTATTCTCTGCAAAAAGTCCGGAGGTCAGGAGCTCCCATAATTGACGCCCCTGCCAAAAGGCCACTGAGTCCCTTATGATTTCGCCGAAGGAGACTCGAAGCCGAAAGCCATATTCTTTTGCTCCTTCTTTCTCGTCTAGCCGGTTATACGAATCCCTTTACGCAGACACTTTAAAGGTGCGCAGGCACTTTAAAATTGATTTCATATATGTTCTAGGCTATAATATTCATTGATATTTCGTAGATTATGCGTTTGTGTCCACAGAAATCTATGGCCCAAGTTATCTCGCCTTGAAAGTTTTGTGTCGGTGCTCCTTTAACATGCACCTCAATCAAGTACACGGGCCTCTAGCATTTTACCTCCATCGAAATGCAGCCGCCGCGGGCGGGATTCGATCCCGCGGCCTTCGGGTCAGCAGTCGAGCTCCATAACCAAAAAACCACCGGGGTGGATCCACGAAATTCAACGAAGCCTTTAAAGTCATTCTAAAAAGACAGGGCGTACAAACACGCCCTGTCTTTTTAGAATGAATACCTACCAACTAGCTCAGCTCTCTGTTATTCTAAGCCTTTAAAGTGTTCTCGTTCTACATTTGTTTTGTAACGCGGGTACAGCGCATTCAGTATAGGTCACATTTATTAATATTTTGCGAATGTGGGTATCTAGCCTATTTTCGTTTACATCATACATGCATACCTTCACGCATTCCTTTGTGATGCTGTACTGCGAAGGCTAAATAAAAAGCGGTGTGTAGACTAGTGGTTAAGGCACCCGCCTCCAGAGCGCGGGTTCCCAAGTTCGAACCAAGTTCCCAAGTTCAAGAGTTGCGGGCAAGGTCAATCTAAATAGGTCGCGAAAGTCGGAACGAAAAGTGGTCGGAAACCTATTGCGACAAACATCAACACCCGCGTGACGATTAAAGCGCTACTAGGTGAGGGGGGGACAAATAATGAAAACAAAAAATTAATTAAACATTTATTTTCATTAGTTTTAATTTTATTTGTCACGAATAACTTAGTAGATTACTTTAATCAAACTTTAGTCTTGGGTATGTGGTTAAGTGGCCAATTTTTTTCGTTTATTTTCAGAAAGAGCGGGCACATGCAGGCAGTCTGGTAACATGGGCAAACGGTTTTGCGCATTTTCAGATGCAAATGGCGACGCTCGTTTTTGCGCAGTAGGTTTGTGCCTGTCGTCCGTAGATGATTTCCTCGCATAAGCGTTGTTTTCTAGTCGTAGTACCTGGCAGAAGGTAATATAGCCCATCGCAGCCATCGGGAACCGTTTCAGTGACTGTGTTTTGCCAGCGCACGGCCGGCGTGCTGTCGCCCTTCGGGACGATGAGTCCGCCACACTACGCGAAGAAACGCTGCGCTGTCTACGGGTGCAAGAGCAACACGTGTGCAAGGTTTGTGTGTGTGATGATGTGGATTGTGTGGCCCGTGACGGGGCGAAGAGGGAACGACAGTTCTGCTCTGCGGTACGCCTTGGAGGGGAAGACGACGAAAAGGAAGCGCGGAGCGGGGCGTGCGGCTCGAGGAGTTGGAGCGCGACACGGTTCGAACTACAGCCGCTGGTCGGCGGTTCGGGTCGCGACATCGCTTAACCAGGCGTCCGGCAGCCTTGCGGACCTGGTGAGCCTGGCTTCCTGCTTCGGGCTGCTTCACTAAACCAGGCGTCCGGCAGCCATGTGGACCTGGTGAGCCTGTTTCCCGCTCTGTGCCTGGTGCTGACACGGAGACCGGCAGCCTAGTCTGTCCCTGGCCTGAGGTCTTGGGGCCCGAGTGGTGTCACGAGGTGGCCGCGGCTCATGTTGGCGACGGGCAGCTAACCTGCGCTGCAGTGGCCTGGTGATCTACCGGCCTGCAGTGCCATCATCACCACCACTACCACCTCGCCACGGTCAAGGCAGCGTGACTGTTGACTGCCCAAAGAGTACCGGTGACGACCGACCTCGCCGCAGCGGCAACAGTTCATAACGGCGAGTAGGACAGTTCGTGTGCGATGCGCGTAGGACGTTTAGGATGTAAATAAGGAATGCTGTAGTGTGTTGTGTGTGAATCGTCAGAGTTATCGGTTGTTTTAAAGTCTGTGTTGTGTGTACAGAATCACCTGACTGCCGGTTGAATTATTTCGGATCCTGGGCCCAAATTACACCATCACAGTGTGCACGTTGAATTGTTATGCTACTTCTGATTTCTCTGTTATATATTTTGGGGTAATATCCTGTTCAACTGCAATATTTCGCCAATAAAATACACCTTATTTATCAAATCTGTCTTTTTCGTCTTCCCGTTATCTTGAAGGCTTCCATTATGGAGCCGTCATAGCGATAAGAAAAAGAACGTGCAGGTATAAAAAAAAGTAAGAAGCAGCGCCCTGTAAAAAAATTTCATAATTTCGCGCCCATCGCGTTAAAACGTGACGTCGTCCCCTCCTCACATAGATGGCGACTGTTGCAAAAACTAGCCACCGGCTTGACACGTGGGCTTCTACGGAAGTTACGCTACCAGTTTACATATACCTTGGTTGCGGGCACGGCACTCACCAAAGCATGACCTCAAATGCGCTCGTCTTTGCTTGTTTACAGATTCCGATTATCATTTCTGCAAGCAGCACGGCTTTGCCAAGTGTGTTTTACTCGTTCGAACATCTTTCAACAAGCGGACGCATTCACGTGGTTCCCCTGGAGCTAGCAGCCTACGTCATCGACAAGCCATGCTGTGACTACGTGGCCCAATCAAAGATGGATGTGCACGCCCCTCAACCGTACATAAGGAACCCCTCGGACCCACACGGACTCAGTTGCGGGCACGGCACTCACCAAAGCATGACCTCAAATGCGCTCGTCTTTGCTTGTTTACAGGTGAGACGGTGCTTTTCATGTTTTCGAAGCGATGAACTGTTTCTCATAGTCGTGCCGTGCCCAAACACACTGTTCTCTTTATGTTGTGATTGCTGGTCGGTGTTGCTGAAGTTGGCTAGGAGCGGTGATATTGAGACAAACCCCGGTCCCGCTGTACTCGAAGAAAAGATTGAACAAATTTTGCAAACATTGAAAGAACAGACGAAGACACTTGCTGATATAAAACGTGATCAACGTGCACTTCAGAAGGAAGTAAAAGATAATGGCAGTGTCATAAAAAAATTTGAAGAACGATTGTCAACGATTGAGTCATCCCTTCCGAAATTGATCGAAACTAAAGAAGCAGTTTCTGCTTTAACTGAGCAAGTTGCTGTGCTTTCCCGGAGGGTCGACGATCTGGAAAATCGGCAACGAAGAAATAATTTGATCGTCTATGGTCTTTCTGAGAAACCAAATGAATCAGCCGATGAACTGTTCGAAGCTGTAAACCAAAAACTTTTTTCTGTAATAGGTGTAAGCCCGTGTAGTGTAGAACGCATACATCGACTTGGAAAAAAGCGAGACCATTCCCGGCCTGTTATATTTCGCTTATACAACTCCAAAGAAAAGAGCGATATCTTGAGCAAGTGTTCAAAATTGAAGGGAACAGGTGTCTCAGTAAGTGAAGACTTTTCAAAGCGAGTACTTTAACTGTCGCAAGCGTCTTTGGGATAGTGCAAAAGAAGAAAAACGAAGCGGTGCGCGCGTGCGCCTTGTTCATGACAAACTTTACGTGAACAGGGATGCATTTTTCTGGGACGAAAACACCGCTTCACGGAAGCCGTGCTTAGTTGCTGATAATTCCTCAAACCACATGAAAGCACAGGAACGAGGGCACTACTCCTGATGCAGTAGTGGTTATTAATCTGAATGCGCGCAGCGTCTTGAATAAAATTTCAGCCATTGAAGGTGTTTTGCTCGAGTATGAACCTGATGTACTGATTGTTACTGAGACATGGTTGAATGAATGCATTGAGAACTGCGAGTTTCTTCCTCCAAACTATACAGCTTATCGTAGAGATCGCGGATCTAGGGGTGGTGGTGTTGCGGTTATCTGTAAAAGATCAACTGTGTGCACAGAACGTTCTTCGCCACCAGAAATAGAATGTATTGCATGTGACATGACTTTATACGGCAGTTTGTTCACATTCATTGCAGTGTATCGTCCTCCCGATTCATCGGAAGACTACATGCTATCTTTCAATGACTTTTTACAAAGCGAATTTCAGAATTCAAAAAGAAAAATTGTAATGGCCGGTGATTTTAATCTTCCGTACATTGACTGGGTGGAGTATAAGGCGGGTCAAGTTGATGTATTACCATCCCGGGCACTACTAGATGTGGTGTTCTCGCTCAATATGGTTCAAGTTGTACAGGGATACACACGGGTACACGAAAAGGGTGGCTCTCTACTTGATCTTGTATTTTTGAGTCCATCACTGGCTGCACAAAAGTACACTTGTGAGGTGATGGAGGGTATTTCAGATCACAGTATGGTGATTCTTCAGCTATTAGGAATGCGTCATGAAGCGCGAGCCACAAAGTCTGTACTGGTACCCGATTACTATATAGAGCTGATGATGTTTCAATTCTGGACTTCTTTGACGTTGACTATGAAGATTTTAAACGCATTGCTGTACCTGATAGTTCAACGGTTGATGATGCGTGGACAAGGTTTAAAGAAACGGTACACACACTAATAAAACGATATATACCTGAATGAAAAAAAAAGGTTCAGAGAATGAATCCGTGGGTTTCGCGAAAAATTATTCACATGAAGCGTGATTTAAGGCGCATGCGGGCAAAACGAAAAAATAGTAAACAAAGTCCGAGGTCGGCTGACGTCACGACGCTCTCTTTGTCGTTCAAAGCTGAGTTGGCTGACGCAAAGAAGCGATACATGAATGAATCTTTAACGCAGTTTATTAAAACAGCACCGCAGAAGTTCTGGCGATATTTATCGAAAGAAAAATCCAATGCTGTGTACTTAACTAACGAAAACGGCACTGTTACGGATAGTTTTCAATTAGCTTGTACTTTCAATGATTATTTCGAATCGGTTTTTACGAACGATGATGGTATATTGCCGGAATTCAGTTTAGGTTGTCCTGCCTCGCCAATAACTGATATTGTGGTTACTAAGGAAGGCATTTGTAACCTTCTTCTAAATCTTGATGAGAAGAAATCAACTGGCTTAGATGGCATTCCGAATGTCTTTTTAAAAAGGTATGCTGAATGGTGCTCTTATTATCTCACTGATATATTTAACAAATCATTGCGTGACGGAGAGGTTCCTAATGATTGGAAATGTGCTAAGGTCGTACCGATTCATAAAGGAGGTGCTAAAGACTGCGTAAACAACTACAGGCCTGTGTCTTTGACAAGCACATGCTGTAAAACACTGGAGCATGTACTTACTAAGCAGTTAACAGAATTTCTCGAAGAGCACAAACTAATGGGAGAGCAACAACATGGTTTCAGGCGAGGTTTCTCGACTGTGACGATTCTTACCGAGGTAACACATTTCATTAATCAGGTCTTAGATGACAGAGGGCAAGTTGACATTATTTTCCTTGATTTCAGAAAAGCGTTCGACAAAATACCACATCCAAAATTGCTTCATAAACTTAATACGATCCTGCAGAATGATGAGCTCATAAATTGGATAACGGCTTATTTGACAAACAGAGAGCAAGTGGTTTGCATTAAAGGCACAATTAGCACGAGACGGTCGGTAGGTTCAGGAGTTCCGCAGGGCTCTGTCATAGGGCCACTACTGTTCTTACTGTATATCAATGATATGAACAACGGCTTCTCGCCCGATGTTTTCATTAAGCACTATGCGGACGACACAGTCATCTACTCAAAGGTAGAATCGAACTACGACCAGGAAAAGCTTAATGAACATCTGGGCATGATAGGCTCTTGGTGCAAAAAATGGCAAATGGAGTTGAACCCAAGCAAAACAGTTTTTATGCCGATTACAAGAAAAACCAAGCCTCTCTTATTTCGTTACGTCATACATGACGAACCGCTCTGCCGTGTGTCAGAATATAAATACCTGGGTGTTTACGTCACAGATAGCTTGAACTGGAACCACCATATCGACTACGTATGTGATAAGTCGCAAAAAAAGCTTTGGATGCTTCGCCGGAGGCTTGGTGACGCGACACCTGAAGTAAAACTTACAGCATATAAAACCACAGTACTTCCGTTGCTGGAATATGCGTGCCCGATGTGGAAACCATATACGCAAAATAACATCGCTAAATGTGAACGAGTTCAAAATAGAGCCTTAAGATTTATTTTTAATTCCTACCGAAGAACGCAGTCCGTAACGAGCCTAAGAACAAAGGCTCATATTCTTAAATTGTTCGAAAGAATGAACATCAACAGCATGAAATTCTTTTTTCAGATATGCCATGGCATTTACAAAACAGAGATAACAAAAGTTTTCACTCTCGACACGTCGCACTCACGAACAAAGCACACCAAACACATTAAACCGTTGAAGTATAACACAAAATCGTTCAAGAATTCTTTCATTGTATCCGCTGTTGACACATGGAACAAGTTGCGAAATGATGTTGTACTGTGTAACAATGTTAAAGATTTCGAAGGTGCATTGTTGAATTAAATGCACTTTTGTTTCTTTCTTTTTTTCTTTCTTTTTTTTGGATGCTGGTTTCAAATGTTGAACTGAGCTATGAACATGTACTCACCTGCTCACTTGTGTTCTGCTGAGATTGCTGCAATGTGCGCATTGAATGTTGCTTTTTTTACTTAATTTGTGTCAAGATGTGAGATTTTCTTTCATTTTTGTAATGACTTATGAAATTCGTGTACTTGTGCCCAGTTGAGCAACTCCTGTTTTGGCATGTATGCTAACAGTATGAATAAAAAAAATTAAAAATATAAAAAACCCGGGCAATTATTCCGTTCATTTATTTCTTTATAGCGGCGATCGTCTTACGTGACAAAAGGACAGACAGACGGATGGAAAGTGCTTTCGTTGAGTCGGTGTAGAAATGCTTACTCACTTGAAAATGAGACAACTCACAGTACTACACACTCTCCCATGGGAGATATTGAGAACTACTCGTAACTTAACGATTTAGGGCACTATGCGTACCCTGCCAACTAGATTAAATTCACCCACCAGCTTGCGTACTACAGATGCCCGACAATGGAGCCGAAATGTAAATCGAAAAGTCGGTTCACGATACCCACCGTAGGCGCACTGGCTTCCAGATGCAAAGTTCTGCGCACATTGTCCAATGCTAAAGACGAATTCAGCTATAACCTGCCTGGGTTGAGTGAAGGCACCTACAGCTTATACTTGTTTTTTTATATATATTTTACAGAGTTATATAAGCTCTTTTTTTTTAATCTAGTACTGCTGCTCTCTAGCCCATGTGAAAATAGCGCTGAAAGGATGGCAACAGCTCACGGTCCATTGTGAAGTACCAGACGAATGGACAGATTTAGCGGAACACGATGCGATTAGGTTGGAAATGATTTCAAAAGGAGCCAAAATTCATGCTAAAGGTAGCCAAAAAAATCCACGCCTTTTAATCTTAGCGCCAAATTTGTGGACGAATGGAGTCATTCTACTCTGTGAGGGTGTGCGACCAGTTCTCGTCGGCGTTCTTCATATGCACATTGGGCGCTCTCACAATGCGTGGCCCACTCCTATTTGTCACGCACGACCACGCCAACCCAGCGCCTGCATTCGATTGACGCGGCGAAACACGTAAGAGGGCGCACCGCTACTGCATTGAAGCTTTCTGCGCCTCAAGTGGTGTTGCGCTGCCTCCGGATCGGCAACCTTTGACCGGTCGGCGATGTCAATTGATGATGTCATCGCGTGACATCTGAAGTCCCCAATTTTGATGATACGTGACGTGTCATGATGACGTCATTATGCGACGTCATCGCTCGCTCCGAGGAGCTCCTGTGGGTTTTCAGTTCGTGGATGGACGCGGACGGACGCTACAAAATCAAGCAGGTGTTCCATTTGCAGCTCAATTGCAA
Source organism: Rhipicephalus sanguineus (assembly GCF_013339695.2). NCBI lineage: Eukaryota > Metazoa > Arthropoda > Arachnida > Ixodida > Ixodidae > Rhipicephalus > Rhipicephalus sanguineus. Next base: position 155,900,546 of record NC_051180.1, read on the forward strand.
TAGAACAAAAGGAATATTATAAATACTGTTTATATTGTTCCGATAGCAATTGTATGGACACTTTCGACGACTTTTCGATTTTTTTTGTCGCTGTAATTTTTCGTATAAAGTCCAATTTGACAACATCACCCCGTGCATCTATGTTCTACTCGCGAGTAAAAGCTCGCGAACGCTAGCGACGAACGAGGCTGAAGCGGAGATGAAGCGAGCCGGCCGTCTCCGTCGCACGAAGGGGGCATGTGATAACATCACCCCGCGTGCGACGCTTGCCGTCGATTGCCCACAGTCATGAGCACGTTACCAGTAAAAAGTAACAGTGTTACAGTTATAGTTACCTAAGCCAAAAAAGTAACTCTGTTACAGTTAGAGTTCCAAAAGTAACGTGTTACAGTTACTTTGAAAAAGTAAAGTTGTTACTTTTTCGTCACTGTGTAAAACAAGTAATCGATCACAAAACAAATGATAGAAAGTGAAGGCTGCGCCCATTGTGTGTATTCCCTATGTTAAAGGTGTATCAAGCTCTGTTCGGAGAGGTCTGCGTCCGCTGGGCATGGAAACTGTTTTTAAAGGGCACTAAAGAGCAAAACGATTTTTCTCATATGAGTAAAGTAATCATTTACGATACCAAAAACACCACGCTTTCTGCGCGAAGACGCTTAATATGCGAGAAAACGCGCAAAAAGAAAATACAGGTGGCGACGCCACCTTGGAATTCCCGCACCATTTGCCGTGACGTCACATATTTTTGACGGCGCCTGCTTGGGCCTACGTAGTTCCTAATCGGTTAAATCGAAGTACATTGTCCTCTGAGGGGGCCAGAGACTTTACATATCGAGTTTGTGGAAATTTCGTCGAGCCAGTGGCGCCAAAATACGTTAAATTCTCTTTGAAGTCTTTTACGTCACGAATTATAAAGTTCGGCGCGAAATTTAAAAATGAAGCTTTGAACTTGGTTTTCTGCTCTAATAATAAACCTATGGTGGTGAACTAAACTACACGAGAGTTCTCCGAGCACACTTTATTGATCTAAACCAATTCATTGTTTCTCTTTAGTGTCCCTTTAAGCATCTTTATACCTTGGGACATATCATATTGTTACGGTGAGAGATGTTTATTTTACAAGGCGGGGTGATGGATGGTCGCGGAAGGCTTAGCCTAGAATCCAACTCCACTTCTTCCTTCTTCTCTTTCACCCTTCGTCGAAAGTCCAGTATCAGTTCCCCCGTTGCAGACGATGCCCACCGGGCGAGTCAATCAGTGTCGCGCGTGATATGGCTTCAAACGGGCGACATGCACGACGTCAGTTCTTCTGGAGCGACGGCCGGTTGATGTGAGCCGTGAGACGACGTACGTAACGTCGCTAAGGCGCGACAAAACGACGAAGGGACCTGTGTAGCGGGCCAGAAACTTTTGATACAAGCCACGCTTGCGGTATGGAGTCCACAGCCACACCACATCTTCACTGTACGATACATGTCGATGTCGCTTATCGTAGCGGGCCTTCGAACGGTCTTGGGATGCGAAAGTCCGGAGACGTGCGATGCGCCTTGCTTCCTCTGCGTGACAGAGGGTCTCTGCAAGAGGTGGCGTTTCCTGATCCGAAAACGGGAGAATGGTGTCAAGAGTAGTGCGTGGCGGGCGTATGTAGAGGAGGTAAAACGGGCTAAAGCCGGTGGTCTCATGCAGCGCAGTGTTGTAAGCGTAAGTCATAAAAGGTAAAATAGCGTCCCAGTTCTTGTGCTTGGAGTCAACGTACATAGCAAGCATGTTAACGAGCGTCCTGTTGACGCGCTCAGTCAGTCCGTTGGTCTGAGGATGGTACGAAGTGGCGTGACGAAACTGGGAAGCAGACCGGCGGAGGAGCTCTTCTACGACATCGGCGACGAACTGACGGCCACGGTCACTGATAATCGCGCGAGGCGACCCGTGCCGGAGGATGATGTAGCGTAGCATGAAGTCCGAAACGTGATCGGCCGTTGCGGCAGAGATGGCTGCGGTTTCAGCATAACGAGTGAGGTGGTCAACACAGATTATAATCCAGCGGTTCCCAGAGATCGATCGCGGAAAAGGGCCCATCAAGTCAATACCGACGACCTCAAAGGGGAAACACGGAGGCGGTATGGGATGGAGAAGTCCCGGCGGCGCACTAGTTGGACGTTTGTATCGTTGGCAATGCTCACAACTCGCGACGTATTTAGCTGTATCTTGACGCATGCGTGGCCAGTAAAAACGTTCCAGTGTGCGGCGATAGGTCCTGGCAAATCCCATATGTCCGGATGTTGGGTCGTCGTGCATAGCTTGCAGCACGTTGGGTCGCAAAGCCTTTGGGACAACCAAAAGTAGGCGGGCCCCCTGTGCAGCAAAATTTCGCTTGTAAAGAATGTCATCCCGTATAACGAAAGGGGACTGATGCGGCTTATTGGTGGCAGATGAGAGAAAAGGAGCCAGACTATGGTCTTTGCGTTGTTCAGCATGGAAGGTGGCCAAATTTGGAAACGGCGAATCAACAGCTGCCAGACAGTCGTCTAAATTGTCGGCGTCACATTCAGTCGTGGGAAGGGGAAGTCGCGACAGGCAGTCAGCGTCCGCGTGACGGCGGCCACTCTTGAAGCACACATCAAAGTCATATTCTTGCAAACGTAAGGCCCAACGTGCAAGACGGCCGGAAGGATCACGGAGACCAGTGAGCCAACAGAGTGAGTGGTGGTCTGTGACGATAGCGAACCGGCGGCCATAGATATACGGGCGAAACTTGTGCACGGCAAAGACGACCGCCAGGCATTCTTGCTCTGTAACGGTGTAATTGCGCTCAGCTTTACTCAAACAACGGCTTGCGTAGGCAATGACATGTTCGACAGCTCCGTGACGCTGAATTAAGACTGCGCCGATACCAATTCCACTGGCGTCACTGTGCACCTCAGTTGGGGCTGATGCGTCAAAATGGCGAAGTATAGGCCCGGAAGTGAGTAGAAACTTCAGCTGAGAAAACGATGACTCGCATTCTTTCGTCCACTGGTAAGGCACGGCTTTGTTGAGCAGATGAGTAAGGGGTTGAGCGACATCAGCGAAGTTAGGAACAAAACGCCGGAAATATGAACACAGGCCCAAGAAGCTTCGAAGTTCTCGTAGCGAGCGTGGTTGAGGGAAGCTGCTGACTGCGGTGACTTTATGGGGATCAGGTCGAACGCCGTGCTTGTCTACGAGATGTCCAAGAACTATAGTCTCACGATCACCAAAATGGCATTTCTTTGAATTCAAGGTAAGTGCTGCTTTCTCAAGACACGTGAGAACAACGTCAAGTCGACGATTGTGCTCCTCAAACGTGCGGCCAAAAATTATGACATCATCAAGATAACAAAGACATATTTCCCATTTTAAGCCACGAAGAACTGTGTCCATAAAGCGCTCAAATGTGGCAGGAGCATTACATAAACCAAATGGCATGACATTAAACTCAAATAGACCGTCTGGAGTTGTAAATGCTGTTTTTTCCTTGTCGGCAGAGTGCATGGGAATTTGCCAATATCCAGATCTCAGGTCTACAGAAGAAAAATACGAAGCAGAGTGCAGACAATCGATAACATCGTCAATTCGGGGAAGCGGATATACGTCTTTTTTTGTGACAGAGTTCAGCCGCCGGTAATCTACACAAAATCTCCAGGAACCATCCTTCTTCTTTACAAGTATAACAGGCGCCGCCCAGGGGCTAGATGACTCCTGAATCACTTTCCTTGCTAACATTTCTTCCACCTGCTCAGCAATAATTTTACGCTCAGACGGAGATACCCTGTACGGTCTCTGGCGGATGGGATGGGCGGAACCAGTATCAATCACATGGCGAGTGCGTGAAGGTGGTGCAGAAACTCCGTGGCCATTCAGCGCGAAATCAAAGACGGATGCATGGTTGGAGAGAATCCTAACTAACGCTTGTCTCTTCTCTGGCGATAGCGACTTGTTCACCATGCCCATAAATATGTCATCACTGGGGCGGGCCACATGGGATGCATCTTTGTTGTCGTCGCTAATGACCGCGATGTTGACGTTACTTCTTGGGTCTACTTCAAACACAGCCAGCCGCATTCCACTAGGCAGTACAACCGGCTCGAAAGAGGAGTTGATCACCCATAGCGCGGATTTTCCACTGCTCGCAGAAATCACACAACGCGGTACCAACACATCCTTCTTTGCACAGCTCAGCTGGATCGGGTCAACAATAACATCAATTTTATCCGCTGCGACACCACAAACGTCAACAGGCACTCCAACTATGGACTGCGCCGGCAGAATTAGGTCATCAACGACTGCAATTGTCTGTTGGCTGCGCGTGGCCTCCTCACAAAAAGCAGACAGTAAAACCTCGCCGGCAGCGCAGTCCACGGTGGCTCCGCATTCTTTCAGAAAGTCGATGCCCAGGATAACGTCATGAGTAGAATTCCTAAGAACTGCGAACTCTGCCTGGAACAATTTTTCGCCAAAAGTAACAGTTGCAGTGCACACTCCCACTGGGCGCAATGGTTCCCCACTCACTGCACGAAACGTTGTGTTGGTTCCCCAAGAGAACATCACTTTCTGACCGAGCCGAGTCTTAAAATCGCTGCTCATAACGGAAACAGTTGCTCCCGTGTCGACTAAAGCTGAAGTGGGAACACCATCTATAAGAACACGGACCTTATTCTGTAACATGGAACCTGGCGGAGGCATATCTTCGTGCAGTGAAAAATGTCCGGCGACCTCACCTCCATCGGCCGCGGCGCCTAGTTTCCCGGCGGAGGAGAGGTGAGACGCCGACGACCTGGTGATGGTGATCGACGCTGGCGGGAGGTTGGTGGCGTCACACTCCGCACAGAAGCAGGCGAATCGCTGCGGTAGCTCTGTTGGATGGCGTTTCGGTAGTAGCCGTTCGGTGGCCAGCGATAGTCACCACGTGTACTTGTGCGACGTGAGGATGCAGGGGGTCGTTCATACTGCGGTAGAGGCGCCCGACGTCGCTCCGGGCAGAAGCGGGCTATATGTCCACGAACGCCACAGTGGAAACACACAGGCGCCTCACGCACCACAGGCTGCTGAAGGCAGTCAGCGGGATGATCTTACCACGCTGTGATGTCGGTGGGCGACCTCCTGATGCCGTCGTTTGGCGGCTCATAAATATGAGTGTGACGACGCGGCTGTACCGGCGTCCTTGCGTCGTCGAAGCCCGCAGCATTGATGGATACAGGAAGGGGGCCGCACGGCGTGAAAGCACCGCGGACATGTGCTATCGAAGTAGCAGCAGCGTCCCGTCGATCGAGTTCTTCGCGTACTATTTGTCGTATAGTGGACGCCAGATCACTGGACGGAGGGCCCACGTCGATGCTCGCGACAGTGGTGACGTTGGGGAGTCGACCGAACTTTGCCGAAATACGTCGAGCTTTAAGGGCCTCGAACGTCCGGCAGTGTCGGATGATGTCATTCGCCGACTGCAAGTCATCCTTGCCGATGAGGTAGTGATAGATATCCTCAGCAATTCCCTTGAGGAGATGCCCCACCTTATCCTCATCACTCATGACTGGGTCCACACTTTTGCATAACTTGAGGACTTCCTCTATGTACATGGTACACGTCTCGCCTGGGACATGAGCACGTTGGCTCAGCGTCTGCTCGGCCCGCTTCTTTTTCATGGTCGGGTCGCCAAAGCACTTCTTGATCTCGTCGACGAAATTTGCCCACGTTGTCAAATTCTCCTCATGATTCTCGTACCACATCAACGCGGTTCCCTCAAGGAAAAGTGGTACATTGTTCCGCTGGCTGGCAGTGTCCCAGTGGTTATAAAGACTCACCCGCCGGTAGTGCTTGAGCCATTCTTCGACGTCCTCTCCAGGTTTCCCAGAGAACGGGCGTGGCTCTCTATAGTGTTGTCCAGGGGTGCTAGGCTGAGGCGGCGGGATGTCACCGTCAGTGTTCATCATGGTTGGCAGTGGCGGAAGTCCTGCGAGTCCGCGGCTTCGGCGAAGCTCCAGTGGTTTGTCTTCCGCCGTACTTTCTCGGGGCTCCAATGCGTTACCCAGCACTCTCCACCAATTCTGTTACGGTGAGAGATGTTTATTTTACAAGGCGGGGTGATGGATGGTCGCGGAAGGCTTAGCCTAGAATCCAACTCCACTTCTTCCTTCTTCTCTTTCACCCTTCGTCGAAAGTCCAGTATCAGTATCATAGTTGAAAGTTGATATCAGAAATCAAGAAGAAATGGATATGGGCCGGGCACGTAGCACGTCGACAGGATAACCGGTGGTCATTAAGGGTAACTGACTGGATTCCAACAGATGGCAAACGCGTGAGGGGGAGACAGAAAATTAGGTGGGTAGATGTGATTAAGAAGTTTGTAGGCATAACGTGGCAGCAGAAAGCACAGGACCGGGTTGACTGGTGGAACATGGGAGAGGCCTTTGCCCAGCAGTGGGCGTACACAGGCCGATGATTATTATTATTATGATTATGATGATACCTTGGGACATCTGTTCGCAAAACCCAGATCACACACCTGCGGACTTATGTCAGGGCCGGGTTATTGCATGTACAATGCGGGGATTGCGACGCGACTTACATCGGCCAAAAGGCAGGAAAAACGGGATGTTGCTAAAGCAACCGGTGCAACGCGTTCTAAGACGGGGCTTGTCGAACACTGCTGGACAACAGCGCACAGCTTTGACCTATAAACGATGGGACGCGCTGGCTCGTGAACGAAGGCGGGGGAACAAAACTCCTGGAATCGTGGTTCATTCGCAGCAACGCATCGGCTTGCAACAATCTGAGAATGCCACCTGCATAGTAGGCGAAAGGTCTATGTCATTTTGTTAATAATTGCTGTGTCAAGTCAAAGTAAACCTTTTACATTCAGTTCCAAAGAGGTTTTAAAAAATTGCTTCGTTAGTTCACGGCATTGCTGAAGCTCTCAGCCGTTTTGCGCGCTGCTGCTTTCTAGCCGCCAGTCAAACAGGATTAGCTCGGAGCCACGTACGAAGGAAACTATGCGTCCAATACTCCATCGGCACACCAAGAACAGAGCTAGAAGATCAAGTGACAAAAAGGATATGTTATATATATATATGCCGAAAAAAAAAAGGACGTGAACTTAGCCAGCTGTTCAGTTACAACATGATTGATTTACGATATGTAGCTTACAAGTAAACTTGAACTTGAAGACCAACCTCCGACCTCGGTATTCTGCAGGAAAGATAAGCCTCTTAGCGACCTCCTCTCCCAAACTGCGAGGGGAGCCCTACTGTGGAAAGTTTAATGGTGGAGAGGATATGGCAAAGAAGGAAGTTCGAACAAGTGGAAAACGTTTAAGGTCGGCCTTTAACGAGTGCTGCAGTTGGATAATTTTTTATAAAAAACACAAATAACTGTAACGGTATTTCCTGTTACAGTCACTGTGCAAAAAAGTAACAGTGTTACAGTTACAAGTTACTGGAAAAAGCAACTAGTTATCGGTGACGCGTTACTAGTAACTAGTTACTGCCCAAGACTGATTGCCCATCAAGCAGAGGGGAAACGGCCCGCCCGCCATGCGTAAGGAGCATGAAGGGACGTCGTGGGAAGCAGAAGTGGGAGGGGCTGCGTCGCTCCAAGGGCGTGGTCGCTGGCACGCGCGCTATCTCGACAGGCATCAGGAGACGGCTTGTAAACTTGCTGTGCTCTCAACGTTTACTTCGCGTTTAGAGAACTGACAGCAGGAAAACGACTTCGGTCTCTGGAGCAGCCGCATTCCCGTAAACCAGCGTTTTGTTGAGTTACGTGAGATCGGATCCAAAAGAGTTAGCTGTTACACCAACTTCGTATAACATTAAAATAGGTTGCTATCACATTCATTGTTTCTTCCTTAAGCGAAACTGGTTTTGTCAAACAATAAATAATATAATTTTGAACAAGCAAAAGGCAGGGCAGAGAGCCAGTTTCTTTTTTTTTTTACTATTGACCGGTCTCCAAGCCACGCTTAGGTTGTAAATTATTAAAGATTCAGTGCGCCTGTGCATAGTTTATCGAGAACAGATAGGCTTTTTGCCAAAGTAATGTTGGGACATTCTAACCAACAAGTCAATAGGAACGTTAAAACAGAAGCAGCTTTTCCTTGAAGCCACAGATCGCAATCGATCGGTAGCGTTACCATAATACCAATCCAGCTGTTAGTTCATTCAAGATTAACAGTTCAGCGTGATCTTGAAGCGGACCTCTGTTTTCATCAAGTTCATTCGAGAACACGCGCTGCACATCAGAATTGGAAATGGTGCTTAACATCAGCGTAGATGTCGGGCAGCATTAGCAGCGTGCTATAGTCACTCGTTTGCCCAGTTGCGCGCGACTTCGTCTCTCCGCCTTTGAAGTCACGACGTGCGTAGGGGTGATCACGATGAAGCCCGCCCGCTGGAGGCGAGCGTCGGCCAATACCAGAGAAAGTCCTCGAAACAATGGGTAGCCTTTAGGCTTGCTTGCTACTCTATCTGCTATTAAGAGAAATGGCTAGTATATGCGCCAGAATAGAAGTTCAAAGTCGCGAGAAAGCAACCATGGAGTCAGTCTAAAGTTTTCGTCGCCATACCGGGTCGTAAAGTAGCCAATTTGTAGCAAAATAGCCAGAACGGCTGCCCTGGTGGGTTCGATAACTAAGGAACCATAACTCGTTTTCCGCAGGTCTACAAATTCTGCCCACATGGAGTTTACTACTTAAGCCTTTCGAAATTGCGAAAATTAGGGCTCTTCCCGTGTCAGCTTGAGGGAAAACTTTTGAAGTCTCCTCGTAATTACGATAAACAGCCTGCCTTGTTCTTTTTGCAACGCTTGCGAAGACAGATGTCGCTTCGTTAATTCTTGTTTCTTCATTCTACGGCCCCTTCTCCTAAAGCTTTAAAGGCTTCCTTTATTGATTAATTCATTCATTTTGTAAGACCCGATCGAAAGCTTTCGACGAATACAAATTTATATATAGCGTCGAACTGCTTTGTACTGTTCAGAGATGCTGAAAAAATTGTTTCTTTCAGCGGTATATATGACCGTTAAGAAATGTCAAAATCCGCGCTGGTCGCGAAAAAAAAAAAGAAACTTCACGTCTTGATGGTTCTTCTTTTGAATGATGCGTAAAATCAGCTTGCAGCACACACACAAGTAATTTAACAGTTTAGGCTGGAATAAAAAGCAGAAAGATAGAGCCAGATCTGTTGTATTGCTTAATAATTGCACACATATTGGAAGGTAGGCTCCATCAGAGCCCGCTATTCCAACAGTTGAATTGTCTCAAAGACCGTTTTCCCTGTAATATGCATGCGCAGTACCAGGACAAACAAACGCAAAGTATTCAAAAGAAATAGCATCGAGAAAATACGTAAACGAAACGAACCTAACGAAATCAAGAGATAAAAGCGAACGTAAAAATTCAACAAAACGTCACTATGTGTGACAGACGCGAACGTCATCTTTTCGAGTGGAAATACAAATAAGAAAGAAGTTCACACGACGACACAAGCTTGAAGCGATAAGAAATCGTTGCACAGTGAGTGTCGCTGGAGCGAAATTTTCAACAATTGCACTTGTCACCTCAACAATTGCAAGCTCACCTCAGCTGGCGGGCCGCAGCAAAGCGATTTAGTCTCGATCCTGATATGCGGGCGTGGTGAAGAAGGTAAAAGCAGCGGGGTGGGGGAGGGGGGGGGGGGGTTGATCCAGATGGCAGCTAACGTTGCCATAGCATATCGATAATGATCTCCCGAGTGATTGAAATCTGGAAATCGGGACGCCGATTCTGGAATATAGCTTTTGCTCTACGGTTATGTTTTAAGACTTGGTGACCGGATGAGGTGCCTCACGAAAAAAAGTGCTTGATGCCAGTTGCATCTGTGTACCTATGGGCATACATATTAGGAAAATATATATATATATATATATATATATATATATATATATTACGAATAAAGTCATGTGCGGGGCGGGCCGCACGTGGCTCGCGTGTTTGACACCCCTGGCGTATACCTTAACGACGTGCATGAGCCTGGCTGCCATGGAAGGCAAGTTGTTGCCTTGAGGAATCCACTTGCCCACCTGTCGAAACGTTGGCTCCAGTGACATTCCCGGTTCAACGATTTCTCACTTCTACGAGTGGTCGTTCAGCAAACAGGGACAACCAGAACGCAAGAACTTCAGGGCGCTTAAGCTTCGTCTTCAAGAGTAGAACGCGATTACGCGATCGGGCCCCCTTCGTGTCGTCTTCTCAATCACTAGCCTCGCTTCGCTTCTCGGTGGACACCTCAAATGAGCCGCGAGGAAAGGAATGTCTGTGCGCGTAACATTGGCCGTTTCAAACTCTCCTAGAATACCTACTGGAAGTGCAGTTGCAAAGTGCCCACTGTGCCATGATTTATTATACAGCCAATCAGCGATGTATACGTACCACGCGACTGTAAGGTATTACGCACGCCTATATAACTGCACACTTTGTTGATGTTGTGGTTGTTGATGATGATAGTGAATATACAAAGCACTGCCATGGCTCTGTGGTAAAACATCTAATGGCACGCAAAAGGCCAGAGTTCGATTCCCACTCGAACTCGATCTTTTTTATCCTTCATTTGCATCTATTTCGATTTTTTGTTCACGGACTTTCCGCTCACAACCAACGATGCCAACGCCGACAGAGGCACCGACAGCGGAAGCAGTGCTTGACGGGCTCTTTAACGCCATCACGTTAAAAGGTGTAATAACACCTAATGCGAACAAGCAGGCTAGCTGACTGCTCGTTGAGTTGTGAGTAGGCGCTCGTCCTGCCTTTCCTCGTCTTTGTCCTTGTCCCTTGCTGCTCGAATTTTCAATTGTGGCTATTTTTCGCCGCCCAGTTCAAAAGGGGGAATGCCAACGAAAATCATCATCATGCGGCAGCAACTAGGTTGGAACAGGCTCACATTCGTGCACATTGCGGCCAATTTCTATCGTCGTTGGGCCGCTTCCAGAAAAAAATGAGGGCCAAGTTACCGGATACGGCGCGGTGCATCCGCTGCCGCCGCCGTCGGGCAAGGACGGCTCCGTATTTAATCGACTCTCACGCGTCGTAGCCTGCCGCTAGGCTCGGAGCTCCGGCGCCCAGACTCAACCGTGGCGGCGCGGCCATGACTCGCCTTGAACCGGGTGGTGTGGCGCGGTTTTGCCTCCGCACTTGATGGCGGCGCGTGGCCACCGCAACAACCTCCTCCGCCCGACGTGTGCCGGCCGGAAGACAACACGCCTCGAGGCACAAAAGCACAGGTGGCGGCGCGATCGCACCTGGGGCCCCGATGCGCGTCTTTGCCGCATGGACGCCGCATCACGACTTCATTTTTTTTTCTTTCTTTGCAGCGAAGCATACGCACAAGCAGGCTTCGACCACTCGATAAGCGGCCAGCCAAAGTGCAAATAGCGTCCTGACCGGAAAGGCGGGTCCCTCAATAGGCCGGCGCAGTTTTTACACCCCCCCCCCCCCGCCTCCCCCTTGTTTCGATACACCCACCTTCTCGAAGAGCGTGCGGCCACAATTTATGAGGCACCTGTGTCCGTTGAAGACTGCTTGCATTCAAATGCAGTCCCATCCTCGTGTAGCGTGCGGAGATTTGGCTTGCGTCGCACATCTTGCGCTTGTGTGTGGCGCTGTTATTCGACCGTTTTACAACTTCTACTTAGCGCAGGTCAAACGTGTGTGCGTTCTTGACGCAGTCGATTGGGAGTGACAACGGCAGTGTTATGTGCACAGTCAGAGAAGCAGACGCAGAACAGCATCTGCTGAGACACTGGGGGAGTAACTCTCGTTAACTCTTTGTTCGTGTTTTAGTTTTGCAGAGGGTAGTGCAAACAACAACAACGATAAGAACAAAAAGAACCACGCAGACACAGTGCAGGTTGCTTTCCGTGGTCTTCGTTATTTTGCGTCGCCTTCTTCAAGACGACATACCAATTCGCCCAGCAAATCCTTCGCAAAACAATCGCTCTCGTTTACAACAAGATCTGGGGTCGAATTAACGAAACTTTCCACGTTCTTTGCCCACGGGTGACTGACTTCACAAATAATATATACAGCATGAGAATCAGCAACTACATAACTTTACGAAAAATTATATTGTTCATAGCCTGTTTGTGAGCACGGACCCCTTGATCTTGGGACCAAATTCACAAAAGTTTTCGATCATAACAGCAGTATTCCATTGGGGCGGCCGATTTAATCTAATAGAACAAAAATGTTCACTGTCGAGAACTTAGGCTCTTACGAACAACACTAGTAGTAAGAGCTCCCTCTGTCTTCGCTCCTGTCATTACGCGTCCCATGCTCCGAAGCACTAACAAATGGCCGGAAATGTTAGAACCTAACGGACGTGAGGGGCAAGGACGAATCCTAAACTATACGAAAGTGAGATAACATAGCAGCTGTGCTACGAATAAAGACATTCCATCAAAAAAAGACCGAGAAAGAGGGACGTACAAGTTCAGATCGAGAAACTGATCGTGTTTCGAGAGCCGCGCACTTCGTCCACCTCAGAGACGTTTCGCCGCTTCTGTTTTCGTTTCGTTTCTCCTTGGGCTCTTTACGAACTAAAGTCACGGCCGGATGCAACAACTAACCGATAGCCATCGAGGAAGGCAAACTGCTCACAAAGTGGAAGAGGGGGAGGGAGAGGCTTTCGCACCCTTCGCCCACTCCCTTCTCGAAAACGGTCGAGCCTTCTTCGCTGAACGGCGCGAATCAAACGAGCGATCGGCCACCGCCATCCCCTCCAAAAAAGAAGGGACGAAAAAGAAAAGAAAAGAAGAACAGCAGAGAGAGGGCGGAAAGCTTCGTAGGAAGCCGTGATGCGGTGGCGAGTAGCCGCTGCCCTTGGATGAAGCGAGCCATGCACGGATGCCCGCTTGCAGGACGGAGAGCGCTGGGAGCCCGAGTCAGTCTGCTAACGGGGCCGGAATACTGAGCAGCAGATGAGTTCGATCCATCGACAATCGCAAGACGGGAGATGTGTCTCTGAGAGAGAGGAGGAAGGTTTAGAGGGGGAGGAGGAAGAGACGGGGCATCGAATGGGAATACGTGCGCAGTGGAGGCAAGAAGATGTGAGCGCTGCCGGCGTGAAATACAAGAGTTCCCGAGAGCAGCAACCAACCCAGAGAGACAATACTACGCGTGCGTGTACGGTCGTTTTCCTATACGGGGGTGCTTCTTGTATTTCAAAGAAGGCTCTCGCTTTCTCGACCCTTTTTTTTTCCCTTCCTTGCGGGCTCTATACCGGCGTATACTGCTATGTACACCGAAACATTCTCGTCGTATACGAGGTACCGTCATCGAAGAACGCCGACTTCGTCCTACATGCTGTGAGAGGTGCGAGAGTGTCTATATGGGGCTGACGGGTGTTTTCTTCGGAGCGCCGGAAAAGATCAAGGAAACCGAGCGGCGGCGCTTCTGCGAACCTTTTTGCGCCCGTCGGTTCTCGCGCGGAGTCCAAACATGCGATATCATTGCCTTATCCCTATTCCCGGTGCCCCCTTACGCTCCTCCGCCAGCCTTTTTCCCTACATTTCTTCGATTCTACTTCTTTATCTTCGTCGCCTCGGTCTCTTTCTCTCGGGAGGCTGTTAGCTCGAAAAACAGCGGCCGTCTATTCGGAACACGTCCGGAACACGTTCAAAGGAAGGAGCACCGCTCGACGATATCGCCTGGGAGAGGAGGGGCAAAGTAATCAGTCTCTCTCGCCTGCCACTGTTTTATCTTGCCTGGCTGGCGAGTGAGTCGAAATGTGCGGCGCTTTTCGAAGTTACCTCCTTCGTTGTCAGGGGACCCGGCGAGTCACTCTCTACCTCCTCTCCCACTCTTCTTTCCTTCTCCTCCTTTTCTGGCTCACTCATCCGCTTTGGCGTTGTTTTCCTGCCACTGTTGCTTTTTGGTTGTGTGTTTGTGTGTTTTGTAGAGTTCCGCGTAGTTTATTGGACACCAGATAGGGACTCGGCGATACATGAGGGTCACGAAGCACGCGAAAAAGAATAGAGGAGAGTGGAGAGTTCGATTTGATCGCCATGTGTAAACGCGAAAAGCTGACTAGAGCTTGTTGCGAAGTAGCACCAGCGTACGCCCTCTGCATATACGGTGCGCTGTCCTTTCGCTTCGCTCCAACAGGCCTCGACAGTTCGGGAACGTCGCTATGTTTTCATCCTATGTTATTCGATATATCTGTGCCATTCAATCAAGCGCTCTTTCAAAACGAAGCTACATTTGCCTTTCAAGGGGATCCTGCAACACTTTTGAACACTGTCAGAAAATGGTGCCGATCGGAAGTCAAAGCTCCTGTCAACTCGTGAGCCAACTATTGTAGCATTTCACGCTGCAAGGAACTTACAATGACGTTTGAAAGACAACTAGAAATCGCTCGCTCTTCTCTCGGCAAATTACGTCATCGAGGGGTCTGACAATGTCAACGGGGTGAATGATACAGCCATTTGCTGATTTCATGACCGCGAGAGCATGAACAAGATCATGACGCGCGCTGACGTGTCTTACTGTGCCTTTGTCATCGCCTCCGCCCCTGTACTGTGTAGCGTTCAGCGCGCTCGTCGGGACGAGAGAGATGAAGCTTGCTACGAATCCCCGTGTATGCGCTCGTACTTGACAGATTCAAAAAGCTTTTGCGGCAATCTATTGTGGGGTAATAAGCTCCGACAGTGATGCCATTGGAACATTACCATTGGAAAAGTGTTACAGGGCGCCTTTAATAGTTTTCTGGAAGATCGGCCGAGGATGCGCACGAGCCCTGAATGAAATAAAATTGAGCGACCAAATCAAAGAATTTGTCGAGTATTATTCGCTGTTCATAAGAAGCTAGCCCATAGAGTAAAATGAAAAGAAAAAAAGAACTCGATGTATTACAGCCACCGAAATTTGTTCATAATTTGCGTAGAAAGTCACATCTTATTACGCCACACACACACACACTAAAAAAAAAAAATAACCAGAAAAGGGAGTAAAGTGCTTGTCCTCTAGCGCATTCCCTTTGGTGTTTTTTTTTTACTACGTACCGGTCGAGGAAAAATTTACTCTCATGCTAACTGAGTTTTTGAACGCAGAAAGGGTAGTAATTATTTACCCCGCTGAGGTTCTCAGCAAGTATATAGTTAGAGTAATTTTTTACTGCCTTTACAAAGTTTTTCCGGTGATTTCTGAGAGTTATCTTTCGGTCGACAGTTTTCGCGGCTGTTTCTGGTGGATAAAAAAAAAAATTAAGGGGTGCAGTCAACATAGAATATACAACATAGAAAATACAGTAACATAGAATAATCAACTTAGAAAATACAGTACCCATAACATATACAGAGATAAACACATACACAAACACACACACACACACGCAACCAATGCAGAATAAAACACCACATCAACCGACTGCTCGCGCTGCACGACCGTACACCGGCCACCCGGTATATATAGGCACCGCATCTTGACCTGCCGTGTAGTGCCGGTAGGAGACCTATTTTTAGCATGCTTGAACAATAAAGATTCACAGCGTACGCATAAACTTTTAAGGTTGGCGACAACTTGCCATGAGTCACAACGACCTTTTAGTATAAAGCCACCTTATCGTACCTTTTTGATTATCCAATTATTCGCTGGCACGCCGTGTTGCCCGCACCCGCGTTAGCAGTGCTGATGCACAAACCCGCAAAATATACCTAAGCACACACAAACCACGCACACTCAATAATTTTTTCATTGAGCAGCGGTGCACAAACATAGCAGCAGCCATAGGCCAGCAAAAAAGGTGGAACTCACTCACTCACTCACTCACTCACTCACTCACTCACTCACTCACTCACTCACTCACTCACTCACTCACTCACTCACTCACTCACTCACTCACTCACTCACTCACTCACTCACTCACTCACTCACTCACTCACTCAACAAATATATTCTGCTCTGAGGGCACACTCGGACTCAGACTCACCAAAATTTTCCTCAGCCGGACTCACTCGGACTCAAGACTCACTAAACTTTTTCTCAACCGGACTAACTCGCACTCAAACTCACCAACATATTACTCAGCCGGACTAACTTAGACTGAGACTCACGGCTTCACTTGAGTCTGAGTGAGCCTGAGTGAGTCGACTCATGAGTCTGTGAGCGTAAAACTAGCTTTTTTCGATCTTGGTGTCAATGATTTTTAGTGTCAATATCTCACATAACCTGTGCTCTAGTATGCGCCTTTTGATCTTACCTTCAAGTACGAGTTATCAGTAATCCAGTAAGGACATTTTTATGAAATACCCGACTCACACGAGTCCCTGCCCGCGGCAAGCTATCTTTTCGTCCACTTTTCTTTCTTCACATTTACCTTACATTTACTACTAAAAACATCCCCTATACTTTCCTTGGCATTATTGTCTGTTAGTTCTCATTAATATTGTGTATAACAAAGAAAACGAGCCCTTGAAATTAACACTTCTTTCCTTCATTCATAGCGAGGGCCTCGTTCTGGCAGACTTGATGCTTTCAGGTAGTATGCGAGGGATTATTGGTCAGCTGCCAGCTCGTAATAAGTTCACGTGCTACGTGACGCCAACAGGCAGAAAAAGTGTTCCACACTCGCCGTCATGGCTACTGGCGGCGCTGACTGACGCTCCCACGTTTAAATGTACATATATACCCTATAAAGTGGACGGAGGGATGGCCGCCGCGGTAGCTCAGTTGGTAGAGCATCGGACGCGTTATTCGAAGGTCGCAGGTTCGGTCCCTGCCCGCGGCAAGCTATCTTTTCGTCCACTTTTCTTTCTTCACATTTACCTTACATTTACTACTAAAAACATCCCCTATACTTTCCTTGGCATTATTGTCTGTTACTTCTCATTAATATTGTGTATAACAAAGAAAACGAGCCCTTGAAATTAACACTTCTTTCCGACTCACACGAGCTATTCTTATGGAGAACTTATCATGAAAGAGTTTCCGGGGGGAAGTCATGGCACCCCTCCCACTTCGAGTCTCTGACCAATAAATACTCAGGTGGCGCATAAACGTGAGTGCGTTGAGATATGTGTGAATAGATTTGAGTATAAACGTAAGCCGATATAAGGCTGACAGTAATGGTGGATATCAGTAGAGATGACCATAGGTCGGCAATGAAAGGTGCAGCTCACTCAGACTCACTCAAGAATTATATTTTGCGCTTATAGGGCTCACTCGGTCTCAGGCTCGCCAATATTTTCGTCAACCGGATTCACTCGGACACAAACTCACTAGAAATTTCCTCAACCAGACTCACTCGGACTGAAACTCACCAAAATATTGCTCACCCGGACTCACTCAGACTCAGACTCATTGGCCGATATGAGTCTGAGTGAGTCGACCCATGAGTGAGTTTGCCGACCTATGGTAGCAGCACATAACCAGGAACGCCGGCGAAGAAGAGCGGCACCGCGCCTGTACCGGCTTCTTACCGACGGCGTCGCTAGGCCTTTTCGAGGAGCACGACTCTGCGACGAACAACAGCTGGCGATCACAGAATGCATCTCCTGTGCAATTTTCGTCGTCGTTATTTTAGACACAAAGTAAAAATACGTGTCCGCTATTCGCGGCGCCTTACGGAGCGATGCACTTACAACGAACGAGACGGCTCGCAGGCCCGGTTTTCACCGTGCTCGGGGTTCGCCTTCGCGCTAGATGTTTCACAGCGGTGGCCGCATGGAGCGAAATACACAGTTCGGATTGTACTTTACTCCAGTAAACATTGTTTTCTGTGAAACAAAATCTATGCGACGCTTGTTTCACCTGCTCTGGAGACGCACTCACACTGGCTGGTGACCGGCTCCGTACCGACGACGTAGCGAAGCCTTTTTCTGATCGCTTCGAAGTTGTAGTCACTCTCCCAGAAGCAACCACGGACAATCACACCAGCTTGATTTTGTCGCCACTGGGAGTGTTCTTCGTAGCTCTTCGCGATTCGGCACGGAAGCGAGGTATCCGCGACGTCCAGGCACGGAAGCTTGCGCTCGTACGCGCACGGCCGCTCGATGATAGAAGAAACACGTGAGATCCAGCCCGCTGTGCGCAGCCGGACGCCGGTGCGAGTTGAACTTTCCATCACCGCAACCAGCGCAAGCTTCTTACACTCGCCTGTCTCCAAGGCCACTAGACGACATGCGCCAAGGGCATGCGAAAATCTGCGATACGGCTTTCCAGCAGGTTTTTTTTCTTCAAACAAGCCCTTTCGTTCACAGACAGCTTTTTAGATGCGAAGCAACTCTTGCTCGTGGGTATGTCCCGGGGCGTTGGCGTCCGCACTCACACTACGCATGCGCAACTCTCATCCTTCCCTCTCTCCAACAGCTGAGCGTTACGCTCTCCACTTGTCTCCTACCACCTGCTTGCGCTGCTCCTGCGTTCTCGCTTCTGCTCTCGCGGCGCATGCGCTACTCTCCTCTAGTCTCCTCTCCTTCAAGTGTGAATATAAAGCGGGTAGAGCGCTGCGCGCTTTCAATTCAGCGCTTGCTTCGGTTGACTGCTCTGAAATGCAGGCTCGACATGCCGAAATTCTCTCCTGCGCAACGCCGCGATGAGCGCCAGTGCATGCGCGTCCCCTCCCCCTCTCTCTCCTCTCCTACGCTGACCCCTCTCGCGCGCCTGTCGACGACGTTCCCTGCTCACCCTGTGAGAATTAACGGCCAGGCTAGAGGGAAGGCACGACGCGCGTAGTGTTCCTCTTCGTGTTTCGAGACGGGAGGTCGGTGGCATGCCCAACGACCGCCAACGGAACGCGATCGTGCAAGTGTTCCGGCTTTGCATCGCCCCATGGTCCCCTTTAGCGGGAGATGGTGTAATTTTTTTCGCTCGTTGTGCTTCTTCAGCTGCAGTTTCAGTGAAAGTGCGTAGGCTGAGGGTCAACCATGAGGCACGACAATGCCACACCAGCTTTGAAAAAAAAAATAAAATAAAAAAAACATTTGGGGTGTTCGCACACCTTCACTGGAACTGCAAGCGGCACTAATCGGTGGACAAAAGCCGCCGAATCAGGGGGAGCGGGGGCAGCTTGAGGTCACATGGTAATAAACTCTCAAACGGTGGTTAAAAATCACGGGGTAGAAAACTCCCGACGTAGTAAAATTGGATTATGACATCCTTTTACTGTGTTCCTCAGAGGTGGGGGTAAAATTGTCATGTACCACTTTTACTCCAACATGAGGTAGTAATTTTAAGAGCGAGGGAGTTTTCAGAGGTAATGAGCCGCAAAAACCCCTGTCTCGGCTAAATTCTGCTTACAGTGCACAGAGGTGGTCTTATAGGCCCTGTATTGCCCGCCAGCATGCAAGGGTTATATAAGGCTTTTCGTTGGTATCTTCCATTCGGCGCACACGTAACATGCGGAATAATATATTCACCCAGATACAGACGAGCCTACAGCAGCAGAAAGCTCAAAACCCGCGAGGTTAGGAAAAGTCAGCGTCTTTCGTAAAAAAAAAAAAACAAAAAAACAAGCACAAGAGAATACGGGTTCGGGGCAGTAACAGAAGTATGCCGTGGGCGTCTCGCTTCGTTGATCACGTAATGCAGATACAGTGGCGTCAGCAGCTCAATTTGGAGTTCTTGGCGAAGGCGTCCCAAATCTATTCGACACGATTTCTCTTCTGTCGGGCGTGCATTTGGAAAAGAAGTCATTACTGGTGCTAAAAAAGACGCGTTCACTTTCCAGAAGCTGCAGCTTTTTCTTACTTTTTTTCTTTTTTCTCTTCCGTCTTCCTTTTAAGCTCTCTTACCATTAGGTAAAGCAAAGTTCCCGCTTGGATAATTGCATCCGCCGTTACCAAATCGTGGTTTGGCTCTTCAGCCTCTCTCTTGGCATTCTTCGAGATGCGGCATGAAACACAGCGTGGAGCAGTGAATCAAAGATCCGAACTCCTTTCTCTCCTTCTCTCCCTTTCCTTTCTTTTCCTGTGCATCGTACTCGTCATCAAGCACGCGTCGCAAGAGGATGTCTTCGAGAGATTATCGAGAAGAAGTGATGGAAAAGGGGGCGGAGGGGGAGAGGGGACTCTAGGAAACGTGTGCGCTGAGGACACGAAATCAGAAGGAAATATAAGAAAGAAATTATACACATATACATTTATAAGGACTGGAAATAATGGACTCAATGCGCGACGCTTACTTGGGGCCGACAGTGTCCTAACGACTCGCGAAACGAAGACTTTCGTTCGCCCGTTCGTAGAGTCGAGCCGTGCAATTAAGCGCGCCTAAAGCATTCCCCGGTTGCACGCTCCTCCAATGGATCCCAAGACGAGTCATAGAAGGAAGGGGGGGGGGGGGGGTCGAACGAGGTCACGGGGATCCCAAAGGAACGTGACCCCGCGCGCGTTCGGTTGCGTCAAGAATGAGGCAACGCGCGCGGTGTAGAGAGAGACTTCAGCGCTTGCGCCGAGGTTTCGCTTCGTGTAGCCCCTCCTTCGGTCCCGCGTACGTGCATGCGCGTGTACTATTATGTACTGCGGCGGGGAGCGGTCGCGTGCGCGGCCGATGAGCGCGGGGAGACGTGCTTGGGGCGGTTGCCTCAGTTGCGCCGAGATGTGCCCGCGGCATGGCGCGACAGTCGCCACTTTCGTGGCTCGTTAGCTCCGGTCTGTGCGTATAACTCGGTGGATGAGGCAATGCGATAGGGTCCCGGCGGGCCGTACGAAGCAGCGAACTTGATATGGAAAAACAAATTAAAGGGGAAAAAAATACCTTGCGTAGAAAAGGTGACACATGCCGAAACTCGAGCCAGGTTTGGTTGAAGAGAATCGATACAGTGCAAATGACTCAGTGGTAGCGATTACAGCTCGTTCAAAGACCGTACTTGTGTGAAGAGCAAAAAATTAACTTAATGTAATTGAGACAGACGGGAAAAGGAAGCGGCGTAAGGAAGGTGGGGGGTGTTCACTGCTTTAGGAAAATTGAGTGGTAAAAGTTTTGAGGAAAGAAAGCCACCATTGTTTTCTTTTTATTAACCAATTCGTACGTACGCGAAACCAACTTTTATAGTCACGCTTCAGTGAAAGGGTGAACTAGTTCGAGGCACGTAAAATGCGAAGTTTGAGTGCTGCTCGACCATCGGTCTCACGAGGGAGGAACATGCATACGTTAAAAATGTCTAGCGAGGAAAAAGAAAAAAAAAAAACGACAGTCCTGCGCGGAAAGTGCGGCACAGTCACAGCGAAAGCTGGAAGAGCGGCTTTTCTAGAGCCTTCTGTAAACTCTCCTGGGGCAACTACTACAAGTACACTTGCATGGCACCCACTACGCCATGAATCATCAGAACTTTTATGAAGTAGGGAAGCACCCACTACGCCATTTTTCGTTATTCTGCGGAGTAGTGAGGTACCCGCTACACATCTGTGAGTCATTATGTGCACTTTGTTGATGCGGTGGCTGATGAGGATAAAGAATTATGGCTGAGCTCTTTGTAACGCCGGGGTTTGAAGCTTTAAACGCCCCACAAGTTACGTAATTCGCATTGTGTGACGCCCGCTCGTTATTTTACTCTCCTACCACGCTATATTACATATGTTAACGTGATTCCTTGGACACTAATACTAGTGCACTTGCGAGGTACCCACTACGCCATAAATCATAATTTTTGTGAAGTAGAGAAGCATCCACTATTATTCGACGTTTTGAGGAGAAGCGTTGTACCCGCTGCACACTTGTAAGACATCACGTGCACTTCGTTGATGCTGTGGCTGATGACGACGAAGAATTATGGCTTAGCCAAGTTGTAAAGGGTTGGAAGCATTCAACGACCCACTCGTCGGGCTATTCGCGTTGCGTTACGCCTGGTTGCTATCTTACTCTTCTACCACGCTACATTACATTTGTTAACGCGATTCCTTTGAACCCAAGCCCGGGTTCAAGTCCCATAGGATCCTGGAAACTTTTTTCGTATTTCATTTTTAACGCGATAGCGTTAAAGAGCTCGTTTCGCAGAAAATTCTGGTGTCGGTGTCGCTGACAGCGTCTTTTGCTGTTAGCGAAAGGTCATGTTCTCCATGATCGAAAATTTGAGAAAGGTGCAAATAAAATAAATAATAAAGCTCTTCGGCTTCGAGTGAGAATCGCACCGAGGCCGTCTGCGAGGCAAGCACGTGTTACCACAGAGCTACGCTGTCTTTTGAAACTGCTTAGGAAGAAAACACTATATGAATGGCATGTAGTGGGAGGAGTCTCCTTAACGCATGTAATATTGCGTGGCAGAAGCGTAGAATCACGCCAGGGGCCAAAACATGTGATTTGCGCAATGGGTGGGTATTTTAAAGGCCCAGCCATTACAGAGCGCTCAGACATATTTAACCATCGTCATGATCAAAAGCATCAACAAAGTGAACAGCTGCGTAGGTTCGCGTGTTGCCTTACGGACGCGTAGTGGGCCCTTCGCTGATTCTCAAAAGGAATAATTAGGGCGCAGTGGGCCCTTAACAACTGTACTCGCAGTAGGCATGCTAGGATACTTTGAAACGGCCAATGTTACGCGCACAGTCGTTCGTTTCCTTACGGCACGGTTCAGGCATGCACTGAGAACCGAATCTAGATTAGTGATTGAGAAGGCGATGCGCACGGGGCCCGATTACGCTATCGCGTTCTACTCTTGAAGGCGAAGCTCAAGCGTCCTCGAAGTTTTTTCTTATTTCGCGCGATAGCGGTTACGGACACCGGCGGCAGCCGCGACGATGGGGCGCCGAAATCGGCCGTTGTTGTGATCTCATAACAGATTTCGCTGTAAAACATCCCAAATAACTTTGCGCATAACAACAACCTACAATACACTGGCTCCAGGAGGCGGTAATACTGCTCGTTGGAGCGATACCCGTTGTGTCACCCGTGTGTCCAGAGTTATTCGGTGTACTTCCCACGGACGGCACGAAGTCTCGCCGATAGAATCCGCAATAGGAAACCTAAATGGAAGGATCGGCCAATATCCGCGCAGTTATTAAGTTATATGGTAGTAGGAGGGCTTTAATCTGTTGTTTTGAAGGCGTTATAAAGTACCACGTAGCTCAACCAATTGTTCTCCGAATTAGACACATTTACTTACATATAATCTAACGAGAGCGATCGTCTAAGAGGTTGAAAAGTTTTCAAAATGAATCAGTTCCAACACGCCCACCTCTCTACTTTACAAAGATAATTGGAGATGGCTAAATCTGCTGATGAAAGTTTCGGCGAAGTTAAAGCGAAAGTGAAAGGGCATAATTCTGTCAGATGTTATCAGGAAAGTCGTCTCTCTATAGTATAGCTTTGCTTAATCATTAGAAACGATGGCAAATTAAGATAAGATGATATCTCGTTTCAACCCACCGACAAGACGGGCACAAGGTGGAGGGCGCGGGCTGGGTGTGTGAGAATAATATGTTAAGCCAAGCAATCTACAACGCTATTTAGTCCGAATAACTAGATTTTATTTTTATTTTTTTGGTCAAGAGAGCAGGATAGGTCATTATTGTGATAAATTAGTCACTGATGAGTTGAAGGAGTCTTGCATAACAGGACGCCTCTTGAACGGCACTTAAGAAAGCTGATGTAATTGTGTTCCCTATTACTGTGCCTCTGCAGCATTGTCCTTACAATTAATGACGATTTATTATGCCCTCCCTGACACAATGCCTGCGGAAAAGGGTCTTTGGGAGCACTTTGATTAGAATAACATGTTAAGCTCATTGAACAAAGAGCAACGTGTTATTTAATGCATACCCGTTGTGATCTTATAGGGCTATCTTATATTGAAATCTTATAGAGAATTTCGTTGAGACTATATATATTTGGAAGAAATATAAAAAAAAAAACAAGTTTAAAAATTCCTGACGCCGTGCTGATATTCATGGGCAGAGGTTTCGGCACGAAAGCAAGAATGTAGCTTTGGCCTTCATTATCTCTTTTTAAACTTATGATGGTGAAATTAAAGAAAGTTGAGCTTTCAAAGAATAGGTTATTAGCCTAAATGCATTCATTTTTAAAGACGATAGTCTTTCTTAGGGAACTTAAACGCAGAAATATTGGTCTGTCTTCCTGTCTGTCTGTCTGTCTGTCTGTCTGTCTGTCTGTCTGTCTTTCTGTTTGTCGGCACGTCACCCGATTCAGCCAACCGGCCAAAGTTGAACCACTTGCTTACCGCCCACCCATCTTGAACTGGTACGGCTGTTCATACTTGTGAACGTTGTCGATCAAAAAGTAAATATTACGCATATCTGAGGCGTAATATCATAAGGTAAGTATTAGGTGGTGTGTTCCTTTAATAGAAAATACACAGATACGCAATTTTAAAGACCTTGATGGTATGCGTTTAACGTTGAGACAGTAACGCGTTTATTA